>NC_141698.1:322228173-322839584 GCF_964263255.1 Lissotriton vulgaris | reverse complement strand
ACTTCTGAAGCAGAGAGTGGCCAGGGCAATAATGCTCTTTTCCATCTCGAGCAAGTTGTTTTCTATTCTTGAGAGTCTGAGGTCAAGAGGGGACCCAAACCAGATCTATAAATTCCCTTTCATTCTTACCCAACCCTTCAGCCTGTGGGCCCTCGTCTTTTTGGATGGTGGTAGAGGAAATGGCATCTAACCCCACAGTCCCTCCCTCACTTGGGGGCTGCGACCTTGGGTTTTGCTCTAGTTTTGCGTTAGGTGGCAGTACTCTTGTCAAGGACAGATGTTGTGGGACCCCAATTTTCGCCTTTTTACGGGAGTAGGCAGAACGTGAACGGCGCTTTCTATTGCCACTAATGGTGATCGGGGATGCCTGGGGGTTAGAAATTGGATTCTGAGCGCAGGAAGCAACCAATAGATTAGCTTCATCTGCGTTAGGGTGATGCTCTACCGGTGAGGCGGGGATGGAGCAAATCGAGGTCCGATGGACATCAGCCTGTGTAATTACACATTGGGGGATGGTAGGGCGCTCCGGGGTAACCCTTTTTGGAGGGCGCAATTACTTGGGACAGTCTTCTAGCGGCTACCAATTCTAAAGAGACCCGGGTTTGAAGTTTAGATATTTCGTGATCGATAGCTATATTAGTACGGGTGATGAAGTCATCCATGGGGCCACTGATTTGCGGGCCAACCTTGGAGGCCTTACTCCGTGTTACCCTGGTACTCATGTCTTTTAGGACAAGGGGTAATCGCCTATCAAACAGCCAGAGTGGGATAATAATAGAAACTGTTTGACGGATGTATACTTAATGAAGGGAGCGTGAAAATGGCGAAAGAGGGTGGGCCAGTCCAGTCCGCTCAGTCCTCGAACGGCCTCAAACGGCCCGCTCTTAGCCCGGTCTTCGCCCGTGCTGCGTCCCGCGCTGCAGGAGTCTAATGATGTAATATAGGGGACGTGAAGGGCGGGGGGCGGGCCAGCGGGGAGAGCGGACCGGATGCTGTGTCCGTGGTCTCGCAGGGACTCCTGGTCGCTGGAGTCCCCGCACGCTCGCAGCCCCGCCGAGCCTCTGACCCTTACCACTGCCTTCCTCCCTGTAGCCGGTTGAAGATGCACGGCGCACTCCCGTGCGACGCGGCAACCGCGAAGCGGGTGCGGCGAGGAGTTGGTTCAAATGTGGCCTCAATAGACGGCAAAGTCTTTCAGCAGCCTTTTGTCCAACAAGGTGATCGGACCGGATGCTGTGTCCGTGGTCTCGCAGGGACTCCTGGTCGCTGGAGTCCCCGCACGCTCGCAGCCCCGCCGAGCCTCTGACCCTTACCTCTGCCTTCCTCCCTGTAGCCGGTTGAAGATGCACGGCGCACTCCCGTGCGACGCGGCACCCGCGAAGCGGTGCGGCGAGGAGTTGGTTCGAATGTGGCCTCAATAGACGGCAAAGTCTTTCAGCAGCCTTTTGTCCAACAAGGTGATTGCCCCAACAGGTGAAGGTAGGAGATGGCTTTAGTAACGCTAGGAAGGCGGGGGCGGGCCAGCGGGGAGAGCGGACCGGATGCTGTGTCCGTGGTCTTGCAGGGACTCCTGGTCGCTGGAGTCCCCGCACGCTCGCAGCCCCGCCGAGCCTCTGACCCTTACCTCTGCCTTCCTCCCTGTAGCCGGTTGAAGATGCACGGCGCACTCCCGTGCGACGCGGCAACCGCGAAGCGGGTGCGGCGAGGAGTTGGTTCAAATGTGGCCTCAATAGACGGCAAAGTCTTTCAGCAGCCTTTTGTCCAACAAGGTGATTGCCCCAACAGGTGAAGGTAGGAGATGGCTTTAGTAACGCTAGGAAGGCGGGGGGCGGGCCAGCGGGGAGAGCGGACCGGATGCTGTGTCCGTGGTCTCGCAGGGACTCCTGGTCGCTGGAGTCCCCGCACGCTCGCAGCCCCGCCGAGCCTCTGACCCTTACCTCTGCCTTCCTCCCTGTAGCCGGTTAAAGATGCACGGCGCACTCCCGTGCGACGCGGCACCCGCGAAGCGGTGCGGCGAGGAGTTGGTTCGAATGTGGCCTCAATAGACGGCAAAGTCTTTCAGCAGCCTTTTGTCCAACAAGGTGATTGCCCCAACAGGTGAAGGTAGGAGATGGCTTTAGTAACGCTAGGAAGGCGGGGGGCGGGCCAGCGGGGAGAGCGGACCGGATGCTGTGTCCGTGGTCTCGCAGGGACTCCTGGTCGCTGGAGTCCCCGCACGCTCGCAGCCCCGCCGAGCCTCTGACCCTTACCTCTGCCTTCCTCCCTGTAGCCGGTTGAAGATGCACGGCGCACTCCCGTGCGACGCGGCAACCGCGAAGCGGGTGCGGCGAGGAGTTGGTTCAAATGTGGCCTCAATAGACGGCAAAGTCTTTCAGCAGCCTTTTGTCCAACAAGGTGATTGCCCCAACAGATGAAGGTAGGAGATGGCTTTAGTAACGCTAGGAAGGCGGGGGGCGGGCCAGCGAGGAGAGCGGACCAGATGCTGTGTCCGTGGTCTCGCAGGGACTCCTGGTCGCTGGAGTCCCCGCACGCTCGCAGCCCCGCCGAGCCTCTGACCCTTACCTCTGCCTTCCTCCCTGTAGCCGGTTGAAGATGCACGGCGCACTCCCGTGCGACGCGGCACCCGCGAAGCGGGTGCGGCGAGGAGTTGGTTCGAATGTGGCCTCAATAGACGGCAAAGTCTTTCAGCAGCCTTTTGTCCAACAAGGTGATTGCCTACTTCTTGTGTGTATAATTTGGCATTCTCACTAAATGCATAATATCGCATACTTGGCCATTATGTGGTCAATGCAAGGATTGTGCACACTCACAAATGAGCTATCAGCCAATTATATCATAGCACACTTCCCAATGAGTAAGAAACCCATTACCTCACTGGTTCTTACTGCAGCCTCTCTTACTGGAGTAGAGGACTGGCTTCCTACCAGACCATCAAGTACATGGAAGAAATTCTAAGCCTACAACACTAACACACGCTTTCATGCACACTTGCTGGGAGATAGCCCTATACATATTTTTATACTACTTCCCAAACCAAAATTGTTTTTTAAGGATTTTTCCTAGATTCTCCAGCCGCAGGGATAAATTACCAATAATGGAGGTGAAATTGAAGGTGTTTCCCACCAGCCTGGGTATCACTCTGCAAAGGGGCTTTTACTCCTTGGACCATTATGGACAAGTACTGAAATCTGTGAGCCAGGTTAAAGCACCAGTAGCAACCAGGAGCTACTTGGTGCATAATCCAGAGGAAAGATATATGTGGTAGACTAAGCCCCCAGATGTAGATGCTGGACATATTTTGGATAGTTTCAATCTTGTTGTCGGATGATTGACCCTCCTCTAGAAATCACTGCATTTAATTTCAAAATAGCTGCTAGATAAGATAAAGAACATGAACATCTATTTCTCTGAGCTCCCCTACCATCTGGTCAACGTTATCAGAAAATGTCTTGTGCATTATTTTCCCTATATAGTATTTCCTCTGAAATTATGGAGGCAATTATTAATTAAGTTATTTGGCCTTTTCTCCCTGTCTCTTTATCTTTGGTGCCCTAAGCACAGTGAGCAATCAGCACAGCATCTTGCCTTCGAAGAAGCAGCAGCTTCCACCTTTCTCTTCTGTTTCTGCATCTGACACGTCATTTCTTCCAGCTAATCCTGAAAAAAGATATCTTCTCAATTATAAAGTTCAAATGACTGGCAGAAAATGTGGGTCATAACAATCAATCACAAGGTGCTCTTCCTGTGAATTCAAGTTCCATGGCCAACCAGAGCAGGTCACATCTCTGCAGACATGTTCATGTGCTGCCTGCATTGAATGAGGAGGATTCACAAATGGGCAGTGGAATGTGCACTGCAAAGTCTCACTACATGCATTCAAAAGGTGGTATTTTCAGTTTTTGTTTGGTTGAATGGTACTTTTAATAGTACAGAGCATTCAATCAATTGATACCCGTGTACAATCTCACCATAGTTTAGACAAAGGTAAATAGAAGAAGGGTGTACTGGTGCAAATGTGTCTTGGTGCACTGCCATTCATGACCATTTTTGAATACACTAACTATGCAAAATCCTTGAAGAGGACGAAGAAAATCCACAAACCAATAACAAACTTGAGTAGATGTTACTATCACCTAGTTTGGCGTTTCAGCATGATTAGTTATTTGTGTCTTTGCTCAATTACTGCACACCTGGTGTATAGGTGTTTTTTGTTTATATGTGAAGTGTATAACTTCTCCTAAAGGGAAAGAGAGAGTTAGAAACTTGTGGTTTTTGTATTCTATGTATGTGACATTATTTTACAGTCTTTAGAGTGGTCGAATAGCCGACTGGGCCTCCAAAATCTCTAAATAAGCACCCCACTGATGTCGTGACCCGACAGTGTGGGCGACTGACAGTAGGGCATTAGGACCCTGTGGGTCCTCAGGCAGAGTGACCAGGTCACCAGACACCAGATCCGGTGACGACACAGGAAAGGGGACAGACGATGACCAGGGGACGGACGAGGACGGATGTGCTGACCAGCAGCTGCACGAGGTGCTGCCCAGCAGTAACAAGAAATGCAAATAAAGAAATATCGGACTAACCTGCGTCCTGCGTTCATTACACCTCCCGGCGCATACGAAGAACACGACAACTGGCGACGAAGGACGGTGACGACTCCACACGCATGAGGATCGCGTCGTGTGAAAGAAGAGATCGCCGACAACAAGGAGCTACACGGGAGCCCACCCCGATCAGCGTCCACCTAGGAAAACGACACAGCGCAGTAAGGAGTACCGGGAAGCAGCGCCAATGCCGGGCAAGAAGAGTGAAACTCTCGCGTTTGAAACTTGAAGAGCGAAGTCTCGCGAGAGGCGAAAATCTCGGCGGCCATTTTAGGGACAGGCAAATGCAGCCAATAGGAACGACAGGGCAACGCGGCGGCCATCTTAGAGTCAGGAAAAGCGAGATTTCGATCGCGAAATCTCGCGGGAACAAGGGCGGCCATCTTAAGTGGGACATTAAAGGAAAACAGCAATAGGAGCCACAGTACAACCATTTTAAGGGCAGACAACCCGAAAAACACAGCAAACAAAGAGAAATAAAGAAATAAAAAAGGGACAAGGACAGAGAAAGACCCCCACAACAAGAAATACAACAAAATAAAGAATGGAATAAGAAGAGAGAACAACAAGAACATTACAAAACAAACTGAGACAAATATATATATATATATATATATATATATATATATATATATATATATATATATATATATATATATATATATATATATATATATATATATATATATATATATATATATAACAAACACAATTGCCGGAAACAAAGAGAAAGGACACAAAGA
This sequence comes from Lissotriton vulgaris, assembly GCF_964263255.1. Classification (NCBI taxonomy): domain Eukaryota; kingdom Metazoa; phylum Chordata; class Amphibia; order Caudata; family Salamandridae; genus Lissotriton; species Lissotriton vulgaris. The sequence goes on along the minus strand of NC_141698.1, from coordinate 322,834,234 downwards.
AAATAAAAGGAAAACAAGGAGGTACAATGGACACAAAAGAACCGGAAGGGGACACTAAAGGATGTCTAAGAAAGACAAAAGGAAGTCAAGGGAACAAGCCCGGATAACAAAGAGAAAATAAAGAGCAAAGAAGAGAAGACAAAGAAATAATACAAGTGCACACAAGGAAAAAGAAGAGAATATAAGGTAAAAGGACTAAGAAAGCCCAGAAGAGGCGAAATAAAATATAAGGAAAAAGGACTAAGAAAGCCCAGAAGAGGCGAAATAAAGTAAAACAAAGGAAGGAAAAGGGACAAAAGATCACAAAGAGAAAATGAGAATATAAGGAAAAAGGACTAAGAAAGCCCAGAAGAGGCGAAATAAAATATAAGGAAAAAGGACTAAGAAAGCCGAGAAGAGGCGAAATAAAGTAAAACAAAGGAAGAAATTAAGGGCCAAAAAAGAGCAAAAGGACTAAGACAAATGACAGAAAGTACGAAGAGTCAGTGAACAAGCACTAGAAATAGAAAAGAAGAACATAAAAGGAAAGGAGAAGAGGAAAGTAACATGGGTGAAACGAGACCAAGTACACAATACCGCAGAGAAAAAGACAATTAAAAGAAAAAGGAGTCCGTGACCATAGAGGCGGGGCCCCACAAAGCGAGGCTTGTGCTCGACAGCGGCGCCTCAAACATCTCAAGAGAATATCAGAAACAAATAAGAGGACGAGGAAAGCTGAAGGGGAGGAAATCACTACTGAGTCAAGAAATCATCGAGCCGGTAGACGGACCGACAGCCTGGGTAACACCAATGGTAGATCACCTAGAGTACTTCGATCCAACACTAGGCACGAAGATCACAGCAGATGCCGGCCCAGCAGGATTAGCGATAATAACCCAATACAAAGCAGAAAAGGAATCCCCAAGATCACCAATATTGACGGACCACCAAGCACTAAAATGATTTATGGCAACAAAAAAGAAAATGTACAACCAAGGACAGAAAGGTGGGGAAGAACGTTGATGGACTACGAATTGAAAATAATTAACAAGCATGAAAGAGAACAAAATCTAGCTGACTACATGTCCAGACATCCACGGCCATACAAAAAAGACGCAAGCATAAGGGCGGAAGATCACCTAAAAGACATCATAGAGAACAACGCACCGATACCAGCAACAATGTCAGAACTAGAACAAGAGACAAAAAGAGACACCACCATGCTAGAGATCCAGAAAGTGTCGAGGCAACAAAGATGGAGACACACAAACAACAACAGCCTCACGGATCAAGGAGTCAGCAGAGAAGAACTATCAACGCTCGAGACAATAAGTCAAGAACTGTTAGAAGCAGAGAAAGGCATCTTGATGAAGGAGGCACGGAGAGTAACATCATACAGACTGAGCAAGACGAGAAACAGCTCACATTTAGAGGAGCACGAGAGGACTTTGGCGCAGGAGAAACAGCAGCAAAAAGAAAGGACAAAGACATACAATGAGTAGACCGGACAGGCGCCACCAAAGAAAATCAAGGCAAGAGGCACCGCATGGCCAGGACCAAAGGTGGTGAGACAGAAACAATATCGATAATAAGACAACAGGTTCTCCAAAGATTCACTGGCGATGACGAAAGTGAAAGGATCGATGATAACGGCTGCCTCCGACCGACAACGAATAACAAGAAACAGATAGCTTTTCAAGGAGCTGAAGGCGGAGGAAGAAGAAATGGCAGCGACAACTGCAGCCACATGGAAGGAGGAAGATAGAGGACAAGGAAGCGATGGAGACACTAGATCACGAAGGACATGCAGTAAACAACAGAGACTCATTGAAGAGATGTAGAATGACAAGTACTTTCTCTCTCTCTCTCTCTCTCTCTCTCTCTCTCTCTCTCTCTCTCTCTCTCTCTCTCTCTCTCTTGTTTCGTTCACCTCCATCAATATAACTGTGAATGAGGACTATGGTAAATGTGTCACGAACATTTGTTTGCAACAAGGGGGGAGATGTCGTGACCAGACACTGTGGGCGACTGACAGTAGGGCATTAGGACCCTGTGGGTCCTCAGGCAGAGTGACCAGGTCACCGGACACCAGATCCGGTGACGACACAGGAAAGGGGACAGACGATGACCAGGGGACGGACAAGGATGGATGTGCTGACCAGCAGCTGCACGAGGTGCTGCCCAGCAGTAACAAGAAATGCAAATAAAGAAATATCGGACTAACCTGCGTCCTGTGTTCATTACACCTCCCGGCGCATACGAAGAACACGACAACTTATGCAATCGGCCTTCCTCAGTTCATCTGTTTCGAGTGACCGACAATACGGCAATTTCTGCAAATGCCCATTACAATAAGTCCCTCAATTCGTTTTAAATCAGAGGTAGTCTTCCAGAACATAGCAATGCATATTTGTGCTAGAATTAGTGCCAAGTTAAAGAGGAAACCTACATATTTGGATGATTTTAGACGGGCCACCCACCCCAAGAAACAAGCTGCAGTGTCTTTTGGTATTAGCCTCCCCGTCACTTCAATAAGAACCTTAAGCACTTCATCCTAGTAAGGGGATATGTCTGGGCACCTCCATACCATGTGTACACAATGTGCCTCTTCTACCTCACATCTCTGACATTTGCTTGAGGGTTTGGGTACATATGATCTGTGTGTTTCAGCGTCAAGTAAGTATGATGTACATAATTGCATTGAGTATAATAGAACCTGGAGTATCTAGAAACCGATTTAGCGTACTCTTGGCATTTTGTTTATTGCATCTCAGGGATCCCAGTGATCATTTCTTTTAATATTCCATTTTCTTAATGGTAGCTTATAGGAGCATTGAATATAAGAAGGTGACAGCCCTTCTCTGTGTGCTCTGTGTTAATATTGTCTGGAGTGGGTGCATAGCAGTAGGTGTGCTTCCTCCCATGTCCCAAGTATCTTTTACTTGCCTCACCAACGCGCTATATACCAAAAATTGCACCTGGCCAACCTTATAGGTTTCCCTCAAATCCTTACGGGTCTCCCCATATCCTATTGTCAAGGCAGGTGTCTATTTTGGAATAAGGTTAACCCTTTGTAGTCATGTCAAGTATTGTTGTATGCCATCGTTTTTTTGGAATCACATTTTCACCACGAGGAAACACTTTGAGCCCAACTTGTGGTGAAAGAGTCCAAAAATTGGCAGAGTCACTTCAAAAGTTTGATTAGAGGAGCTGTGATTCGCTAATTCTTTGGGGAAACCCCTGCAAACTATCAGTCGATACTCAAAAGGGGATTCTAGAACTTTAAGTGCAATGTCTGTATAATATTTTGGAAGTCCATTAAAGGAATGCTCAAGTCTCAAGAGACAGTGAGAGATTATCCCAAGAGGTCTGCTGGAAGATCATTTACAGAAGGCTTTAACGGCTAGAGCAGCCGACTCTGAAGCTGGGAAACCAGGTTCGAGTCAGGCGGGAGGCTCAAACACCCTGTGATAGTGGGCAAATCACTTAATCTCTCCATGCCTAAAAGTGAATGTGTCCATCTGTAATGCAACTGGTGCTCATGTCAAGTGCTCTGATACTTCAAGTCAAGTTTGCGCTGTATAAAACTGCAAAAACAAAAATCCATAAGGAGCAATGATTAAAAAACTCAGTAAGAGGTCATATCAAGGCATGGGAGTGTTTAGTCCTTTGACACGAACGCAGGAATTAAGAAATTGTGCTAAGATTATTCTGAATGTTTGGGTGTCCTTTGGATGTCAACTCTTCCCCTCCATTCCCCATCGCTTGGAGATAAGTTAAGTGCAGATTCTCAGCTAGTTCAAGTTCAGAGATTTGTATAGCGCACTACTCACCCAGAGGGTCTCAAGGCGCTTGTGGGAGGGGGGTGCTTTACTTATCGAATATCCAAGTTTTTAGTTGCTTTCTGAAGGTGGGTCTTTGTAAGGCGGAGGTGGGTGGGGAGAGAATTCCAGGTTTTGGCCGCTAGGTAGGAGAAGGATCATCCCCCCATGGTGGATTTATGTATGCGCGGAATAGCGGCGAGGGCTTGATTGGACGATCGTAATTGGCGGGGGGAGGGGTTTAGAAGGACAGTCGCGTGTTGAGGCATTCGGGTCCTTGGTCGTAGAGGGCTTTGAGTGCGTGGGTGAGGAGGCGGAACGTTATTCTCTTGTTAACGGGGAGCCAATGGAGGTCTTTCAGGTGTAAAGAAATGTGAGCTTGCTGAGGGATGTCCAATATGAGTCTGGCTGAGGCGTTTTGGATTCGTTGGAGTTTTTTCTGTAGTTTGGCTGTGGTTCCGGTGTAGATGGTGTTTCTGTAATCCAGTCGGCTGGTGACCAGTGCGTGAGTGACTGTCTTTCTTGTTTCGGTGGGGATCCAACGGAAGATTTTTTTGAGCATGCGGAGGATGTTGAAGCAAGATGATGAGGCGGCGTTGGCTTGTCTGGTCATCGAGAGGGAGGAGTCCAGGATGAAGCCCAGGTTACGTGCGTGATCCGTAGGACAACACAACTTTAAATGAGGTAGGATTCAACAAATCTCACTAGTTTAAATGCAAATATCTAGACTATCAAGAGGAAGTCCTCTCTTCGACAGAATCTATCCCTGACGTCCCATTTCTAACTCACTCCCCTGCATTTTGTCATGGCTCACCATCTCAAGGCTGCTACTCCAGGGTAGGACAGCGAGTGGTTGCTTTCTTATCCTTGTAAGTAACTATCTGGCCCAACATCACAAACCAAGCCTTAAAAATGTGCACTGGCTCACTGTTAGAAAGGTGTAAGAGCCTAATCTTGATTCGTAAATTAATACAAAATACTTCACTTCAATACCTTCCAATCTGCTTCACTATCCAGCAGACCATCCAAACTCAACCTTGCTCATAGAAGCTTCTTGGTTTATCCTGTCACACATTGACCACTTTTACTTGAACAACAGGGCTTCATCAAATCTAGTAATATCTTCCATATATCCATCTATGAATCTGGCAGTACTGATGTAGCAATTTACGAGTAGATACTGTTAACAAGGCAAGAAGAGAGGGAGAGAAGGCTTATTGACTAGGGATGAGGGAAGTTTCTCTAGGAAGCTTTTTCAAATATTGATAAAATTAGATATTTGTGGCCTACTTTAAATTGATCTATACATAAAGACTTAACAGTTGCTTAGAATAGCACTAAGTTAAAAGCTCACCTCTGAAATATGAAATGATTTGCAGGTCACAAGCTGAAATCCTGGCAATGTGGACTCTGCCTTCCATAATCGCAAGGGCAGTAAATTGAGGACAATTCAATCGAATTGATTAATAGTATGACCTGTTATTTACAGTGATTAGAAATGGCAGAAGTGTGCTACAAAGAGCTTTATCAAAAGCAAGCAATTATCATTAGTATTAAATTACCACTCAATATCGTTTATTTTTAAGGCACGAGGCAGGCAGGGATCTTGGATCTCACCATTCCCTGTGCTGCAGTATGCAAGACTTTTGCAGAAGGTATTCACAAACCCCACATTTCATAGCACAGCAATAATCAGAAAGTGCTCACTCTGTGATTGCAATTTTAATAGGGACAATTATTTGGTAGTGTAAGCACTGGGAACTTGGGAAAATCTTCAGCCTACCTAGCAGGAAAAAAAACAATGATGGTTTAGGATATTCAGAAGCGGAAGTTTTGAACAAATTTCTATGTAGCAATTTTTTTTCTCTTTCTTAACAGTTTGCATGAAAGATGGCATCTTCTAAAAAAAGATTGCGTAATGTTGTTCTTACAAATATAGGAAAAGTATTTGTGGAACAGTTGTACAAAAGAGATAGCTTTATGCAAATGTTGCATATCATTAGTGACCTTGCTCTTCAAAAACTGTAACCTTCAACATCAGATTTTTTTAAAAAAAACAATGCTTTGCCTTTTAAAGTTTTTTTTTTATAACTTAAGGATATCTGTTAATTTCTGAATTACCTTTAACCATCCAATGTACAGAGGTATGGGGTAATCCATTTCTATGGAGACTTTGTATGAATCGAAAGAAGAAGAAGCATTATGCAGTCGGGTACAAATCAGACGGTCGGGTTTATATTTTTATGAGAGTTACTGTACAAAAATGTTGCAGTGGAAAATCATGTTTTTTAGGATATGTGCAATATGGAGAAAGTTTGTGAGTCACAGTCCCTGGTCAAGGTAACAGTGGTATACAAAGGAAATCATTTGAAAATACTTGTTTTCTAAGGGATATGGTTAGATATCTATATACCATAATACGATTGCAAAATCTATAAGTGAAAAGAAAAAATGGGGACTACAAAAGGATACAAATCTCTATATGAGAAATCTCTTTAATTGATTAACAAATACTTGTCAAATTATACGAAAACACAAGATCCGTGGGTATTAGCATATATTATAAACCTTTGCCCAATTAGATTTTTTTTACATTTGTTTTACAATAGGTGTTTGATTGTTACTTCAGTAACTGAAAAAAATTGGGTGGATGAAAATTCATCAATAAAAGGAGGTGGGGAATTAAATTATATATGAAACCATGCCGTTTTCAAGGTGATGAAAGCTCGCAGATTGTATGTAGCTTTTATGAGGCTAATTTTAAAAAACACAAGTTTCATTCTTAGACTTTAACAAAGTAGTTTTTAGAAGTTAATGATAAAAATAAATCTGGAAATGGTAAGATGGTTGGGGAACTAATATTTCTAGGTCACTTTGCTATTTCACTTGCTAAAGAATAACCATCTACTGACATTGGGCAACAATTTACGACAATCAGGTAAATTTGATTTACGATGGTAAAAAGCTTTTATGATTTTAAAATCTTTATACACAATGAAGAGAAGCATTTTTATTTGTTTTATCTTCACACCTTAAACCTGGGTTATCTGGAAATGTTTTTGTACAATTTTTATGATAAAAATGCAATGTGTAAAAATAAAAACATGAGCAAAAAGTAAAATCCTTATTGCTCCCCCTCCATTCAAGCCTGCCTCTTTCTGTCATCTAGAGATTGGCTCTCCAAAGTGCAAACAGTTGTAACTCTCACTTAACTACTTCTAGACATTTTGACTCTTTTAACCCTTAAAATAACTTGAAAACATGTTTAATTGTGAAGAGGTTTGCCGAATTATATTTCTATTTGTTGGTGTCTTGAGATTTTGCTGACTTGCAGGCTTACGAATAATTTAAATCAAATAGATAATCATTATTTACTGTTCAAATACTTAGCTACATATTTTTTGGAATAGTTGAGACCTAGGGCCAGATGTAGGTAAATTTCATTTACCGATTCTAAAATACAGAATTTTACCGATTCGGTATTTTAGAATGAGTAAATGGTAAGTAGGTATTCATTCGGTAATTTTTACTGAACCGGTAAAATCCGGTCTTTACCGATTCTGTATTACCCATTCATTCATGTGGGCCTGGAGGCCCATAGGAATGAATGTGAATTACCGAATCGGTAAATACTGAATCGGTAAGAGAGGGAAGACCTACAAGGGTGGCAGGGTGTCTTATTGACACCCTGCTGCACCCTGAATAGTGCATGGGCGCACATGTGGTACACATACATGAAGGGCATGTATGTCTGCCACATGGCACTGTTAAAAAAGCACAAAATTGCTTTTTTAACGGTTTTCGTTATTTACCACCAAGTTGTAGTTGGTGGTAAATAACGAATCCGTACAAGTGGAATGCACTCACTTGAGTGCTTCCTACATTAAGGATTCGGTACTTTACCGAATCGGTATTTAAGAATTCGGTAATTTACCGATTCCTTAAATTACCTATTCGGTAAATTACTGAATCCTTAAATTAGGCCCCTACATCTCAAATGCCTAATACCGGTCGGTAACTGCCAACATTCGGTAATTTCGGTCTTTACCGACCGGTGGCCCTGACAGAGGACGCCGTTCTGAGTGCCACCAGGTTTAAGAGTGTACTTACGGCCGTGGCTAACTGGATGACGCTTAACTATTTGCAGCTTAATGCAAGTAAGACGGAGGTTCTATTAGTGGGGAAAAACGCGTCTGCGTGGGAAGAAAAATGGCGGCCAAATACCCATGGGAACCTCCCCGACCCAAAAACAGAAGTAAAAAATCTTGGGGTCTGGATAGACTCCTCTCTCAGTTTTAGCACTCATACCAAGAAAACGGCAGCCACATGTTTTGGGATCCTACAGAAACTCAAACCTATTTCAAAATTCTTTGACCCTCCCACCCGCTAGCTCATAGTGCAATATACTATTCTCTCTCGCTTAGATTATGCGAGCTCCTTGCTGCTAGGGGCAAACCAGGCAGAGATTAGAAGAATGAAGCGAGTGCAAAATGCGGCAGCAAGAATCTTGGTAGGTCTCCCTCGCTTTCATCTGGTGGCGAGTACCTTGAGTAAACTCCACTGGCTGCCAGTGGCTAATCGGATCCAATTAAGGTTCGTTACTCACCCCCTATGTTCCCCAACGATCTCTGCGGTCAGAAGGCCAGAACCTGGTAGCGGTTCCTCGCGTGAAACGCTCTAGGATGGGCGGCCGTTCCTTCCGCTACATGGCTGCTAAATTATGGAACGCCTTGCCGTCCCAGTTACGTGGACTAAATGATGTCTTGACTTTCAGGAAAGCCATTAAGACTTACCTTTTTCCCCTAGATTAGATCCTATAGCTTGTTATGTTAGGGCCTGCCGTGCTGGGTAGAGGCAGTTGCCCTCCTTGCTGTTTTGACAAGCGCTGGGACACCCCTTGGCTTGGGCAGCTGAGCGCTATATAAAAATATGTAACATAACATATTAGGCTTCCTACATCTGGCCCTAAGTTCTTTACAAAACATCTTTTGTTTGTTGTTGCCAAGTTCCTTGTCTGACATGGGGTTCTTTACCTCACATATTTCAGTGTGCACCAAGACGTAACATAATCCAAGTACGAAAACATAACCTGCTAAAATATACTGTCATAATACACACTTCCACATGCAATTAAAATAAACTCACCTGGAAAATACAAGCTATAAAACATGTGAGAAAAGCAGTCACGGTCCCGACATTCTCGAAATCCTCCTAGAAAGAAATAACAAAGACAACCATATGCGGAGTGAAGTGTATAAACATAATTTGTAAGAATACTGTACTTGTATTTCACCCATCATGGGTTGCATGCAGTTCTGTGGCACATAAAATATTCATAACTATAAACTGTTCTCCAGATAATATACAAATTGGCATGCTTATATTACCTACCATCGTCAGGGGAGGGTATTTGAGTACTAACCTTTTAAGCACATTTCTATTATTAAGTGTATACATATTGTTTAGGAATTTATTATGGTTTCAACATGCATACATACAGTCCTGTGGACAGCAGCAGTTGTGTTCCCTTTTGGATCAAGGTTATATAGTACCTCAGTCTATCTGAAATAAGCTGTGTGAGTAGTATGTAAAATATACACACTGTATAGCCATTGTTACCTGCAAGAGAGGGGTGGTTTCTCCATTAGGGCCAGGGGCGCTCAGTTGCTCCATGACGTTGATGCCGTCAGAAGTGTTTGGAAACCTCAGATGACACATTCTATTGGAGAAACACTGCTGGGATTCCACGCAATATGGCTCCGACATATTTAAAACAGGATGTACAATTTCCTATTTAACACCCGAGATAGGTTTGTTTGCCTGTCGTCTCCTCTAGCTGCCGCGAGATGGCGCCAGACTGCAACAATTTGGTCTTAATTGCTTTTTGGTTATAAAAGACTTCATGGCGAAATTAATTTCATTTACAAGCAGTAAAAATGATTACTTACATTTGTTAAACATTTGAGATTTTCTGCATCTGTCCATCAGCATTCGAATCACTTGGTTGCTTCTTAGCTTTTTGGAATCCCTGTTTTTGAATATATGCTCTAAAGGACGTTCGAGTCTGGGCTTTCCTAGGGGTGTGGGAGGAAAAATGAACGCCGTGCTTATATTTTGAGATAGGTCTTCGATTCAAAGACAGAGCCTGCAACCCAGATTATATAATATATTCAAGCATCTCATCACTTATTAGAAACAGTCTTCATCGATCTGCAATCATGGATTCGCTGTGTGGTGACTTCAGCTCGTCGCCACTTATGTAGTGAACGGCAGACTACATGTAAGAGCAAAATATATTTATTTATAAATTCCACATATCGAAGCTACAGCTATCGCCCAACTGACAATGAGTAGGAACGTTTGCATTACAGACAGACCACAATCATTTTGTTAGGCTCGGATTTTTCCAGGGGGGGGCAAAATGTTAACTTCATCACCATCCTCCAATATGATGTGTGCCAGGTGGGGCACACAAAACAGTGGGGCGCAGAACTAGGATAGACTCAATTAAATGCCAGGAATCCAGGACATGTGACTGACCCTGCCACAGGCCAACAAACACCACCTGTAGGGAAAACGCGAAACTTTCTGACAAGGTGCTTTATCTCTGTCTGCTAGGTGTGCAGACTTCTGGGTCCTCTATCTTACACCAATCAAGGCTGTCTTCAGCACGATTCGATTTTTATCAGAATACTTTAAAACAGCCTATGATGAAAGCACCAGATTAAATATATTGTATGCACAGTGTATGTTAGGGATTGCTTGTAGCACCCATATTTACCAATATTGGCTTCTTGGTGCTAGAATTCATGATAACTGTTATCCAAAGTTAAAGCACAACGTCAAAGTTAGTAATAAGTAATGCAGCAATCACACATGCTAGTGATTTGACAGTGGGTGCTCCCTTTACTATAATTCACCCGGCATTGCTAAATTTTACACACATTCAATTAATTTATAGAAAATAAAATTTATAGGTCCAAATGTTAGCTATATTTTTTAAAAGAAACTTAGAGTCCCTCTACGTGTAGTCAATGTCAAACTGACATTGTGCGCAAGTTTAGAGATACAATAATGGCCAGCTTCCTTATGCGGAAGCCCGGCACCGTAAAGTGTGGCACATGCGGTGGCCGCAGCTGCGCCACATCACAGGTCCAGGGATGCTGAGTCTTACACAGTGGCCGAAGTGGGGGGGAAAAAGTAGGGGAACAGTGGGCGGAGAATCAGAGGGCGGGAATAACCCAAGGATTGGATCTATGGGTGGAGCCAGAGGTGTGGCCAGAATGCGCAGACATCCCAATTTTTTTTTTTTTTTTTCAAAACCTTTATTGCACTTTGCATATTACACAGCGGATCGCCTACAACCCTACGGGCCGGCCGCTATTTCGTGTAAGTTAGACATGATTTAAGTTTATTTGGCATTTCACTGCCCAGTTTAATCAACCAATGGATACACATGATTATTTAAGAGTTGTAATGAGTTATTGACAATAAAATATATTCACAAAGTGGGATATGCTTCAAATCACAGAATGTACCAAATATGATAAAATGTGGAAACACAAGCACTTTGTCTCTGAGCCATGGAGTTTCTGTCATCAGCACTTCACCCTTTTTCAACAACAGCAGTTCAAACATGAATGGAAAAATATACTAGTTTGCAAATGTTTTCTCTAAAATTATGGCTCTGCTATATTTGCCTCATAATGCAAGATCTGCTGCATGATCTGACCATTTAAAGTAATAAATTGTTTGTAGCTCAAACATATCAAAAGTTAATATAAAATGTGACTTGTGTTGCTGCGGAGTGGATGGCCTATTGTAAAGGTTGACTGGTCACCTTTCTCACTGCTGCATTTGTATGTTACACTGGTACTAATAAGGCAAAATCTTTCCAGAGACTGTTAGCATGTGTACACACGTCAAAATAATAAAATACCTGAAAATATACTGCATTACGCTGCAGCCTTTTTTTTTAATGCATAATTTAGTCAACACTACGGCATAATGTTGTCATCCTTTGCTGCATAATTAATTCCAGTGGCCCCACAGCAGGCAGCACATGTTAAAAGTGCTTGTGAATGAAGCAGGGAGACTATGAAGTTTGCGAACTTAGTTTGGTGTGTGACAATCCGGCATTGCCAATCCCTGGTGAATTGCAGCTACTGCTGCTGAAACAAGGCCAATGGAGGTACCTTTGGGTGAGGCAGATGGGCCTCAAGGGCAGGGCCAGCCATAGCACTGGTGGGTTCCTGTGCATTAATGTTTGTTAGTGCCCCCCAATGACCACCTCTGCCATGAATTCCCTCATTACCACCCTTTAACTGTGCCCCCCAAGTCTCCATAACCACTCTCTCTCAGATGCATTTAATCTGATGTACAGCGCCACTCATACCATTGTAGGGTGTCATAGCACTTCACATCACACACATTACACAGAGACAATCAATATGTGTGTAAATCACTGTATAGAAAATGTTACATAAGACTAAGGACTACAAGGTGTAGGAGTCACATGACAACCATACTAGTAGCCCTTATAGTTTTATAGTGATTGGTCTGGAGAAACACAATACCCCAAATTTAAAACGTAATACCATGGTTGGGGTTCTCCTTAATAATCAGAATTGATTTCTGTCCAAAAGAACACTTTTTGGGACATTAGGATAATCAAAGACTGGGGGACGGGGCGGGGGAAAATGCACGGAACATAACACTCGAATGTATACCTTGCAGTTTGTATGCCGCTCTTAAATGACAGTTAATAGCTCACTGTTCAAAGTTAGGATTAGAACTATTGTCCAATTTCCTTACTCCCCTTTCTAGCAAAGGTGCTGGAGGCTCATGTTGACAAATGCCTGTCCAATTTCATGGAGGACTCAAACTGCCTCGATCCTCATCAGGCGGGGTTTAGCTCCACCCACTCAACGGAGGCGTTGGTAACTTCGGTACTAGACACTCTTCTGGACTGTGCCGATAAACGCTCCCCCCAGGCCCTAGTGCTCCTGGATTTGTCGGCCACATTTGACACGGTCGATCATACCATCCTGATCGACCTTGTCACCCAGGCCGGCGTCCGGGGCCCAGCAGCCAGTTGGCTGAAGTCCTTCCTGGAGGACCGATCTCAGGCAGTCCGCCTGGAAGATTTAGCCGGCACCAAACAGACCATCACGTGCGATGTACCCCAGGGCTCCTCCCTGTCACCCCACTTGTTTAATCTCTATATCTTTCCCCTAATCCAGGCTCTGAGAGATAAACAGGTGACTGTGCTCAACTATGCAGACGACCTGCAACTGCTCTTTACAGTCGACAATTCTGAATCGTCCATTTCCATCTCTCAATCAACCATGAGGTACATTCAAGCTTGGATGGATCAAAATCACTTGAAGTTGAACCCAGGAAAGACCGAGCTGGTCCTCACAGGTGACAGTGTCAAACATTGGGGCTCGCACTACTGGCCGCCAGACATGGGTCAAGCACTGACTCCTTCCTCTTCAGCAAAGACACTTGGAGTCACCTAGAACAGTGATCTACCACCTAAAACCCAAGTGGGCCAGGTGGTCTCCAAGTGTTTCTTCCAATTTAGGAAAATCCGTAAGGTCAGGTGCCTCCTTACTCCAGAAGCCTTGACACAGGTGGTGATCGCCACCGTGATCTCCAATCTAGATTACGCAAATGCTATTTATCTGAGCTTGCCTCAGTACCTTCTGAAACGTCTTCAGATGGTACAAAATTACGGAGCCAGAATGATTCTGAATCAGCCCAGATGGCAATCAGCCACCCCTCTCCTGATGAAACTCCACTGGCTCCCTGTAGTTCAGCGCTGCATCTTCAAAACGGATTGCATGATATTTAAAGCGTTACACTGCAAAAGCTCCAAATTTATCGAAAAACTCATCACAAAGCATGTCCCGTCCCGTAATCTGCACACTGCCCACCAAGGCCTCTTACAGACACCATATTTTAAACGCAAGCGCTCTGGCGGCTGCAGATTCGGAACGTTGGCCCCACGTTTGTGGAATGCCTTCCCTCTCGAGATCCGGTTTTGCCCGGATCTTATATCATTTAGGAAAGCTCTAAAGACCTGGCTTTATCAACAAGCATACTAACAATCCTGCACGTTTTAAAACCCTGGTCACGCCCTCTGTCTTTCGATAGCGCCAGGAAACCAATCGGTGTCAGTGCGCTTAATAAATCATTATTAACATAACTTTGCAGCCGGTACATTAACCCTCTGAGCTACCTTTCCATGAGTCAAAACTTCCACTAGAAAAAAATCTGATCTCTCTCTAGGAAGAACATTAATCACCACAGTCATCCTGACATTTTTATTGTTGCCGAAAATTGCTGGAAGCCAGGAAGGAGGCAGCAAGCGTTTTTAAAACCATAATATAATTGCAAACATAATGCCTTCACCTAAAGTCAGCACCCGGTGCGGTCAAACTGGTTGCACCGCCCTAGAGCTGGCCCTTCTCAAGGGTCCTGTGACTTCAGTGACTGTTGTTCTAGGGTGTGCTGCTTCATAGGCCTGCCCGCAAGACTGGAAGTGAACTTCAGTATGGATAGTGGTGGACAAGCCTTGAAGGTTAACCTACACTTGTCATGCTAGGGTCCACCTGCTGGTAAGAAGACAACAGGACTTCTAAGGTGTTGCGAAGCCTTCTAAGGTCTAGCATGTGATTGTGCTCGCAGGAGAGTGGTCTGGTGGGCTGGTTATTAAGTCTGAACCTGGTTCCCAGTTCCAAATTCAGCAGCTCTGACCATCCTCTCCCCCACTGAACACCGTACTGCCCCACTGAGAAAAACTCCCACTGTTTTTAACTACAACCCAATTGTTGCCCGCTATAAACACCTGGATGCGCAATTTAAATTACGCACTGGACAAGATCAATATGCGGCCTACAAAAAAAAAAGGAACAACATCCTGGAAGAAGCAAACACTTATAGGGAATGCAAAATTTAGCAAACCATGGGGAATGTAAGCAGGAACAACAGGGTTACCTTAATGCTTTTACACTCCCTATTCAGAAATCAGTGAGTGTTTTTGCCTGGAAAGTTCAGGACACGACTACAGGGCCCAGAATGTACCCATTTCAATGGCCATTGCTTATATCCTTACAAAACGTAAGTAGTATGGTAAAAAGACCACATCCCTGGACGCAGAGCCGCAACACACATTTTTTTTCTCCAATCCACACATTTTGGTACCTCCAGGATTGGTGCACTAGTTCCAAGTCCAGGGAAAACAAAGACAAGAAAACAAAAATAGCCCTTCACTGGCAAACTCTGTAAAAGTGGCGCTAATGTGTTTCAGTGTGAATAAAATCAGTTTGGCCAGTTTGCTACCACTCTGTCTTACTTTATTTAGTTTTTTACCTATTTTTCATATTTTTAGCCTTTTATTCCAAATGCTGCACTTTGGAATTAAAATGTCAGAAAAATACTACATTTTCAGCAAAAGCGTCTTTCTTTTTTGGATCCATTTCACAGGGAAGCAAATAAAAAAGGAGAGGAAAGAGAGTGAGAAACCCGTCTTGAAGTCACGGTTTTCATGGGCGTCGGCAGGGGGGGCAAGGAGGGTCGCTCCAGGGGGGGGCAAGCGCCCCTCCTTGCCCCCCCCTGCGGACGCCCATGGAGATTACCAGCTAGATTTAGTGATTCGTCCAGAATCACAGAATGTTGAGCGCCCCTCACTGAGAATCGAACCCCCAGATTAGAGGTCGACCGATCTAGCCGTTATGCTACATTCTCCTTCTCAGTGTTGCTACCAAACAGGCTGCTTCATTAAATCTGAATGAATGTTGAGTGTTAACTGGGGATTGGACTGTTAGTTGCACGTCAGCAGGCGGAAGGAACGGTGAGTGGCTCCTCTTGCATTCACACTGATGAGGTCTTGCATATTCAGGAATGTATCCAAACTTAGGCCTAGTGATCTAGTGGAGTTAGCAACATGTGGGGTGCAGTTGAGAGTTGTTAGTTGTTTAAGTCAATCCTGAATGGCAGAAGTATGATTGCGGGGAGCAAGCAGGAGGATTTCAGTCTTGCGTGTATTTAGCATAAGGTGGTTATGAGATAACCACTGTTGAGTTTTCAGAAACGAAAAGTTGAGAGTGCAGATGTTGTCTGATGAAGATGATACAATTGTGTATCATCAGCGCACGTATGATAGTGGATGTTTGTGCTGTTCAGAATTTCTGTGAGGTTCCATGTACAAGTTGAAAAATGTGGGTGAGAGTGCGGATCCTTACAAAATCTTATTGCGACGAGCTTATTGTTTGAAAGGTTGTAAGCAACAAAAAGAACACCACAGCGGACCAAGCAATAAGCACCTCAAACTTCAATAGTCCCACACTGTGTAAAAGTTCTGTGCTGTATAACCTCCAAGACCTGCTGTGTTTTGGTCCCACTGGATTTCCAGATAACAACTTGTAGAAACGTGGAGGCAGCACCAGTTTAGAAAGTAACTTGCAAAGGCATCTAGTCGTATCAAATTTCTTTTTATTGTTCTTTTTTCAAAAGTGCACAAGACAGCCAACGCGTTTCGCTCCCACCCCGGGAGCTTCGTCAGGGCAGAATGAAAACCAAGGTGTGGTTTGAATGTTCCAGAGACTGCAACGCAGTATAACGTTGGGTTGAGCTTCAGATGAATGAAATTGTCAACAGAAAGGTTCAGTTAATAATCTGTGGGGTGTATCACTGCAATTTGGTTATTGCCGAAATAAAGATGGGGTACCAATATAAAGAGGTATTTTTCAGTGCGAATCCCATGGTGATGCCTCAATGGAATAGGCAGGCCTTAGTAAGCTGCCAAGGAACCTTGTTCTGAGGGCTATATGTAGCCGGTGTTGTCCTACGAGTCGGGACGCTAGACTTGAAAGGTTGTGGTTGACTTTGATTTTTTGTGTTCTCTTTTTGAAGGAACGAGGCAAAACATTTTAAGATTGTAACCAATAACCCCATCCTTTTTTCAAGAAGATCAATTAATTAGTCATGTTTGACCGTGTCAAACGCAGAGGAAAAATCAGGCAGTATAAGTAGGCGAAAATCGTTCTGGTCAAGTAGTTAATAAGGTGTGTTAGAGCAGTTTCGGTACTATATTGAAATCTGAAGCTGTATTGGTCAAGGAGCTGAAACTATTCAATGTGATTACAGAGTTTTTTTGGGTGTATGTATAAATTTCTCAAGTAGTTTGGATAAAGACATGATATTAGAAATCGGTCTGAAGTTGTTAGGATCAGATAGGTCTGCATTAGGCTTCTTTGGGATGGGGGTGACTTGTCCAATCTTGAAGCAATTTAGAATTTACCCTTGCAAATGAGATTCATGAACAATCTTAGACCAGAGAAGGAAAATGGAAGAAGTAAGCTCATTAAAGAATTTGGTGGGTATAGGATCATTCAAGCGATTTGAAGATTCTAATGAAGTTATGATGTTGTGCAGCTCAACATCGTCAGGTATCATGAAGTTATTCCATGACCCATCATTTTTCGGAGTATAGTCCACCGATCCAACAAGAGGAGACATGAAGGAGGAGTGATTCTGTATGTCTGGCAAGGAGAGTTGAAGATATAATTCAATCTTTCTTGTATTTTCAATGAGGAGGGCTGAGAACACTTCACTGCTAGGGAGTGAGTCCTTGAGTGCAGCGAGCTGATTAGAGGAGTGGTTCGCTTGTTAGTTGATGATTTCGTAAAGTATTTTAGGTCTGTTTTTTGGCCTTGTCAAGCTGCGACCTAAAGTCATCAGTTTTTGGCGCTACTGATATGCTTATTATAAGCATTTCTTGTCATCCTTAGCTGCTTGAGGTTAGTTATAGAAGGAGAATTTCTCCAAGATCTTTCTCCAAGCCTAAGTTTACGTTGTTCCTCGTTAAGGGAGCCATTGAACTAAGGCTTTGAATGTTCGCTAGGAATCCTTTTGAGATGCAAGTGAGACAAAAATATCAGTCATGAAATGAATGTAGTGATGAGTGAGTTCATTCAGGTTTGTCATGTTGGAGGGCGGAGGAAGATTAGGGCTCATGAAGATAAGATCATTTACGCTGATGTTTCTCAGATCTTGAGACCATTGTTTGGTCCTACGAGGTTGTGCTTGTCTAAATCCACACCCTTTCCAAGATGCGGAAAGAGATTAGGAGGTGATCTGACCAGTCGCAAGGTG
The DNA here is from genome assembly GCF_964263255.1 of Lissotriton vulgaris. Classification (NCBI taxonomy): domain Eukaryota; kingdom Metazoa; phylum Chordata; class Amphibia; order Caudata; family Salamandridae; genus Lissotriton; species Lissotriton vulgaris. Next base: position 322,816,274 of record NC_141698.1, on the reverse strand, counting down.
ATATGTCATCTAGTTGTATGATGTTCTCTTTGGCTATTATTAGATCTAGAGGGGAACCCGTGTTATGTGTAGCTCTATTGCATTAATGAGTGAAGTTCAGGTTGGAGAGGAATGACTTGAAAGTCCATAGTCCAGGATCATTTTCGTCGTTCCAGTGTAAGATGAAATCACCAAGGAAGATATGGTTATGGAATTGGTCAGATTTAGCTGATATGGTCTCCATTATTCAGTCTTAGATACAACATGGCACTCAAGAGAAATTAACAAGTTCCTACCTTTGGTCCTCCAGGAAGAACAGTAGATTGTACTGAGAACAGAAGTCAGGGTTATTTGTTTGAAGTTTATATGTCTAACAAGTATCCCAGAGCCCCATAAACATTTCAGTGGTGATCATTCAATATAAGATTTGTTTTTATTCTGGTAATATTATTCAGCTTAAGTCGATTTTTAATTTAGCTTTTCAATCTTCTTCTAGAGGACAATAAAATCATGTAGGTAGTGTTCAAAAGATACAACATTTAATAATACATTAATGTTTTCATACCTATATAGAAATTAAACCTAAATATGATGGTTGATTGGCTAAATTTATTTTCCTTTAACCTCTTAACTCACAGTTGTGGGTTCTATGTCTGCAGTGTGGCAGAATACAAAGCAATGTATGTATATCAAGGTTACTTTAACTTCTTCACAGCAAGGATAGAAACTGTTAGACATGTCATCCTTATGGTGTCTTCCTCCAAATTTTTGCCTGCTTGCCTCCACTTTTTACTGTATGTTTTTTTTGGCCTCGGGATTCTGAGCACTTTACCACTGCTAACATTGCTAAAATGCATGTGCTTCTCCCCTAAACATGGTTACATTGGTGTATACGTGATTGCCCTATTTAGGTTACCTGTAAGTCCCTTGCAATGTAGTATACCATATAACCAGGGCCTGTAATCGAAATGCTACTAGTGAGCCTGCAGCACTGAGTGTGCCACCTGCACAAGCAGCCTTTCAAACCTGCCTCAGGCATGCCATCATTGGGTCTGTGTGTGCCGCTTACTGCCACTTCGACTTGGCGTTTAAAACATCTTGACAAGTCTTAAATTCCCTTTTAATTACACATAAGTCATCCCTAAGGTAGGCCCCACATAGCCCAAAGAGCAGGGTGCTGTGTCAGTAAAAGGTAGGATATGTGCTTTTAAATTTACAAGTCCTGGTATTGACAAACAGCTAAATTCATTTTTCACTACTGTGAGGCCTACTCCTCCCATATGCTAGCATTGGGAAATCCTTAAAACACTTTTAAGCTGTAGTTCCTGATTCGGAAGGAGTAGCAAATTATGTTTCATATCTTTGGAACAGTAATGATAAATCCCCTTTAGTGTTAAAGATGGATTTGACATTACTATTTTAGAAATGCCACTTTTAGAAAGTGGACATTTCTTAACTTAGCTCTGGGTGCCTACAGCAGCCTGTCTCCAATACATGTCTGGGCTGGATGACAGCCACGCCAAAGCAGGAGCCGATAGACAACATCGGCTCGTATGACTGCATGGCTCAACATCAATGCAGCACTGCATAAAAAAGAGATTTGATGCCAAAGTTTCATCGACTGCACGGATCGGCACCAACGCTTTGCTTCCATCCACAGGATCAACGATGGTGCTGTGCCTCGTTGATTCAGCTTCAAGTGTTCTACGTCAACACTTGCTCGATCCAGAGTACTTTGTCAGTGGGACCTATTTCAGTCCTGTAACTTTCTTGCCCAACATCACGTTCGGCCTGAATTTTGAACTTACCCCAGTCCAGCGCGACCTCAAATAACCGATTAGCCCTACTGACTTCTAGGCACTATTTTTGGTTTATTCTTTAGAAATTCATAACTCAGGTTCAACTAATTAGATTTTTTTAGTTTACGTCTTGTTTTACTCAGATAAATATTCTCTAATTTTCTAAACCTGTGTGAAATCTTTTTGTGATGTTTCATTGTGTCGGGTCTTGGTGGCTTAGTGGACTAATTCATCCAGTGTAGGGGCCTGTGTTTCATCACATAGTCACAGGATCAAATCACAGTGGGCACACTCAGCCTTTCATACTTCTGAGGTTGACAAAATAAGCACTTCTGAGTTGGGTAGCAATAAACATCTGTTATTCAGCGCCTGGATACCCTTCTCGGTGAACATGCGCTTTGCAAATACATGTTGTTGGACTTGGCCCTTTTTGCAGGGTCATCCCTAAACTTTTTGCCTTCCTCCTGTATTTTGTATGACCTGCTTTTGTTGGTTTTATGACTCTGGGCACTTTACCACTTCTGATCAGTGCTAAAGTGCATATGCTCTCTCTATTGTAAATTGATGTATGGAATAGGGATTCCATGATTGGCTGTTTGGTTTACTTGTCAGACCCTAGTACAGTGCACTGCGTGTACCCAGGGCGGGTAATCCAAATGCTGCTAGTGGGCTTGCAGCACTGGTTGTGCCACCCACAGAAGCAGCCTTGTAAAATGTGTCTAAAGTCTGGTACTGTCATGCTGACTGGGCAAGTGCACCCACTTGCCAGTCCCTAAACCTTCCCTTTACTTCATATCAGACACCCCTATGATAGACCCAAGGGCAGGGTGCATTGTAAGTATAAGGTAGTGTAGTGTAGTTCCTATATTCCCAATAGGCTCTGAACATTGGAATAATATATCCTATAGATTTGATGTAGGACTTGTGTACTAGGTCTCTATTGAATATATTAAACTTAATAGGGAGTGTCAGCTAGCTCAGAGGTCACTAGAAACTTTCTTGAATTCACAAGAAGGGATTCGTTTCTGACAACCGCATAAACATGACAACATGACAGCGTTCTAACGGATGGAGTGTAGTTGGCTCTTTTCAAGTAATTAAAAGAGTAAAGCTTAAAAGCTGTGATTTCTGATTAAAAGGGGCACGCGGTATTCCGCCGAACTCACTGATATTTGTTAGGAGTCCATACAGATATTCAGATACTTGGAATGCAAGATTATTCTGTATTAATAAACCAGAGGCCTGAGAGCTATGTCCAGTCTCTTCAGTCTTTACACTTTACATCCTCTTAGGTTAAAAAGCGCCTAGCGTCCCGCGTGCCGTTCCGGACGTATTCAGCAATACGTCCGGAACGGCACGCGGGACGCTAGGCTGTCAACAAACAAACAGGGTATTTCTTGGGAAGACAGTCAATACTTTCCTGATGAAGGCGGCTATATGTCAATTGTCCGTCGAAACGCGTCGAACTTAGAATTTAAGGGAAAAGTACATTATATATTGATTTAGGAGTATTCGGACTGTTGCTGAATATACCTTAATTGTACCTTCCCTTTGCTTGCTTTAGGAAATGGATTGGATGAATTTATATAATTGATTTGTTCCTTCTTATATTCTTTGTGTTCCCAAGTTTTGTATAATTTTTAATTATTTTTAAATGTATCAATAAAATGTGCATATTGAACCCATTTGTTTTAACATAAATTCGTTATTTAATGCATTGCTCCAAGTCTTTATGTTTGTATAATTGATGTTGATTTTGTCTATATTAGTTGATGTCTTTATATTAATGTGCCCAAAGGGAAATCCTATTTTGACATAAAGTCTGTTATTGGTACCCTATCCCTTTGGTATTGGGTCCCTCTCTCTTTTATTAGAGTTTATATGGTAGATCCCAGGTAGACTTGATGTATTCTTTACCAAACCGTTCATATACGCCAGCTGGTATATGTTTCAAACAATATTGAAAATGGAAAATTGTGACAGGCAGAGTGATTGTCCCATGTATTAACCATTCTGTTGCAGGTTTTTCCGAAACAGGTAATGGTAATCTTTCCAGTTTTTCAATGCTCAGCACCGTATAGTCAGCTCCTCTTTGTGCCAAAGTGATTGCTTATCTGTAAGGTTAAATACAGAGAACAATGACGTGGCGTTGATTAGGCGCCATGGCACATATCCAGAACGAAGATTTTGTAATGTTCAGCCTAAAAGCATTATAGAACATAATTGTGACTGTCCATGCTGTAGCATGAGCAAGTCCTGTTCCATTATGTCAATGGCAGAGGACACTATGCTGTCCATAGAATACATTCTGGATGACTGAGTCTTTTAACCCATTGTCACCTACAGAGAGGGATTTCTCTAAATGAATACGATCAATTTCTCGTATTCGTTCAGCAGTCTCTGCTTGTGTCACTTTCCAAGCCTCATTATAAATGGCATATATACCAGCGTATATAAAACTTTTATGACACGATTGTGGAGGTCCTTGTAAGAAGTCCCTTAAATCAACGCCCTCATTAAGTAAAGATAAGTGTTGTTTTACCTCTGTTAGTGTGGACTTTTGTAGCCACTCAAGGCACAGTTTTTCTACACTGTATGATGTTACTATCCCTGGATGTTGTCTCTGGACATATCTTGGATCTGGCCTAGTGAATGTAAACCCTTGTGTTCTATTCAGGAATCTATCTTGACAGTTGTTTGTGTCTGTGGGCCAGATTAACCATTTTTTCCAATCAGGATTTGTTCTGCTTTTAAATATAATAGTTTTTTACGTCGACCACCCCCTTTGTAGTGATCTTACTATCTGGTATAGGTGTAGGTATGGACGGTTTGTTTAAATCTTTTATCTTAGCTAGGCCAAGACAAGATGTCTGTTGAACAGTGTCATTCAAAAACATTATCTGTTCAGGGATGATGCAGGCTCTAAAAAAGTCTTCTAATCCCTGCACCTGCCAGTCTTTTGTGCCCCAGACAGTTTTTGTCTCAATGTTGTCTTTCCAAAAGTCAAAACCTAATGTGGACAGCTGAGCATTAAAGGCCGCAGAATACATTTGCTTAGTATTAGTCAACATACTCTTAATTCCTGCCTTATTAACATTTTTAAAGTAAACTGTTTCTGGATTTGAGACATTAAAACCTGAGAAGTATGGACATTTTTCATAGAATGTTTTTGAGCTACCCTTCGTTGGCGTTGGACAATGTTCCCATTGATTGAAAGTATAAACATTTCTAGTATTTGTAGATCTATGCAAGAAATGATGACCATAATGATCATAACAGTACATTTGTTCATAATCTGATGAACATTCTAAGTATTCATGTTTTGTAAATTTTGTAGACATCTCTAAGTCTGACATCATATTATTAACAGTCTCAAAGTCCCAATCATCAGAAAATGTGCTGGGTGAAACAATGTCACTCAAGGAGACCTTGAATTGCTGTGGAATCTTTAACAGCTCTGCAGGAATAAAGATGTCATAATCAGATCTGTCCTCATCCAATCTGTAGGAGTTACAGGGGATATCAGGTGAGGCCGCCTCCCACTCAAACAAATAACGACACTAGAAGACCTCGCCTTAATTGCACCTATATGAATTGATACACTCTCAGAATTTAGTAACAATTTTTCTATTAATCCCCTTAGTGTGTTGATTAACACTACTATCATAAGTCCTGGTGCATTTTTGTTTCTTTAAAAATGTGACAACAGGTCTAATTTCACGAATACAAAATATAGTGAGCAAAGAGAGAGTACCTCACCGTAGCTGCACCCGAGGGGGTTGCTTGCTGGTAATTGACAGTTTATCTACTTCTCATCATTGGCCGCTCTCTCTTTGTTATTGTGGAAAAGAAAAAAATGTGTCCCTTTTTGCCAAACAATAATGGTGTAGTGAAGAAAACAGTGAACGTGGCCAATATGTCCACTATTTATAAAATGTGTGTGTGCTCCTGGAACCCCCGTGAAAACCAGTGCAATTGGTCCTCACTCTTAAAACCTGGTGAGGCTTGCTGGCAATCTAACTTTATTCCAATGCTGCAAGACCTCCCAATTAAAAATGGTTACCACTATACCATAATTCTTTCCTTGTTGCCTACATGTTTTGTTGCTAATTATTTCAGCAACTTCATCAGGGCAGGTCGGGGTTCTATATTTTCAATCTTCACTCATATATCTTCCCAAGATCTGTGGTGACATTAAAAACAAGAGCCAGTAATCAATCTGCATCAGCCATCCCAAAGGGGAAGTGTGAAACCAAAATCTCTCAACATACATGCTGTAGTATATACACATAGATCAAACACTTTTGTTATTATTACTTGATGGTTGCCAAGTTACAGCATACCCACAACCATCAGAACGCTGGACCCCGTGTCATACAATCATGTGTCCTCCGAGTGGCCATTCGATGTCTAGCCCCCTACAGACAACATAAATGAAATGCGGAAAGTCAATACAAACGGCCAACCTGGACTGATCACTTCAGCCTATGTCAACAACAACTTTCCAAATTGTGCCCATTGTGAATGGCATGCGCTTATTTAGTAAAATCTGGGAAAGTCTGAAAACCACTGACTCCTCCCTCCCATTCTTTCGGGCGTTTTACAAATTGGACGGCATACCATTAGTTTCATAGATTCACATCTGCTCTTCCAAAGCACAAAAACTGGCCACCAGCCTGCAATTCCCCTTTCACATACCTGTCTCATATACTGGCGTTCACAAGCACAAAAGCTTACCAGTGCTGAGTCCCACCGGCGCGTATCGAGCTCCCGTTTAAGCACGTACCGCCGCGGGATTAAACACCGGTCCAGACCACGCCCTTCCATTGAATCTACCACTGGCGTTTCGGTGTCAACATCGAAACCCGTGGGGGCCATCTTGGATAAGGATAAGATTGTAAACCAGTTACTGCGTTTATCAATAAAGTTAGTTGCAGAACGCAGTGAACAATGCATCATATTTATGTGTTCAATGTGGCCCTAGCTGTTTCAAATAAGATCAGGCTCAATGCATATTCAAGAACACAATTTACAAATAGAAGTACTAATATGTGAAGGTTTTGTAAAAATGATAATGACCACATATTTCCACATGTAACATGGCCTACATAATCGGAACATTCATTTCGCCAGGTTACATCTCGGTAATCGACCACAGAGTTCTTAATGTCCAAGCAGTGTCTCCACATATACAATTCACATGTGCGCCCCACAACGCACTGTCTATACCATCATATGGAGGGGTACACGTACACCTTCCAACAGGAAGAAAATAATAATCTTATATGCCCAACAATGTCCAGGCTCTTGATTTGACATCAGTACGGGAGGGAATGCGACAACTACTCAGCCTCATGTCCATTGAGTGTGATCCCTCAATGAACAATTAGAAAAAGTGAAGTTTTCGGAACTACATTATTTCATACAGGCAGTGCCCAAACTCACTCACTATCTCCGGGGGTAAAGAGAGAGTCACTTCTTGGCGAGAATGGTCAAAGGTTCAAGAGTCACAGGGGGAAAAAAAACTGTTTAGTCTGCTTCTCATACGTGGACCCTTACCTTCTTAGCGCTTACTCACTTTGTTCCATTCAATGCATTCATTGAGTCCCTCCTGATCCGCTTTCTCTGAGAAAATCCATTTAGCCTCTTTTCTCGCTAAAATTGCCTCCAAATTGTGTGTGTCACCCACCACTCTCTCTAGTACAGTCCACTTCAAATCGCTAGGTTTGTGTCCCTTATCAATGAAGTGTTGCACTATCCGTGTGGTCAGTTTCTTTGCCTTAATGGTGCTAAGGTGTTCCTGTATGCAGATTTTAACCTTGCGAGAGGTTAGTTCAATATAATACAGACCACAACTGCAAATCAGCCTGTAAATAACATGTGAGGTATTACAGTTACTAAATCGATTTAGAAACCAAATTCTCCCATCATGTAAAACAATGCTTTTGGTTGCTTCTGTCAAACTACACACAGAACAACCACCACATGGATAATGTCCTGTTGGAAGTGTATTGGTTTGTATCTTTACCGGAGTGCGGGTGTGGACCAGTTTATCTCTTAAGTTCGGCGCCCTTTTAAATGCAAAGCGTGGTACTGGCATCTTGCTGGTAGCTGTATCCAAAATAGACCAATGTTTCCTTATGATCTGTCTCATTTTGGTAGATAACGGATCAAAGGTAGTCACTATGGGTAGGCAAGCTTGTCTTTCCCTTATATTTCTTTCCAACAGTGCTTCCCGCGTGGTATTCAATGCTCGCTTGTGGGCTTGTTTTATAACCTTCATGGGGTAATCTTGTGCTCTCAGTTTAGGGCAAGATGTAAAATGCCGGGACACGCGGTTTTGTATTGATGATAAAATCCGCCTCCTTAGGTGTTATCCACTTTTTAGCCACAGTGTCAGCCACCATATCTTTTATAATGTCGAGCAGTTCCGGTGTGGGGTCCCGCGTCAATGGGTGGTAATTTGTGCGGACCTCCAACAATCTCATAATCTCTGTTTCATAATCGCAGGTATTAAGCACGACAACCGCACCGCCTTTGTATGCTTGCTTGATCGTAATAGCATTATTATCCTGTAGAGATTTAACAACCAGCCAGTCTGCCTTTTCTCATATTGTGTACAGAGTGTTGCTACTGGGTTTTTTCCAAAATCTCAATCTCACGTAAGACCCACTGTACAAACACTGCTACTTCCGGGCCAAGTGAAGATATAGGAGGACAAAGGTTTAAGGGACATTGCAAATTAGTATCAAAAACAGGAGACACCTTCTCTTTGTCTGCGAAAAACTACTGCAGCTATTTCCTCATCATTTCTGACAACTCAATTCTGCATACAAATGTGTCATGTCTCGGGGTGGGAACAAAACCAAGTCCCTTATTTAGAACACTAAGTTCAGTAGATGTTAATTCATACGAGGAAAGATTAACTACAATGTAATTTCTATTGTTAGGTTGATGTATATTCACCTCACTTAAGTCTGAAAAGTTTTGCCTCGGCTCCGTGTCATTCAGGGGGAGTATGTTTGCCATCTTGATTGGGCCCTGCCCCTGCCTCGTCCCCTCTGAACCTGGCCCTGTCCCCCTCGAGAGCCTCTCTGGGTTTGCCCTAAAAACCCCTCAAGAGAACCCCCAAATCCTTGTCAGATCTATTCTCAGGTGCAAAATTCACCCTACTCTTATTGGAAACTGGTGGCTTATCAACCACTTCCTCCTCCTCACTACTAGTGTCAAAATGCCAATTGTTTGGTGTCCGTCTCTGTCCTTTTGGACCACCTTTCTGAAAATTCTGCCCCCTTCTCTGGAAATTCTGGAAGCGTGGCTGTTCTACAGGAGTTTAATGGTATTCATCTTCGACATAAGGAAATGCCCATGAATGTGAATAACTATCTAGATTTTTCTTGAGCCCTTTGATTTTCTGGTTAACCATACACGTTTTATACTCTAGAAGGTCTCCCTGAATCCGTGCTAGTTGTTCCTTTGCGTCTACTAATGCAGTGTCACTCTTTAGGGTTTCTTCTAAGTCAAGGATCTCTTTTAACAGTTCCTCGCTTAATCTTTTAGCGGTGTTAATAATTAAAATCACTTAGAAGAAACCCTAAAGTTTGAGGAGAATGTGATCCATCATCCCCCAACCCGTATTTGATAAATATCTCCTTATGGAGGAGATATATAGATTATGTCCTCTGTATCTGGACAGGTACAGAGGACCTTCTCATTACATTTTTGCAGTGGTTGAACGGGGCTGATGACAGTCTGCGTTTCATATAGACCTTTAGTAAAACATCAGCTGTGTATCTTGATGTGGACATTTGTTTCGTGGATCATCAGTTGCCCACCAATGTCCAGTTTTTAAGGTACCGGCGTAATTGTTCCACTACTGATGCATTCATGGAACAATCGGAGGAGTTGGTATCTAAACTGAGAGCACGAGGTTACCCCATGAAGGGAATTAAACAAGCCCACAAGCGAGCATTGAATACCCCGCGGGAAGCACTGTTGGAAAGAAATATAAGGGAAAGACAAGCTTACCTACCCATAGTGACTACCTTTGATCCGTTATCTACCAAAAGGAGACAGTTCATAAGGAACCATTGGTCCATTTTGGATACAGCTACCAGCAAGATGCCAGTACCACGCTTTGCATTTAAAAGGGCGCCGAACTTAAGAGATAAACTGGTCCACACCTGCACTCCGGTAAAGATACAAACCAATACACCTCCAACAGGACATTATCCATGTGGTGGTTCTTCCGTGTATGGTTTGACAGAAGCAACCAAAAGCATTGTTTTACATGATGGGAGAATTAAGTTTCTAAATCGATTTATTAACTGTAATACCTCACGTTATTTATAGGTTGACTTGCAGTTGTGGTCTGTATTCTATTGGACTAACCTCTCGCAAGATTAAAATCTGCATACAAGAACACCTTCGCACCATTAAGGTAAAGAAACTGACCACACGGTAAGTGCAACACTTCATTGATGAGGGACACGAACCTAGAGATTTGAAGTGGACTTTACTTGAGAGAGTGGTGGGTGACACACACAATTTGGAGGCAATTTTAGCGAGAAAAGAGGCTAAATTGATTTTCTCAGAGAAAGCGGATCAGGATGGACTCAATGAATACATTGAATGGAACAAAGTGAGTAAGCGCTAAGAAGGTGAGGGTCCACGTATGAGGAGCAGACTTAATAGGTTTTTTACCCCGGTGACTCTTGAACCTTTGACCATTCTCGCCAAGAAGTGACTCTCTCTTTACCCCCGGAGATAGTAAGTGGGTTTGGGCACTGCCTGTATGAAATAATGTAGTTCCGAAAACGTCACTTTTTCTAATTGTTCAGTGAGGGACCACACTCAATGGACATGAGGCTGAGTAGTTGTTGCATTCCCTCCCGTACTGATGTCAAATCAAGAGCCTGGACATTGTTGGGCATATAAGATTATTATTTTCTTCCTGTTGGAAGGTGTACGTGTACCCCTCCATATGATGGTATAGACAGTGCGTTGTGGGGCGCACATGTGAATTGTATATGTGGAGACACTGCATGGACATTAAGAGCCCTGTGGTCGATTACCGCAATGTAACCTGGCGAAATGGATGTTCCGATTATGTAGGCCATGTAACATGTGGAAATATGTGGTCATTATCGTTTTTACAAAACCTTCACAAACTAGTACTTCTATTTACAAATCGTGTTCTTGAATATGCACTGAGCCTGATCTTATTTGAAACAGCTAGGGCCACATTGAACATATGAATATGATGCATTGGTCACTGCGTTCTGCAACTGAATTTATTGATAAACGCAGTAACTCGTTTACAATCTTATCCTTATCCAAGATGGCCGCCACGGGTTTCGATGATGACACCGAAACGCCAGTGGTCGATTCAATGGAAGGGCGTGGTCTGGGCCAGTGTTTAATCCAGAGGCAGTACGAGCTTAAGCGGGAGCTCGATACGCGCCGGAGGGACTCGGCACTGGTAAGCTTTTGTGCTTGTGAACGCCAGTATATGAGACAGGTACGTGAAAGGGGAATTGCAGGCTGGTGGCCAGTTTTTGTGCTTTGGAAGAGCAGATGTGAATCTATGAATAACGGTATGCCGTCCAATTTGTAAAACGCCCGAAGGAAAGGGAGGGAGGAGTCAGTGGTTTTCAGACTTTCCCAGATTTTACTGAATAAGCGCACGCCATTCACAATGGGAGCAATTTTGAAAGGTGTTGGCATAGGCTGAAGTGATCAGTCCAGGTTGGCCGTTTGTATTGACTTTCCGCATTTCATTTAGGTTGTCCGTAGGGGGCTAGACATCGAATGGCCACTCGGAGGACACATGATTATATGACATGGGGTCCAGCGTTCTGATGGTTGTGGGTATGCTGTAACTTGGCAACCATCAGGTAATAATAACAAAAGTGTTTGATCTATGTGTATATACTACAGCATGTATGTTGAGAGATTTTGGTTTCACACTTCCCATTTGGGATGGCTGATGCAGATTGATTACTGGCTCTTGTTTTTAATGTCACCACAGATCTTGGGAAGATATATGAGTGAAGATTGAAAATATAGAACCCCTACCTGCCCTGATGAAGTTGCTGAAATAATTAGCAACAAAACATGTAGGCAACAAGGAAAGAATTATGGTATAGTGGTAACCATTTTTAATTGGGAGGTCTTGCAGCATTGGAATAAAGTTAGATTGCCAGAAAGCCTCACCAGGGTTTAAGAGTGAGGACCAATTGCACTGGTTTTCACGGGGGTTCTGGGAGCACACACACATTTTATAAATAGTGGACATATTGGCCACGTTCACTGTTTTCTTCACTACACCATTATTGTTTGGCAAAAAGGGACACTTTTTTCTTTTCCACAATAACAAAGAGAGAGCGGCCGATGATGAGAAGTAGATAAACTGTCAATTACCAGCAAGCAACCCCCTCGGGTGCAGCTACCGTGAGGTACTCTCTCTTTGATTACTATATTTTGTATTCGTGAAATTAGACCTGTTGTCATGTTTTAAAGAAACAAAAATGCACCAGGACTTATGATAGTAGTGTTAATCAACACACTAAGGGGGTTAATAGAAATTTTTTTACTAAATCCTGAGAGTGTATCAATTCATATAGGTGCAGTTAAGGTGAGGTCTTCTATAATCAGATCTGTCCCAAGCTATACCACCAAGTATAGGAATGGCTGTGACGTTCACTGATGTCAAGTCTCTTTGTTCACGATGAGAGGATTTGTGTGGCTTGAGGAGTAAGTTGATGTTCTTACTTGCTATCTCCATTTTACTATATCTTCCATTTATCAGCATTCCCAAAGGTAATACAAGAATTAGCCAAAGTAGAAGAAAATGTACACCCAACACAATCCAAAGTTCAACCCTTGGTGAAACCAGATAAGTCTTTTCTAGTTGATGGAAAAGTTCTGTAGCTTACTCCTTAAAAGTTCTTTTAGTCGGCGTTGTTTCAGGTTCACTGGGATTCTCGGAAAATGTAGCAAAGTTAGTGAAATAGCCAGAGGCAGTTCTGTCAATGGTAGGTATTGCATCCGGATTACTTGAAATCGCTGGAGCTACTTGAACACTTGTCATATTAGTATAGTCAGATGCTATTTCATTGTAGACAGGAGTTTCTTGACAAACTGTTATTTGGGTTTCAAGAGGTACAAGTTCCATGGCTTTGTTGCATAGTCCTTCTTTTCGTACAGCAGATTCTTCAAAGGTGATGAGTCTCTCAGTTTGAACCTCTTAGAAAGTAGCCAGATTTGGTTGTCTGCTACATCTTTGGAGTCCACTTGGCCTACTACTTATGATTGGCCACATGATGTGGTTTTACCAGGTCGATGGACATGAACCTGCTCTCCTTACTTCCAGCAAGGGGCTGCAGTAACACTGTTCTTGATCCGTGGATTGCTAAGACAGGTACTGGTTGTCTGTATGAAGGCCCAAATTCCTTCTTATACGCGATCTTTTCCCTGACTAGATCCCCAATCTTTGGAATCCAGGCAGGCCTTGCTGGGACGGGTGGTTCCCCTTCAGTGGTCGTTGGCTTCTGTAATGTGTTGCTTTGACTTCTCCTTGTTTAATTTAAGTCCTGCAAAACAGCCAAACGGTCTTTGATATCAAAAGGCTTTTGTTCTACCACTGAAGTGTGACGATCAAGGTCCTGGACAATCATTCTAGTACCAAAAAGAATTTCATATGGAGTGATTCCACCCAGAGAACTTCTTGGCAGATTATTTAGACTACGTTGGACACTTATTAGATGTTTGACCCACCCGTCAACCGAGCCTAATACCCTAGCTGTTATAGATTCCTTTATGTCCCTTTTTTCTCTCCACTACAGAATTCAGAATGGAATGGACTAGAATACCGCAATGTAAAGCCCAGATTAGCCATGGCCCCTTTGTAAGCCTTTGAGCTAAACGCAGGACCCTGGTCAGAATGTAGCGTGTCGACTGTGTATGTGCCAATACATGAGTTCCCTCGCAGCCATCGCACACCAGCACAACCTTAACATCATCTCCTACGCCAACGACACCCAGCTGATCCTCTCCCTCACCAACGACCCCGCCACCGCCAGAGCCAACCTACACGAAGGGATGAAAGAGGTAGCCAAATGGATGAAGAATAGCCGCCTGAAACTGAACTCGGACAAGACGGAAGTCCTCATCCTGGGATCCTCACCCTCCGCCTGGGACGACTCCTGGTGGCCCCCCGCCCTAGGCAGCGCACCCAAACCAACAGACCACGCATGTAACCTGGGCTTCATCCTGGACTCCTCCCTCTCCATGACCAGACAAGTCAACGCCGTCTCCTCGTCGTGCTTCAACATCCTACGCATGCTACGCAAGATCTTCCGGTGGATCCCCACCGAGACCAGGAAGACGGTCACCCAGGCCCTCGTCACCAGCCGACTGGACTACGGCAACTCCCTCTACGCCGGAACCACCGCCAAACTCCAGAAGAGACTCTAGCGGATCCAGAACGCCTCAGCACGACTCATCCTGGACATCCCCCGTCGCAACCACATCTCCGGACACCTGAGAGACCTGCACTGGCTCCCGGTCAACAAGAGAATCACCTTCCGTCTCCTCACCCACGCACACAAAGCCCTGCACAACCAAGGCCCAGGATACCTTAACAGCCGCCTCAACTTCTACGCTCCTAAACGCCAGCTTCGATCGACCGGCCACGCCCTCGCCGCCGTCCCCCGCATCCGAAGAGCCACCACAGGGGGAAGGTCCTTCTCCTACCTCGCCGCCAAGACTTGGAACTCCCTACCGACCCACCTCCGCCTGACCCAGGACCACCTCGCCTTCAGGAAGCAGCTCAAGACCTGGCTGTTCGAACAGTAGCAGACCCCCCTCCCCTAGCGCCTTGAGACTAAGCATGGGCGGAAAATCCGTTCCGCTCGCGGATTTTGCGGATTTTCGGGAAATTCGCAATCCGCGAGATTCGCGAATCTCCCGCAAAATCCGCAAATCCGCGAGCAGCGGATTTTGCTCGCACTGCTCGCACTGTTCGCGTGAGTTCGCGCCCCGCGAATAAGTGCAAAATTGCAGAAATACGCTCTTAGCAAAACTGAAAGTAACTACTTACCAGGTTCAAAAGTTCAGGCTCATCATTAGTAGCCATTTCCTGTAGTGCTTCCTGAGGGGCCCCTCCAGAGTTCAGTTGCCAGTTGAAACTATTATGTGACCCTGCTCTGAACCTCAGAATAGTTACACATATGCCACAAAGGTCCTGAATTACAGCTAAGGGAGACAAGCAGGAGCCAGGCTGGAAGTTAAAATCCATTAATCAGCCCCTAATTCATTATTGTCAGTTGGGGCAGGGCAGGTGTTGTAACTAATTTTGCAACAATGAAAGCACTTAGCAAGTGCAAAAGATCACTAATCAGGGCGCACTAAGGAAGCAGGTGCCAGCTAAAAAAATATTCTGTGACACATTAATCAGCCCCAAATTAATTCAGGTCACTTGAGGCAGGGAAGGTGTGCTTTGCTTTGCCGAAAATAATGTACACTGGACAACCAGAGGGTGTGGTGATGAAACAGAGGGTGGCATGGGTGGGCCAGAGGGTGGCATGAGGAGTCAGAGAGTGGCAGTGGTGACAGAGAGTGGCAGTGATGAAGAAGAGTGTCCCAAACAGGCTGGACACGTAGAAACAACAAGTTCGCAAAACTTGCGACCCGACAGGTAAGTTCGCAAATTGCGAAATTGTAAAAACCCTCGCGAACTGGCAGAAACACGGGCGAACACAAAAAAAAAAATCCGCAAATTCGCGGGAATTCGCGGATTTTGCGGATTACGAATCCGCAAATCCGCAAAATTCGCGAACGCGAGATCCGCAAAATTCGCCCATGCTTACTTGAGACCCTCCGGGTGAGTAGTGCGCTATACAAATGCTTTGATTGATTGATTGATTGATAAAGACTAGCAAATCTTTTATAACAGTTCGGTCGTCAGCCGAGCGCTGAGGCCACATCCTAATGAATCTTGAGCATGAATCCACTGCGACCAAGATATATTTATAGTTGCCATCCCTCTGTAAGGGACCGCAGTGGTCCAGGTAAACGCAAGCTAATGGTTTATCTGATATTAAAAGGGGCTTCTGCGTAGGACGTTTCACTGTCGAGACTTTCATCTTTTGACAGATTTCACATTCCAAAAACATAGTTTCTGGTCTGTTTCATCATGCGCGGCCACCAGTATCTTTGTTTTAATAATGATACTTTGGTGGAAACACCTGCGTGTGCAGAGGCAAGCCCTTCATGTGCTGCTAAGATTAGTCCTAATCTATGTTCCATGTTTGGAATTACTCTATCCCCCACTCCAGGGATTGGAGCAAAAGGAACATTATTTGCATCAGTTATATATGTGTATTTGAGGGGGAACATCCTTTTTAACACAACTTTTAAAACGCATGCCTTTACATCGCAAGCCTTACAACGCATTGCGCTGGGGGGGGCGCTCTAGGATAGGGAAGGATTTAATTTACTATCCAACACCTTCCCTACTATCCACGGTGACTGGAGTTGGAATAGTAAATTAAACTATTCACTATCCAGCACCCCTCAACACTATGCGTTGTCACAGCATGCGTTGTAAAACCTGCGATGTAAAAGCATGCGATGTAAAAGCATGCGTTGTAATGTCATACATCCGTATTTGAGTGATAAGCCTTTTGGTAATGTTTTACTGATGTCTTTGTTGGAAGCGGTGACAGCCTGCATTATTTCGCTGTCTATTTTTGTTTTTGAACAAGTGATTGCTGCTAAGGAAGCCGTTTGCACAGCTACCTTCGCGGCTTCATCAGCCAATGAATTCCCTGCAACGTGAAAGCCATCACGTTGATGACTCAGTATATGGATCACATGAGTCTTTTGCAGTTCTTTGCAGTTCTTTTTGTAGCTGAACTACTTGTTCCCAAAGCAATTTATGCTTGATTGTGCCACCTTTTGCATCTTTGAAACCGTTTTGAATCCAGTTCTACAAGTATTCATTGTAAGAGTGAACACAGTAATAGGAATCGCACACTGTGAGTGTGGGGAATTCGCGATTGGTATTTTCAAGCGCCATCTTGAATGCTTGTAGTTCAGCTCGCTGAGCTGTACAGTCTCCAAGAGATTGTGTTTTTGTGACCATAGGTCGGAATTTACCATCACACCAGCGACTTTTAACGATCGCACACGCAGTACTTGTTTACCCCACATTGCGAGCTGTGCTGATCCGTCTGTATAAATTATACATTTGTATTGTTCTGGAGGCAGAATCTCAGTGGGCAGAAGACATTCTTGATCATACTGTAGAAATTCTTGAGTTTTCAAGTAGGGGTCAAAAACGTATTCAACGTCTGTTGCAGCAAGAGAGTTAACCCATTGTATCCATCTCAGGTGTAAAACCTGTGTATTCGGAATGCTCGCTTCTGTCACTGCCTCTAAGGCAGGTACAGGAGTAACGAGCATAATGTGCTCACCCTGTGCGAGAGCTCTCTCTTTTGCTACTGCAGTTTGAACCGCTGGCAGAATTTTTTCAGTAGAGGTGAATTTCTTTTCAGCTTGTGTGTACAAGTGTGATTTATAAGCTATTGCTACTTTTTCTCCTTCATTAAAGGTTAAGTACGTGAATCCGCATCTTCCAGGGATAATTCAGATTACAAGGTTGCATACGTTTACGCGTGTCTGTAAATGTTTTGTTGCGAACATGTCTATTTGAACAGGAAGCAACTTTTCTGTGTGTTTTTTAGTCCAATTAGTTGTTTTGAAATCAGGTTTGATTAATTCGTAGAGAGGTTTAACCCTTTCTGGGTAATTTAGAATGTATGTTCTTCCAAAATTTAGGAAACCTAGAATCGACTACGTTTTTCAGCGTTTTTGGAGGTTGGAGCAGCGCACACTTTTCTAAAAAGTTGGCTGCCAGGCTTTTTCCTTCACTTGATAACTCGTATCCTAGAAAAAGGACGTTGAGGAAGGCAACTCTCGATTTCTTAAAATTGATTTAATACCCTTCTGAGGCGAAGCCAAGTATCATGGTATTCACCTTGTTCAAGTGCCTGACCAAGTCATCGTCTGTTAGATAGATGTCATCGACATAAGATAACGCCTCATCATCATACGTTTGTACTAACTCTGTTCCTCTAGCTGAAAATAACCCCAGACTATTCTTGAATCCCTGGTGAAGACAACAGAAGTGACAGAAGAAACCGATGAAAATATCTAATGAGGCTTTATATTTTTTACAGTACAAAAGGGGGTGGTCTGAACTGGGGTGCAGAGTGGGCTAAAGAACGGTGATGGATTAAACCCAGATCTTTTGACTGGGTGGGAGTGTTTGGTTGATTCAGATGCTCCGTCCATCACCACCCCCTTTTGTACCGTTTTTGGCCGCCATAAGTGTGGCAGGGTATGCTCAGATGTGAGTCCCTTGCTCACTTTGACACTGGATTCAAGCAAGCCGGGCTGAAGACGGCTGGAATGCCAGAAACCGGTCCTCGGAAGCTTGTTTCCGGTCCAGGGAAGGCATGGCTTGGCAGTTCAGACTGGACTGTTCCCATTAGGCACAGGGTCAGACTGATTTGCATATGGCCATGTCTGAACTGGGGTGGCAGAGTGGGCTAAAGAACTGTGATGGATTAAACCCAGATCTGTTGACTGGGTGTGAGTGTTTGATTGGTTCAGATGCTCCGTCCATCACCACCCCCTTTTGTATCACCTTTAATATTAGCTAATATTTTAGCTGAGACCGGTTTAAAATCTATCAGTAGTTTCATACCCAGATTTAAAGCAGGCTCTGCCCCGTATTCAGTTTTAAATCTCTTTTAGGACATCTGATATTACCGCCATAGACGGAACAGCATGTGTTTGTGTGTAGATTGCAGGAAAGCCAATAACAAAAACCCTGTACCCCGGACGTCGGATAACACTGTGTTGCTTGGCGCTTATTATCAGCTGCAGGTATTGGTATGCAAAACTAAGCTACCAACCTTTTTAATTCATCGGAACACACCTAATTTAAGAATAAATTGCGTCACAGGTGTGCCTCGTGATTTTAATCACTTGTTATGTCACTCTGAGGAGCAATCATTTGTGCTCCTTGCTTGCACTCTATTTATTTATCACATGCTAAGTTGCTTTATTTGGGCACTTTTTCTTCTTTTCTGAATCAGAATGACTACCAATGATGAGAAAGGAGTCTTAAGTTGGTAACATCTGCCATTTGCCCCGAGGGTGTGCGCCCGTGAGGTGTCATTCGGTTTCATCACACATTTTTTTCCACAGGCAGTAAGTGTGGTTGGGTGTACTGTCTCAGTGGAGCAGACACCAGTGTTTCTCTGTGTGACTGTCAGGTTGAAACCTGTTGGGAATTTCCTTTATCTATAGAAAGATTTGTTGTCGGATGAGACGCATCTAGCATACCCAACTACAAAAGAGTGGATGCCTAACTGGAAGTTGACAGTTGTGTTCTCTCCAGGTGATTGATAATAAGCGCCAAGCAACACAGTGTTATCCGACGTCCGGTGTACAGGGTTTTTGTTATTGGCACTGATTGAGTGGAGGGCTTCCCTGTTCTTCCCCTTTTCCCTCTTGGCTCCTTGTTGAAATATATAGATTGCAGGAAAGACTGTACCCGAAGTGTCACAGTCCTCCAGGTGTGGTGCGATCCCCATTGGTAAACAGATTGTTAAAATCCTCTGTTTCTCATGAGGGGTAGTATCAGGAAATACTGCCTCAATTTGAGTAATTTTTTTAGCTATCCAGAATGGAATTTGTTCCCTTTTTGCGGGCAGTTTACCAATGACTGATTGTATAGTCTGTGGTGTGATTTTATTTGTGTTCTCCTGGCAAGAGGTTTGTTGTGGAATCCTTATAGGAGGTTGGACTGTTAGAGACCGCATGACATATTAAACCAATTGTCTACGTATTTTGATTAGTTATTTTAGTTGAACTAATAGTTCTACGTCTGGCATTTCTTCAATGGCAGGATGAGGTGTATAGCTGGCTAATACCGGCTATGTTGCTCCTAGTCTAGCTAGTGGACCGAGCCTCGTAATGTGATTTTGATGTTGTAGGGCGCCTTTAAACCAGAGCGCATGCTCTTGGTATGTTAGTGGAGTTTCAACATCCTTGAAAGGAGTGTATTCCGTTGGAGGATCTTCTTCTTTGTAGAAGTGAAACACATGTGTTACTGGATTTGCTTCAGGGAAGATAATCCATGAATAGAATACCTCTGTCTGCCGTATTCATGTGCCTCTATTACAAAAATCACCCTACCACCTCTTGATGATAGGCCATTTGTTATAAGTTTTATAGTGACGGTTTTCCATAAATTTTTCCAGGATGATTATAGCATCCAGGTTATCTTGTTGAAAACCAGTAACGTCTAAGCCCGGTTGGGTTGCAGTCGCTGCCGCTCCACCGGTTGCGTTATTGCCGTGGGTATTCGACATTGTTTAATGAAAGTTTATGAGCAAGCTTCAAGGAAACAAAGATAAGGTGCATAATATTTTGGAACACTGTATCCTTCAACGTTGAACGTTGAACAAACCAAAAACTAATACATAGGATTTTGGTCCTACTCAGTTATGGCGTATATTATCCCTTTACCCACTCCTGACTTCTATTGGAGTATTTTAAGGAAAAAAGGGGTTCTCTGTGAAAAGCACGACTGAGTAACTCTAGTATCCAGCGTTAAATTAGTGCTTTGCCGCACGTTGGGCGCCATGTAGTGTAGTTCCTATATTCCCAATAGGCTCTGCGCATTGGAATAATATATACTATAGATTTGAAGTAGGACTTATGTCTACTAGGTCTCTATCGAATATATTAAACTTAATAATGAGTGCCAGCTAGCTCAGAGGTCACAAAGAAATGTTCTTGAATTTACAAGAAGGGATTCGTTTCTGACAACCGCATAAACATGACAACTTTGTTTCCCCAAGAATAAATGTATCTTCAGAGTTGTGGAAACAATAGATAGATAGTTTACTCAGTCAACCGTGTATGCTTCGTTTCAACAGAGTTGCAGAGAAATAGAGAGACGGGCGTTTTCAATAAAAGGATTTATTGAACAGTCTTTTTTCTCATACAAGAGTAGTGAACTGCTACAATCGTAATGCAGACTGCAAAGTATAATGCGAACAGCAAGAATAGTACTTTGAAATAATACTATAAAAGCATTGTATGGTTTCTAAGCCATAAAAATACATATATAAATAACAATGGCTAAAAGTACTCAACTGGTGCTTCTAAAATACGCCTACCCCAATGTACCTAACCCAAGTCTAGGACGCGGGAAAAAGTAAGTGTGGTGTAGCATAGGTTTAGTTTCTTTGCCAAGAATCTATCCAAGATTTCTCTTAGGGTCTAATCAGCTCCATACCTTAGTTTAGAATGAAGGAGGTTTGGTATCTCTGTCTCAGGATTCGATTTCCCAACACCCCGCAAGGGGATCTTGGAAACACTGGAGCTGGATTCTCGGCGAGAGAAAGGACAGCTTCTCGATCAGTGCGTCAGCTGGAGAGTCGGCTTCATTCGGCACTTGCTGTAGCGATCTGCGTAGGGTAAGTAGATAGTCGAACTGCTCCGAACCACTGTGTCCTTGCTAGATCAAGTGAAGGCATTGTTATACCTTGAATGTGCCCATACAACAGTAGGACTAGCCCTGATGTGTGTGGCATGTCCTAATAGTGAATTACAGCCATTTTCGTTTTTCACTGTTGCAAGGATACCTGTTCTCCATAGGCCAGAATGGGCTGTAGATTATTAAATTTTTATAATCCTAACAGACTCAAAGAACATGGTAGAAATTCGAGTTTAGTATGCCTGAACTCAGAATGATAAAATACATCTTTTAGTGAAGTTGGTTTTAACATTCTGTGTTTAAAAATACCACTTTTAGAAAGTAGGTGTTTTCTTGTCTAACTATCCAGGCCTGCCTCTGCTAGGTTGTGTATTCCTTGTCTGGAGTTTCAGGGACAGGACTGGGGGATTCCAGGAGACAGAATGAGTCCGCCCAGTGGTAAATAGAGAGATATGCATCTGGGACCTGAATAGGACTGTGCCTGCCCCCCACAGTGCTGGCTCCACCCCCTGTGGTGCATCTGATGTCTCTGCCCTGCACTGTGAAAGAAGAGAAGGAATCATGTCAACAAAGTGCTCAAGGGCTGTGGAAGATCCTCACGTCTTTATTTCTTTGCACCTGAACTTTGCCGCATTTCCCTCGCTGCAACATTGTTTGCGTGGAAGCTAAACGCATCGTAAGGTACATTGGCGCAAAGTGTTGCATCTTAAGAACTGAACTGAACTAAGATAAATCTACCATCTTAAAGTAGCAATAGTGTGTATTTTTATTGTTTATGGTCTTGTGGTAAATCTATATAAAGTATACTTATTTGTTATATAAAACCTTGTGTGGTGTCCATCTGTAGTGTTGTCACTGGGTTACTGTATGTGGTCACAAATGCTTAACACACTGCCTCTGAGATAAGCCTGTCTGCTCGTGCCAAGCTACCAAGGGGGTGAGCAGGGGTTATTTTAGAAGTGTACCCCTTACCCTGACTAGAGGCAAGGGTCCCAATTATTCACAATTACCTACCTGTGCGAACTAGAAACCCCCAAATCTAACACGTTATATATTGATACTGTGTGTGTTGCACAAATACTTTATACATTGCCTTTTTAGATAAGCCTGAGCTCTGTACCAAGCTCCAAAAGGGTGAGCATAGATTATCTTTTAGAGTATGTCTATCTTACTCTGACTAGGATTGTGATACCTACATGGACAGGGTGCAAACCTCTGACAACTAAAGACTAATTTCTAACAGAAACAATGAAATATTGCTATCTTTTAGAGTATTCTTGGAGCACATTATAGGGTGACCCATTCTGGGTACTGGTACTCCAGTCACCATCTGGACCTCCAATCTCTCGATGAGGTCCCATGTCACGCTATCAACTCAAACATACGTGCTTACAGACTACGCATAGCAATTTTAAAATTATCTGTGTAATCCTTGTCCTGATGATGACCTGACATTGCACAAGTCGAAATACTGTCGAAGGAATTTAGTAGATGTACGGCCTCTGGCACTAAACATGCTTCTGTAAAATTATTCGGCTCAGTATTCATGTTATGTACCATTTGAGGTAACGCCCTCTCGCTGTTTGCTTTCACCTTGTTACATGCCTCACATGAGCCGCTCACCTCTTCATGCGCACTGTGCGTACTTTTGTGTTGATTAAACTTACTTATGAGTGACTATACCATTGATGTCTGAATTAATTTCAATACCTACTACTGAATACAGACCCCGATAAGATAATCTACCCTTGGTGTTTCATTTATTTTTCCACCTTCTCCTATAAATTCATTAACTTTTTATAAAATTGTCATTATAGTATTACCTGTTGAGACATTGTTGTATGTTATTACAGTTACCCATGTCTAAACTGGGTTTTAGGGTTCCTTCCTTTTGTGCTTAGCATTACATAGCGCAGAATGGAAAATACGAGGGGAGTGAAGGTGAAATTCTTTTTTATAAGAAAGAAAAGTAAAGCTGTTATAGATTTGACAGAAGTAATAGAAGATGTACATACCCATGTGTTTTTTGAACCTCTCACTGTGTAACAATCAACTGGTACCTCATTTTACAGGCTAATTATGTTAACTAATTTGCATGTAAGTACCACAAATTGTATTTTTCTCAGAATCCATTGTTCTAGTAAATATTGTGTTGGCTTGACTTTCAATATGAAAACTCATACAACATATCCCAATTTAAATATGTAGCACAAAATTAACTCTGTATTACAAAACTGCCGTACTAAGGGACAGAATGTGATTCTGTAAGGAGACATTCGAAATTTAATTTCTAAGGGTAATGCTCTGATCATTAATGAACAGCTTGAAAACATGGACATCTTTGTTGTGACGACCTAGATCCACAATGCTAGAAAGCACAGTATTCATGTGCCCAATCTGCCAAAACAAAACAGAAAATGGTTACCTGAAAGGAATGCTCTGCAAGATGGACGCCTCGAATGAGGTTCAATGCGCCGCACATGATGTTAAGAATCAAAGACAGGATCCCCAAGGCAGTCACCGGTTGCATTCTGTGGTTTGGGGCTTTAGACAAAAAGAGCTCTAATAATAAGGACATGGTATTGTTTTGCCCAAAACAACAAAAATATCAATACATTTCGGATCTATGGGGTCATGCTATTTGACAAAATCAGTTAAAAAACATTAAGAGCAAGCAGCAGGCAACGGTCAGTGTTTAATATGTATCTTAACTGCATAAGGATCATATTCTTCCACACTGTTAAATTTTCCACCAAGAGTGTGCCTGGTCGAATGCTCCAAAATGGAAGACCTTTGGAAACTTTATTTTTGAAGTGCAATTCACTGTATTGCCTTCTATAATTCTTCCCTTTACTCCGCACAAGATTTGTGGTGTTATTTCTTAATTGAATCTTATAACTCCTCCCTCAACCACATACCAAAATGCGAGTACTTGTGACTTATGTTTTTTCACTCTGTATTTGCAATAAGAGAAAAGTTCCTAGCATGGAGCCCAGGGAAGCTTGTAAAGAAAATATCCAAACTAGGAACCTGGATTCGTGCTGTCAAGTGGTGATACTTGAGAAGCGAGATTTAGGCCAGGCCTGGGCACGGGAACAGAGGAGGTATCAGTAATTGATGACCTTGGTATTATGGTGGGCAATGCGGATCGTGGTCCGACTAGTTTGCCTGATCTTTTGGATGCATTTGACACCGCTGATGAAACATTCTTGTCTAAAGATTTTTAGATTGTGAGATCTTGAGCATGGTCCTACCTAGATGAGGTATTTTTTTGTCCTATTACACTCAAAACATGCAATTTGACGTGTTTATATCTGCACAAAACTCGACCAAAGCTGTAATTTGCTATTGTCACTCTGTTACTTAATTTATAAGCACATACCCTGGCTTGACAGCTATGTGCAATAGCAATATTTATATGTACGCGGACAAAACACACAGTGCGTGCTGCATACCGGAACATGCAGTTCCTTTTGTATTTTGAACATTCTTCAACATTTGCTGCCAGAACCAGTACTGTACAGACTACATGCCCCATCAGGCTCAGCACTGCCTCACTTCCCTGTGGGCAACACTGGCTGCCAGTTGCGTGCCAGTTCGTTTGTGTGCAGCATTTTGAAGGAGTGTAGGTGCTTTTTTTATTCCTTCAGCCCTTGTTGTTGCAGCCAGGAGCGGCTCTTCCACAATGGCGGGAGTGTCGCCCCACTAGTTCAGAGCCAGACGGTGAAACATAAAACAATATTCAGTCATCGTTTTATTTTTCACTTGCTGGCCGAGCCAGCGTGTGTGAGGACGGGAGGGTCGGGCCATGAGAGGGAGGAGTGGAGTGCACCTCTTAGTACACATGTCTGTTTTGCCGGCCACTTAGCCAGGCCAAACAGACATGCTCAGTTAGGTTTCTCCAGCCCAGCTTTATTGAACAGCCGGGTTGAAGAAACAACAGAGACGCCATGTCCTGAACAAAGAGTCAAACCAGCCCGCTCAGGCCAATCCCTGTGCCGCTCTCATAGCATGAGAACATTACAGGGATTGCACAGGGAGTCTCCGCCGCTGTCCCAGTGTCTTCTGGGACCAGGAAGCAGCAGAACACAGAGGCATGAGGATCAATGCAGCCGGCAGCTTCAGAAAGTTTTTTTTTTTTTACTATTTACCTCTCTCCTTGCTCGAGCACCCCTACCGCACTCCCCCACACCCCCTTCACCCGCCCCACCACCTCTTCACTGTATCGTCCACCACTGTGCTACTAGGTGTCACACAAGAGGCACCACTGCCCCAGGACAACTAAGAGAAGGCAACAATTATGCATCTCGTGCTGCCCGACTGGAGCAGCTCAGAGGGTGGAAAGGAATGCAGTCACCTTCCTATCCTGCCCCACCCTCAAACTGCTGGGAAAGCACAGCCTGGGCATGGTTAACAAAAAGACCTTCAAGTGGAATTTGACATGCTGCACAGGAAGCTGGGCCCCCAAAGAACATACACGCACCCCGCGAACAGCTTTTTAAAAAATGTATTTATTTCATGCGTTTTTATATAGCGCAGACTTTACCCGAAGGTGTCAGAGCGTTTCACAATAGGAATAGTAATGATACATGAGGAGAAAATGACAAGTGAACAAATTACAAAAGCAAACGTTAAGTTACATGAGGCAAAAGTGACAGTTGTGAGCAAACAAAATACACGAGGTAGCAAACAGTACATTACAGGAGGAAAAAGTGATATGTGTGCAAGTTACAAAAGCGTACAAAGTACAAGTAGAGGTATAATACTGCAATAAATGGCAGACACTCAAACACAAGAACAAACGTTACGTAGGAAATGGTGGCACTTGTGCAAGAATCTAAAGCAAACAAAATGAAGAGGTAGAAAACAGTGTGTTACAAGAGAAAAGTGACATGTGCATGTTACAAAAGAGTACCAAACACAGGTACGGGGATGCCTGGCTTCCCCTTAGGGGTGCCTAATAGGGACCATCTCACAGGGAAAGCCAGGACGGGTTCCCCAGCGTTATACAGCGCCAGGAAACCTACGGGTAGCAGTGCGCTTTACAAGCTCAAATACATTTACATTCACAGGTAGAAGGATAATACGGCAATAAATGGCAGACACTCAAACCACAAGAACACACTGGGAAGGCACTTCCATAGTCATGGAGGGTAGAGTTATCTATAATGGAAGGTCTTCCTTCAGATAATAGAGAGTGCGTGAATTAAATTTGGAAGTGTCTTTGAAGGAGGAGAACTTTGAGGTCAGTATTGAAGGCTTGGAGCGAGGTGGTGGTCCAGAGCTGAGGCGGAAGTGAGTTCCAGATTCTCACCGCGTTGCCTGAAAAGGATTGGGCCATCGATCTTTCATTCTTGAAAGTGGGAGGTTCAAGCAGTAAATTTTCCGCATTACGTGATGGTCTAGAGCCTCCAGAGAGTTTCAGTTTATTCGCCAGGTAGCGAGAAGAGGAGGAGTGCAAGGCTTTGTGGGTGATACAGGCAGTCTTGTAGATAGAGCTTGCCTCGATGGGAAGCCAGCGGAGAGTGGATAACATGGGTGTGATGTGGTCGCTTCTTTTGGCACCATAAATGAAACGAGCTGCTGAATGGAGAACAGATTTAAGGGAGGACAGGTGGGATTTGGGGAGGCCAGTAAGAAGAGAATTGCAGTAGTCCAGTCTGGAGAGGACCAGCAATTGGACCAGGGTTTTAAGGTCTTGCTCCGGGAAGAAGCAACAAATTCCCCAAAGAAGGCGCAGTTGGTATCGAGCAGACTTTGCAATGGAATTGATGTGGGAGATTAGATTGAGTTTTTTATCGAGTATGACACCAAGGGATTTTGCACTGTCGACAATGATGGGTTTCTTGTTAAGTAGATTCATCTGATCCATCCATGATTGAACCGTGGGCGGAGAAAGTGGGGAGGAGAGGAGGAGGAATTCAGTTTTGGAGGGATTCAGAATCAGTTGATGAGTTGACATTCAGTTTTGAATGGGGTCGAGTGTAGAGCTTAGGATGGAGAGATCGTGAGTGGAGGCAACCTTCAGGTGGATTTGAGTATCGTCTGCATAGAGATGATAGTGGATCCCGGATTTACTTAGGAGATTTCTTAGTGGTTCCAAATAGAGATTGAACAATGTGGGTGCAAGCATAGAGCCTTGTGGAACACTTTGACCTACCGCCAAAGGAGAAGAAAGACTGTTCGCTATTTTGATCATTTGGGATCTATCAGAGAGGAAGGAGCAAACCATTTAAGCACAGTGCCCTCCATGCCCATTCTCTGTTGAAGAGTGTTGAGGAGAGTGTTGTGTTTGACAGTGTCGAAGACTGCAGAAAGGTCAAGGAGAATTAGAAGACAAGAGCCCCCCGAATCGAGTATCTGCAGCTCGTCATCAATCACTTGCAGCAGGGCTGTTTCAGTGCTGCAGTTTTGGATGAAGCCGGACTGAAAATTGTCAAGAAGATCATTGTCTTTGATATAACGAGAGAGTTGTTTCGCTACACATCTTTCTGTGATGTTCCCAAGAAAGGGTAGGTTAGTGATGGGGCAGAAGTTGTTGAGGTCATTCGCATCAGCAGTGGGTTTTGTAAGTAGGGGATGAACTGCCCAGTTTTGAAGGAGACAGGAAGGGAGCCTTGACAGAGGGAGAGGTTGACTAGAGTGGTCCATTAGGAAAGAGAATGGGTAAATAAGTCAATGGCAATGGAACTAGGGATGGGGTCAAGGGAATGGTTGGAGGGCTTTGTTTCGAGGATGCAATTGAGGAGGGCATCTTCAGAGATGGGGTCAAAGTTCTGCCAAATGGCTAAGGATTTGCGCTCCTCTGGAAGGGTAAGATGAACGACCTATTCCACAAGTGATTTCACTTTTATTGTCAAAGAATATAGCGAAATCTGTTGCTTTCTTTGTAGAATCCTCCAACTTGTAAGTTGGGGGAGAGCAGTTAGGATTCTTGATGAGATCGAATAGTTTTTTGGGTCTATTTTTGGCTGGGTCAAGGAGAGTTCTGAAGTGCGACGCTTTCCCAAGGAAGATGTGCTTGTAGTACTTGGATCTTCCTGAACGAAGCGTGACCAAATTATCGGTGGAGGGCGCTTGCCTCCATTGTTTCTCCAGGAATCTTAGGTGCTTCCTTTCTTCATAGAGGGATTTGTTGAACCAAGGTGCTGAGGGAGTGGGCCTTTTCTTTTTGCTTTGGAGAGGAACAACGTTATTGATTTCGACTGCAAGGACTGTGAGGTGAGTTCGCCAACATCTAGGTTCGGGTCTAGCCTTGGAAGTGATAGCAAAGCTGAATTACAGAGGGAACCAACGTCAATATTTTTAGTGTCACGGAACCAGGAGGTAGCCTTCTTAGGTTGGCCAAGAGTTATAGAGTGTGACTTGTGAAGAGAGAATGGGATGAGGAGGTGGTCAGACCAGTCTACATGAATAGGGGTAGCGATAGAAAGCATGCCTGCTTCAGAAGTAACAAGGTCCAAGATCGAGCCCTTAGAGTGTGTTGATTCTGTGCATTGTTGGATAAGATCGTTTGCAAAGAGGAAGGTGGCCAGCAAATTCGCAGAAGAGTCTTGCCGTAAGCCCCAGTGGAGATTGAAGTCCTCCATGAAGGTCTGATTGTTATTTTGCGAGAATTGGTCGCTGATGAAGTCAGTGAGTTCCTCCATAAACGAAGGGACGCTACCAGGCGGGCGGTAAATGGCATGGAATCTGAGGGGTGACGGTGGTGTAATTGAAGCTCAAGAAATAGGCATTCAAAAGTGCAGAAAGGAGCTGATAGGAAAAGCCTTAAGTTGAAGGGAGTTTCTAAAGATGACTGCAACACCTCCCCCAACTTTGTCAATTCTGTCATTCCTAAATATAGAATAGCCTGTGGGTAATAAGAGATCAAACATAGAGTCAGACGTATTGTTGAACCAGGCCTCTGTGAGGAAGAGCATGTCAATATTGTGAAAGGTGATGGTATGGTAGTGTAGTTCCTATCCCCTAGATTCATCAAGAAAACATTTTGCGATTCCTTAACAGCGAAAAATACAGATTCGCTATTAAGGAATAGCAAAATGCTATTCATCAAGAAATCACTTAAAAAAATAGCGATTTCTACTAATTCCTTAATTGCGACTTGCAAATTGCGAGTCGCAATTAAGGAATATTTCCCCATTCATTCCTATAGGAATGAATGGGCAGACCATCTCAATTTGCTAATCGCAATTAGCGATTCGCAAATTGAGATTGCGATTTCAAGGGTGCAGGGGTGTCCAAAGGACACCCTGTTGCACCCCTGAAATCAATCTGTGCACATATGTTGTGCACACACCTGCCCTTACGGCAGGTGTGTGCGCAACATGAAACTTTGAAAAATGCACTTTAGTGCATGTTTCAAAGTTTTTGCTATTTACCACGTAGTTAGACTTTGCGGTAAATAGCCGCCCCAGATTGCGAATTCGCAATTTTAAAATGGTTCATGAATTGCATTTAAGGAATCTCAAATTGAGATTTCTTAAATGCAATTAATCGCAATTTAGCGATTTTTGCCTTTGGGATTATGAATCCCAAATGCAAAAATAGCGCTAGCAAAGGGCCAGATTCTCAGAATCTGGCCCTTTGCAAGCCGATTTCGGTTCGATGAATCTGGCTCTATATTCCCAATAGGCTCTGCGCATTGGAATAACATAAACGATAGTTTAGACGTAGGACTGAAGTCGACTAGGTCTCTATTGAATATGTTAGACTTAATTGTGAATGCCAGCTACACAAGAAGGGATTAGTTTCTGACAACCATATCACATGACAACTTTGTTCCCCAAGAAAAAGGAATATATCTTCAGAGTCACTGAAACAATAGATGGCTATTTCACTCAGTCAATCGTGCATGCTTCGTTTCACCAGAAGTGCAGAGAAATAGAGAGACGGGCGTTTTCAATAAAAAGGATATTTATTGAGCAGTCTTCTTTCTCATGCAAGAGAAGTGAATTGCTACAATCGTAATACTTGCTATGAAGTAAAGTGCGTACAGTAAAAAGAGTATTATGAAATAATACTGTAAAAGCATTTATATGGTTTCTAAGCCATAAGATGCATAAAATAGATACAATACATACAATGATAAATAATGACTAAAAGTACTCAACTGGTGCATCTAAAATACGCCTACCCCGGTGTACCTAACCTAAGTCTAGTACAAGGGAAGAAGTAAGTGAGGTGTAGCTTGAGTTAAATAGTTTCTGCCAAGAATCTATCCAAGAATTCTCTAAGGGTCTAATCAGCTCCGTACCTTGGTTATAGAATGAAGGAGGTCTTGTATCTCTCTCTCAGGACTCGATCTTCCAGTAGCCCGCAATGGTAGCAGGGAAACACTGGAGCTGGATTTCTCGGCAGGAGAAAAGATAGCGTCTCTCTCAGTGCGTCATCAGGGAGGGTCGGCTTCCTTCGGCACTCGCACACAGCAGGGCGTCGGGCAAGTAGTTAGTCGATCTGCTCAAAAACCACTGTGTGTTTGTTAGGGCAGATGTGGGCATATTTATACCTGGAAGGTGCTGAGTTTGACGTAAGGGTGGACATAATAACGTCACTAAGAACTCGAATTTCTTTAACACTGCAGGAGTTCTGGGACAAATCAATACTGAAGCAGGGGGAATTCCCATACTGCTGAAGGCTGGTTGTCTTCAAGAACTCGTTGTACTCTGGGAGCTTAGTGGAAGTAGCAATGCCGTATTTGGACTGCATTGGCTGTGTCTAAATATGGTTATGATTCGTATGCCTATATAAGGATATGATAAGTTATATCTATATAAGGGCATGAATCAGGAAATTTACACTAGAGCCCTAGATACGTTACAACACCCACTCCACATAGAATTTCCATCTTTGCTAAATACTAAGCAGTTATAATATTTCTAAGCATGTGTTTACAATCCCACCCCAAAAATACATAAAATGCATTTGAAATGGTTTGCACACGAAAAATGAGTATTGTACTGTACGTTTTCTAAGCAGTGGTATCATTTAAAATAATGCATGTAGTTTTTACATTTGAAATGCTGGCTGAATGATTCACAAATTTACATTTATGAAATGGCTCTTTATACAGAAAAGAAGGTTGAGACCATTTCATCACAGATTTATATAATACTGTACATGTGCTAGAGGCTATTTTCAAAATATTGTCTCTAGGTATCAAAAATAGAAATGTTGTTCTCTAAGAATAGTTTTACATTAAGCAGATTACTCTGTACCAAAAATGGTGAAAATATTTTGGTATTGAGAAAAAATAATTACGTTGTAGTAAAAAATAGTTCCAGATTTCTGTTTATCAAAACTGAAGGCCGAAATCAAACTTCAGGGAATGCTGTGTGCTTGTTTTTCAAGAGTTATTCTCGTTGGTAGGAGAAAACATTAACTCAGATAGGCTGGCAAAGAATTTGTCTACCACAGTAGGTGAAAGTTGGGCCATTTCCGAAAAAGTGGAAATAGTGCATATGTGAGATGCATTACCGTCAGCGTTATCTGGTTCAGCAATGTTCACATAAGGTTGTACCTGTGTGCCGCTTTCATCTCGTACCTCACCGCCACCTAGTCGTAATGGTGAGGTCTCAACGAATGCCGTCATCAGAACTGGTAGCCGCTGGGGACAACACGTTGCATGAGCCATTACCGAACCAAGCAAAGTATCGACATCCATAGGTACTACTGATGGGAGTGAGAGACAGATGTGTAACTTGCATTCATCTCCGCAGAGCAGGCACCCTACAACAGGTAAGATGCAATCTTGCCAGATTTGTCTGAATGATAGAAACCATGTGGTATTCAGATCTCTTACATGAGCCAAGCCGAGAACCTGTGTTATCCTATTTCGGTACCGCAGTGCCTGGATCGCTTGTTCCTTGGTAACCTGGGTATCTCTGGTGACTGGACTTGCCATATCGGAGCAGAAGGAACAAAAATAGAATTCCTGCTACGAGTCCCAAAATGAGAGGCAGGCCGCCGAACACAGAGTGCACGAAATTCTCAGGACTGCTTCAAAGGGTGCTTACAGTCCCGAAAAAATTGTCTTAAATACATGTGCGATGTCACTGGTATCTGACATGTTTAAAATGTGACCTAACATTTCTACGAAATGTACGGGGCAGTTTGTTGATAATAATGTAT
Organism: Lissotriton vulgaris; assembly: GCF_964263255.1. NCBI lineage: Eukaryota > Metazoa > Chordata > Amphibia > Caudata > Salamandridae > Lissotriton > Lissotriton vulgaris. Next base: position 322,783,784 of record NC_141698.1, on the reverse strand, counting down.
GTATCTCTGCTGAAGTGCTTGCAACTTACAGATCATACGTTTCTCTAGATGAGGTCAAAGGCACAGTTTTTTGTAAAAGAATGGCTTTCATTCTGCTTAATGTATCAATTCGAATAGAAGAGATGTTCAATGAAGGCCAATTTGTTGCCTCCTTGTCTGGCTTGCTGTTTGGATACAATACTTGCATACACCAAGTGACCCTGGATGTAACACTGACGAGATAGGGCGTTCCTGGCAACATGCCACAACAGCAGTGGTCACTTAATATAACGTAGCTATCGTTGGAAAGCTGCCTGAAAACAGGTTCTTTTTGTGTTGCTGGAGTGCCATGCAAGTGGCAAGAAAGATCATTAGATGAACCCTCACAGGCTCCATGTAAATTAATTTCTTGACACAGAAGTGTACCACTTAGTGATTTTTCACAATTTTTTCCACTAAGAAATACCTCTTTGTTACCCCCACTCCAACATCTATGTGTGTAGGGTAAATTCCACCGTCACCATATTAGTGCTTTTCCGCCGCGGTTGTAAGCCAACCGCGGAGGAAAAGCTGGGGACGGAAACCAGGACCCACCAGCCATCCTAATGTGGCGGTGGGTCTTGGTGGGTCCGCAGAGGATTCTCCGCATCCTCCAGGCCGGCGGTGGCTTCCGCCGGCCCGGAGGATGCGGAGAATCCTCCATCCTAATCGGCCCATTAATTGGGACTGGCCATGTTGTAACATTAGCATATCCTGTTCTATTATATCAATAGCAGATGATACAATGCTGTCCAAAGAATAAATTCTGGAGGACAGAGTCGTTAACCCATTGTCCACTACAGACAGTGATTTTTCCAAATTAATACGATCAATTTCTCGCATTAATTCAGCAGTTTAAATTTGAGTTATTTTCCAAGCTTCGTTGTAAGCAGCATATATACCGGCGTATATGAAACATTTTTGACGCTGTTTTTGTGAGGTCCCAATAAGAAATCTCGCAAGTCAGCACCTTGTTTAAGTAAGGTCAAGTGTTGCTTAATTTCAGGTAGTGTGGATTTCTGTAGCCATTCGAGGCATAGTTTTCCTACACTGTATATTGTTAATATCCCTGGATGTTGTCTCTGGGAATATCTTGGGTCTGGCCTGTTATGTTTGAACCCCTGTGTTTTGTCCAGGAATCTATCTTGACAGTTATTAGTGTCTGTGGGCCAGATCAACCATTTTTTCCAATCAGGATCAGTTCTGTTTTGGTGTAAAATATGGGACACGTCTAACCCCTCATCTGAAGTGTTATTTCTGTCAGGCATAGGCTTTGGTATAGACGGGTTGTTTAAATCTTTTATCTTAGCTAGGCCAAGACAGGTTGTTTGTTGAATGGTGTCATTCAGGAACATTATTTGTTCTGGGATCATGCAGGCTCTGAATAATTATTCTAATCCCTGTACTTGCCAATCTTTTGAACCGCAGATTGTTTTTTATTCAATGTTGTCTTTCCAGAATTCAAAACCAAATGTAGACAATTTTTCATAAAATTTAGCAGAATAAATCAGTTTTGTATTGGTTAACATATTTTTCATTCCTGTCTTATTCACATTTTTTAAATAAAACGTTTCTGGATCTGTGACATTAAACCCTGAGAAGTATGGAAATTTCTCATAAAATGTTTTCGAGCTGCCTTTTGGCGGTGTTGGACAATGTTCCCATTGATTATAAGTTAAAACATTTCTAGGTTTTGCAGATTTATGCAAATAGTGGTGCCCAAAATGATTAAAGCAATACATTTCTTCATAATCAGATGAACCTTTTAAATAATCATGATTAGTAAATTTTGCTGACATTTCTAAATCAGACATCATATTATTAATAGTCTCAAAGTCCCAATCATCAGAGAAACTGTTCGGTGAGACAAAGTCACTTAATGAAACCTTGTACTGATGTGGATACTTCAAGAGTTCAACCGGGCCATAGATGTCGTAATCAGTAGCGTCCCATGCTACACCACTAGGTATAGGAATGGCTGTAATGTTTACTGATGACAGGTCTCTTTTTTCAACATGAGATGACTTGTGTGGCTTTAGGACCAAGTTGCTGTTCTGACTTGCTGTGTCCATTGTACTGTATTTTCCATCAATCATTCTTCCTAAGCTTAAAATTAAAATGAGCCAGAGCAGGAGGAAAAGTACACCTAACACAATCCACAATTCAATCCATGGTGAAATCAGATATATTTCTCCAAGCTGATAAAAGAGTTCTGTTATTTTTCTTTGAGTGTCTTGTTTGCTGGCTTTTCTTCATGTACACTAGGATCTTCAGAAAAGTCATCGAAATTGATGAAAAAGCCAGAGGCAGTTCTGTCAATTGTTGGAATTGCATCAGGATTGTTATTAATCTTTGTAGTTGCTTCTTCCTTTATCATATTAGTATAGTCAGAGGCTACATCTTTGTAGACAGGTGTTTCTTGGTGAACTGTTGCAATTTGGGCTTTAAGAGGCACAAGTTCCTTGCCTTTGTTGCATAGTCCTTTTTTATTCACTGCAGGTTTATTAAATGTGATTCTCTCAGTTTGAACCTCTTGAATTGTAGCAAGGTTTGGTCTTCTGCTACATCTTGGGTGTCCACTGGGCCTACTACTTATTATTGGCCACATGGTTGTGGTTTTACCAGGTCGATTGATACAACTCCGTTCTCCTTTTTACCAGCAAGGGGAGGTAGTACTACTGATCTTGTTCCGTTGATTGCTAAGACAGGTACTGCTTTTCTGTAAAAAGACCCAAATTCCTTCTTCACCGCAATCTTCTCTCTGACCAGATCCCCAATCTTTGAAATCCAGACAGGTCTTGAAGGGACAGGTGGTTTTTCTTCAGTGGCCGTTGGCTTTTGCTTTGTGTTACTCAGACTTCTTGTTGTTTCATTTAAGTCCTGTAAAACAGCCAAACGATCTTTGGTATCAAAGGTTTTTTGTTCCACCACTGAAGTTTGACGATCGAGGTCTTCGATTATCATTCTAGTACCAAACAAAAGTTCATACGGAGTGATTCCACCCAGAGAATTTCTTGGCAGATTATTTAGACTACGTTGGACACTTATTAGATGTTTGCCCCACCCATCACCCGAACCTAATACCCTCGCTGTTATAGATTGCTGTATGTCACGTTTTTTTCTTTCCACTACCGCATTTCCCTCAGGATGGAAGGGACTAGAGTACCGCAATGCAACGCCCAAGCTGGCCATGGCCTCCTTGTAAGCCCGAAAGCTAAACGCAGGACCCTGGTCAGAATGTAGAGTGCCAATTGCGTATGTGCTAATAAAGACTCGCAAATCTTTTATAACAGTTCTGGCGTCAGCCGAGCACTGAGGCCACATCCAAATGAATCTTGTCCTAGTAGTTGTGGGGCCGCATCCGTCCGTAGGGACGTCTGCGTGTAAACAGCCTCATGCTATCTAATAGAGGTGTCTGGGCTGGACTGACTGTGCTATTGTCAGTCCCCTGGTCCGGTTCATGACTGCGATCTCTATTGTAGTTTTGACAATCCATTGCAAAGTTATAAATTTGGACGCTCATTCCCGGCCACCAGTACTTCAGTTGTAATTCTATTAGGGAAGTTAAAATCCCTTGGTGCCTCAGACCCACTCCCATGTGTGCTTCTTGAATCAAGAAGACTCTCTGCTTCCTGTTTGGAATTACTCTGTCCCCCACTCCAGGTATTTGAGCTAAAGGAACAGAGTTTGCATCAATTATGTATGTATTTCCGAGTGGATAATTTAGAGGTAACGCCGCATAATTGCCTTCCATTGAGGCTTTTACTGCTAGTAGCGTTTCACCGTCTATTCTGTTTTTAGAACGCTTAATTGTAGCTACGGAAGCCGTGTGGACAGCTGCCTTTTCGGCTTCATCAGCCAATGAATTCCTTGCAACGTGAACGCCATCACGTTGATGACTCAGTGAATGGATCATGTGAGTCTTTCGTAGTTCTTTCTGTAAAAGAACTACTTGTTCCCAAAGCTTTTTATGCTTGATTGTGCCCCTTTTTGCATCTTTGAAACCGTTTTGAACCCAGCTCGGCAAGTATTCATTGTAAGACTGGATGCAGTAATACGAATCGCACACTATGAGTGTGGAGAATTCGCGATCAGCATTTTCAAGCGCCATCTTTAATGCCTGTAGTTCAGCTCGTTGAGCTGTACAGTTTCTGAGTGATTGAGTTTTAGTGACCATTGGTCTGAATTTACCTATACGCCAACGACCTTTTACAATCGCACATGCCGCATTGTATACTTGTTTTTCCACAATCCAATGTTGCGCAGATCCGTCTGTGTAAATTACGCAGACGTACTGTTCGAGAGGCAGAATTTCGGTCGGCAGAGGAAATTCGTGTTCATATTCTAGATATTCTAGTTTTTTCATACTGTGATCAAAAGCATGTTCAACGTCTGTTGCAGCAAGAGAATTAACCCACTGTATCCATCGTGGATGTAAAGCTTTAGCATTTGGAATGCTCGCTCTTGTCACTGCCTCTAAGGCAGGTACAGGTGTATCGACTGATATGCATTTTCCCTATGCCAGGGCTCTTTCTTTTGCTATAGCAGTTTGAACAGCTGTCAGAATTTTCTTGGTTGAAGTGAATTTTATTTCAGCTTGTGTGTACAAGTGTGATTTGTAAGCTATTGGTACAGTTTCACATTCGTTATAGGTCAGGTATGTGAATCTGCATCTTCCCGGGATGACTCAGATTACAAGGTTGCGTTCGTTTACGCGTGTTTGCAGCTTTGTTTTAGCTAACATGTCTGTTTGTATTGAACGTAAAATTTTGGTGTGTTTATGAGTCCAATTAGTTGGTTTGAAATCAGGTTTATTAATTCGTAGAGAGGTTTAACCCTCTCTGTGTAATTCAGAACGTAAGTTCTTCCAAAAATCAGGAAACCTAGAATTGATTGTAAGTTTTTCAGCATTTTGGGTGCTTGGAGCAGCGTACATTTCTCTAAGAAATTGGCTGCTAGGCTTTTCCCTTCACTTGATAACTCGTATCCTAGAAATAGGACAGTGAGGTGGGCAATCCGTGATTTTTTAAAGTTGAATTTGTACCCTTCAGATGCGAACCCAAGTGTAATGGTGTTCACTCTTTTCAAGTGTCTGTCCAAATCATTGTCTGTTAGATAGATGTCATCGACATAAGATAATGTCTCATCATCATACATTTGTAGTAACTCTGTTACTCTGGCTGAAAATAATCCTGGGCTATTCTTGAATCCCTGGGGGAGATGGCAAAATTGCCTCTGGGCCCCCATACTTGAGAAAGCGGTCAAATACCTGCTTTCTGGTGCTATGTTTTGACAGAAGAAACCATTTGAAATATCTAATGTTGTTTTATATTTTTGGCGCACAATGTTATTCATCAGTGCTGCACTGTGTGAATTTTGTACCACAAATGTTTTGCAAGAAGAGTTTAAGTGTCTGTAGTCCAATACTAGACGATATGAATTGTCTGGTTTGGAGACAGGAAACAAAGGATTGTTCATTTGTGAAGTGCATGTTTCAATCACCCCCTGGTACTCAAGTTGTTCTAAGATCTCCCTGACTTGAATTTTAGCTTCTTGCTTAACAGGATACTGCCTTTGTGCAGTAGGTTGATTTTTTAACTGGATTTTATGGTGAGGGGATTCCTCATCCCATCCTACATGATTTTTATATAATGCAGGGGCATGGGCCACTGCCCATTTTCTTGCATATTTGCATTTTTTATGAATTGGAATGTGATTTGAGAAGGCAGGCATAATCATTTCTTCGCCATGTGGGCACTCCCTAACAAATTCTGGTGGCCAGTCTTTATCAGCTAGAAGAATATCATAGCCTTTGGATAGCTTCTCCCAAAAGAGAGTTCTTATTTTCCTAGTTATGTCCCCTTCTATACGCAATGTTATTTCATATAATTTATGGGGTACACTAACTCTGGTATCTGCAGTTTCCACCTGAATGTACTCATTCGTGTCCACTGTCTCCAGAAGATTCATCAGGATCTTGCGAGCTATGGTTACTTCTGTTGCGCTGTCTAGCACTGTTTGGGCCCACTCCCAGTTCTTGAGTTGTGTCCTCAGGATCCTCGGCATGTTTTATCTTTATGCTTGCTACCTTCTTTTTGGGAATATAAGATTTTTTACTTTGGTGAACGGGTTCCTTGTCTTTGGACTTGACGCGCTCTTCTTTATGTTCTGACCATCCTCTTCTTTCCGATTTCTGTGAGGAAGTCTGAAAAGATCGAGAGGGACGTGTATCAATATCTTGATATCTGTCAGGTTTTTTCAAATTATCCCTATTTCCGAGGTTATATCTTTTCTCAGAGGGCCCCCGTTGTGGAGACCTAGCCCCCCCGTTCTGGAGATCTATCTCCCCTTTGGGGAGACCTTCCTCTGGACTGAAACTGTTTTTCTCTGGGAAGAGTGTGTCTGATAGTTTCCCATTTCTTTTTAGGAGTAATTAAATTATTTTTAATGAAAGTTTTTCAGGATTTTCTGTTAGTTGTGGTTTTAGTGGTTTCCCACCCAAACTATCTCTACCTAATGCTTCATAGGATTTTTCAATTATTCTGGCAAGTTCAAAAGGCTGGTCTGCTATTTCTGTTTCTTTTAATTTTTGGCGGATCGCCACAGATGCTGCTTCTCCTTTTATGTTGGCTAGTAGTATAGCCGAGACTTGCTTAAAGTCTTTAAGTAATTTCATACCTAGATTTAAAGCAGGCTCTGGACCGTATTCATTTTGAATCTGTCTTAGTACGTCTGGTATAACCGCCATAGACGGAACACAATGTGTTTATGTGTAGATTGAAGCAACGACTGTTCCCCAAGTGTCACAGTCCTCCACATGTGGTGCGATACCCATTGGTAAACAGATTGTCAGAATTCTGCGTTTTTCATGAGGTGTACTATCAGGGAATACTGCCTCGATTTGAGTAATCTTTTGAGCCAGCCAGAATGGAATTTGTTCCCGTTTTGAGGGTAATTTACCAATGACTGATTGTATAGTCTGTGGTGTAATTTTATTTGTGTTCCCCTGGTGAGGGGTGTGTTGTGGAATTTTTATAGCAGGTTGGACTGTTAAAGTCTGCATGACATATGGGACAAATTGTCTATGTATTTTAATTAATTGTTTTAATTGAACTAACAGTTCTCTGTCTGACATTTCTTCAATGTCAGGCTGTGGTGTATAGCTGGCTAGAACCGGCCATGTGGCTCCTGGTCTACCTAGTGGACAGAGCCTGGTAATGTGATTTTGATATTTTAGGGCGCCATTAAACCAGAGCTGATGCTCCTGGTAAGTTAGTGGAATTTCAACGTCCTCAAAAGGAACGTATTCCACTGGAGTTTCCCCTGCTTTGTAGTAGTGGAACTAGAGTGTCACAGCATTTGCTGCTGGAAAAGTTATCCATGAATAAAATACCTCTGTCTGCCGATACTCATGTGCCTCTATCACAAATATGACTGTACCACCTCTCAATGATACACCACTATTTATTAGTTAGTAAGTTACACTCTTTCTTACATTTACATTTACCAGGATGATTATTGCATCCAGGTCATTTTAATTAAACCCTGTAACGTCAAAACCCGGTTGATTCGCATCTACTGCAGCTCCACCGGTTGCGTTGTTGTCGCCGTTAGTTGACATTGTTTAATGAAAGTTTGCAGAGCAAGTTTCAAGGAAACAAGATTAGGTGCACAATATTTTGGAACACTGTATCCTTCAACGTTGAATAAACCAAAAACTAATACATAGGATTCTCGTCCTACTTAGTTCTGGCGGATACTAACCTTTTACCCACTCTAGACGTCTATTGGAGTTTTTACGGAAAAAGGGGTCTGTGTGAAAAGCACGACTGAGTCACTCTAGTATCTAGCGTTAAATTATCGCCTTACCAAACGTTGGGTGCCATGTAGTGTAGTTCCTATATTCCCAATAGGCTCTGCGCATTGGAATAACATAAACAATAGTTTAGACGTAGGACTGAAGTCGACTAGGTCTCTATTGAATATGTTAGACTTAATTGTGAATGCCAGCTAGCTCAAAGGTCACTAGAAACTTTCTCGAATACACAAGAAGGGATTAGTTTCTGACAACCATATCACATGACAACTTTGTTCCCCAAGAATAAGGAATATATCTCCAGAGTCACTGAAACAATAGATGGCTATTTCACTCAGTCAATCGTGTATGCTTCGTTTCACCAGAAGTGCAGAGAAATAGAGAGACAGGCGTTTTCAATAAAAAGAATATTTATTGAGCAGCCTTCTTTCTCATGCAAGAGAAGTGAATTGCTACAATCGTAATACTTGCTATGAAGTAAAGTGCGTACAGTAAAAAGAGTATTATGAAATAATACTGTAAAAGCATTTATATGGTTTCTAAGCCATAAGATACATAAAATAGATACAATACAAGCAATGATAAATAATGACTAAAAGTACTCAACTGGTGCATCTAAAATAAGCTAACCCCGGTGTACCTAACCTAAGTCTAGTACAAGGGAAGAAGTAAGTGAGGTGTAGCTTGAGTTAAATAGTTTCTGCCAAGAATCTATCCAAGAATTTTCTAAGGGTCTAATCAGCTCTGTACCTTGGTTATAGAATGAAGGAGGTCTTGTATCTCTCTCAGGACTTGATCTCCCAGTAACCCGCAAGGGTAGCAGGGAAACACTGGAGCTGGATTTCTCGGGAGGAGAAAAGACAGCGTCTCTCTCAGTGCGTCAGCAGGGAGGGTCGGCTTCCTTCGGGGCTCGCATACAGCAGGGCGTCGGGCAAGTAGTTAGTCGATCTGCTCCAAACCCACTGTGTGTTTGTTAGGGCAGATGTGGGCATATTTATACCTGGAAGGTGCCGAGTTTGACGTAAGGGTGGACATAATAACGTCACTAAGAACTCGAAGTTCTTTACACACTCCAGGAGTTCTGGGACAAATCAATCCTGAAGCAGGGGGAATTCCCGTACTGCTGAAGGCTGCTTGTCTTCAAGAACTTGTTGTACTCTGGGAGCTTAGTGGAAGTAGCCATGCCGTATTTGGACTGCATTGGCTGTGTCTAAATATGGTTATGATTTGTATGCCTATATAAGGTTATGATAAGTTATGTCTATATAAGGGTATGAATCGGGAAATTTACACTAGAGCCCTAGATACGTTACAACAGTATCTGAGATTTCAAATGTGTGTTTTATTGTAGATCTGCAATTGTGGAGCAGACAGCACAGCTTTAATATTTTTACAGAGTAAATATATGTCATGAAGCAGAGGATGGCTGGAATTATCGCAAAGAACCAACCGACTGTCAGTACATATATAAAACGTTGGACGAAACCAACCAAAATTCTACTTTGTCGAAATCAGAGTCTGATGAAAGCTTTAATTCACAGAAAAATCCTTATTTACATAATAATTATGACGTTGGAAATAATAATGTACATTAATATTTTTTTTTATATAACATTTCTTCAGTAGACTTCGTTCTGCTAAGGGCTGCAAAAATCATGTCTTTTAGTACTATAATTAAATGGTACTCATTGTAACGACCTCTGAGAGACAGCATACTGATTCTGCTCTGCAAGCATTCAAAATACTCAAATAAGCAGAACCCACTTGGCTGTCATACAGGTTTATGCTAAAAGAAAGGCCAATTAACTTTCAAAGTGCACCCGGGTTCGTATTGATAGAGACACTGGGCTGCTTCTATTTTTACAGAGGTGTTCTTAAGCTGTGGGGCATCTTGAGATTTTTTTTGGCTTAAGGGCACTGTTTAGGCGCCCAGGCCGAAACCCTTCGCTGTGGAACGAAAACCTTCAAATCCAATTAATGGGCGGAAGGGAATCCTTTGTGGGCCTGCTGCAATATTTCGGAGAGATGGAAGAATCCTTCCAAATCTTCTGTAATTTGTAAACATAGACCGAATTCCAAAGTTTGCACTGCTTTTAAGTGATGGTTATAGTCAGGGCTTTAAGTGGGCCGGTTCTCACTGGTGCCGAGCAACAGTCCTGACTTCTTGTAGGTATGAGGTCACTTGTTGTATCATGTATCGGGATGTAATGACAGAAACAGCAAAATATAAGTCTGGCGGCACACTATGCTAAACACAGATTTTTAGCTTATGTGTTTTAAGCTACACACTTAATTACGATGGCCACGCCCCTTTGAGAACCCCCAGTTTTTTTCATCCCACTTAAAGCCCTGGTTATAGTTCAGAAAGTTTATTGAGAATTGTAATCAATACTAAAGCCAAGCCAACATGTGTTTTGCGACCTCTACAATGACTTTTTGCTTCTTCAGGGTAGACACCAAGGTTACACAAGTGTCACAAGATTTATAGGATCCAATCAGTTTGTTAATTAAATCCAAACTCCCTACGGAGAATAAATTAAGGTCTTCAGAGGTGCAGAAGGAGAGTTACAATTGCATCTGGCGCAATCGGGCCCTGTGGTCGGACCTGAATGTGAAGTTACCATGCCATCCACCAAATTGAGTACCCATCCCTAATCATGGAACTGGAATGAAGACCCTGAAACACAGCTTGGAAACTGTAGAGAAACGTGTCAAAGACAAAGAGATGTGGCCCTACATGCTAGTCCGCATAACAGGCAGAAAGTCAGTCAGTCTTTATTTCAGCTCTTTGTGCTTCATCCTTTCAGTTTTTCGTTTGTTTTGTTCCTCTTTGTGTCTTGCTGTAGGTAGCTTCAGCGGTCTCAAAAGGTCCTAATGTCAATAAAAACTGAGTTTCTAGGTTAAGCGAAACCTTCAACTGCCACTTCCATCTAGGTTTGGCCAGATAACTCAGGGCTGCTTCTCCCGTACGTGGGTCACGGGCTCACTGTGCCACTGGACTCAAGCTAGCCTGGCTGATGAGGGGTGATATCCTGAAACAGGTTTTAGGATTCTTTTTTCTGGTCCAGGGAAGACCTGGCTTGGCAGTTCGGGCTGGACTGTTCCCATGAAGAGCAGAGTCAAGACTGATTTGCATATGGCTGGGTCTAAACTGGGATGGTATGTTGAGCAAAAAAAGATGGACTTAACCCAGATCTCTAGACTGGGGGTTAATGTCTGATTTGTTCTGTATTCTGTCCATCATAGGTGTGTCTTTTGCCTGCTCGCCATAAGTGCGCCGAGTAGGCCTAGACGTGTGTCCCAGTCTCACTGTGCCACTGGATTTACGCTAGCCTGGTTGATGAGGAGTGACACCCTGAACCCGGTCCCAGGATGCTTATTTCTGGTCCAGGGAGGATCTGGCTTGGCTGTTCGTGCTGGACTGTCCCCATGAGGAGCAGGGTCAAGACTGATTTGCATATGGCTGGGTCTAAACTGGGTTGGTCTGGTGAGCAAAAGACAGATGGATTTAACCCAGATCTCTTGACTGGAGGTGAATGTTTGATTTGTTCCGCATTCGTTCCTCATTTGTGTCTCTTTTGCTTTCTCTCCCATTGACAGCAATGGTAACAGCCAAATAATCAAAACTGACTCCACATTATCTCTCAACAAGCAGGTCAATGAAAATAGCCTATTCCAACTGCATTCCCTGAAACGTGTGATGCATGTATTCATATTATCAAAGAAGGTTATAATCTTAAATAATCTTAAATGCATTTATATCAACACAACTGGACTACTGCAATTTCATTTATTTTGGCCTTGCTGGCTACTTAATAAGAAAATTTCAACCAATCCAGAATTTTTCAGTAAGATTAGCGACAAGCACACAATGGAATTATCATATAAGTCCAGGTTAACCAGGTTCATTGGTCATTATTGAAGGAGAGATGTTTGTTTAAAACTTTCTGTTTATTACACAAGGTGGAAGGTGGTATACCAGTAATGTCATACTCCTATTAAACAACGTCTCAAGCTATACTGCCCTTCTAGTTCTTTAAGATAAACTTCTAAAGTAAATGTTCTAATTCCCAAATTTTGAAGGAAGACAGTAGGTGGAAGGGCTGCCTCACAGAAATGGCCTGAGAATAAAGTCAGATTATTTGAGGTTCAGAAGAAAGTTAAAGACCTGTTCTTTCCCTCAAACAAAACTGGTAGAAAGTGGAGCATTGGGGTTAAGCTTATGACCTGTTTGTTAGCACCAAGATGCTCCAGTAGTGGTGATAGCTGTGCCTTATAAAAACACATGAGCATAAACAAACCACTACATACAGCAGTACACAACAAACTATCAAAATGCTATTCATGCAGAAAGATGCACATTTCGCTTCATCTTTTGGCTCTTGCAAGGCATTTCACAGAATGTTACCTTTTATATTGGTTGTAAAATGAAACAATAAAGAGAAAATGTCGATCCTTCCTAGGTGAAGGCCAACCAGACAGTACATCTGTCGGGTTTACTAAATACATCATGGGGACATTCTGAAAGCTTCCCTGGAAATGCATTCTGCCCATTGCTTACCACTGGCTTTGTGGTTTGTAACTCACATTTCCTTGCTTTTCTATTTGCTGGCTCTATTTGTTTTAGGCTGTCCAGCTTGAGTTTGTCCCTTCCCTTGCCCAAACTGTGTTACTGTACCCTACAGAGTTCTCACTTTCTTAGTGACAGCGTTTCTACAAAAGCAAGAGAATGCAGATTACCCGCCCCATGGAACAAGCTAATGCCCCTCCTATGCTCCAGTTTACAAAGCAGTAAAATAACCCTTAAAACAGGGGGTGCATTTGCTGTTCGCCGAGTGGAACCCGTCAGGAGTTGAGGAGACTTTTGCCCGGGAGACTTCCTGCCCATCTGTTCGCTGCACCCGCTCCGCGGGACCAGCTTTGTTCATCATTAGCGCGACCAGCGCTTAAAGGGGACTGGAGGCGCTGTAGGCCCGTGAGGCCAGAGAAGCAACAGGCAGGTTGTAGCGCTGCAGGGACTCAATCACCCAGCAGTCCCTGCCTGACCCTGCACACCTGGTCCGCGCTCCCTGTCTGCCCCGCCCACCGGAAGTCTCACGTACTATTTAGAGAACCCAGGCCACAGCTACGCAGGAGCGTGCGGGAGTGCGCCGGGAGAAGCCCGGGACAAGGGCGGGACCGTCTTAGGCCGTCCGGGGCCGGAGGGGTCTGGGCTGGGCCTCCCCCCTAACCTTTTCCGTTTCATGCATAGGCAAAGTATTGTTACACGTTAATCCTTGCTATATAGTTGGCTTGCTTGCGCCACGTCTTACTTAAGCGCGGATGCCAATGTCAACACGATCTGGTAAGGGAAAGGGGTCCGGGGGAGGTTCTGTCATCGGTACGATGGATCAGTTTATTACCAGAGCAGTCTCGGCAAATGATAAGGAGATTGCTAATACTGAACGTCGTTTTTCTAAAGAACTGTGTAACCAGAAGCGTTCTCCCCTAGGTCCCACTGGTTTGGTAGTATCTCCCGTACAGCCAGCCGCCGACCCGCTTGTTGAAAGCTTTCCTGTCCCAGATCTGGCAAGAATAGGGGCCATTAGAGCTAGCCTTGACAGGCTCAACGCCCTAAACTGTAGCATATACCCGTTCGCTCAGCCCTCATCGGGGGTTAATCTGGGTCACAGAGTACTTCCACTTTCTCAGAACATACCCCGGTGCAGCCAGTGGTTGCGCCCCCTAGCAGACCCAGATTTGTGTCCTAACGGAAAAGAGCCACATTCCACTCAAGGCCACACTACCTAAAGCCTTCTAAGAAGTTTATGAGTAAGCACCCGAAGGCATGTAATAAATCTATAGGAGGAAGGGTGGTAGAGAATCATCAAATCATTGCTCCCAGCTCCCCTCCCCATGGGGTTTCTCTACCCAGAGTACAGGCGCCAAGTACCCCGAATATGCCAAAGAATGGGGAGCAGGCGCCCACTAGCACACCAACTCACTCTGATAATCCCCTCTCCTTGGCCCAAATTAAAAAACTGATGAGGTCACTAATTCTCCCGGTCCTTGAAAGGCTGAAGGTTCTGACCGAGAGGCTCGATCGGTTCGAGCAGGTCACTCTCGATAACTTCTTCTTTCTCAAATCCCTAATTAAATTACACACTAAAATTAGGGTGGGGGGGGGGGGGGGGGGGGGGAGTACCTGAAATGTCAGAAGCAACACAGATGGACTTAACTTATCCGGTTCTAAAGGGCCAATCAACAACTGAGGAAGTATCGAGCCCCATTGTGGGTGAAAACCCAATTACTCAAGATGGATCCACTGAATCCAATGTCCAAGCTGGTAAGAAGGCTGGTGTGGATAAGGGATCCAAGGGACGTCCTGCAAGTTTGACCGCCCAGAGGTAGCTTACCAAAACCACCATGGGACGCAGTGAGGGACAGAAGGGTAATGCTCTGGACCAAAACAAAAAAGTTACTGTAGCTAAAATTGATACTGACCTTCCCACCATCAACCTTCCCCCTGAATGCCAGCCATACGTAGCTGTCCTTATAGGGATACCTCTCCGTAAACCAGGCATTAAGGAATCGTATAATGAACTTAAGAATAAAACGATGTTCTGGCTATCTGCAAATAGACCTTTGCCTAATTCATTTGATGGCAAGGTTCTTCATGTCAGAAGAGTTGGTTGGGTTGGGAATAGGCCCAAAGATCAGCCCGGGGACTGCATTCTGGTTAATTTTAGGGACCCCAGGGTGGCTAGTTATATCTGTAACCTTCTGCCTACCACGGGGAACACAGGGATTGGCACATTTGAACTTAGCCATTTTCAAACTGTCTTGGCGCCCAAACCTATTGGTAGCCTGCATTCCAGGGGTTGGAGGGATAATTGGCTTTACTCTGATCCGGACCTTGATCCTTACCAGCATTATATGCCCCTGGTCGGTAGAGCTGCTTTTGGGCCGGATTATGGCTGGTGACACAATCCCTATTCATTTCTTAAGCTTGCTGAGTCCCCTACAAAGGACGGTGGTTTGTCTGGGAGCAGGACGGCATTCGCGGACCCGGATGGTAGTTTTCATAACGAACTTTGTGTTGTCCCCCCAGCTCGACAGAACATCAGTAGGTTGGACGAGCAGGTGTTCTCCTCAGTGGAGATTGATGTTGGGAGTAGTTTGGCGGGTTCATTGCATATCCCAGTGGTGGCAAATTTGAGTAGTGACAAAGATCCTGAGCTGGAATATAGCGGGCATCTCCAGGAAACTAGATGTTGCTGATTGGAATCTATTGATTGAGTTCTATGGAATTTGCATTTTCCAGGAGACCTGGAGTATGGAACCCTGTCATAAGGTTGGCTACTCTACGTTTTTTGTACCAGCTATTTCCTCCCAAACCAGGAGAGGTCGCCCTTCAGGAGGTCTCTTAATCTGGATCAATATCTCCTTGGGCTGCCAAACCAGACAGCTTGCTTCCAAATCTCCAGACATTTTAAAAGTGTCAGTGAGGGGTCCGGACAGAGGGCTTACTATTGAGATATTTAATATCTATGCTAGAGGCACTAATGGCGGCTCTGAATCTCCAATTATTACCATTCTGGGAGAAGAACTCAGTAAATGTAGCAAGCACGCAAACGTCTTGGTCGCAGGGGATTTGAATTGTACTTTCGTACCCCTGGCAGACGATGAAATTTTGGGCATCAGCGTTACCATTTCGCCAATTAAGAGATGGTCCCAACGGTCCATCCAGCTTAACGTCTTGACTTTAGAATTTGGCTAGAGGGCAGTGAATGGGAGAACATCTTCAGACCCTTCAGGTGCCCACACATACAACACAGTAGACCATTCCTCTCGGATAGACTACATTTTACTTGACCTAAAGCTCTGGAGTTACTTGAGAGATATGGAGGTCCTGCCAACTGCGGACAGCGACCATAATCCCCTATCTTTAAGCCTAAAGTCTATGTGGTCATCCCCACACGTTGTTCCCCAACCACAAACAAGAATAACGTTAGATGTTTGTCCATCGAACGGGGGAAGGCGCCTCAAATGGCGCGCAGTTGTTCTTGACGATGGGCTGGCGCAAAATTTAGGGGCCTTGATTGAAGAGGCAGTATCCAGGCTGGACTCTTCCACTTTAGCCCCGTCTGAGGTTCTTGGCCTCTTTTGTAACACCATCGAAGCCCTGGGAAGCCTACTTACTAAACCAAGTAGGGATTCTTATGATGGGGTGGCCCAGAAATCGAAACACAATACGGGTGGTTTACTAAAAAGTGTCGGATGATAAAAACTGCCCTGGTGAAGGCTGTTAAGCTAAAAGATCCCGCGTTGATTCGGTCCACCAGGGAGAACTACAGACTTGCCATCAGGGAAGCTAGGAGGAATTGCGACGACCAGTTCTGGTGCGACCTAAAGGCTGCTAGTGCAAGGAGGGATGCTGGAGGTTTCTGGAACCTGGTAAGGACCAGGAACAGGCCAGATTGTACTCTTATCACATGTAACATCACCGAGCAAGCATGGTACGATCATTTTTCATCTCTTTACTCTACCCAACCTGCGGAAAGGTTGGAACTGACATCATCCCCTGTTTTGGGCTTTTGTGACACAAGTGACCTGTTATCCTTCTCATCGAAAGAGGTGGAAGCCGTGATTAATTCCCTAGTGTCAAATAAAGCAGCAGGCCCTGACGGGCTACCGGGGGACTTACTTCGCGGACACCCAAAAGATTGGGGTAAGCTCATAGCAACCTTACTCAATGCCATTATGCATGGGGCGGCGATTCCAGTCTCGTGTAAGGGGGACGAGGTCGTCCCGATTTTTAAAAAGGGCTGTCGGGACGACCCAGCGAATTATCACCCTATTAGTCTTATAGACTCCACACAGAAGGCAGCCGGAAAGGTTGTTCTGGAGAAAGTTCTCCAGTGGGAGACTGAGAACAAAATCCTCTCAGAATTTCAAGCAGGTTTTAGGTCTGGTACAGGGACCATCGAACAGGTCTTTAGACTGATGCTCATTTATTGGAAGGTGGTAGTACTTGGCAAGGGCAGTCTTTACCTCGCTTTTATAGATCTAAAGACTGCCTTTGACCTGGTGCCACGGGACCGCTTGTGGGGGGTACTTCTTTACCTGGGGATTCCTGCTTACATTCTGTCCCTGCTGGTAAAGTTGCATGAGGGGAACTATGCGCAGGTGAGGTGGGGCATCCAGGGCCTGAAGACGGCTAAAATTCCAGTGGATAGGGGCGTCCGCCAGGGGTGCGTCCTTGCCCCCACCCTGTTTTCATTATATGTAAATGGGGTGGTGGAGCATCTCTTAAACCAGCCATCTGATGCTCCCTCTCTGGCAGGAAAGAAAATACCCACGCTCCTATTCGTTGACGATACCCTGCTCATCTTGAAGACCCTGATGGGCTTACAGAGCCTTTTGGACAATTTCCAATCCTTTTTTATTAGCAGGGGCCTCAAGATCAATACCGACAAAACCAAGTATCTAGTACTGAATCCACCCGAGGAAGCTTGGTCGCCCTCCTTCTTTAAATCTTATACCCCTGGTAAGGGTCAAGGAATTTGATTACTTGGGCATCCGCCTATCTGACTCAATGCAGTGGGGCTCCCATCTCCCAAAAATGTTGTTGGCGCACAAAAGGGTTGTAGGGACACTGATCAAAGAGCAACGCTCAACCTCTTCTAGGCCTATTGCCCCAGTCCTAGACATTTATAAAGCAAGGGGAGTTAGTGCAGCGCTCTATGGGTCCGAGGTACTATTGACCATCTTTTAAAATCTGAAAATAAATTCTTAAAAGGACCTAATGTCCCTTCCCCAGAGCATCCCTACGCTCCCATTGTTGCTGGATATGGGTTGTCGTTCAATAGGTGACCAGGCCAAATTGTGCCCGCTTTTATTGTGGGCTCGACTGTGGAGAGTTCCCGAACTCGCTAGCTATGCAGAGGGGCTAATGGAGATATTGTCAATACCCGGGTGGTCTAAAATTTGGTGGTTTACCAATGTTAAATCACTGCTTGAAAACTTGGGTCTTGAAGATGCTTGGGTATCCAGGAGCGCTCCCCCCAAACAAGTTCTTAAATCCATGTATTGGCAGTGGGTAGCTAGCAAACTAGACTCAAACCCCAAGCTCAGCAGGACATCCATCGAGTTCCTCAGGGTTAAGGATGTCCCCCTATGCGAACCCTTTATGGACTTGATTTCCAAATCCCTCGACCGTGCATTGTATTTTAAATTTAGGTTGGGTTTACTTCTTCTGAGAGAATTGACTGCCCGCTGGAACATTCCTGCAAAAACTTCTCCTTTTTGTATATTTTGTTCCCTGAGAGTGGAGTCTGTGGTTCCCTTTTTATTCGAATGCCCGGCCTATAACTCGCCTAGGTCTTTGTGGCTTAAACCCGTATGCAAGGAGCTGGGTACCAGACACCACATTGTCGCATAGCGAATTTTGAGGTCGGACACCCGGCCACTGTATGTTTGTGGTGTGGCCAAATACCTGGGCTGGGCCTGGTCAATCAGATGCAAAAGGCTAAAATGTATTGTTTAATTGCGGTCATGTATTGGACCTTCTTTTTTAATTTATTGGAAAGTGTATCATTTTTATCCGATAGTTATTGGATTTTAAGTAACATGGTTTTATTGTATTGTTTTTATGTAATGCTTTTATGATACTTTTACTATCGAAATAAAGCTGATTGACTTGACTTGACCCTTAAAGCAGGCTTGCAGAGAGGAGATGCAGATATTCATGTCAAGGGTTCTTCTATCAAAGTACAGTTGGCTTTTGCTTAATGTGACCCTCTAGTGAATGTCTAATGATCTTTCTGTTTATATATTCAGCAAGTTCCAGCACCAAACCCTTTTAATAATTACACACATTGGCAAGCCAAAAGGTGTAGCCTGCACAACTACAATTATTGAGCCAAAGCCTCAGTATGTGCAGCACATGTAGTAGCATCGTGCCACAAAAAACTAGAAAACACAGCTTACTGCTTTCCTGAAAACTACAAACAGGAGCCCAGAAACCTGCCACATTTACACTACAGACTTAAACATCCTGCATATGCCAAACATAGTTTTTATACCATTTTGTGTATACGTGTGTTGTCAACAATGAAATAGGTGAACATGCTCCACTGAAACAACAATGGCCTACCACCGGGGTGGGCTTTGGCACTGCTGGAGTCTGGTGCAACACTCTAGGCCACTTCCCTCTATGCCTCTCTAATCTGCACCACTCTATTCTACTCCAGTGCACTCTACCACATTCTACTCTGCAATACTGCACTCTATGAAACAGCACTCTACGCCATTACTCAAAGTCACAGCACTCCTGCACCACTCCACTCTATCCCACTTCACTTCTTTTTATGCCACTGCACTCTACACCACTACTGTATTTTACTGCACTATATCCTGCACCCCTTCACTGTACCGTGCAACACTCCACTCTACTCTACACCACTTCACTCTACTCTGAAACAATCTACTGCACTCAATGCCACTGCACCCTATGCTGCACCACTCTACTGTGCACCACTCCACCCTGCACCACTGCTCCCTACACCACTCTACTCCAAACCACTACACTCTACGCCAATGCACTCAACACCATGTTACTCAAAACCAATGCAATTTACATCACTACACTCCACACCAACTACTCTGCACCACTGCACTCTACGCCACTATACGCTATTCTGCAACACTGACACAACACTCTACGCCACTCCATTCTACTCTGCGACACTCCACTCTGCGACACTCCACTCTGCGACACTCCACTCTGCGACACTCCACTCTGCGACACTCCACTCTGCAAAACTGCCCTCTCGGCCACTGAACTTAACAACACTCTACTCTACGCCACTGCACACTACGCCACTGCAAGCTTCGCCAATCTACACAATTGCACTCTGTCACTGCACCCTATGACACTCTGTTATACTCTGTGCTACTCTTCTCTGCCACTCTACGCTGTGCCATTACACTTAATTAAACTCTACTCTGGAAACCTGCACGCCCCACCACTGAACTCAACACCAGTCTACTCTGCACTGCTGCACTCTATGCCACTGCATGGTATGCCACTCTACACCATTGCACTCTAGGTCATTGCACTCTATTCTACTCTGAATCTCTATACTTTATGCCACTGCTCTCTGCATGACTCTATGCACCTCTGCACTCTACTCTGCACCACGCAACACTACGCCACTCTATTGCACTTTACGCCACTACACATCACGTCACCCACTCTAATCTATTCTGCACCACTCCACATCTCTGCACTCTACACCACTCTACTCTACACCACTGCACTCTACGACTCTCTACATCTCTGCACTCTACCTTGAACCACTCTACTCTACCCTGAACTAGTCCACTTAAGACTACTCTGAAACAATATACACTATGCCACTGCACTCAACGCCAATCTACTATGCACCACTGTATTTTATACCACTTTACACTAGGCCACTCTACTCCACTCTAAGACATTGCACTCTACAATACTTCACTCTTGGCCACTCTACAATACTTCACTCTTGGCCACTCTACAACAGTACTTTACTCCAGTCTGTACCACTCAACTCTATGCCACTCCACTTTTCTCTAAGCCACTTGACTGTACAATACTCTACTCCACTGTTAGAAATGGGGTCTCTAGTTAGCAGATGTATGTCCCCTGTCCAAGCAAGGACCACAATTCTAGTTAGGGTAAGCTAGATACACACTAAAAGATAACATATGCTCACCCTCTGGTTAGCACAGAGCAGTCAGGCTTATCTAAAGAGGCAATCACACACACAGTAACACAATGAAAACACCACAAAAATAATCCACACAGGTTTGGAAAAATAGAGACAACAAAATTATAATAAGTAAAACCAGAGTTATGAATTTTTAAAGATGAAATTAAAAAGTAGCACTTAGAAGTCAATAGCTCTAAGGGGTTATTAGAGGTTGCGCTTGACCGGGGAAAATCCAAAGTTCAGGCTGTCCGCAATGAAGGGAAGGTCGGTTACAGGAGTCACGCAGGTCCCGCTCAGAAATCGAAGTCTCGATGCATCTGTGCCAAACCGCACAGGCGATGAAGAACCCTTTTACAGTGCAGGCACTGCGTCGTTAAGCTGCGCTATCTGTTGTCGTCGAGCTGTGTAGTGCGTCCGCATTCCGGTTCCGATCAGGGCAAAGTCATCACTGCGTCAATTTTGATGGTTCTTGACAGCAGAAATAACATTTCCAGGGCCCAGGACAGAATAAGCACCACTTGGAAGGGCAGGACTCAGAGATGGCAGAGTCAAGGTGCTGTTGCACAGTTGAAGGAATTTTTGATGGCCCGAGACTTCAGAAAGGAGGACAAGCCAGCAAGCCCTTGGCGTCACTCTGGGTTCAAGTGATATGGGTTCTGTCCTTGTCCCCAGCTGAGCAGAGATCAGAAGGGCAGTTCAGTAAAGCAGAAAGCAGTTAATTCAGAGCAACAGTCAGGCCAAGAGGCAAACCTTGTGGCACAGCAATCTTTACTCCTGGCAGTTCTGCACAGGTTCAGTACTGTACTGGCTTGGTAGGGTCAGAGCACCAGAACCTGTACCCGAATAAGCCGTCAAAGTGGGGGTGACTTCAAAGCTGGCACTTGAGGTGCAAAGGTTCCCCTTTCATTCCAGCCCTGATTGCCAGGCTATCTGTGGGGGGTAATTAACCCATTGTGTGGGACGCGGGACACAGCCTATTCAGGTGCCAGCTCCCAGCCCTCTACCTGCCCAGGAAGAGCTATGAAAATGTAGATGAATGCAGTTAATTTCTCTGTCACACCCACCTTTCCTGTTTTTGTGGCTGTCTACAGGGAGTGCACTGAGGTGTAGTTGTCACCGACCCAGTGGTGGATTAAACCCAGATCTGTTGATTGGGTGTGAGTGTTTGATTGGTTCAGATGCTCCGTCCATCACCACAGATCTGTTGACTGGGTGTGAGTCCCTTGCTCAGTTTGCCACTGGATTCAAGCAAGCCTTGCTGAAGACGGCTGGAATGCCAGAAACCGGTCCTAGGAAGCTTGTTTCCGGTCCAGGGAAGGCATGGCTTTGGCAGTTCGGGCTGGACTGTTCCCATGAGGCACAGGGTCAGACTGATTTGCATATGGCCATGTCTGAACTGGGGTGGCAGAGTGGGCTAAAAAACGGTGATGGATTAAACCCAGATCTGTTGACTGGGTGTGAGTGTTTGATTGGTTCAGATGCTCCGTCCATCACCACCCCCTTTTGTACCGCTTTGTTCACCATAAGTTGGCAGGGTATGCTTAGACGTGAGCAGCGAAATGTCCACTTTCTAAAAGTGGACTTTGAAAAATAGTAATGTTAAACCCTTTTTACCACTAAAGAGGATTTCTCATTACTATTCCAAAAAGATGAAACATGATGTAGCTATTCCTTTCTAATCATGAATTACAGCTTAATAGTGTTTTAAAGAACTTCCAATGCTAGCCTACGAGAGGAGTAGGCCTTGCAGTAGTGGAAATGAAGGTAGCTATTTGTCACTTCCAGGACTTAAAAGTGCATGTCTTACCTTTTAGTTACACAGTACCCTACCCATAGGGCTACCTAGGGCCTACCTCAGCAGTACCTATGTGTAATAAAAGGTGAGTTTAAGCCTTGGCAAGTGGTTTTAAAAGTCAACTTGAAGTGGCAGTAAATTGCACACATATGCCTTGCAATGGCAGGCCTGAGAAAGGTTTGAAAATCTACTTGTGTGGGTGGCACAGCCAGTGCTGCAAGCCCACTTGTAGCATTTAGATTACAGGAAGCACGTATATGGTATAGCACTTTACAAGGGACGTATAAGTAAACTAAATATGCCAATCATGTACACATCAATGTCATCATGTTTAAGGAAGAAGTACATGCACTTTAGCACTGATTACCAGTGGTAAAGTGTTCAGAGTTCTAAGGCCAAAAAAAAGAGACAGTAAATAGCAAGCAAAAGGTTTGGGGAAGACAACCCCAAGGATGACAGGTCTAACATCCACTCTATGCCATTCCACTCTCCTACACTACTCCACTCTGCTCTACAACATTGTACTATGCCCTACATCACTCAACTCTATAAGGCTCTACTCCACTCTACGCAACACTATCTACGTCACTCAAATCCTCTCTAAACTGCTCCACAACACTATTCCACTCTCACACTCTACGCCACTCAATTCCACTGTAGTCTACGCCCTTCCACTCTACGCCACTCCATAACAATCAATTATACTCAATTTTATGACTTCACTCCACTCTCCTTTACCCCACTATTTTTAGCCATGTTGAACAGCAGCTACACTGGTGTGTAACACGGCTCAAACATATTGGCAAAGCCAATAACTCTTGCATAGGAGAGACCTCTTGGCTTTGACAAAGCTTGTTTAATTTGCTTGTAGTACTATATGGGTTAAATGTACTAATTAAAATGTCCCCCATCACACTCCACATTCCTTTTCTCCATATTGCTGCTCTGGCGGCTGCACAGCACCACCATCCGGTAGCCTTAAAAGCCATCATTAAAGAACTCGAAGCTGCCTCTGAATATAGCATTCTAGATCTCCACACATTATTTAAATAGAAATTTCAATCAGCGCAATCCCTGCCAAGCCAATAGGTCTAAATAGCATTTTCAGTTATACGCCAAATCTATTAAGTTTGCTAATGCTTTCTTACTTCCTAAACTAGACTCTACTGGAGTGATCAAGTGCTTTAAGCACACTATAAATATATTACCTACTGGCGGTCGCCATTAGGTAGTTATAGTTAGGACCTAGTTTCCATAGCAAAAGCGTTTTTTCTTTTGCCAATATCTTTGGCTCCGTTTGATGAATCTTCATGAAATTTTCTAAACTAATGGGACGCTCAGGTCAGCCCGTCTTGAAAGGTTCAGGGTGATTCGTCGAGCGGGGGCTGAGAAAAAAAGGGGGGTCCCAAAATGCGTTTTCTCTATGTCAATTTCCATAGGAAACTTTCGACAAAGCTGCAGCCCGAACTGCTGAATGGAATTACACCAACTTTGTCAAAAAGGTTCATAAAGCGTTCTTTTTTTTAAATGGTGTAAAGTCATTCAGTAGTTCCTGAGAAATTAAAAAATTAAAAAATATTGCTATCTGGTGACCGAGGAGGATTTGCGAACCCTCCCGTTCATGAACTTAATCTTGATTGACTGTCAACACTCCAAACCAAGAAGTGTTGACAGCCATCTTGTGACTCAGTAAAACAGAGTCACAAGAAAATAGGGAATAAAATATTAAAAAAAAAGAAAAGGGGGCCTGGTCAGGGGGTCCCAAAGGCACCGCCACCTCCCCGGGGCTCTGTTGATAAAGCGCGGGGGCACACGGTCCCCCCGCAGTCCCAGGGACCGCCACCTTCCCAGGACTTGATGAAAAAAATGCGTGGGGGGCTCCCAGGGCTTTAATTTAAATAGGGCAGGTGAGACTTGCAGGCCCCTCGCAGGCCACCTGCAGCCCGGAGGATCGCCACCTCCCCAGGGCTTGATGAAAAATGCTTGGGGGGCTCTTCCCACACTGCCCCGGGGACCACCACCTCTCCGGGGCATCAGTTTACTTATGTGGGGTGCCTCCCGGGCCCGGCAAGCCCAGGGAACCACCACCTCCCGGGGCTTAAATAGAAATAAGGAAGTGTGGAGTGGCCCCCTTTCCATGAAAAAATAAATAAAAAAGAGGCAATGCCCCAGAGGGATGGGGTCCCTGGGGCCAATAATGGCCTCAGGAGGGGGGGGATGTGCGGCCACCCTCCTTAAAAAAGTTTTTTTTTTAAAATAAATATGAGGCCATGCCCTGGGGGATGGGGTCCCTGGGGCCGAAATTGGCCATGGGAGGGGGGATTTCTTCTGTTTAAAAAAAGAAATACTCAGGCCCTGGGGTATGGGGTCCCTAGGGCCCAAAAATAATTAAGGGAAGGGGGACGACACAGCCCACTTCCAAAAACCAGACAAAAAAAAGCCAGCATCTCGCTGGAGGCCCCGCCTCCTCCCTGCACCACTGTGCAAAAGCGCCTCCTGGTGGGTTCTGTGTTGGGGGATTAAGTCCCCTAAAATCTTAAGGGTCCTTAGGGGCCAACTAGCCCACCAGGTACCTCCAATAAGCCCCACACAGTGGGATTGCTGAGAGGTGGTCCGAGGCCACGCCCCTTTTTACACCACTCTGCAAACGTGCCTCCTGGCACTCTACTGGTTGTGGGAGGAAGTCCACTTTACTGCTGAGGGACTGTGGAGGCCAAGAAGCCTTCCTGGTAACTCCTGTAAGTCCTACGCAGCAGAATTCCTGAGCGCTGATCGGAGGCCCAGCCCCGTTTTCCCACCACTCGGCAAACGCGACTACTAGTTAAAGAAGCATTTGGAATGTAATAAGTCTCTCATTTGTGAAACTTACGGCTATTGGCGTTGTAAATGTAAACATTTATGTTTTTTGGAGCGGAGTGGATGTACGTTGTGTAGTGGAATTATGTGGTATGTTGTGCAGTGAAATTATGAGGATAGAAATTATGTGGTATTTAGTGTATAGGATTTATGTAGTAAGATTATGTGTTATGGAGAGTAATTATGTGGTATGGTAGTCTGTGTTGTGGAGTGGTAACCTCAGGTTTAGTCTTCCTCGTTTCCACAGAAGCTAAACTATAAACTCAATGAGACAAAAAAAAGAAGGAACCACTGAGGAGCACTTCTGGACCTAGTCAGAGGTATGAGTAGGGCCACTGGAATTATGGGACTGTTCGGCTGCACCGATTTTTGGATAATTAGAAATTTTCTGCATTTGACACATAATCCATCATCTGCTGCATAATCTGCAGATTGGAACAAAAAAAACCTTGTTTCTAGATCAAACATTACCAAAAATGCAGCGACAAATGTTGCAGCCTGGAGGAAGGCCCTTGGCAAACCTGGAATGGTCACCTGTTACTTATTGCTAAATTTGGTTTTTAAATTGGTACTTATGGTGTGCAAACCACTCTTGTTTCTTTCAGCACCTCTCTTCCTTCTTTCTTCTACACCTCTTGCCTCTTTCTGCACCTTTGTTGCTTCTCTATGCACCCCTCTTGTCTCTTTCTGTACCCCTGGTCCCTCTTTCTGCACATCTCTTCCCTCTTTCTGCACTTCTCTTCCCTCTTTCTGCACCCTTCTTGTCTCTTTCTGAGCCTCACTTGCCTCTTTTTGCACCTCTCTCACCTCTTTCTGCACCAGTCTTGCCTCTTTCTGCATCTCACTTGCCCCTTTCTACACTTCTCTTCCTTTCTAGTTTCTTTCTGCAACTCTCTTGTCTGTCATCACTTCTATTGCTTCTTTCAGCAACTCGTCTCTTTCAGCACTTCTCTTCTTGCCTCTTTCTGCACCCCTTTCCCTCTTTCTGCATCTCTCTTGCCTTTTTGTGCAGCCCTGTTCCCTTTTTCTGCACTTCTCTTGCCTCTCTGCACCCCTCCTGCCTCTTTCTGCACCTCTGGTGGTTCTTTCAGCACTTCTCTTGCTTCTTTCTACACCAGTCTTGCTTTTTTCTGCACCACTCTTGCCTCTTTCTGCACCCACCTTCCATCATTCTGCAACTTTCTTGCCTGTTTCTGCACCCCTGTCCCCTCTTTCAACAGTTCTCTTGCTTCTTTCAGCACTTCTGTTGGTTCTTTCCGCACTACTCTTGCTTCTTTTGGCACCTGTCTTGCAAATTTCTGCAACCCTCTTCCCTATTTCTGCACCGATCTTGCCTCTGTCTGCACCCTTGTTCCATCTTTATGCACCTTGTTTGCCTGTTTGTGCAACTTTCTTGCCTCTTTCGGCAGTTCTTTTGCCTCCTTCTGCACCTCTGTTGATTCTCTGTGCACTTTTCTTGCCTCTTTCTGCACCCCTCTTGCCTCTCTCTGTACCCATGTTGCTTCTTTCTGCACTTCTCTTGCTTCTTTCTGTACCTCTCTTACTTCTTTCTATTATAACCTGCTGTTATTGATTGGGTGGGTCCCAGGCACTTCACACCACTTGGAGTCAAGCTAGCTGGGCTGATGAGAGGTGTTACCTCGAAACCGGTCCGGTCCTCAGATGCTTGATTCCGTTCTGGGAAGGACATGGCTTTTGTAGTTCGGACTGGACTGTTCCCATGGGGCAACAGGGTCAGAGCTGATTTGCATATCGCCATTGTCTAACCCAGGGTGGTGTGGAGTCCAAAAAACGATGGATTTGGGCCCAGATCTTTTGACTGGGGTGAATGTGTGACATTGATCCACATTCGGTCCATCACTTGTTGTTTTTGCAATTGCCGCCCTGAGTGCGCTGGGGATGCCCAGACGTGGGTCCCAGGCACTTCACACCACTTGGAGTCAAGCTAGCCGGGCTGATGAGAGGTGTTACCTCGAAACCGGTCCGGTCCTCGGATGCTTGATTCCGTTCTGGGAAGGACATGGCTTTTGTAGTTCGGACTGGACTGTTCCCATGGGGCAACAGGGTCAGAGCTGATTTGCATATCGCCATTGTCTAACCCAGGGTGGTGTGGAGTCCAAAAAACGATGGATTTGGGCCCAGATCTTTTGACTGGGGTGAATGTGTGACATTGATCCACATTCGGTCCATCACTTGTTGTTTTTGCAATTGCCGCCCTAAGTGCGCTGGGGATGCCCAGACGTGGGTCCCAGGCACTTCACACCACTTGGAGTCAAGCTAGCCGGGCTGATGAGAGGTGTTACCTCGAAACTGGTCCGGTCCTCGGATGCTTGATTCCGTTCTGGGAAGGACATGGCTTTTGTAGTTCGGACTGGACTGTTCCCATGGGGCAACAGGGTCAGAGCTGATTTGCATATCGCCATTGTCTAACCCAGGGTGGTGTGGAGTCCAAAAAACGATGGATTTGGGCCCAGATCTTTTGACTGGGGTGAATGTGTGACATTGATCCACATTCGGTCCATCACTTGTTGTTTTTGTTATTGATTGTGAAACATTTGACTGGAATAATAATGAAATGTTGATAGCTGAATCCGTAATGAAACAACGGAAAGTCTGTTTTATGCTAATTAGGCACAGGAAATTACATGTGGCGTTTTAAGGATAAGGAAGCAGATTGTAACCTGACCCATGATCGAAGAGCCGGGAGCTCTGAAACGCATTGGGACAGCGTTGATGCACTTATCTAAATAAACACGCTCAGAACATATCAGAGCGACGGTGTGTTTTTCCTTCGGTTTCGGCTAGCAACACCAAAAAGGAAAATTACCTACAGGCGATGGGAGATATATATATATATATATATATATATTTTTTTTTTATTTTTTATTTTTTTATTTTTTTTAAAGCAGTTGGCACATTTGCACATTGAAAAAAGTGTTTAGATGTTTTGAAGCTGGTGTGCGAAGTTCTTCTTTCAAGTGGGAAGGAAGAGTGTTTGGATAGATAGATATATATAAAATATTTAAAAGATACCAAATCTTCATACTATATTTATAAATACAAAGATACATAAAATCAAAATAAAGGCTCTGAACACCTAACACAGACTGTGGCTGCAGACAGCCTTGGCATGAGTTTGTAAGGCTGCTAGTCCAAACATATCCCTTCATTATAAACTTTAGAAGTGCTATCAGCGTTTTCAATTTTTCATTTCTCCACTGCACAATTTATCATAATCTTCAAAAAATTCCATTTGTATTTGTCTACCTTCCTGCATTGCTGTCAATTCTCCTAAACATGAACTCCAGCTGCAAACATTTTTAGGACTGGTTCCTCAACTTTCCTAAATGCAGATACATATTTACAAATAATGTAAAAATGTTTCTATAAATAATACACTTTTATTTTAATCCTTAGTTGTCATCAGAAGTAGTTTGTATAACAGTTTATCTAATCATACCATTCACTACTCACCCTATGTAACTATATTCAGGACCACTGGAATTATGCGCTTATGTGGCCCTGACATTTTCCATATAATTAAATATTTACCGAGCTTGCCACGTATTCAATTATATGTTGCATGATTTGCAGATTTTAAGGAAAAAATATTTCAAGTTCATGTGGTTCAAAAGTTAATTAAAATGAGGCCACGCTTGTTAATGATCCCATCAAATGTTAGCTGGTCATTTTCAGTTGCTGATTGCGCTATTTACACTGATACTAGTGAGGTGTAACTAAATCATGTTTAGATGTGTAAAAGGATAATATAATAATTTAATACTGCTACAAATTGTGCTGCATCACATTGTTAATTTGCCTCTTCTTGCTGCATAATTACGTCCTCACTTGCCACATAATTTGGTCCTCCGCTGCCACATAATTCTAGTGGCCTTCAATATATTATATGTATTTAAAGTTTGTTTATAACTGTTCCAATGTCTGACCTTAAAAAAACTGCTTATAAATAAATAAATTCAAAAAGCAATTTTCCTTCTTGTTAAAGACTTGAGCTAAGATAAGATGGGCAAAGGTTTTGGTCTGAGCGGAAGGACCAATGTAGTAGAGCAGAAGGAGACACAGTAGGCAGAAGGAATATTTAATTTTACAATCGCTTGCAGTTAATCAGCCCCACTTATATACCAAGAGTGTACTGTGAATAAGTCAGGCACTCTATTGATCAAATTGAGCACATTCCAAAAAGTCCTGTTTACAATGCATGATAAATGACCCATGTGTGATTTGCAGTAACTGAATAGCAGATCCACTGCCTTCAGATTTATACTATTAAAATGTGTGTATTCACGTTATTTCCTGGTGTCTTTTTTCCAGCTAGCGGGCGCATAGTTCTGTACAGGGGTCAGGTTATCACAGAGAATTTATAATTTCTACTATCATAAGCAGTTAGAAATGTGATTATTATTGCCCCTTTTAATATCCTATATTCTGGGACTCAAAAATTGAAAGTGAGATCGTTGTCTCTTATAACAAGTTGTGCCATTTGAAATGGGGCATCAAATGCAGATTTTGATGCTCTGTGCAAGAAAACCCTCATATAGCAGCATTTGCCATGCATTTAACATTGCTCCCCCAAGTGGTGGTAAAGAATAAAGATCAGAAGGTTAAACCTGGGATGAATGAGTTTCCAAGAAAAGAAGCACGCATTCTATCACAGAGAATAAAACAAAACAATGCACATTTCTGACCTGGTTAAGTATCACCGAAAACAAATGATATTTTACTGTAGTTCCTTATAAAAAAAAAGTCCCAGAAGGGTTGTCTGTGTCATGCTGTAACTCACCGACATCCACATGCGCATGCGCGTGCCCATTTGCCACACCATTCTTTTCCTCAATCTCATCCAGCTTTAGGACGATAGGAGACGGGGAAGTCCGCTTTTCCGGCATATTCGCCAAGCCCATCTTCATCTGAATGTTGCTTGCGTAATTAAACTGCCACTTCACTTTCTGAATAACACTATCTAGAACAGGTGAGAATACATTCCATGAAAAGGTGTTGGGATACATCAAAGCAAATACCATTTCTGTTATGACCTTCCTCAAATGAACTTATATTGATTTAGTGAACACATGTTAAATAAAACGTAAGTTGGTTTGTCCCAGGCCATCTCTACCCTATTCAGAACTATGGATGGGCCATGGAACCTCCGGGAGTGCATTTTAGAATGTTGATGTACCCCAGTCGGATTTTTACCTTATGGCTGAGGGAGCTTTTGTGGCAGTTGGGAACGCCTATCAAGAGAATAAACCTACCAGTTATATCTGGATGTTCCGGATTTCTTCTTTCACACTTCGTTTCAAGTGACAACGACTACAATATGATGTGCAAGGGGCAGCTTGGGGTTCCCACCCCTGTAATCTACGTCTCTGCATCTGCCGGCTTTTGAGCTCCTTGAACCTGTACTGTGTTTGTTATGTTTTCAATTATATACCATACTATCTCTGTCCTGAAATCTTCCACCCCGTGAGAGGACGCTTCTGCTCATAGAGTATTTATCTGGGCTTTCTGTGGCTTGTTTCAGTTAGCCCTGAAGCATACCCGCTTGTGAGCTTGTTGCCAGTGTGTTTATAGTGCTGTTACATAAACTCAGAGTGCAGGACTCATTCCATATTGTGTGTGTGTCTTTCAGTCAGCGGTTTGTCAATACGGAAGATTCAATCTCTGGCCTCTTAAGAAACTTCAAGTTACCTGGATGTGGGACATGCTTTTTAGGTCTCGCCTGGAATTAGCATCCGAAGGATACGTCCAGGCTGGAGACTTATAGCTGCCTGTCTCGGGAGAATGAGGGACAAGAGGGTGTTACGAGCTTGAAAGCCGGATTTATGTGCGCGAACACGCACGTCGGCTCCGTCAACATTCTGAGCAACATGCGTGCGCACACAGCCAGCCACCACACAGAGTGAAACACACGCGCGCTGGTTACTTTCACTTTCCATCCCCCCACCAGTCATCGGCTCTTTTTACACACGCACGCATGCATGCATGCATACATACACACACAGACACACGCGCACACACAGGCACACACGCGCACAAACACACACACAGACACAGACACTCGCGCACACACACGCGCGCGCGCGCACACACATCCCCCCCTCACACCCCACTCACCGAGTTCTTTTTGTGTGTCCCTCTCTCCCTCGGCAGGCAGCGGGTCATCCTCAGCAGCAGGCGGGGCTCTCCACGAGCACTGGAGCCCCGCTAGCTGACACGCAAATCTTCCGGCTGACGAGCACAGGAGCGCTTCAGCACAGGAGCGCGGGGTAGGCTCCCGTCTGCTTCCTGTCTTTTTGCGGCCCTGCCCCCGTCGCAACACAGGTTGCCTGGCTTCCTGTTCAAGCCGGGCTGCGGTGGTGAATTTTTATTGGTCTCGGCAGCTGCGAGGAGATATTTTTTCCACACGCCAAGACACTTGATTAAACGGGCGGCAGGAAGCTGCGCTTTGAAACCCATCGCACCCACCAAGGAGAAGCAAACTGGGATGAAAAGAGGCAAGGGGAGCCCAAGTAACTCCGATAAAAGGAGGGGGCTGGAAAGCACTCACTGTGGACCTCTTCCTTAGGAAGGCATCCGCTTCGTCAACGAACAACAAGAGGATGCGGGAAAAGATAAGATTTTAGATTTTTAGTAGTTCAGCACATGTCAATTGTGTAAGAATGATGCATTAAATAGTAGTCATCTGTTATTTACAGCGCGTAAGCAGGGCAACAGTGCGTACGAAGTGCTAGATATGCTAGACATCGACAACACTAAAAATCATGTATCTCGTTGCCCGCACTCGATAAGACAAGGTTGCGCCACGGCATAGCTGCCTGTGTGTGCTTCTCTGCAGGAGGCACTACGGGTGCCGTGCAGGATGTTTTTGTTGCACCAGTTAGCAGGAAGAGCAGAAACCTATGGCCCTCCCTTTGCTCCCGACCCCCTAGCACTCACGGACATGTGTGTGTGCAATGGAGTTGGAGTCTTGTCTAAGCACAGTGCAGGGGCCATGCACTGGCTTAAAAGGGCCAGCCTGACCTGCCGCACCGCCATTCAGTCTTATGAGTTGAAATGCTGCGGTGTGCATCGGCGGGATCATGGTGATAAATGAGCTACTGCCATATGCCGTAGGAGACAGCCAGTGTGAAATTGGCTGGATAAAATGTTTTGGAATATTTACAAATCAATTAAAACATTATTTTTCGTGTTTCGACGCCCACAGCAGGCAGAGAGCATGTGGGGCTGGTATCCTGTTGTCCACGCTGCGCCTCATTGGACCTGCACTCTGTGTGTGCTACCAGCCGTTAAAAGGGTTTTCATCGCGCATGGATCATATCAGGCAGCATGCTTTTTAATTTTCCAAAATCCTGCCGGAAAAAAACATGCGGAGGGTTTCCAAACCTCTGAAACTGCTGCCAACCAGAACGAGACATCCTTAGGAGAGGCCACTTGCCTCGGACTCTCCATCCAGAAGGCCCAGGAAACGTGGCAGCTGAACATGTGTAAACAAAGCTTGGCCGAAGCGCTCAGCTTGGAGACCCCCAGGCACTTGTGAAATGGGAGCAGGCAGGTTAGTCACGCTGTGCACTGTGTTTATTTGATATCAGCAGCATGGGCTTAACTGTATTAGGTTAACCCAAATGTAATGGCATGGATGCGTAAAACGTGCTCAATTATAATTTCTTTACCTTTACATTTTTGGGCATATTTTAACACGGCATATTATAGTCTAGTAAAAACAGACTGAAAGGGAATGCCTGCTTGTACTACATTTTCTTCTTCAGCGGCTATGGTTCTATCTCAAACATTTTATTTGGTCTTTGAAATGGAGCATTGGAAACATTTTGAAAAATTGTACGTGCAGCCATGTGTTTGCTTGCAGAAATAGGGAAGTGTCACTTATAGTCATTGAATGTTATGTATAATTAAGCTGAAATTATAAAAATGTCACATGTAGCAATCTGAAACTTTGGGAGCTATGTTGCAAACACATGGAAGCAAGTGCAACGCTACACCTCCAGAGCTTTGTTTAAATCTAAACAAGTAGTATGGGTGCATGTGTATTTACATGGTGGGGTATTGTACTGTAACTGCTCTCCAGTGACACTGTGCTATAACTCAGTATTCATTTAAAAATCAATGTTTTGTTGGAAAACAGTGACCAGCACTTTCTGGTTTGCATCTGCCACCCCATGCTTCCTTTGTGCACCCTGTATAACCTTGTCTTCGCATTCACTGCCCTGCTCTGGGCTGTCGGACCCCCATTGCCTACTGTGTTCAGGGCTGGTGATTGCTGCCTTTGTGAGCTGGCGAGTGAGGCTGTAGGCCCATGCTTGCTGAAGCGTTGGTATCTGTTTGCATTGTGGGAGGCGCGGTGTCCTGGGTGTGGGTGGTGTCATGAAGGCGCAACGGCCAAGGTGTGCTCTACAAGGAAATTTCTCAAATGCACTGCTAAAAAGGGTGAAGGACACGTGCAGCACAAAATACATTTTTGCTAATGTTAGGTGTGGTCCCTGTTGGTGGTATGCTCACCCGTTGTCGTTCCTGCCCAGAGTTGGCTCACACATTGCGTTACACAGCCTTTTGGCTTCCTTTTCCTGGTATAGTGGGCTTTAATCGTAAAGTACACCCATTGGTCTTTAAAAGCTGAAGTGTTCGCTGCTTTTATCATCACTTGGTCAGGCTCCTCTGTGGTGATCTTTCTATAGCTTTGATGAGCCTGTGCCTTTCCTTACATTACATACAGCAAGTATTGTCATCTGCCCAGTCACACAATTCATCAGTTCCCAGACCTTTTCAGACCATTCCAGGAGTACCTCAGGAAAATAAACTGACTGTCTGCCCTTGTTCTACACTTTGCTTCCTGTTTCCTTTGCGCCCTATCATCTGCCTCTCTCCTTCCCCGGTCTCCTCTCTTCCCTTGTCTCCCTTCCCTACTGGTCTGCTCTTCCCTGCCCCTCATCCCCTCTTGTGCCATCTTTCTACTCTGCTCCTCTCCTCCTGTGCCCCCTCCTCTCTCCTCCTGTGTCCCCTCCTCTCTCCCCCCCTCATCGCTCATCCTCTTTCCTCCTCTCCTCCTGAGTCCCCTCCTCTCTCCTCCTGTGCGCCCTCCTCTCTCCTCCTCTCGTCCTGTGTCCCCTCCTCCTGTATCCCCTCCTCCTGTGTCTCCTCTCCTCCTCCTGTGTCCCCTCCTCCTGTGTCCCCTTCACCTGTGTCCCCTCCTCCTGTGTCCCCTCCTCTCTCCTCCTGTGTCCCCCCTGTGTCGCCCTCCTCTCTCCCCCTGTGTCCCCTCCTCTCTTCCCCTGTGTCCCTTCCTCTCTCCCCCCTCATCGCTCATCCTCTCTTCTTGTGCGCCCTCCTCTCGTCCCATGTCACCTCCTAAAATGAAAAGATGAGGTGAGGGAGAGCAGAATTGATGGTTTCTGAAACAACCGAAAATACCATGACCGCATGTAGATGAAAAATAAAAGGGATAATGTCCTTTTACATGGAAGGGTGTGAATAAAACTAAGCATCCCAAACATCGTGGACACTTTATTTCATGGCTACGTCACTCTCCAGCGCAATGCCATAATGCTTCTTCAGTGTAACTGTATGGCATCCCCAGACAATCCTAGAGTAATGCAAGAGCATTTCGCCACTGCATCAACAGGACAGCTCGCTGGTGCATATTTAAAACATCTCCTGGTGCAGTGTAACACATCTTTCCTGTGCAAGGTCGGATTTTTGGTTTTGGGAATATGGCATGGAATTAGATCCGAGGAACAGAGGGGTGCTTACCAAAGAATATTACTACAGCAAAAGTATCTCAAACCCTGAGGTACAATACATGTATCCAGGGCAATAAACAGAAAAGCATGTCGCTGCTACTTTGTCAAAGCATCTTCACGTGCAACACCACAGCATGTCTTCAGTGAAATGTTCAACTATCTCTCCATCTATGTCTTCCGCGTTTTCAAAGAGCATCTCAATTGCGCATTTCAAGAGGATGTCTTTGGCCAAGGCAACAGCGGGTCATCTCTTCAGTGAAATGCCTGATTAACTTTCCAGCTGTCTGGTACAAGGGATTTCCCGTGTAATTCAACAGCATCTCACACGTGCATTGCAAGAGGATCTTTTGCGCCACATAATTACATTCTACTGAATGCAACACACACTCCACACAATACCACTCAGTGCCACATAATTATATTCTACATAATTACACTGCACTCAATGCAACATACACTCCAAACAATACCCCTCAGTGCCACATAATTACACGCCACACAATTACACTCAACTAAATACAACATACACTCCTCATAATACAACTCAGTGCCACTTAATTACACGCAACATAATTACACTCTACTCAATGCAACATACACTCCAAATACCACTCAGTGCCACATAGTTACATGCCACATAATTACACTGCACTCAATGCAACATATACGCGAAATACCATTCAGTGCCACATAATTAGATGCTACATATTTACACTGCGCTCAACGCAACATACGCTCCAAATACCACTCAGTGCCACATAAATACACGCCACATAATTACTCTATCTATCTATCGCCCCCACTCTATCTATCTATCCATCGCCCTCACTCTATCTATCTATCGCCCTCACTCTATCGATCTATCACCCTCACTCTATCTATCGCCCTAACGCTATCTGTCTATTTATCGCACTCACTCGATCTATCGCCATCACTATCTATCTATCTTGCGATCGCCCTCACTCTATCTATCGCTTTACTTTGATTATCTATCGCCCTCACTCTATCTATCTGTCGCCCTACCTCTATCGCCCGCCCTCTATCTATCTATCGCACTCACTTTATCTATTGCATCACCACAGCATCACTCAGCACTACCACAGCATCACTCAGGGCACCACAATATCACTATACGCTACCACAGCATCACTGAACAGTACAGCATCACTCGTCGCCACCACAACATCACTCAGTGCCACCACAGAATCAATCTGTGCAATCATTACTATTCACCAAAAAGATCCTTACGCTCCGAACACAGTCACCTACTGGTAGTGCCACGCACCAGGACGGTGACATGGGGCGATAGAAGCTTTACCAACGCTGCAGCCAAAATCTGGAACATGCTCCCAAAGGAAATAAAATTGTCACCATCGTTATTTCAATTTAGAAAATTGGTAAAAACCTGGTTATTCGATCAATAATCCGCTCAGTAACAATACGTTTGAAGGCAGATACCACCTTATTCTGGGATTTTCAGCAAAATTATAGCGCCAAGACACCCATGGGTATACGCCGCGCTTTATAAATTTTTAAAATAAATAAATAAATAAATCATTCAACAACAACTGGTTCAAATATACGCTATCAATGTTTCAAGCTTTATTGCAAATGTCACAAAAAGATGTTAATATTTCACTTCTGTTCTTGGATTTTCGTCACAATAAAATACACTGAACATAATTTCACAAAAGTTCTTTAGAAAAGTTTAAGCTATTGCCATTATAAATTACAATAACTTTTATTTAAGTATTAGTTATTTAAAAAAATTAAACGCCATTGTTATTTGTAATATCAATACATCTAAGTCATGTAAATACAAAACATATTGCATTACAAATGCTATAGGTATCACATTTGCGAAAGTTATAACTATTGGCATTGTAAATGACAAAGCTATTAATTTAGCGATTTTCAAAAACAACACATAAATAAAAACTTTGCCATTTACAATACCAATAGCGCAAACTTTCCTAATGCGAGACCTATTGTATTGCAAATGCTTGTTTGAGGAGAGTTTGTGTTTGCGTTGTGTGGCCTCTCAGAGGTATCTGTGCTGTCATCTTTCTACTGTCTGGAGGAATATCAGTATTATTGCGGTATCGATTGTCACTGAGTTTTTTATGTCATGCCTGTCTGTGGTTGCGTTCGTATCCTATCCGGTTGGCACAGTTCAAGTGATTGACTGGTTCTATTCTTTGTCATGCACACCATATTAGAGCTCCGATCTTTACCTGTTTCTAGTCTTGTGGAGCCGTACACCACTGATAGGCAACATTCGAATTTAGATATTGCTGCATACCATATCAGGACTCTGATCTCTGCCTGTTTATAGGCTTGTGGATTTATACACCGCTTACAGGCACAGCTCAAATTTAGATCTTTCCGTGTTTTTTCGCTGATAAGCACAGGTTGTAGGTTGCCTGCATTTTCAGTGTCCTCACAGCCAGATGACTGGGTGTGGCAGAGGCTAGCCCAGAATTTGCTTTTCAGCTGGTGAATTAATTCTAAGGCTGCAGACGTCAAACTCTAATCTTAAAGAGACAGTACCTATTTAAAGAGTCTAATGTTGTCTTTTTAGGACTGAGTAGAACTATTTGGAAAATAAATCTGGCATTGAATAGATTATATGAATTACAATGCACATGTGTGTTTTAAATTATGTTTAACCTTGCACGTCTTCCATATACAGTACAACATAATATAGAATAGATAAGCAATTGTAGTGTTTTAACTTATATAATTTTTTTCCCTTTTTTCTTATTTAATTATTTATGTTTTCCTTACTTGTGCAGCTTATTTAAATATTTATTTTTCTAATTGTCCTTTCAATATGGCTGTAGCAAATATGAGTCAAACCCCACCATTTTTGAATGAGGAAGGAGAACCAGATAATCCTTGGGATAGATGGGTTCTAATTTTGCATTCTTATTTAATTGCCACAGGGGGTGAAATCTATCTTCTGTAAGAAAACAACACATATTGTTGCATAATTTAGGAATTGAAGGAAGAAAGGTTTATGAGTATTTTCGGACAATGGTAGTGGGGTGGAGGAGGGAGAGGAAGATGATTTTACTACAACGTTAAGAAAACTAGGAATCCATTTTGAGGAAAGATTAAATGTGGTGCTTGAGCGGCATACATTTTATAAGGGTAAGTATGAAAATGTTACCTCATACATAGCAACGTTAAGGGGGTTGTCGGGCTGCTTGTGAGTTTGGACCCTTAACGGATTCCTTGATCAGAGATCAATTGGTCCGATGCACCAACGACTACAAGGTCCAAGAGAGAATCTTAACTCAAAATCCTGACCTAGATGAAGCAATTCATATAGCCAAGAGTATTGAGCATACTGCTTTTTGTGTAAAAGAAATGAAACTTAATAAGGATAATAGTATAGATGAAAAGGAAGTAAATGCTATACAAGATGCAGACCAAGTACTCAAAGTTAAAGATGGAAAACAAACAGTTAAATCCAGGTTAAGAAATGAAAACATGAAATACTATAGATGTGGAAATATTAATCATCTCGCTAATCACCCCAAATGTCTGCTAGAAGTGTGAACTGTAGAAAATGTAACAGGACAGGGCACTTTGCGAAAATGTGTAAACAAGGATTACAGGAAAAGAAGTACATGTTGCCCATACAGAGGTACATTCTGAACACAAGGATGATAAAAACGTATTTTTAAAGTGTATAATCAGGAGGAGGATGACAAAGTTAGGTATCCATCATGTGATATTCAACTAGATGGTAAAACTATCAGTACTTTTGCCGACTCATGTTCACCATACACCTTAATTGATAATGGAATCTTTCATGATAATTTTAAAGAGAATGAGTATGTCTTAGAGAAGCCAGATATACATCTGGGTGGTAAAGGGTATGGTGAAACTGACAATTTCCTTTAAAGACAGACACTCTATTGGTAAGGTTTATATCACAGAGAAGGGGTGCAATTTATTAGGTTGGAAATTCCAAAGAGATCTGGGTATAACATTAGATCCTAATAATGAGGAAAAGGTTCTACTCATAGACAGAAACTTAGTGGGAAAAGATGTATGTGAGGATTTTATAGAAGTATTCGCAGATGAAATAGGCATGCTTAATAATTGTCTACACAAGATCAACTTAAATCGGATGCTGTTCCTCTTGTACTCAAAACATGTTCCATTATTTTACTCATGCGCAAACGATTAAAAGAAGAGCTGAAGAAGTTGGAAGAACAAGGTGTAGTTGAAGCTGGGGAGAGGTCAGAATGATTAGCCCCTTTTGCTATAACGTCCCAAAAAGAAGGAATAAATATTCGCCTGTGTGTGGATTTGAGGAGTTTGAATGCCAATATATGGATTGACAGGTTTACCCTTCCAAAAATAAATTAAATGCTGAGAATTATACATGATGCCAAGTACTTTTCAGTATTAGATCTTTCTTCAGCATACCATCATGTTGCTCTCCACCCATATTCAAAAATACCTACAGCTTTTACCACTTGCTTTGGAACCTACAAATTCCTGAGGATGCCGTCTGGTCTTGCGTCTGCAGTGGTGGCATTCCAGAGAATAATGCAACATGTTCTATAGGGAGTGGATAAAACGATATGTTTCCAGGATGATATCCTGATCTATGGGTCCAATGAAGAAGAACACAACTGCAATTTTAGAAGAGGTTTTGAAAAACTAAGTAAGGCTGGTCTCGCCCTCAGAAAAAAAAGTAAAATAGTGGTAGCATCAGTAGACTTTTTGAGCCATAATCTTTCTAGCGAAGGAATAAAACAAAAATTTAATTTGATTGAATTGGTTTCTAAAGTTCCAATTCCTATGATAAAGATGAAATTAAATCTTTCCTAGGTCTAGCTGAGTACATGTCGAAACTCATCAAAAAAATATCAGTATTAGTCCAACCGTTTAGAGACATGTTAAAGAAGGATACTTCTTTTGAATGGTTACCTGACCATACCTTTACTTTCAACGAGATCAACAAAGCCATTGCCTCGGTCTCTCGCATTGGTAACTTTGATAGTAAAAGAGATACTACACTCACAACTAATGCCAGTAACACACTGAGTTCAGCAATGGGAAACTGTAAAACGATCTTAAAAGTACTGCACAGCACCAGAAATGGACTCAGGTGGGAAAGGTAAGTGTTAACTACTTTACTTACTATAGTCTGTTCTTGGGGATTAGGTCGTCAGCCAGGCAGCCGACTGTCCTCAGCAACTGGCTGGCTGAGTCTGCCTTCAGCAGTCCCCACGGAAATCATATTTGGTTTGCCACGGGAGCCCGTTTAGTTCAGGTAGCTTGTTCGAGTCCTCTCCTGGCGGATGGTCAATGAGTCTGACGGCAGGTCACAGGTCATGACTCCGACGACAGGTTTGCCAATACTGAATACTGAATTGTCCACGGGTGGCCCGGCCTGTACAAGCACTAGCTACTCAGCACTGCTTGAGACTGCACTGGACTGCTGCAAGCAGAGCCAGGAGCGCCATAATGATTGCGGCCGGCGGTGCCACCCGCAAACCTCTAAGGCGCTGGCCTTTACACTCCTGGAGACTGCAGCGCTACTAGTCTAGTAGGAGGCAGGACATGAAGTCCCCCCGCGGCGCCACGGCCAATGTATCAAACATATTGACAGTCTAGGTAGTACTTGTAGCTTTTGGGCATACTACAGGGCTGGCCGTAACTACAGGCTGGCTCAGAGGTGCGTCAAGTGACTCAGAGCTGCGCAAGCAGTGCGGTGACGCAGGAGTCAAATTGAATAAATATAATACATTGCCAGCACGGCCTTAGCTCTCAGCTGGCAGTCCTGACAAGTACCACGGAGTGCCACAAGCCAGCTGGAGCAGTGCACGCTGCCACAGGCGGCGCACTGCCAGCTGCAACACATAGTTTGTAGCGCTTCAGTGACAGCAAACATGTCATGCAAATATGCAATTCAGTGCTGTTATGCAGAGCACCACTCTACAATGTGTTAGTCTAATGCCTGTTGCGTGGTACTTGGCAGTACTGAATATCTCAAAGATAAAGTGACGTATATAGCGGCACGTTCGTAGATGCAAAACTAGTGGCACTACCAGGCTACCTTTTTAGGACCAACTTGGCATTCCAGCTGTCAAAATGACCTAGCAATAATAATTCACTAAAATATAGGTAGAGTGCACACTGGGTTGTCTCACAAGAGTATTTCTCACTCACTATATGTTAATAGCCATTTGTGGTACTATTCAGAAAAATAGGGGACTATTTTATACGTGAAAAGAAAACTCACTCATTGCTGCACTGTTTCACATATTCAGTTCTTCATCTCTTATATGCATTCTAGACAAAATGCAACCCTTTTTAGTTACTTTTTCCAGGTAACAAGAAAGGCAATACGTTGTTGAATGGCGTTTTAGGACCCGAGTGAAATTTACCGATTCATGCCCTTATATAGATACAATTCACATTGCCCTTATATAGGCATAGAAATCATAACCATATTTAGACATAGCCCATGCAGTCCAAATACAGGCATGGCTACTTCCACCCGTTCCAAAAAGCTACAACGATTTCTTGGAAAAATCGGCTTAAACAGTCAGGGACATCCCCTTGCTTGAATATTGATTTGTCCAAGAACTCATGGAGTTTTCAAAGAACTACCATGCCCTTGGGGTTCTTTGATGACGTTATTATGCCCAACTTTACGCCAAACTAGGCACCTTCAAGGTATAAATATTCCTACACTTGCTCTAGCAAGCACATGGTGGTTCGGAGCAGCTCGATTATCTACTTGCCCAACGCAGCTCGCTACAGCAAGTGCCGAAAGAAGCCGACCCTCCAGCTGACGCACTGATCGAGAAGCTGTCCTTTCTCTCGCCGAGAATCCAGCTCCAGTGTTTTCAAACTCCCCTTGCGGGGTGTTTGGAAATGGAGTCCCGAGATAAGAGATACCAGACCTCCTTCATTCTAAAACCAAGGTACGGAGTTGATTGAACCCTAAGAGAAATCTTGGATAGACTCTTGGCAAAGAAACTAAACCTATGCTACACCACACTTACTTCTTCCCTTGTACTAGAATTAGGTTAGGTATATTGGGGTAGGTGTATTTTTGAAGCACCAGTTGAGTACTTTTAGCCTTTGGTGTTTATGTATGTATTTATCTATGGCTTAGAAACCATACCATGCGTTTACAGTATCCTTTTATGATACTCTTCTTGCTGTGCTCATTATACTTTGCAACCAGTATTAAGATTGTAGCAGTTCACTTTACTTGCAAGAGAAAGAAGACTGTTCAAGAAATCCTTTTTTTGAAAAGCCCGTCTCTCTATTTTTCTCTGCACCTCTGATGAAACGAAGCATGCACGATTGACTGAGTAAAATATCTGTCTTTTGTTTCCACGACTCTGAAGATAAGTTTATTCTTGGGGAAACAAAGTTGTCATGTTAATGCGGTTGTCAGAAACGAATCCCTTCTTGTTTATTCAAGAAACTTTATAGTGACCTCTGAGTGAGCTGGCACTCATAATTAAGTTTAATATATTCGATAGAGACCTAGTCGACCTCAGTCCTACGTCAAATCTATAGGATATATTATTCAAATGCGCAGAGCCTATTGGGAATATAAGAACTACACTACATGGCGTCCAAGGTTTGGTAAGGCACTAATTTAACGCTAGATACTAGAGTAACTCAGTCGTGCTTTTCTCAGAGACCCCTTTTGCCCGTAAAATACTCCAATAGATGTCTGGAGTGGGTAAAAGGATAAATTATCCGCCATAACTGAGTAGGACGAAAATCCTATGTATTAGTTTTTGGTTTGTTCAACGTTGAAGGATACAGTGTTCCAAAATATTGTGCACCTTAACTTTGTTTCCTTGAAAATTGCTCTGCAAACTTTCAGTCAACAAAATGAGTGACGAAGAGAACGGTGGACCCGCAGTCAATAATGCCCTACCAGGTCTTAACGTTACAGGTTTCCAACAAAACAACCTGGATGCGATAATCATCCCGGAAAACTTAAGGAAAGCCATCAATATAAAGCTTATAGCAAATGGCCTATCACCAAGAGGTGGTAGGGTGATTTTTGTCATAGAGGCACATGAATATCGACAGACAGAGGTATTCTATTCATGTATTTTCTTCCCTGAAGAAAATCCAGTAACACATGTATTTCACTTCTACAAAGAAGAGGAAACTCCAATGGAATACACTCCTTTCGAGGATGTTGAAATTCTACTAACTTACCAAGAGCATGAGCTCTGGTTTAAAGGCACCCTACAACATCAAAATAACATTAGCAGGCTCGGTCCACTAGGTAGACCAGGAGCAACATGGCCGGTACTAGCCAGCTATACACCACATCCTGCCACTGAAGAAATGACAGGTGAGGAATTATTAGTTCAACTAAAACAACTAATCAAAATACATAGACGATTGGTTCAATATGTCATGCAGACTCTAAAAGTCCAACCTCCTATAAGGATTCCACAGCAAACCCCTCACCAGGGGAACACAAATAAAATCACACCGTAGACTAAACAATCAGTCATTGGTAAATTGCCCGCAAAAAGGGAACAAATTCCATTCTGGATAGCTCTAATAATTACTCAAATCGAGGCAATATTTCCTGATACTTCCCCTCATGAGAAACACAGGATTTTAACAATCTGTTTACAAATGGGGATCGCACCACACCTGGAGGACTGCGAAACTTGGGGTACAGTCTTTGCTGCAATCTACACAAAAACACATGGTGTTCCGTCAATGACGGTGATACCAGACGTCCTGAAACAGATTCAAAATAAATACGGGGCAGAGCCTGCTTTAAATCTAGGTATGAAATTACTGAAAGATTTTAAACAGGTCTCAGCTTTAATATTAGCTAATATTAAAGGTGAAGCAGCATCCGTGGCGATCCGCCAAAAAATAAGAGATATTGATGTAACTAAGCAACATATGAACTGGCCAGAATAATAGAAATATCCTATGAAGAACTAGGTAGAGATAGTTTGGGTGGGAAACCAGTCAAACCCCAACTAACAGAAAGTCCTGAAAAGGTTTTTATTAAAAACACTCTCACTACTCCTAAAAAGAAGTGGGAGAATACTAAACAAACTTCTAACAAAAAGAATTCCCAGTCCGGAGGAAGGTCTCCTCAAAAGTGGTATAAACTAAGGAATAGGGATAATTTGAGAAAACCTGATAGATATCAAGATACTGATACACGTTCCTCTCGTACCTTTCAGACTTCCTCACAGAAATCGGAAAGAAGAGGTTGGTCAGAGCACAAGGAAGAACGCGTGAAGTCCAAAGACGATCAACACGTTCCAAAAAATAAGAAAACCCAATTCTCCAAAAAGAAGGTAGCAGGGCTAAAAATCAGACATGCCGAGGATCTTGAGGACACAACTCAAGAATGGGGAGTGGCCCCAGACCATGCTGGACACCGCAGCAGAAGTCACCATAGCTCGTAAGATCTTGAAGGATCATCTGGAGACAGTGGACTTGAATGAATACATCCAAGTTCAAACTGCCGATACCAGGGTTAGTGTACCCCATAAGTTATATGAACTAACGCTCCGGATGGAGGGCGACCTAATTAGGAAAATAAAAGCACTCTTTTGGGATAAACTCTCTAAGGGTTATGACATTCTTCTAGCTGAAAAAGACTGGCCACCAAAATTTGTCAGGGGTGCTCACATTGCGAGGACATTATTATGCCAGCCTTCTCCAATCACATTCCAATTCACTTAAAATACACCTATGCCAGAAAATGGGCTGTAGCCCAGGCTCCAGCATTATATAAAAATCATGTAGGATGGGATGAGGATTCCCCTCACCATAAAATCCAGTTAAAAACACAACCAACTGCACAAAGGCAGTACCCAGTAAAGCAAGAAGCTAAAACACAGGTCAGGGAGATCTTAGATCAACTTGAATACCAAGGGGTGATTGAAACATGCACCTCGTCAATGAGCAATCCTTTGTTTCCTGTCTCCAAACCAGACAATA
This sequence comes from Lissotriton vulgaris, assembly GCF_964263255.1. Lineage (NCBI taxonomy): Eukaryota > Metazoa > Chordata > Amphibia > Caudata > Salamandridae > Lissotriton > Lissotriton vulgaris. The sequence goes on along the minus strand of NC_141698.1, from coordinate 322,738,799 downwards.
CATATTGTCTAGTTTTGGACTACAGACATTTAAATTCTTGTTGAAAAACCTTTGCAGAACTAATGAATAACATTGTGCGTAAAAAATATAAAACCACATTAGATATTTCTAACGGTTTCTTCTGTCAAAACATTGCACAGGTACTTGACCGCTTTCTCAATTATGGGGATACAGCGTTATTTCTGTTGTCTCCCCCAGGGATTCAAGAATAGTCCGGGATTATTTTCAGCTAGAGTAACAGAGTTGCTACAAACGTATGATGATGAGGCATTATCTTATGTCAATGACATCTATCTAACGGATGATGACTTGGACAGGCGCTTGAACAGGGTGAACACCATAATACTTGGTTTCGCATCTGAAGGGTACAAATTCAATTTCAAGAAATCCAGAATTGCCCACCTCAACGTCCTTTTTCTAGGATACAAGTTATCAAGTGAAGGCAAGAGCCTGGCAGCCAACTTTTTAGAAAAGTGTGCACTGCTCCAACCTCCAAAAACACTGAAAAACCTACAGTCAATTCTAGGTTTCCTAAATTTTGGAAGAACATACGTTCTAAACTACGCCGAAAGGGTTAAACCTCTCTACGAATTAATCTAACCTGATTTTAAAACAACTAATTGAACTCAAAAACATACAGAAATTTTGCGTTCAGTGCAGATATGTTATCAACAACACATTTACAGACACACGTAAACGTATGCAACCTTGTAATCTGAATCATCCCAGGAAGATGCGGATTCACATACTTAACCTTTAATGAAGGTGAAAAAGTACCCATTGCTTATAAATCACACTTGTACACACAAGCGGAAATGAAATTCACTTCAACAGAAAACATTCTGACACTGGTTCAAACTGCAGTAGCAAAAGAGAGAGCCCTCGCACAGGGAAAACGCATAATGGTCGTTACTCCTGTACCTGCCTTAGAAGCAGTGACAAAAGCAAGCATTCCGAATGCAAAGGCTTTACATCTAAGATGGATACAATGGGTTAACTCTCTTGCTGCAACAGACGTTGAATATGCTTTTGACCCCTACTTGAAAACTCAAGAATTTCTACAATACGAACAAGAATGTCCTCTGCCCACTGAGATTCTGCCTCTAGAACAGCACGAATATATAATTTATACAGATGGATCAGCACAGCCCGCAATTGGGGGTAAACAAGCTTATAGTGCTGCGTGCGCGATTGGTAAAGGTCGGCGGCATGATGGTAAATTCCGACCTATGGTCACAAAAACACAATCTCTCAGAGACTGTACAGCTCAGCGAGCTGAACTACAGGCATTCAAGATGCCGCTTAAAAATACTGATCGCGAATTCCCCACACTCATAGTGTGTGATTCGAATTACTGCATTCAATCTTACAATGAATATTTGCAGAATTGCATTCAAAACTGTTTCAAAGATGCAAAAGGTTGCACAGTCAAGTATAAGTTGCTTTGGGAACAAGTAGTTCAGTTACAGAAAGAACTACAAAAGACTCACGTGATTCATACACTAAGTCATCAACGTGATGGCGTTCACGTTGCAGGGAATTCATTGGCTGATGAAGCCGCGAAGGCAGCTGTGCAAACGGCTTCCGTAGCTGCAATCACTAGTTCAAAAATAAAAATAGACAGCAAAATAATGCAGGCTGTCGCCGCTCCAACAAGGACAGGGGTAAAACATTACCAAAAGGCTTTCAACTCAAATACTCATATATAACAGATGCAAATAATGTTCCATTCGCTTGAATCCCTGGAGTGAGGGATAGAGTAATTCCAAACATGGAACATTGATTAGGACTAATCTTAGCAGCACATGAAGGGCATGCCTCTGCACACGCAGGTGTTTCCGCCATAGTGTTGTTATAAAAATTTAGATTCTGGTGGCCACGCACGAGGAAACAGACCAGAAACTGTGTTTTGGAATGTGAAATATGCCAAAAAAATGAAGGTTTCAACAGTGAAACGCCCAGCGCAGACGCCCCTTTTAATTTCAGATAAACCATTAGCTTGCGTTTACCTGGACCACTGTGGTCCATTGCAGAGGGATGGCAACTATAAATATATCATGGTAGCAGTGGATTCATACTCAAGATTAATTTGGATGTGGCCTCAGCGCTCGGCTGATGCCCGAACTGTTATAAAAGATTTGCAAGTCTTTCTCCGCACATACGCAGTCGGCACGCTACATTCTGACCAGGGTCCTGCGTTTAGGTCCAAAGCTTACATGGCGGCCATGGCCAATCTGGGCGCTGCATTGCGGTATTCGAGTCCATTTCATCCTGAGGGAAATTCTATAGTGGAAAGAAAAAAAACGGGACATAAAGCAATCTATAACAGCTAGGGTATTAGGCTCGGGTGACGGGTGAGTCAAACATCTAATAAGTGTCCAACGTAGTCTAAATAATCTGCCAAGAAATTCTCTGGGTGGAATCACTTCATATTAAATCCTTTTTGGTACTAGAATGATTGTTCAGGACCTTGATCGTCACACTTCAGTGGTAGAACAAAAACCTTTTGATATCGAAGACCGTTTGGCTGTTTTGCAGGACTTAAATGAAACAAGGAGAAGTCAAAGCAACACATTGCAGAAGCCAACGACCACTAAAGGGGAACCACCTGTCCCAGGAAGGCCTGCCTGGATTCCAAAGATTGGGGATCTAGTCAGAGAAAAGATCGCGGATAAGAAGGAATTTGGGACTTCTTACAGAAAACCAGTACCTTTGCTAGCATTCCAGAACAGTGTTAATCAATCAATCATTCAGGAGTTTGTTAAAGTGCAACTAATCACCCGTAAGGGTCTCAAGACGCTAGGGGTGGGGGGGGGGGGGGCTCCAGGTTCCATTCCATCAAGTAGAGGGTCTGTCGAAGAGCCAGGTTTTGAGGTTTCTTGCAAAGATGGGGAGCGATGTTGTCTGTCTGAGGTGGAGCGGAAGGGCGTTCCATGCTTTGGCCGCGAGGAAGGAGAAGGAGCGGCCTCCCGATCTGGTCTTTCTGGTGCGGGGGACCTCGGCGTAGGAGAGCTGGGCTGATCATAGGGTCCTTTGGGGTGCGTGGAATTTGAGCCGGCTGTTCAGGTATGCTGGTCCGGTGCCGTGGAGGGCCTTGTGTGCGTGGGTGAGCATCATAAAGGTGATTCTCCCCTCGACGGGGAGCCAGTGGAGTGAGCGCAGGTGCTGGCAGATGTGGCAGTGTTTTGGCAGTTTGAGGACCAGTCTTGCGGCGGCGTTCTGGATGTTCTGGAGCTTGCGGATGAGGTTTTTGTTTATTCCGGCGTAGAGTGCGTTGCCGTAGTCGAGTCTGCTGGTGACCAGGGCGTGAGTGACTGTCTTTCGGTGTTCAAGGGGGATCCATTTCAAGGTCTTACGAAGGAGGCGGAGGGTGTGGAAGCAGGAAGATGAGACAGAGTTGATCTGGCGGTCCATTTTGAGCTCAGAGTCCAGGATGATTCCCAGGTTGCGTGCGTGGTCTGTGGGGGTTGGCGGGTTTCCGAGGGCGGTGGGCCACCAGGTGTCGCTCCAGGCGTCGGGCTTTGGGCCCCTGATGAGTACTTCTGTTTTGTTGGTGTTTAGTTGTAGGCAGCTGTTTTTCATCCATTTAGCGACGGCATCCATGCCTTCTTGAAAGTTGCGTCTGGCGGTGTTGGGCTCGTTGGTTAGGGAGAGGATGAGCTGGGTGTCGTCTGCGTATGACACGATGTTGAGTCCGTAGGTTCTGACGATGGGGGCAAGTGGAGCCATGTAGACGTTGAAGAGCGTCGGGCTGAGGGAGGAGCCCTGGGGGACTCCGCAGGTGGTAGGTGTGGGGGTCTGTGAGGAAAGTGGGGAGTCTGACCCGTTGCATCCTGCCGGAGAGGAAGGAGCAGATCCAGTCGAGGGCCTTGTCCTGGATTCCTGCGTCGTAGAGTCTGCGTATTAGGGTGCGGTGGGAGACTGTGTCGAACGCCGCTCATAGGTCTAGGAGGATGAGGGCTACTGTTTCTCCTTTGTCCAGTAGGGTGCGAATGTCATCTGTTGCGGCGAGGAGGGCGGTTTCCGTACTATGGTTTTTTCTGAAGCCGAATTGGGAGGAGTTGAGGATGTTGTATTCTTCAATGAATGTGGCGAGTTGGCTGTTGATAGCTTTCTCGATGACTTTCGCTGGGAAAGGGAGCAGGAAGATGGGTCTGTAGTTTTTGAGGTCGGTGGGGTCCGCTGAGGGTTTCTTCAGGAGGGGGTTGACCTTGGCGTGTTTCCAGTCGTCGGGGAACGAGGCGGTCGCCAGGGAGCCGTTGATGATGTGGCAGATCATGGGTGCGATGGTGTCAGCGGCTCTGTTGAAGATGTGGTGGGGGCAGGGGTCCGTGGGGGCCCCTGAGTGGATTGACTTCATTGTCTTCAGTGTGTCTTTGGTGGTGAGGGCTGTCCAGTCATCAATCGCTGCTACCTCTTGCTGGAAGAAAGGAGAATAGGTTTGTGTCCATCGACCTGGATAAACCTCATCATGTGGCCAATAATAAGTAGCAGGCCCAGTGCACTCCAAAGATGTAGCAGACAACCAAATCTTGCTACTATCCAAGAGGTTTAAACTGAGAGACTCATCACCTTTGAAGAATCTGCAGGGCGAAAAGAAGGACTATGCAACAAAGCCATGGAACTTGTTCCTCTTAAAACCCAAATAACAGTTTGTCAAGACACTCCTGTCTACAATGATGTAGCATCTGACTATACTAATATGACAAAGGATCCGGTTACTCCAGTGATTTCAAGTAATCCTGATGCAATACCTACCATTGACAGAACTGCCTCTGGCTATTTCATTAACTTTGATACGATCTTCGAGGATCCCAGTGAGCCTGAAACGACGCCAACGAATAAAACTTTTAAAGAACAAATTACAGAACTTTTTCAACATCTTGAAAAAACGTATCTGGTTTTACCATTGGTTGAATTTTGGGTTGTGCTAGGCTTACTTTTTCTCCTACTTTGGCTAACTCTTGTATTAACTTCGGGAATGCTGATAAATGGAAGATATATTAAAATGGACACAGCAAGTAAGAACATCAACTTACTCCTCAAGCCATACAAATCATCTCATTGTGAACAAAGATACTTGTCATCATTGAACAACACAGCCGTTCCTATACCTGGTGGTATAGCTTGGGACAGAACTGGTTATGACATCTTTGGCCCCGGAGAGCTGTTGAAGATTCCACACCAATTCAAGGTTTCCTTGAGTGACTTTGTTTCACCCAGCACATTTTCTATGGGACGTTGAGACTGTTAATAATATGATGCCAGACTTAGAAATGTCTGCAAAATTTACAAAACATGAATACTTAGAAGGTTCTTCAGATTATGAACAAATGTACTGTGATAATCACAATGGTCATCATTATTTGCACAAATCTGCAAAACCTAGAAATGTTTATACTTATAATCAATGGGAGCATTGTCCAACGCCACCAAATGGTAGCTCAAAAACATTTTATGAAAAATGTCCATACTTCTCAGGTTTTAATGTCTCAAATCCAGAAACATTTTACTTTTAAAATGTTAATAAGACAGGAATGAAAAGTATGTTGACTAATACTAAGCAAATTTATTCTGCGGCCTTTTATGCTCAGCTGTCTACGTTAGGTTTTGACTATTGGAAAGAAAACATTGAGACAAAAACTGTCTGGGGCACAAAAGACTGGCAGGTGCAGGGAATAGAAGCTTTGTTTAGAGCCTGAATCATCCCTGAACAAATAATGTTTTTGAATGACACTGTTCAACAGACATCCTGTCTTGGCCTAGCCAAGATAAAATATTTAAACAAATCGTCCATACCTACACCTGTATCTGATAGTAAGAACACTTTTACTTAAAAACAGAACAAATCCTGATTGGAAAACATGGTTAATCTGGCCCACAGACACAAACAACTGTCAAGATAGACTCCTGAATAAGACACAAGGGTTTACACTAAATAGGCCAGATCCAAGATACGTCCAGAGACAACATCCAGGGATAGTAACAACATACAGTGTAAGAAAACTGTGCCTTGAGTGGCTACAAATATAAGCACTTTTTAGAGGTTAAACAACACTTATCTTTATTTAAAGATGGCGTTGATTTAAGGGACTTCTTACAAGGTCCTGCAAATCGGCGTCATAAACGTTTAATATACGCTGGTGAGTATGCCATTTATAATCTTGGAAAGCGACACAATCAGAGACTGCAGAACGAATACGAGAAATTGATCGTATTGATTTAGGGAAAGCTCTCTCTGTAGTTGACAATGGGTTAATGACTCTGTCATCCAGATTTTATTCTTTGGACAGCATAGTATCCTCTGCCATTCACATAATGGAACAGGACTTGCTCATGCTACAGCATGGACAATCACAATTACGTTCTATAAGGCTTTTAGGCTGGATGTTACAAAATCTTCGTTCTGGTTATGTGCCATTGCGTTTAATCAACACCACATCATTGTTTTCTGTATTTAACCTTACAGATAAACAAATCAGTTTGGCACAAAGAGGAGCAAACTATACAGTACTGAGCATTGAAAAACTGGAAAGATTACCATTAACTGTTTCTGAAAAACCTACAACAGAATGGCTAATACATGGAACAATCACTCTGCCTGTCACAATTTTCCATTTCCAATATTGTTTGAAACATACACCAGCTGGCGTATATGAAAGGTTGGGTAAAGAATACATCAAGTCAACCTGGGAATTACCATATACACACAGATGTTGGAGTGGGGGAAAAGAAGTATTTCTTAGTGGTCACAATGCAAACGCGCACTAAGCGGTACACTTTTATGATAGGGTAATAATTTACATGGAGCCTGTGATGGTTCTTCGACCAACTTATCCTGCCACTTGCAAGGTTCTCCAGCTGCAGTTATAGATCCAATTTTTAGGCAGCTTTCTACAGAAGCTATATTATGTTGAATGATCATAGCTGCTGTGGCATGTTGCCAGGAATAGCCTATCTCGTAACTGTGTCAGCCAGGGTCACTTGTTGTATGCAAGTATTGTTTCCTAAAACTAAGACAGACGGGGAGTAGCCGTTATGGCCTTCACTGAACATCACTTCTATAAGAATTGATCCATTAAGCAGAATGAAAGCCATTCTTTTACAAAAAACTGTGCCACTGACCTCCTCCAAAGAGACGTATGAACTACAAGTTGCAAGTTCCTCTGCAGAGATACATGCCCTTTTATCGACAAACTGCCCTGTACATTTCGTAGAAATGTTAGGTCGTATCTTAAACCTAAACGTCTGATACCAGTTGTATTGTACATGTATTTAAGGCAGTTTTTTCGGGACTGTTAGCACCTTTTGAAGCAGTCCTGGGCATATTTCCAAACTTCGTGCACACTGTGTTCAGCGGCCTGCCTCTCATTTTGGGACTCGTAGCAGGAATACTATTCTTGTTCCTTCTGCTTCGATATGGCAAGTCCGGTCACCAGCGACACCCAGATTACCATAGAGAGCACTCTCCTGGCAATGAAGTGTTGTGACCGAATGATACAGATTCTGGGCAAGGCAAGTTTAAGAAATCTAAATACCACGTGGTTTCTATCATTCCGACCAATCTGGCAAGTTTGCATCTTACCTGTTCTACGATGCCTCCTATGTGGAGAAGAATGCGTGTTGGACATCTGCCTAACACTCCCATCAGCACTGCCAACGGATGTTGATACTTTTCTTGGTTCGGTAACGGATCATGCAATGTGTTGTCCCCAGCGGCTACCAATCCTGATGACGGCATTCATTGAGGTCTCACAGGCGCAAACTGCTGACGGTGAAATACATGGATCGACCGGCACACAGGTACCATCTCCATCTCCTACGAACATTGCTAATGGGGCTAACGCTGGTGGCGATGCTTCACATTTTTGTGCAACCGGTCTACTTAACAAAGTGGTCCAACTTTCACCTACTGTGGTAGACGAATTCTTTATCAGCTTAGAAGATTTGATGCTTTCTCCAAACAACGAGAATGACTTTTGAAATTAGCACACAGCGTTCTATGGGACTCTGTATTGATCTTCACTTTTCAAAACAAAATTTCCAACTTTAGAACTCTATTTTTCTACGATTTGACTTTTTCCAAAATTTAATTTTTTTGTTTTGGCACAAAGTAATCTGCTTAAAGTAGAAATATTCATAGAGAACAAGAATTCTGTGAAAACTTCCAAGAGACAGTATTTGACCTTGTCCACAACCTAAACATTTTATATATTCTGTCATGGAATGGTCTCAAACCTTTTTTCTGTATTTAAGAGCCATTTCGTAAATGTAATTTCATGACTCATTCTGATAGCATTTCCATTGTCAATCTACATGCTTTGAATGAAAACATTGCTTTTGAAACACATACAGCACAAATGCTTGTTTTCTTGTACAACCGTTTTGGGTGGGGTTTTGATGCCTTAGATAGGTTTTAAATGCTTAGAATTTAGTAATGTCGAACATAATAAAGTGGACTGGACGTTTTAGGACCAGAGTAAATTTGTCTCACAAGAGTATTTCTCACTCACTATCTGTTAATAGCCATTTGTGGTACTATTCAGAAAAATAGGGGACTATTTTATTTGTGAAAAGAAAACTCACTCATTGCTGCACTGTTTGTCATATTCAGTTCTTCATCTCTTATATGCATTCTATACAAAATGCAACCCTTTTTAGTTACTTTTTCCAGGTAACAAGAAAGGCAATAGGTTGTTGTATGGCGTTTTAGGACCAGAGTGAAAATTACCGATTCATGCCCTTATATAGATACAATTCACATTGCCCTTATATAGGCATAGAAATCATAACCATATTTAGACATAGCCCATGCTGCCCAAATACAGGCATGGCTACTTCCACCCGTTCCAAAAAGCCACAACAATTTCTTGTAAAAATCGGCTTAAGCAGTCAGGGACATCCCCTTGCTTGAATATTGATTTGTCCAAAAACTCATGGAATTTTCAAAGAACTACCATCCCCTTTGGGTTCTTTGATGACGTTATTATGCCCGACTTTACATCAAACTAGGCATCTTCAAGGTATAAATATGCCTACACTTGCTCTAGCAAGCACACAGTGGTTCGGAGCAGCTCGACTATCTACTTTCCCGACGCAGCTACAGCAAGTGCCGAAGGAAGCCGACCTTCCAGCTGACGCACTGATCGAGAAGCTGTCCTTTCTCTCGCCGAGAATCTAGCTCCAGTGTTTCCAAGCTCCCCTTGCGGGATGCTGGGAAATCGAGTCCCGAGACAAGAGATACCAGACCTCCTTCATTCTAAAACCAAGGTAGGGAGTTGATTGGACCCTCAGAGAAATATTGGATAGATTCTTGGCAAATAAACTAAACCTATGCTACACCACACTTACTTCTTCCCTCGTACTAGACTTAGGTTAGGTACATTGGGGTAGGCATATTTTAGAAGCACCAGTGGAGTACTTTTAGCCTTTGTTATTTATGTATGTATTTATCTATGGCTTAGAAACCATACAATGCTTTTACAGTATTATTTTATAATACTCTTCACGCTGTACACATTATACTTTGCAACCAGTATTACGATTGTAGCAGTTCACTTTACTTGCAAGAGAAAGAAGACTGTTCAATAAATCCTTTTATTGAAAACACCCGTCTCTCTATTTTTCTCTGCACCTCTGATGAAACGAAGCATGCATGATTGACTGAGTAAAATATCTATCTATTGTTTCCACGACTCTGAAGATACGTTTATTCTAGGAGAAAAATAGTTGTCATGTTTATGCTGTTGTAAGAAACTAATCCCTTCTTGATAATTCGAGAACGTTTCTAGTGACCTCTGAGCTAGCTGGCACTCACAATTAAGTTTAATATATTCAATAGAGACCTAGTCGACCTCAGTCCTACGTCAAATCTATAGGATATATTATTCCAATGCGCAGAGCCTATTTGGAACATAGGAACTACACTACAACGTCTGGACTTAATGTGTTAAGCAGCATATGTGCATGCCTGTATTTGCAGGCAAGAACACATTAAAGTACATTAAAGCCAGACCAACTGTTTTTTGCAATTCACAGTACATTATTATCAGCGAAAGAAATTAACCTTAGATGTGCATCTAGGCATACTAATAGGATATTCTGCATTTCAAGCAGCAGTGCAGTCAAAGTCAATTTAGATCGTATTTCGACTGTCCAGGACTTACCTATCACAGAAGGCAGTCAGGAAGTACGCCACTCGATATATTTTACTTTCAAAGCTTGTGACAGGACTGCTGCTGTATTGGGTGGTCACAGAGGACTGTAAACACTGCCACCTTGACAGACAGTAATTCCCCTCCGGCCCACTCTCCTGAGAATGTTGTACAACATTCAGATCTCTGCTTTCCTACGACCATCAGAAGACGAAAAGGCACTGTCATCTGTATCAAAATCATACGCAAGCCTCTTTAACATTGTTTAGTTCCAGGTTTGTTGGTGCCATGATTCTTGCACATTTATGTGCTGCGGAAAGTTAATTTAGCAAGACTGTTTCCTGGCCGAAAGACACCATTTCCCAAATAGAGGTATTTTATTCTTTTGAGGAAATGGGAGTTGTTTGATGGTCCGTAGAAACAGTTACAAAAAAAAGTGTTAGAAACAAATGGAGACACAATTTCAGGCAAGACTGGTCCAATTTACCATATGGCCAGGCAAACGAAACTCTGTGATTAAGCAATTCACCTGGAAAAATCCTGCAGATTTTTATCAAGTTCAATAAACCATTCTCTCTTTACTAATTGGCTGATATGTTCTTTACTGAACTCCTTTCTTTTTCAGAATTAAAATGTTATTATTGATAGATCTCTGGGCAGGCCCACTGATTATATACCTCAGAGTCCATCTGACTAGTGTATTCATATTGATGTCAATGTACTCAATGACACGTGTGCATAAAAACAAAATTGAATCACTGTTGTCAAAATCACTTGATATGCCATCTCCACCAACCGCGAGTCAGAAATGCGTGGTCAGGCAGACCCTGCAAAGTAGGCCTGAGGCAACTGATTGACAGATCACAGGTGGGGTGGCACATAACCAGCAAAACAAACGAGCAAACAGGAAAGACCCATATTATTCCCACAGATAGGCAGCGACACCACAATGGTCCAGGGAGATTGGCCCAATAAAGCGTGCATGGTCGGAGGGGCACGCGTCCCCTAAACACCATCAAGTTGGATACCACATGAAGTTAGGAACACTCAGCCTATCAGGACACAGCACACACCATGATCATGCGCTCCCCATGCCGGACATTGGGACATGTTACCAACTGACCCTCATTATGTCTACTCAAGGTCAATACAAGAGGATGAGTTTTAAGTAACAAATGCTTCCTGGCCGATGCCTTGTGAACAGCCACAGATTCTCTCTCTAATTGTCTAAGTTTAAAGAAGTTATCTTTGACCCAATCTCGGTCTGCTTCATGATTTTATCGGGGCAAACCCTTCCTAGGTTAGTTAAAGTCTTAACATACCTAAGCAATGGGATATGCAATGCAAAGTCAAGGGATAAACAATCTTGTAAAACTGCTCTATTTAGCAAAGGCTCCCTTGGTCAATATATCAACCCAGCACAAGAGGGGTGCCAAGAGAAATGGTAGCAGAAAGATAACTGACCCCCAATTTTTCATGGACTAGGCACTAGGGGGTACTCTGGTGGACACAGATGTGACATCTCAAGAATTTGTTCCCTGCCACCTGTAGGAGATGGTGTTTAAAGTGGCCATAAATCACACTCCCATAGATGGCCTTGGGGATGTTTTTGGCGCAAAAAACTTGCAGAAGGGCGCTAATTGGGTTTCTACCCAGTCTAGTGGCATAATTCCATACAGCCGTGTTGGTCCTATCAAAATCAGACAACTTCCCTTTGAGCAGGGGGCTCCAGCGTAGATTGACATCAACAGGACCCCTACATATGGGAAACTAATGACACCTGTAAGGGGCAACAGGCCAAACTTGAAAGATTGGGTCTTTGTGTTATTTGGGCCAGTGATTACGACGTGAGAATTACTAATATTGGTGCTGCGTTCTAACCCTTCCATAAAGCCCACAAATGCATTTATAAGGGCTTGTGGGTCTCTGGCTGTTTTTGTCATAACAACAACATTGGCCACATATAACAGGACAGGTAGGGGTCTGCCTTTAACTTGCGGACAATCAACACTCCCCTCTACCAATATCTGTTTAAGTTTGTTAACGTACAGGGTAAAAAGGAAGGGGGCAGGATGCACCCCTGCCAGATGCATCACCCTGTTCTAAAGCTGGACTGGAGAAGTGGTTCATTATCCTGGATAATTAAAATAGCAAATTATTAAATGTATAAGGTTATTATTCATAACACTCTTTTCGGGTGGATGTTCTTGAAAATATGCTGTTCTACAGTAACTGAACACGTTTTAGCCTTGTCCAGGGAGGAAGGCCAACAAATGTACCCTGAGAAACAAACTGTAGATATATAGACAATCTATTGTAACTTTTGGAATGAAACCAGGAGGAGTCAGCCAAGCCATGGTAGCATTTGGAGAAAGGATACATCTATTGCACTTTCACCAAACAATGGTAGGCTATATTTGCTAGACCTTAACCTAACTAAGAATCTGACTTCGAAGGTCTGAGATGAGTTAAGGAATAAACACATTTTGACTACTTACTCCTCACCCTTGAAGTCAGTTAGACACAGTCCATCTATTATACAGGGTCTTTAATTGTGGGTGTGGCATGATGTAAACAACCAGATATACTGAAAGGGATTACATATATTCTTTCTGGATTTCACAAAGAAAGTTGGGTGCCTGACAATGCTATATTATGTTATGGACAATCATGGACAATTACTGCTAGCTTACGCTGTTGACACAACACCAAATGATAAAAGAGGAGGCAAAGAAACAGGCTACTTAAGTTAACTATCAATAGTTATTAATCACAGATGGATCTAATATTAGTGAACATAAGGTTGCTAAAAAAAACTCAGACAACAGCAATAATATATGAACAACTCGGAAAAACACATGGCTGAGTGCCTGTGCTTATACATACATATATAAATGTGGACGAGGGTGGCAAAGAACTTGGTCTGTGTCCAACATACAGCGGTTTGATGCAAAGTCATGGTCAAAAGGGCCTCACCTTTGCACAAGAATGCACTAATACCTAGATACATGTTTGAGGCTGTTCTGGAAAGAGGAGAGTATACAAGTGTCTGACAGTTGTAAAAACAGTTGAATTCCAGAAATAAATACAAATAAGAGAAATGACAAACATGTTGATGTGGTTAACAACCATTCAATGTTCTGAGGAAGCGGTGTGGCGCCGCGGCTAGGGCGACTGACTCCGGAATCTGGGGATCACGGTTCGATCCCCGGCACCGGCGGCAGATTAGCCCAGCACCATGTGACTCTGGGCAATAGCTTGCTTAATCTTCCCGACCGTCCCCAGCGCCTAGAGACCCTTACGGGTGAATGTGCGCTTTACAAATGTGGATTATTATTATTATTATTATTAACGGGAGCCCCAAGTGATGACGTCCTTGTTGGGTTCGTTTTAACACATTTTCTCATTGCCCCCGCTATCTATCAAACACTGCTTTGCAAAATGACATAACCTTATAACAAAACAGTTATTACAGCCATTATAACATTACTGTTTATAAAATATAGCAGTGTGGGAATTTCCAGTAGAATGCATGCCTAAATATTCTTAGCAATTGACTTGACTACATGATCTGGGGGTGGTTAAAACTTCAGAAATCCTAGTCTGCTAGAAAATATTTTTTAAAAGACCTACATTTCTGAAATCTGTAAACTCCTTGTTCTTCGCTCATGCCTTCCCATTTTGCTCACACCCCTGCTCCCTTGCTGGCCTCATTAACCCAACTACAAGTCACTATTTTCTTCAACTAGTTCTTCCGTTTCCATGTCCTTATAGTCTGATGTTCAATCAATACTAGGACATGAGTAGCTGGCACAGATTGTACAATGATTGTAACTAGGGTAGGCAAATGCCAGGTGGGTGAATACTAAACAAAACCCTAAAGCCTGACTCTTGCCAGGAAGCAGATGGTACTGGATGATTTCTTTGATGCTAAGTAAGACATTAAACTCACAAGAGAGATAGATCTTCTAAAATGCAACTGTAACTGTGTATTGTCACACTGCACAATATATGGTCTACATCTATAATATGCCAGAGAAGAGGGTAAGGGGCAACGACCGTGGATGACGATTGGGAGTTGCAAACAACGGTCAATAAATGAGATGTATATTTCTAGCATAACACTGGAATATGCGGAGTAGTGCCAATTATTCAGGTTTATATTTTTATCGCCAGATTGACCTAAAATGCAGTGTTGCTGACCTAAAAATGTTAAACAAAAGTACAGTGTGTTTCAGTGAAATGTTTTATTCATTAAATGAAGTATGTCAGTCAGTAAAATCTGGCCTCCACAATGAAGGAAAAGTTCCAGCAAAATAAGAAAAAAAATTTAGTGATGGCAGTTATCGCCAAAAGTAATTTATTAGGACGCTCGAAATTGACCAGAGCGAGTTTATGGGAATTACGCTATCTGCTAGAGGCAATTTGCGCATTTTAATGAAATTTTATCGTTTATGCTGCTAATATTTTTTGTTGTGCAGGTACCTCTGGGGTTGCGCGCTGGGCGTTTTCTGCGCTGCACTTACTCCCCTTCTTCACCACTCGGCCCTGCAGGAGATTAAAGTCCTGCCGGGACTCGCAGTTGGCCGCCATCTTGGGTGAGGAGGCTCACTAGGCGTGCGGTCTAGCGCTCGGAGCCTCACACCATCTGCCCTATAAAATGGCGCCCCCTCACAGGGAGCGCAGCGGACGGGCGCAGCGGGCACGCCGTCAGCCCGCCAAAGTCGCGCCAAAGTCCAGCCCGTCTGCGCCCGTCCGCGGCCAGACGGGCCCAGGGCCCCAGGGCGCTGCCCTTCCTATTACTTACTCTTCCATCACACTCCGGGGCCTGTAGCATTCCCCTTGCGCCCTCCAGTCTACAGTCTGGGACCCCCTTGTTACTCTGGGTATCTCGGCGGATATACCTTCCCCCAGACTTATCTATAAACCCCTGGTGGTCTCTACTCCGCCTGAAACCTCTATTCGTATACTCTATCTTAATACTCGCTCACTTCCCCAACACCACGCTGATATTTTTCTCCTACTGACAGCTGAAAACCCTAATGTTTTACTGCTCACTGAGACCTGGCTTTCTGACTTCTCCCTTCCTGATATCTTGGCCGCTCTGCCCCCTAACTACTATATGCTGAATGCCAACCGGCCTGCAGCCCGCCGCGGCGGGGGGGTAGCGGCAATTATACGGAAAGACTTGACATTCATCGCGTCTTCTTCTCTATGTCTTTCTGAGGTTGACAATTTAGTCATCAGCTAGGCAACGGAAGCGGGCGCTCTGACTCTCATTGTCCTATATCGTCCTCCTACCTCCATGCCCCTGTTCCCTGCTGTCCTCAGTGAACAGCTCACCGCCTTGATGACCTCCTCTGCTCGTCTCACCATGTTTGGCAATTTTAATTATTGGTTTAACCATGTTGACGCAGGCCCCCACGCTACTGACTTGTTCAAGGCACTTTCTAGCCTAAACTTGATCCAGCATGTCGCCACCCCCACCCACACTGGTGGCCACATCCTTGACCACATCTGGACGCAGGGGGTATCGCTCACTGGGCTGAATATCTCCCCTTGCGTCTGGTCCGACCACTTCATGATCGACTCGTCCATCTCTGTAGAGGGTCTGGTCAAGCCACCACTGCGGGAGGGCGGGATGGCTCGGAAGTGGAATGCACTTGATTCCTCTGCTTTTCTCTCCTTTCTTGCAGAGACTCAGCCCCCTCCTAGCAATAATTCAGGCGTTAATGCTTTGGACGCCAACATTGCCCATTGGCTTACCACCGCTAGTGACAAGTTCGCTCCTCTATCCTGCTTCCCCCGCTCACGCCACAGTAAATCTCATAAATGGTTTAACCCAATGCTAAAGTCACAACACCTTGAGCTGCGCCAATTGGAGCGTAGAAGGAGGCGTAATTATCTCAGCTCTGACAGGGAAGTGTATGTGCTCGCACGGAGGGCATACAAAAAAGCCATTATTACAACCAAGGCTGCCTATTTTTCAGATAGAATATCTACAGCTCCCAACCAATCCAAAGAGATATTCAAGGTCCTTAGCGAACTAACATCGGACACCAGGACACTTTCGACCCTGCCCCTTCTGCTGAGTCTTGTAGTGCCTTAAACACCTTCTTCATTGACAAGATCCTGGCAATTAAAAATTCCATTCCTCACTCCTCTCCTTCAGTAGTAGCCGCAGTCCCGTCCATCAACACCTCCACTTTGGCCTGTTTTCCTATCCTTGACCCTGTCTCCTTAGCCAAGCTAGCCACTCAGGTGAAATCGGGTTCCCCCAAGGACTGCTGCCCCCCCTCTGTGTTTCGCGACATCTGTCACACTCTCCCGCATTGCATCTTACCTTTACTTAACACCTCCCTTATCTCCGGCACAGTTCCTAAATCCTTTAAGAAGGCTGTACTGGTGCCTCTGTTAAAAAAACCTGCCGCAGACCCAGCTGTCCTCGCTAACTATCGGCCCATCTCTCTCCTGCCCTACCTGTCTAAAATCTTGGCGGCACACGTGACCACCTGCCTCTCGCAATTCATCGAGGAGTCTAACTTCTTAGAACCGAACCAAGCCGGCTTTAGACCAGCCCATTCCACTGAGGCTGTGCTCCTTGCCGTGCTGGACAACCTCAGATGTAATGCTGACAGTGGCCTCCCCCAGGCACTGGTCCTACTGGATTTGTCGGCGGCATTCGACACGGTGGACCATAACATCTTACTCCACCGTGTCGAGTCCGCCGGAGTCCGTGGGCCTGCTTTGTCCTGGGTTAAATCCTTCCTGGAGGGCAGATCCCAAGCAGTCAGTCTGGGCCCCTTTAGCGCCACCAGTGCACCTTCTCCTTGTGGGGTTCCTCAGGGTTCTTCCCTTTCCCCTCTCCTTTTTAATTTGTACCTTCAGCCTCTTATCCACTCCCTAGGCAGCTGGGATGTCACCATATTTAATTATGCAGACGATTTACAAATTATTTTTCCCCTTTCTTCCCCTGACGCCATCACCAACTTCAAGGCGGTCATGTTACACATCCAGCAGTGGATGAACCAAAATCAGCTAAAGCTCAACCCTGGGAAAACTGAGCTCCTCCTTCCTGGGAGAAGCGCGTCCCATTGGGGCCCGCAATTTTGGCCATCTGAGCTTGGTTCATCCCCTTCCCCTGCCAGCTGTGTATAGAGTCTCGGCGTCATAATTGACTCTGAGCTCCCTCTCAAGGCTCAGGTGAGTGGCGTAACATCTTCCTGCATGTTCCAACTGCACAGGATTCGGAAAGCCGCCCACCTACTGACCCCTGTAGCCCTACTACAAGTTTTAATAGCATTGGTGCTGTCCCGTCTGGATTTTTCTAATTCTTTGTACCTCGGCCTCTCTAAATCCCTGCTGTCTAGGCTACAGATTATTCAAAACCAGGCTGCCAGACTGGCGTTTAAAATCCCCAGATGGCAGTCGGCCAAACTTTTACTACATCAATTACACTGGCTACCAGTCAACGAAAGAATTGCCTTTAAGGTTGGCTGCCTGGTCTTCAAAGCCTTGACTGGTCCTTCTCCCGCTTTGTTGAAGTCCCTGGTTACTCCCTACTGCCCTTCCCGAACTCTGAGATCTACTCCTCTCCAGCTCTTAGTCACTCCCCGGTTCAAACTCACCAAATTGGGTGGCCGCAGCTTTTCCCATCAAATCCTCACATTCTCTTATATCATTTAGGAATCCCCTAAAAACTCTGTTGTTTTCACACCCCCATTAAAATCCCTCTGTTCAGTCTCAGTGTTCCTACCAGCGCCAGGAAACTCATGGTGACAGTGCACTTTTACAAATACTCATTAACATAACATAACATTAGTCTTCTTAAAGGATGAGGACACATTTTTACATGATAATATGATATATGATAAGACTTTGTAGGCAGTCTTGGGGAAATCCTGCAGCACACAGTTGATGTCTTTTGCCGACAACACACAGATGCTTTCAACATGGGACAGGAACATCTCTAAGGCTCAGTGTACATTTAGGGCCTGCTTTTCAGTGGTATTTTAGTGGATGCCTATGAGCAGCTTACAGTGCAATACAAGCAAAACTGAAATTCTGGCCTTGGGTACTCCTTTCCGTTCTGGGAACGGTGATTACTGGCCCAGTTCTGTTCCACCAACCCACACCCCGGCCACGACAGAGCGTAATTTGGTGGTAAAGTTTGATAACAGACTGTCCTTTGGCCGCCAGGTGGACAGCCTGGTAGGAGTTGGTTTAAGTCTTCTTAGATCACTAAAACAGTTCTTACTTCTGCTACCCATGCAGTGCCAGAAAATGGTAATACACGCCCTCATTACCTCGCAGCTGGATTATGCTAATATTGTCCTTTGAGGCTTACCAACTTAGGAGACTTCAGCTGGTATAGGCCACTGTCCGGCTCTTACTAAATCTTCAGAAAAGTGATCCTATCCATCTTCACCTCAAGGAGTTGCACTGGCTATCAGTCCGTGAGAGTGTGCAGTTCAAGGGGCTTATGCTAGCCCACAGAGCCTTCCATCAGACAGGGTCACAGTACCTGGCCAATAGGATTACACCTAACCTTCCAGTAAGAACCTTGCATGTTTCTGATGACAGGTTGACATATGTCCCTAAAATCAAATAGAAAAGATGGGCACCTCCTCCTTTTCGCTTCTCACTGCTCTGGGTTGGAATTCTCTCCCTCTTAATCTATGAAAGATGAGGGCTTCTTTAAACGCAACCTGGAAACCTGGCTGTCTGATCTTGCCTACTTGTAAATGTCTTCTTTGGTGGCCAACTTACCCTAGCGCCGGGACACTTGTTTCGTAGTTGTGCACTCCATAAATATTTTGATTGATTGATTTTGGATGTCCAGCACCCATGAAAATGAAGTGGCTTTTCAGTGAGATACCCAGTGTTGATGTTTCATTGAAAATCAACTTTCCCTCTGCAAAGTTCTGATCACCATTCAATCACTCAGAGTTCAGATTAAAGGAAGGAAACTTGTCAATTAATTCCTTCAGAGAATAGGCCTTTGGAAAGTGTCCAAACTGACCAACCCAGCACCTAGAAATATCATTAGGGGGGGAAGGGTGAGAATACATTCCAAACAGAGCTAACAGGCCATTTCTAAACATGAAATGAAAGTGACCACAGCATCTGCTTCAGCTGCATTCATCAAGTATATCTATATCCCAGAAACCAATGTTCTTTCCGCCATGCGCTTACGGTGGGTCACGTAGTCCACAAGGAAGCACAAGTAGTTGAAGGTGATCGGTTGGTTGGTTTACAGAGGGGCGGAGCATGTAGACTCTTAATAGGGTTTAAATGCATTGCCAGGCACGCGAGAATTCCTTGGTTGCTGAAAGCGTTTGCCGAGCGACCAGAAGAAAAAGAGTAAGCAGGTAAAGCGTCAAACTGAGCTATTCAGAACGTAGGGACACGGGTGCAAAGAGAAATGCGGTTCATACAGATTGTACTAAAATGGGGAGTTTTCCGCATTTATCGAAAGAGAGGGGTAACATGGGAAAAAGGAACGTGTAAAGAGGGTTTGAACAGCTTTGTGCTCGGTGTAGAATATAAACCAGTTATTAGAGTACAGAGGAAGAATGGTATTTAGTAGAAAGTGAAAGGTGAATTTAGAGTATGCTCTGTGCAGTTAGAGGGTGACACCATAAAACTAAAGGGGACATGGGGTAGTATATGTTTATTTCATGTTGATTTTCATGCTTGCAGGGTGGATTACAATGATCATGGTGATTAGGCACTATTTTAGATTCTTGGAAACACGAAATTCAATGTTGAAGTACAGATTCTTGTGTATGTTTTGGAAAACGTCATTTATCTGGTAATGATGAATTTCCCTGTAATTCATTTTATAGTGACCCTCGACGAAGGGCTGATGTTACAGCCCGAAATGCATTGGGTTTGAAATAAAGAGATGCTGCTCTGAACTACCTGTTGTCTTTTGGATCGTATTTTCGAAGAAGTCCGGATGGGCACACGCAAATATGAAAAGTTTCCAAAATACATTATGTTATGGATGTGGGGAAAAGGAGAAAAAACATTGGAAAGACTGTTGATCACTGGATTAATTTGGAGAAATGTGGAACGTTGAAAAGTTGGTTGGATTGTTTATCCAGTTCATGCAGTGCATCTGGGAGTGGAGCGTGGAATCTGAGCTCCCCACTTCAGTATTATTTACATTGCTAGGGCTAGCAAATCCCAGTTTTGCACGCAATACGCTAAGAAGGTTGATTATAAGACTAACATTTAAGAAATATGGTGTGCATACCACCCCTTTCATGATATAAATCCATTCTCCAAGTTAAGCATGTCTCTCACTGGAATCTCATATTGTAACCTTGCAGAATTCCAAATTTTTTGGTCAAATCAGAAACTAAAGAGTCCAGTAGCAGACAGAGTGAGTATGATGCGTGGTGTGCAGAGCGTTCCTTTTGTAACTTGTGTTGTGCTCTATTGTACTTCTGATAGTGATTGCTTGATAGTGCTGATGGACGAGATGGACCAGATGGGCCCAGTGCTATTTAATCCTCTGAACTGTATTTAGTAGCAGGTGGAAACCCTACATTGTCTCTGGCATATTTGAACTTGGTCCTTTGCACCATGATGCAGAGGCAAGACCTGTTGCCATTAGTGCTTACTAAGAGTTCAGGCTGCTGGGCCTGGTAAAGCAAAGAACCAGCACTGGATCAGGGCTGCACGCTATCATCTGCTGCTCTTTGTTGGAGATCCAAAGTGAGGACTGACTACCACTTACTACTGAATAAGAGATAGGAGGTGCTGTGGGCATTTTGCCTTCTTATGAACTGCAATGAACAAAACTCACTTTAATAGTCAGTGCCTACCTGAGTCTGAATGGCACAACTAGACTGACGGTAGCTTGGCAAGGTCCTAACTGCAGTTCATTTGGATTGATGTTCATATTGCATTATAAGGATATGAGATGCCTTTCCTCATGCTTTTCACATGGATCATACTACTTAAATGTATGAAAGAACAGAGGCAGAAAAGGTGTGAAGGAGGAGGGGCGCATGAATTTTAATTTATTTACATTCTTCATGAGTGTTTTCCTTTAAAGAAAAAACATGGAGTCCCTTAGTGAAAATATACCTACCCACAGTGTCATTCTTCCAGTGTAAGCTCGAGAGGTGCTTAAGGAAAGTGAATCACTTTTCTTAAAACTCACCAGAACATTGGAATAATTTCATACGTTAAGTTAAAAGAGTTCATATTTTGAATACATAGCTCTGCCGGCATTCATATAGCATAGCAGAAGAAAACAACTCCTTTATAAAAAGTGGGCCATGTTTTGTAATAGAGAAATACAGCAATGAAAGCCAGGTAAGTCACTTACCAAATTCCAAGAAGGCATAAGGCCTGGATGCCAAGCTTATGCTTGTGCTGTCATATGTGGAGATAAATTTCCACTGTAGCTCCTCCAGAAAGCAGAACGCTAGGGCTGCAGGATAGCTGCTTGAGCAGATACTCATGCAGGAGACATCGCCGAAAGTGTGAAAACTGAAGAAAGAGAAAAATGGTAGAATTACCTTTGAGGGATACCTTTACATTTGGGGAAATGAAATCATGTTTTTGGCCAAAGACTGGCATTACTTATTGAAATGCTATAAAATGCATGTATAATCAAAAGAATTGTATTTGTTTCACTGGCTGCATTGGAAACTTTTACAGGGAAATAGATTATTTTCACAAACATATTTGAACCAGGGTGGCCCACCAATCACTATTAACTTTAATAGTCTAGAGGGCAAATAATCTAGACCTGCTGCCCTAGTCAGCCTCAATAAGGTGATCGTTCCCTGGATCTTTTTGATTGATATACAAAAAAAAAAATCCTCGCCATAAGAATACTCTATTATAGAATGATCAGAGTACCCAATTACTATATCTCTATTCAAGAAATTCTCTCCACTTAATTTCGAGAGCCACACAATTGACTTTTACCATATGCAAGTCTGAACCATCTTGCACAAGCTTCCCCATGTTTTTTAGCATTTTTAAACTGAATTACCTTTAAAAAAATTTGCCACTTTTCAACAAATAAAAATGTCGCCTTTTCTGCTTAATTAGTAACTTATATTTCTGATTGACTCTACTGAGCTCACTCTTTCGCTGACTGTCGAAATGCCCATCCCGCCTCGATCATGTTCTTCTCAGTTTCCCCTTTAGTAGTTTCCACTGGGAATCAAACCACGTTACTCCTTTCTTATTCTGGTAGGATTTAGTGATGTTTGCACCATGGACTTACCTATATTCATCCTTCAAACAGGCAACCACCTCGACTTGGTCCATCAATTCTATGCATATATGCAGATGAGCGAGTAGCTAGATTTGTTTCTCCCCAAGTCTGACTACAACTCTTCTGGAACATTCGGCTAAAAGAGGGAGAGGAAATCTGATACCCTCAACTATTTCAGACTTCGGATACTAACCTAATGGTAAATTATCGCTCTCGTAGTACTCTAAAGTCTGATACTAAATCATAGTGCTACATGGGAATATAAAACATGAACAATCGGACACACCTGTTTCGCATATCTAATGGCTCTACTTGCCAGAATATCCCTTTGAAATCTCCGATTCAGACATACTTGCCTCAAATTAATTAACATCGCATTATATTTTCTGTCAAAACTTGACCTTTTTGAATGATAGAATACTGCATGAGGTATGTAAAAGACAAAATAAAACAGCGAGCCAATATGGCAACCGCACCTCCTTCCCAATAACCAAAACACAGTCCTAAATATATCAATTCACTGCTCCCGCTGTTTCCAGAGAGCGAACCAAGGATCAAAGATAGTTCTATCCAGCAATGCGAAGTGCACCGCAAAAGAGAATTTCCGTAGCCAGTCAGCCCAATCCACAACAATCTTGTTTCCTAAGTGTCCTTTATTTTTCACAGGATTTACATAAAAACAGCCAACTCGTTACGTCCACTGCCTGTGGACTTCATCAGGGCGTAATAATTTATCATATAGTCTTCAAATGTAACAAGAGTTTTAATATCTTGAACCATTTAATATACTGGTTGGTGATCCGTATCTATTTTCCATAGGGCCCTTTCATATCCAGGGCAAAATGAGTATCCTCCTACAATTGCATGCGTCAATGGAAGAATGGTAAGTGCATTAACACATGTAATTGTAGGAGGGTACCAGTACAAATTTGAAGTTTTTCTTGACTTGGGAGTGCTCTTAAGGCACTATTCAGCTCAGACAGGAAGTGGTGCATGGCTAATTTGGCTGAGCAGGACTTCCATGATCTGCAAATTGCTTCCGTATAAGAAATCTGCTGGGAAGCACTACTCTGCAGCAAAGGCTGACCATTGTATTTTTAGCATAAAAGGAGCAGGTGGGAGCAATCCCATTCCAATTTAGAGTGCTCGAGATGAGGGGCCACCAGGCTTCTTCCTTTATAGCCTCTTTACTGCGTTGAATTTAGGTGAAACCCTTTAGAACAAGATCTAGCAGAGAGAGGGAGAAGGACCTTTAGTGAAGCTATCATTTTCACATCAATGTAATCAAAACATCTTACGCCTTTTCATTTGCTGCTTTAGTACCCCCCTACAACATTCGAGGGTTAGCTCGCTTCAGCCACTTCTTTATAGAAGGGCTAATTTTCTATAAGTCTAATTTCTCTATGTTCTGGGTGAATTAATGGCCTTCTTGATTGGGAAAGTGATCAAGAGGGTAAGTCAATTATAATATGCAATGGCACATCTACTGGAATATACACATACAAATATATGGACACATATACATACATATATATGTACACATATATACATACATATATATATATGTACACATATATACATACATAGAGAGAGAGAGAGAGAGAGAGAGAGAGAGAGAGAGGAGTCTAGGAGGCAGTATGTTACTGTCTTTGTGTTCTGTTTTATTTGTTATTATCTGTAAAGTGCACATTACACTTTGCGATAGGCTCTCAATCAATAGGCACTTTATGTTTTTACATATTTTATCTTTATTTACGTCACTCAATTTGATTTGAATCTGTATTTCAAATTAAGAAAAATCTCATAAAGCATGTTTTGGCAGCCTGTCAAAAACTTGAAATATCAATATTTATTCTTTGGGACGAGTCCAATTGATTCACTAGTTTGACTAACAATGATAATGCTTGTGGTTTAAAAAAAGTGAAATGGTTTGGGATTGACCTTGGCAAAGTGGGACATGCTCAGGACATGGAAGGTCGAGGCCCCCCCCTTACACCGTGACCTGGTAAAAGGGGATGGATCATTGCACAGGTTTGGGTCTCGAGGTCGCTGTGTACCAGTCCAGGAATGTCCGCTGAAACACCCAAAGATTAGACAGAGATGGGTAGATCATAGAGGTGTTGTGCTGTACACTGGCCGCTCCTTGAGATCATGGATGGATGAGGAGATTCAAACGTATGAGGGCGGAGGAGAGGGGTAGGAAAGCGGGTGACCATTGTTCAAGTTGACGTCGATGCTATGTGTCACTGTGTTTGCATTCCTGGGGGAAGAGGGGGGCGACGTGCAGGTTCTTGTTAATGCCTATGGATATATTGAGATAATCATCCTGTGTTTATTTGCCGGCCCACAAAGCCAAAGGTCATTGTCAAAATTCTATAAAATTTGTTGTAAAAAAAAAAAAAGAAATGGAAAGCATTTCAGGGTTAGGCCAAGTCATGGTTGGATATGCTTCTGTATTCCAGTTAGATATTTTGAGCCTGCAAGCATATACCTAAGAATTCTACACATGTGTGTATTCTAAAGGCATTCATTATTGTAGATTGTTTTGAATCTATATATCAATGTGCACACACAAATGCACCAATCCTGTATAAATCTGATACGCCACAGCCTGGATAAATGTATATCTATCTTATAAATATCTTAAGAACCAACAGCATACTACAGGGATGGCTATTTGAAGTGTATGGGTCAGTGGGACTCGTTTGTGTCCTGGAGATGATGCACATGTGTACAAAGAGGGAGTCCTATGCTATGAGTTACTAGGGTGCTGCAGATGTTTAATCAAGCCATATGCAAGAGATTAGGTTCATGACTGTCTCTGTGAGTAACCAAAGACTGCATAGATGGGTGTTCCAATAG
Source organism: Lissotriton vulgaris (assembly GCF_964263255.1). NCBI lineage: Eukaryota > Metazoa > Chordata > Amphibia > Caudata > Salamandridae > Lissotriton > Lissotriton vulgaris. Next base: position 322,713,536 of record NC_141698.1, on the reverse strand, counting down.
CAAGAATCAGTGGGGAATAATACTAAATGGTGGGAAAGATGGCAATGGAAGGATTTCTAAATGGTCCCTAGATGTTTGTTCGATCTATAAACATTAGGTGGAGCAGAAATAGGAACATTCCTATCAAAAAAATAAAGTGAAACATTCCTCTGAAGAGGGAGGAGTTTCTAAACGCATTGCCTACCTAACAGTTAGGTGGGAAAAAACAGAAGGCTCCGAAAGTTTTTAAAAACATTAGCATATTTTTAGAGCAGTTTTCTGGCCTGAACTGGAGAAAGCAGAGTCACAACTTGGTTGTAAAAGATGGAGATCAGGACAAGGAACAATGAGCATTCCAGATGGAGTATTTTGTAACCACAACTATCGTATTTACACTACAGTGGATTTGATTCGTTTCTGTATTATCTAACCAACATCTTTTCACAAATGTCATACATGCAAAGTCATGAAGATATCATTTGCACTTTAATTCTATGTTAATATTAAGTGTTAGAAAAACAGCAATCATCTCCTTACTGTATACTGAGATGGCATCCTTCTGCGGTGCCGCGATCAGGACCCCTAGCTAGAGACACAGATAGAGCTTTCAGCTTTCTTTTGCACTCTGCAAAGTCCCTGTTCTGGTGGAAATCCGTGGAAGCGGAAAGTGGAAGTCCATCCCTTACCCGTACGACACAGGCAAAGAGGATCATGGACATTGTCCACATGGGAAGTCATGGAGACAAATTCTATAAAATAATAAGGAATACAAGAACAATTACATTCCGTGAATGTGACGTGTATCTTACATTTGTACACAGCAAAAAAGGCACACAATATTAACAGGATCAGTATGGGCATCACATTGTGAAACAGCTGTTACATAGCAGCCACAAAACATCTGTGATTTGACAAAGCTCTAAAATAACTTTGAATCTTTCTAAACAGTAAATATATTTATTGTTCAAGTTAAAGCAACTCAATGTAACTCGCTTGGAATGGGTCTAGGCTGACAGCCTCTAATCAGTTGTGCAATAAGCATGGTGAACAGGCGGTACACATGCCTTTGTAATAAGCCATCAACCCAGTGTATTACACTATTGTTCCCAATAAGAGACTATCCCCACGTTGGAAAATACGTATGGTCAGGAACGGATCAATCATAATAATAATAATAATAATAATAATAATCCGCATTTGTAAAACACACAATCACCCGTAAGGGTCTCAAGGCACTGGGGGCCGTCGGGAAGATTAAGCAAGCTATTGCCCAGAGTCACATGGTGCTGGACTAATCTGCCACCGGTTCCGGGGATCCAACCGTGATCCCCAGATTCCGGAGTCAGAAGCCCTAGCCGCGGTGCCACACCTCTTCCACCTCATCATTACATGTGGATATTCTGTATCAAGCAAAGGACGTATGATGGATGGGGGGCTATTATTTGTTGCACATTACTTGAAATAAAACTGCACTACAAAAAAAAAACTTTCGTAACTGTAATTTAATCTGTTTATTTTCAAGGACTGTGATTGTTGCTGTGCTAAATCACCCCGTGAACCTTCAAGGGAGAAGCTTGATAGTCAAGAAAAACATTATGATGGCTACAAACTGGGTATAAAGTCATATATATTAATTTCCATAACATTGTCGGAGGCACTATTACCGACTTGCCAATTTGTTTCTGCTCACAGCTAGACTTGAATATTTCATGGTGCCACCAGAGAGGAACTCTTTTATTAAATTGCCAACGATTTTTTGAATGGCACATGAGTCTTCTCATCGGCTAATCATCTCCAAAATAACAAGTTTATAATTTTGTAACTGGATCATAGTTAATCTCTTTGTAAGCCAATATGGCCCATTGCTCGAACAAGGTGCCTCATCGGTGTATTGAATCTAGTCAAAAATGTATTTTAAAAAATCAGTGCAAAATCATACTGTCAAAACAAGCAACAATAGTTTGTTTTGGTGTGAAGACATTGAGAATGAAGTGTTAAATCTATTTCTTCTGACTTTAAATCAGTGTCCAAATGGTTTCATTTTAGCAGGTCCTACATTACCAGAATGATGAAAGCCAAATTCTCTAAAGAAGAGAATCCAGAATGCATGGACGTCATTTAGGGGTTGTCAGGGGGCGCAGCTCCAACTCCTTTCTTTCTCCTCCGCGACCCCTGGCCCTACCCCTGCAACCCCTAGATCAGATCACACCAGGAACACAGATTAAAAGGGCTTTATATGAGCCGTAGTTTATTTCCCTTGTTCAGCTCTTTACCTCTGTTAACTTTTCCCTTTCGTTTCGCAGGTGCATTTCATGTTTAAATTTGGGAGAGCCCCCACGTGAGAAACTTTCTGATATAAAATAAGAAATAAAGCTGAAGTATAAATGTGAACACTGACAGAGGTAAGAGGGTCTTTAGCAATCCGATTTGATACTGCAATAAGGCATTTTAGCTTTTAATTTTCCAAATGTTTAAGTGCAAAACTGACAGGAGAGTCCATACAGCGTATATCGGCATTAATGGTCCAGCAGCAGATCTGTGCAGATTCAATCATGTTTCTATCCAAAAATAAAATTGGCTGTGTTCACGTTTATTTGAAGGATTTTATAAGTAGTATTTCTCTATACGTTACCATAAAGGGGCATACACGCTGTAGTGCAGTTTTAAAACTGCCATTTCAACCTGGCAAAATAAACCTTTTGTCAGGCCTAAGCCTTACTTTTTAATACATGCAAGAAACAAAAGTACTATTTCCAGCATTGATCGAGCAAAATAACTGAAGACACTTAACTTACAAACCACAAGGCATATAAACCAAATCTGTAAACATTAATCGTGTATCACTTCTTAAAATAACCAAGATATATTCTGAAAACTTTATAGCAAGTGCCTATTCTAATTTCCTATTAAATTTGAATGCAATAGATGATCAATTTCACACATGTGGAATCTTAATAACCCATTCAGCCTCCTATTACTTTGAAGAGACACAAAAAATGAAACAACAGGAAACAAGGTTACCTCCACAACTCAAATGATTATGACCCAATGCGCAAACTCTGAACAAGGTATGGATTTATTATTTTTCTCTTCTTCTGTTATCTTTCTGTTAAAATACCTGTGGAAAACAATTATATGTTAAAAGGAACAGAAGAATCATTAAGAATACTAGTACATATTTTAGCAAGTACAAAATCATTATATCCCAGACCCCATGATAAAATATTTTTGATTGAACATAAAGGAAATGTGCAGGAATGTAGAGTCTGTGAAACTGTATGTATTCAAGTTGACAGTAGGAAAATAAGTTTTCTTTTGAAACTAAGAAAGCTGAAATCAAAATTAATTTTAAGCATCTGGCCTAAGAGATCAAGGGCTAGATGTAGGTAATTCCGATTTACCTACCTACTCTTATATACCGAATTTTACCGATTCAGTATTTAAGAGTAGGTAAATAGGAAGGAGGCAGATGTAGGTAATTTTTATTTTACAATTACCGAATCTTACAGATTCGGTATTTACCGATTCGGTAAATACTGAATCGGTATTTACCGAATCGGTAAATACCGAATCCTGCAAGTGGGAACGGGGTGTCACTTTGACACCCTGTACCACCCCAATTCCAGGCTTGTGTGCCATGTGGCACACATACATGCCTGTGTGTCACATGGCACAGGTGTACATGCACAGATGTGCATGTACACCTGAATTCGGTATTTTACCACCCAATAGGATTGGGTGGTAAATACAGACTCCTAAAAGGGCCTGTGGCACTCTTTGAAGTGCCAGCTACATCTGGATTTACCGATTCGGTAAATATACCGATTCGGTATTTTAAATTTACCAAATCGGTAAAATATAGGCCCCCTACTTTCAAAAACCCTAATACCGGTCGGTAACGGCCGATTTCGACCGTTACAGACCGGTATTAGGGCTCCTACATCTGGCCCCAAGTGTGCTGAAATCGAATGAAGAATTATTTAACTTCCTGGATAACTAAAAATGTATGTAATGTACTAAATTTCTGGGGTAGTTATTCATTTACTTGATATGTACTAAAAGCAGTATCATTTGTTATTGTAGAACTGATGTTTTTTCATACTCACTCCCAGGTAGATTATCTGCATGTGAGTGTTTTGAATTTTTTTTTATTTATTACTAAGCAGAATCAGCAATCTGTTGTCACCATAAGAGGAACAATTTATGTTCCATAACATGTAATGCAAATAATATACATAAAATTGTTGCCCTGGTGTCTACAATGAATGAAACATTATTGATACACTGCATAAGGCAGCCTCTTTCAACCAGCAGAGTGCACACTTACCACTGGCTGGAAGCCACCACCCCGTTATCTACTTCCAATTGGGATTGGCAGGGACTCCTGCAGATGTAAGTCACCGACAGTCAATATACATGGGCAGGCACATAAGTTACGGACTGCACTGTTATGGTAGTATTTCAAATTCTAAAGTGATCTCGCACCTCACAATACCAATAATGATTATTACAGAGTGAGCCATACAAGGGCAAACAAAGCTTACTTTTATACCAGAATTTTACTGCCTAAATACATACAATATTTATGTTTGGCACCTGCACAGCTCGTCAAATATTCAAATTTCCACCAGGGTATAAAGGGGCTCGGTCCACTCTAGAGGAGACGGTTAGATAGTGGAGTGTCAGATTCAAATGGTCATGAGGTCAGGAAAACATGGTCTACTGCCCCTTTTTTCTAACTAGCAGGGTATGGGTGATTAGCGTCTGTAAACAGTCTCTGCTTAGCTGTTACTGCTGGATGGAATGATATCTTGTCAAAGTTATGAAGCTTTTGTTTTATTTGTCACTTGCATGACATAAGAAATGGTCCATCCTTACAATAATACAGTTGGAAAATTGCTGTTTGTAGTGGCATAAAATTATTTCAGATACCATGTATATTAAAATGTTCAGTCCATAAATCTAGCGTATGGGGTGTTGCTTGACAGCCAAAGATGGTGGACTCTTGATGTTGCATGCCCATTGACTTTCCCCACCATCTGACATAAACCAACGACAACAATACAACTAAGGGCCTGGATAGCTGTGCTGTAGGTGGTCGGTGGCTGGCCCCATTTACCAACTTCAAGAAGGGTCAGGTGCTGGCTCGGTGGTGGCCCAGCAGGGCATGGGATTGATGTGGCCCCCTGTTTCAACAGGCTGATCGAGAAGAGAGCATTGGTCCCAGCCATTCTGCTAGAGCATGGTAGGCCTCCGGTGGGGGTTTTGAACTAAGAGCCTGAAGCTCACTCACCCTCCTTGCTGAGGTAATAGCCACAAGAAAGACTGTCTAAAAAGACAAAAGCCTCAAAGGACAAGTATGTAAGGGTTCAAACGAGAAACCCATCAAGAAAGAAAAACAAGATTCAAGTCCCATTGAGGCATCACAAAAGGTGTAGGTGGAAACCTATTAGTGAGGCCTCTAATAAATCTCAAAACAATGGGAGATTTAAATAAAGATGGCTGATCTGGCAAACAAAGAAGAGCCGAAAGAGACGACAAATATCCCTTAACAGTTGCCACAGCACATCCCTGCTGAGCCTCGAAAAGTGAAAACTGAAGAACATTTGACAAGTGGGCCTTCAAAGGATCAATGGATCTCTCTCTATACCATTTAAAAAATCTTGACCATCTATACGAGTAAATAGACTTAGTGGAGTGTCGCCTGGACGATAAGATAACATCCACTACATCCGGTGGGAGAGAGAAGGAACTCAGGTTGCCCCGTTCAATCTCAAGGTATGAAGGTGCAGGCTAAGGAGGTAGGGGTGTAGAACCTGCCCCTGCGAATGCGAGATGAGGTCTGCCCTGAGAGGGAGATGGAGCGGAAGGGCGATGAGAGGTGAAGTAGATCTGTATACCACACCCTTCTTGGCCAATCTGGGGCGATCAATATAACTTGGGCCGGGCTTGGTGAATCTTCCTCAGAACCGAGGAATCAAGGGTATGGGAGGAAACGCGTAAAGGAGTTGCGAGCTCCAATTCAATTAAAACGTGTCCCCCAACGCTTCCTGCACCAGATACTGAAGACTGTAGAACAACGGGCAGTGCACATTCTCGTGAGTGGCAAACAGGTCCAACAGAGGAGTCCCCCACATGTTAAAGATGTGATGAACCACCTCCGGATGAAGCCTCCACTTATGATCCGCCAAGTAATGCCGACTGAGACTGTCCGCACAAACATTTAGCACACCGGCCAGATGATTTGCAAATACACAAATCTGATGGTTCTGTGCCCAGAACGAGAGGCTCAGAGCCTCTCGGCAGAGACAGCATGACCCTACACCTCCCTGCTTGTTGATGTACCACATCATGGTAGTGTTGTCCGTCAGAACCTCAACCGACTGACCGCGAAGGGAAGGAAGGAAAGCCTTTAGTGCCAAACGTATGGCCCGCAATTCCAGAAGGCGGATGTGAAGCAACCTTTCCTCTAGAAACCAAAGACCTTTGACCTCCAGATGCTTCAGATGAGCCCCCCACCCCAGAGTGGAGGCATCTGTGATCACTGTGGCTACTGGAGGAGGAGACTGAAAGGGCTTGCCTTGAGTAAGGTTGCCCTGCACACTCCACCAAGTCAGCTCTGCTGCAGCTTCTCTGGAGATCCTGACTGACTCCCTGAGATCTCCATTATGTTGATACCACTGCCTGCGGAGGCACCACTGGAGTGCCCTCATGTGCCAGCACGCATGACCGACCAACAGTATGCAGGAACCGAACAGACCGAGCAGGTGAAGGACCTTTAGGACCGGAACAACCGCTCCATTGTGAAACAAAGGAATCATCTTCTGAATTAGTATCCACTACCGCCCCTATGAACAGGTCGCGCTGAGAGGGCACCAGATGAGATTTGAGCACATTTAATAAAAAGCCCAAGTTGAACAACAGTTGAGTAGTTACATGCAGATGATGAAGCATCATCTCTGGCGACTCCGCTTTGAGCCGCCAGTCGTACAGATAAGGGATCACTGGGATCCCCGACCTTCTGAGATGAGCCGCCACCACTGCCATCACCTTTGTGAAGACTCAAGGTGCAGTAGTAAGACCAAACGGTAGGACCGCAAACTGGTAGTGCTGCGACCCCACTGTAAAATGGAGATACTTCCTGTGTGAACGTAGGGTGGGAATGTGAAAATACGCATCCTGTAAATCAATTGACACCATCCAGTCCTCTTGCTGCAGTGCCAAAAGAACCTGCATAAGGGTCAGCATCTTGAATTTCTCCTGACTAAGGTAAAAAATCTTGTGGTCCAGGATCGGACGTAAACTGCCATCCTTCCTGGGGATCAGGAAATACCGGGAGTAGCATCCCTGACCCCTCTCCTGCTCCTCGACCACCTCTATCGCACCTTTCTGTAGGAGCACAAGGACTTCCTTCTGAAGGAGAATTAAATGATCATCTGAACAAGAACCTTGGCAAGGAGGGTCAGGTGGAGGAAATTCCCGAAAGGGAAGGGCGTACCCATTCTCTACAAGGTTTAAAACCCATAGGTCTGACATGACCGATTTCCAACCCTGTAGAGAATGAGACAACCGGTCCCCTACAGGGCCTACATGATCCAGGATGGGAGATCTAGGGCTGCTTTCCTGCATTACCAGGAGGAGCAGGGGGGGGTAGAAGAGGAGGAGCATAGATTGTGAGAACACCCACGTTGGTGACCCTTGGCTCTTCCTCTATAGGACTTATAGAGCGGATTTTGCTGCTGCTGTTGCTGAGGTTGCAGGAAGCTACGAAAGGAAGACCTTCCAAATCCGTGATATTTTCTATATCCAAACGCCCTTGACTGGGTTTGCAGTCCCAAAGACTTTGCCGTAGCTCTACTGTCTTTAAACCTTTGAATCCGCCTTTTCCATGAAAAGCTTCGACCCATCAAAAGGCAAATCAACCAGAGTAGCTTGAAAATCCAGGGAAAACAGTGGATTTAAGCCAAGCTTGCCTCCTGGTAGCAATGGAAGAACCCATACCTCTGGCCACTGAATCTGCCGTACCCAGGCAAGATTGAATAACCTGTCTAGCAGCAGCATGAGCATCTGTAAGAACCTCCATAAAATTTCCCCTCTCCATCAGGCAGCTTGGGTGCCAATTTCTTTGCCGAGTTCTTCAAGGCATGAATACAACGGCCCAACAAACAGGTATCATTGGTAGATTTAAGAGCCATGCTTGAAGAGGAAAAGACTTTCTTAGCCAACTGCTCCAGTTTTTTAGAGGCCCTGTCAGCAGGAGCCTGGGGAAAAGTACCCAAATACTGTTTAGAGCAGGACGCCTGCACCTCCACCTTTCTGGAGAAGGATGAGATGACAGAAAGAGAGGATCCCCTGGAGCAGTTCTATACCTTCTTGCCACCGACTTAGACACAGCAGGAGAAGAGAGTGGTTTCCGCCACACCTCTAGAATAGGCTCAGTCAACACTTCATTAAAAGGTAACAAAGGTACAACTATTGAAGAAGGCGAATGAAGAACCTCAGTGAGCAAATTTGGCCTATACTCAGCAGTTGGTAACTGTAAGTCCAAAAGCTCTGCCGCCTTTCTTGTTACAGTATGGTGTGGGGCTACATCTTGAGGCGAAGAAGCCCTTGTGGATGAAAGCTCCCACTCAGGAGAAGTGTCCAGCCCACTTGCGTCCTGTATGCCTTCAAAATCATCCACTGATTCCACTATCTCACCTTCTTCAACCTCCTGCCTTTGATACTGCTCTTCCTCAAAAAGTCTCTGTGCCTCTCTCTCTTTGATCGAATTCTAGGTATCGGCGTCAGCGGAGCCACACGCATCTCCGACATCTATGGAGCCAGCGTGGAAGGAGGTTCCGAAGGCGGAATCGGCGCCGCACGAGGCCAAGAGGAAGGTCCACCAGACGGCGCGAGGGACTCCATAAACTGCGTCAAAACCCTCAGAGCTGGAAACTGCCATGACGGCGCCATCTGCATGAATGGCACAAAGGGTGCCTGGGCATAGTGCTGTGGCACTCCCAAGTTGAAGGCCAGCGGACTCACGGGACCTGAAGGTGCTCCGGAAGGGAAGGCTGCCTTAGCAAAAACTCCATACATAGCATTCAAAAAATGCATAGGATATGATCCTGGAGTTGGAAATTGAGGAAATGGATTCAAACCAGAATCCAAATGAGGAACCACCGGAACAGCTGGATCCACCGGAGCCACAGGATCGACCTTGTGAACAGGAAAAGCAGGAGTCGAAACAATCTGGAGTGGTAACTCTTCTGAATCCGGCGAACCCCTCGGCGACAAGAGACTGCGCCGAAGTGCCTTTAGACGAAGGAGATCTCCCCGGAGTCACTCGAGGAGAAAGAGAAAGCAAAGGAGACACAAGTTATTTTTGACGATGTCGAGGGGCAGGCGAAGGCGACCTCAAAGCCTTACTCTTCGACGAACGGCGCCGAGATCCATGTCTTCTCTTCTTTTTGGGTTTCCTCGACTTCGACGAGTGCGAAGCAGATGACTTCGTCTTAGCCCTTTTTCAACCTCTTCCTTCCTTCTTTACTTTAGCCATTAAGAGCTTTGGTTCCCGTTCCTTAAGAGCCTTAGGATTCATCTTCCTGCAGCTGGAACAATCCTCCACGTCGTGATCAGACGACAAACACCATAAACAGTCTTCATGAGTGTCAGTGATGGACATGTGACCCCCCACACTCTCTGCACGGCTTGAATCCAGACTTCCTCAAAGACGACATCCTAAAATCAACAGTTTAAAGAAGAATCTCACTACAAAGTATCTCAACAATATGGAGAGAGCCAGAAAACCGTTCCGCGTCGACAGCCCGGAAAAAAGGGAACTGACGTCATCACGCCGATGAGGCTCACTTATGGCTCCAGTGTTGTCATGCGGAATCGCAAGCGGAACCGTGGCATTGTGACGTCCTTGTCGGCATGCAGAGCTAGGAAAAAAGTTTCGCGGAATGCTGCGGCAGGGGATATTTATAGGGTGAGGAATCCACAGGCACATGTATCCATCAGAAAATATATTTACCGAATGTCCTAGAGATGTAGTTTGCCGTTGGTCCCATTCCACGGTCGCCTCCACACCCCGGTCGGCAGGGCAGTGCTAATGTGAGCGGACTGCCACGGTTCCTGCCCCGCATGGAACTGTGGAGCTCTTGGCCCATCTTTTTTGCCTCCTTTCTCTGACCTCAAGATTGGCGTCTCTGCTGTCTGGGTGCGGGGAGGTGTTGTGTAACATTTTAGGACCCTATTGTAATTTTCCTGATTCATGCCCTTTTATAGGTATAAATCACCATATCCTTATAAAGGCATAAGAATCATTACCATATTTAGACATAGCTCATGCAGTCCAAATACGGCAGGGCTACTTCCACTAGTTCCGAAAGTCTACAACGATTTCTTGGAAAACTCTGCTTCGGCAGCTAGGGACTTCTCCTTGCTTGAATACGGACTTGTCCAAGAACTCATGGAGTTTTCAAAGAACTGAGACTCTTTGATGACGTTTTATGTCCACCTTTACGTCAATCTCGGTACCTTCAAGGTATAAATATGCCCACACTTGCCATAGCACACACACAGTGGTTTGGAGCAGTTCGACTATCTACTTGCCCGATGCGCCCTGCTACTGCAAGTGCCGAAGGAAGCCGACCCTACAGCAGACGCACTAAGAGAGACGCTGTCTTTTCTCCGGCCGAGAAATCCAGCTCCAGTGTTTCCAAGCTACCCCTGCGGGTTGTTGGGAAATCGAGTCCTGAGCCTGACCTTCTTCATTTCAAATCAAGGTACGGAGATGATTAGACCCTAAGAGAAATATTAGACAGATTCTTGGCAAAGAATATTACATTTATGCTACACCTCACTTACTTCTTCCCTCGTGCTAAGCTTAGGTTAGGTACATCGGGGTAGGCGTATTTTAGAAGGACCAGTTGAGTACTTTTAGCATCTGTTATTTATGTATGTATTTATCTATGGTCTAGGCACCATACAATGCTTGTAGCAGTACATTTCTTATGCTTCAGAAAGAATACTGTTCAATAAATCATTTTATTGAAAACGCATGTCTATCTATTTCTCTGCACCTCTGGTGAAAAGAAGCATGCATGATTGACTGAGTGAAATATCTATCTATTGTTTCCACGACTCTGAAGATCAGTTTATTCTTGGGGAAGGGCAGAGGTCAGCAGACGAGCCAGACCAGGGCGCGGAAGCTGCTAAAGACTCCTGCCTGGATATAGTATGGAAAGCTAGCAGAGTAGCTGAAGAGACAGGGCGTGACTGATCAGGAGGAGTGCTCACCGCTTGATGGCTATTACCAGTATCAAAATTTGATTGACGTACACGGACAATGTTGATGAAGAAAGTTGAAAGTTCCGCACAGCAGGCAAGCGTTGGGGAGTGGGTGCTAGACTCCGCTTTGGAGAGAGAAAGCTTAGCACAATGTTAAAAATGGCTTTGACAATGTTACCCGAGTGTCCAATACACTTTGCATAATATAGGCTTTTAGAATGAGCAATGGGGGCATAGTATGACTTTTGAGCCAGTCTTAGGGCTGTACTAGCTAAAGGACAGTACTCCTGTCTCCGTTTGCGTTCTAGTCTTTTGCAATGCTGTTTATGAACTTTCAGGGAGCAGGAAAACCATGGCTTAGAAGGAGGGTTCCTAGGACACCTGCGTCCGGTATCCGGATAAGGTGCTCTACGGCCTGGTTGATCCACTTAGTGAAATTTTCTAAGGCTTCATTCAGATCAGTGGCTATAGCTGGACGTGATTCTGCTAGGGCGAGACTGAAGGCCGCTGGGTCAATTCTATGGGTTGGTATCCTTTGGTGACCGGAGCAGGACCAAACCAGCTTGGGTTTATTTTGGGCTTGCCAAGAAAGTGGATCAGGAACTGATCTGACCAGGTTACTGGTAGGGGATGCTCAACTGTAGTCCGGAAGTTGGAACAGATCAAATCCAGCATATGTCTGCCCCGATGGATAGGCGAGCTAACCCATTGTTGGAGCTGGGCAAGTCTCAGGGAGTCAAAAAACTCCTGAGTGTCCCCTGCTTCACAGATGTCCATATGAATGTTGAAGACCCAGAGGAGTAAAAAAAGTGAGAGTATTATAAAGCGAACTGAATAATTAATGCTGCAAGAGACCCACCACATGAAGGCACAGTGCAACTTTCAGCGCTATCACAGATCTACAAAAGTCTTTCCTGCTGTGTTCTCCTGGGGGCCTAAGGGGAGGCCCTACTTCTTAAAAAAGTTATTCCCTCTCACTCCCATAAAGGCACAATCGGACTCACTTGGCCAAAATGTCAGAAGCCTTCTTGAAGGGACCAGTCGGACTCTGATCAGCATCTATGTTACCGTTGGCTACAGGAAACCACTCTCTAGTCCATCTCAGGGATACTATTAGATGCCTCCTTAGGTAACACAGTGACTGGAGACGACTTCATCTCCATAATGGATTCAATTAAGGCCACTCTTACTAGACCACCCTCCTATAGATGGGGTTGTCTACCTGACTGGATCTCCTCACTAAGTTTAGTTGACACGTGGCACAACTGGCATGAACACACTAGACAATTCACATGCTACTCAAGCACCCATTCGTAGTTGCCATAAAGAGAATACATTTTTGTGCCAGTAAGCCAGGCCATTGTGGTCTTGAAAGTTCAGTGTTTCAAACAGATTGTGGGACACACATAGAAGCCACACTACTTAAGATATTATCCTGAAAATGAGATCTACTTATTTTATAATTCAGGCTTGAATGAGCTAGTGTATCCACAAGGTACCCGGAGAGCATATCACATGTATAATAAGGATGGGGCATTGCTCCCATACAATGGATATTGGATATTCACTATATACCATAGTCGCATACAAGCCTGACATGTATATGAGTAAAAATGACTTGTAATCAATGAGCATGGAGGAATACCAATCGAACAGTTGAAGCAGTGGAGAACAAGGATCCGACTCAGAAAGAGCATATACACAGCACAAGTAGACCTTTAACAAGCTTTAGCCCTGAGAAACAAAAAAGGGAAGCAAGCATAGCATGTAGAGGTTCTTTGGTTACAAGACTAAACATGATATGGTGATGACAGAACATTTTAGGCATGAACTATCCAGTTATCGCAGTAGTAGCTGGTAGTTAGGCACTGATAGACTATATTAGGTAGAATTACAGTTAGGAGAAGACAATAGCTAACCGAGTGATTTGCAACTCTTTAGATCTATAGTTCTAAAAGATTGTTACAACAGGGAAGCATCTACCCTCTCAGAGAGGCAATGGGGCCCTTAGAGACCTAAAGTTGGGTAAGAAACAAATACATAATTATTTTCATATTCATATATTCTACCCCAAAGGTATTCCCTACACAGGAGATTAAATATATGTATAAAAAAGAAAAACGTGCAGTGTGATTTGCAGTGGAGATGGGTACACATCTTTGCACACTAGAGTGTGCATATTTTTAACATGTGTGAGGTAGTGTGTCCACAATACCCGTCATTCTTCCATGAATACATTAGATTCTTAACTGAGATAATTTTATGAAATGTCACCCTGGTCTAAGAAGACTGAAGATAGGAAAGCCTTATGCCTCCTTACTTAGTTAATGGTAGGCAGGGAGGTCTATGTGACCAGAAGAAGGCCGAGCAACCCATTTGGGCGTGTAGAAATCGCCCGAAACATTTTGTCAAACTAGGGATAACGCATTCATTGCATTCCTAAGCATCGAAGTTTTTGTTTTTAATTATTACATGAGTTCCCACTAATAAACTATTCGTATACCCCCGACCATGTTTTAACTTGGAACTGGACCTCCGGTATTTGTCCAGGGGATACATATAACTAAGAGCTCCCACAAAATGGTTGAGTCCACACTAGCGGTATTTACCTACTGAGGTGAGAGTAAATGCTGATTATGATGCATGTCACCATTTGGTGGATGACGTTTTCTCTCAATATTTTAAATATTCCTTAGTGGTATGGTATTCAGGTATAGATGTTAGTATTTAAAAAATCTATTGGCGGTTGCACTTTTGGTGTAAGTTTGAGGAGTTCAGCTCCTTCCCAGAGGACTTTCAAAACATTCCCTGTAGAGCTGTGCCTCAGGAAATATGCTTGGGGATGCCGGTGAGTTTGGAGGCTGAACGCCTGGTCGCTCCAGAATGCCCACCTTACAGACAGCCTTAGAGATGACACTGCTGAATTCTTGAAGGTCGAAAAGGAATCGGTCTTATCATGGGTGATTCTGTGGGAGGCCTTTAAAACAGTCATAAGGTGTAAGGCCATGTCATACAGTAAAGAAACAAAGAGAGAAAGAGGACAGGAGTTGGCTGACCGGGATGATCAGCTACACCTCCTCAAGGCACAGTGGGTCAAGGAGTCGAGAGCGACATACTGCACTCTTTACTCACCACTACTGATACCGGTAGGAACAATCATCTAGGTACAGCCAAATACACCTAGCTCCTCTTGCAACGTATAATATAAATGGTAGGGCAAAATGGTAGACTACTTTCCTGGTGGGCTAAAAAAAGACACAGAAGCAAGAATTATACCAATGGTTTTGAACTCAAAGGGTTACTCTGTACTTTAGGTGGCGAAGATAGCACTTCCCCTGATAAGCAGAATCCAAATTGAGTGCTGGAAAGTTGCAATTAAACACATAGGCAGGCAGGGCGACTGCAGAGACTCCTTTAAGGCATGGCACACTACTCAAACATATGGCAGAGCTGTGCAGTTTTCATGCTTGGGACCTCAACAGTGTGTCCAAGAGCGGGAGAAGTCTGGGCAACCAACCCCATAAAATTGTTTGGACAATTAACTGCAGACTTTGTTATCCACAGGGTCCAGTTCTTTAGGTACATGCAGCTCAGGCATGCGTTGGACTGTCATACAGCTGACCTGAGTTTGGTGTCTGAATTCCATTCATTGGAGGAGAAATTTACAATAGAACAAGTGGGCAGGAAGGGTATATCATAGATCACCAGTCATTAACTCCCCTGACCAATTCCTGAGTCTTGGAGTCCTGGATGATGATGAATGGGTTTAAGATAAAATAGTCATCAGACTGATGGCTATTTCCTGTAGAATCAGATTTATCCGATTCAAATACTTGCACTGAGTATACCTTAATCCCTCCAGGCTGTGGAGGATAAGTGGATGTCCATCAGCACTTGCTGGAAAATTAACAATATGGAGGGTATATTCCTCATTGTCATCTGGGATAACCCAATCATTGCCACATACGGGGCAGGAGTACATACTTTTCTAGTGCGTGTTTTAGAACACACCTTCTTATTAGATGCTAAGGTCGCATGTTGGGAATTATGGACGGTTGGGATGGTAGTTGTAGTGCATGTTCATTGGTGGGGCAAAGCTACCGGACTGGCAAATGAGACAATATTAAGAAGTGGCAGAACGTTGCCCCTACAACCCTTAGTAAATGGTGGGGAGGCATAGATAAATGTGCCTTGGCAGAGGAGCCAGTGTATAAAGTTAGAGGTTGCCACGCTTAATATCAGTGGATCTAGTCCAGAGGGAAACAGCTCTTTTTTTGCTACTCCTATGCGGCTCCATGTACCATCTACTACGAAAATCGCCTGAAACTTGTTCAACTTCGCCTTTATATGGTCAGGATGTGTATTAGATTGACATGTGAATGAATTATTCTATATTTTCTGTAGTCATGTATACACTGTTTTCTTTTGTGTAAAATGTGAATAAACTGTTTAATTGAAAAACAAAGAAAAGATGGTATGATAAAGAATGTAGGACTACATCCCTTGTAACTGTTGTGGCCTTTAATGGCCACCATATAGCTACAACAATGACAGACTATAAAAAGCTGGTTAAGAGCAAATATTAAAGGTAGCATTGAGCTTTCTTTAGTACTGCAATAGCTGAAAATAAGGTGGCAGAATTTTGACATTTAATGTCAAAGCTCAGTCAGAAAAAAACAGAGTTTCATATAGCTGCCAATACTTGATTAAGTCGTTATTTCAATTTGCATTGGGATCCAAGCTCCTCCCTGCAGGTAGAGAAAAAGTCTTCATATAGTCTCCATATAATTAGGTGGATGAGCAGTAAATTTTTGAGAATTTTTGGATGGGGAGGAAGTTTCAAGTGCTCTTTACATGACAGAAAAAGTTGAGGCTCCAGGTCCTGAAAAGTTCCAATAGATTTCTTCATGTATAATCTATTCCTATGAATTGCAGAATTAATATATTTGTTTAAACATATCTCATTTAGCCGATGGGTCCCAGTGTCATGGAGAGTGCTTATGATCATTTCTGAAATAGAAAAAGGCATCAAGATGTTGCAGGCCAATTATTGACCAATATCCTTGCTTTTCGAAGTTAGTAAAATGTTTCAAATTTTTTATAAGATAAACTTATACTTCGCTTAACACTAACTACATTTTAATTGTACAGCGAAGGTGGTTTTTGTAAAGCCATAGGCACAAGTGAATTTGTCTTTCAGTTAAGCTTGCATTGCTTGCTATCACATTATTCACATAGGCGTAAAGGATTTAATTTTAGTATTGGAAAGAGTTTCGGTGACTGTTCCAAAATTTCAATAAATCCCCTTGAAAAAAGTAACCCACATTTCAAGAAATATACACTATACACCCTAAGTAGGAAATGTGTACTGAAAGACAGAGCGCCAGGATTCAGTTTTAGAGTCTGAAGACTTGTGTAAAATTTAATAGAGTTAATTGGGTAACCTACGAAGAAAAGAGCCAACATGGTTTGAAAAACATTAATATATTCTTGCAATGTATGATTTTAAGATTCAGCCCCCATAGGTATGTTTCTACTAAATTTGTGATCTAGTATCCGTTATGGTTCAACATTATGGAGAATGAGTCAAACAGATTAATTTTTAATTCTCCAGAATGACTGCTCTGGGAGATCACAAGTTTTCCAAAATCTACACCACTTGTATTATTAGGGAAAAAGTCAAGATAGCAAGTATAAAAGATACTGCTCAATTGAGACCCTTTTGGTTTTGCAAGAATATAGAATAACAGATCACCAATAATTCATTTAGTAATAGATAATACATAGTAAGTAAATTACTATTGACAATTATTGTTATAAATGAACCAAACAATCATTGGCATAGAGACTCTATATTGAAAAGCTGATTTCAGACAGTGTGGCGGGGTCGGTGGTCCGGAAGGCGCCTTGACGGCAGGTGCCTACCCTAGTAGAGACTCAACCTGTGACCCCCCCCCCTCCTGTCTTTTCAGCCTCCCTCATCACAGGTCGCGGCCGGACCGGCCGAATGGTATAGCTGTGACGAAGAGGATAATCTGGACTGGCCCTTTAACTGGCAGCGTCCGGAGGAGGAGGCGGGGCCCAATCAGGAAGTAAATACGACCGGGGAGGAGAGCCGGGTGTGCTTGTTCACCGGCGCGGGAGTTGGAGAGGAGGACGCTGTGACGAGAGGAAGGTGGTGGAAAGAAGAGACCGAGACTGAGAAGGCGGAGGAAAGACCCGAATTACCATCGATTGAGGCAGAAGAAGATTTGCGAGCCCCGTCGACGGCGCGGGAGCCAGGAGGCCAACGGCATCACGAGCCACCCAGCCACACGCGACCTGGAGGCGTGTGGCTCACAGAGGTACGTGACCGTATCTCTGGTTGGGTGAAGAGGCGGGGAAACCGCATGTAGTTTAAACCCCTTACCTTTCCCTGGGCCCCCCAGTAACCCGTCCAGCACCTATCCTTCCTCCCCCTTCACCGTTATTGTATAGCTGCACCTCGGGATCCCCCACTCCCTTTTCCCTCACTAAAGAGTGATTTCACCCGTACTGATACGTCCTCTCTTGCACTTTGCTCCGAGGCGACTGACGGCTCAACCACGGAGACTGATACCGGTGGAACGAGACAGAGCCCAATCCGGGAGAAGGCAGAGGCTACGAGGCGAAAGCAGAGACCCGAGAGGAGCCGATCACCTAGGAGAACCTCCACGAGGAAAACTTGTACGGACTTTCTATTTCAACAAATAAAACCACCACGTACTAAAACACGATTGTTGCCTATTAATGCGCTCCCCGCAACAGACAGTAATTAGTATGAGTAGAAAAAAAAAATTGCAAAAAAGAATGCTCGGTGTTTCCAGATATCATACACATAAGAGAAGAAGTGTAGCTATCGCCATGTGTGCTTATATAAAGGACTAGGGGCCATATGTAGGTAGCCCAATTGCGATCGCAAATGCAGAAATTCACAGAATTTCTGCGTTTGCGATCGCAATTTGGGCAGTATGCTATGTAGCACACAAAAACCCACATGCAAAATAAGGAATCGCAAAATTAGCGATTCCTTATTTTACGAATGCATTTAAGGAATCCCAAATTGCGATTCCTTGAATGCAAAGTAGGTAGCACCCAAGTTGTACGATTTTGGCTTAAGGAATCGCAAATTACCACCAACTTCAGGTTGGTAGTAATTTGCGATTTCTTTGAAAAATGCACGTTTTTTGCATTTTTCAAAGTGCCATGTGGCGCACATACATGCCCTTAGCGCATGTATGTGCGCCACATGTGCACACATGTTTATTTCAGGGGTGCAAAAGGGTGTCCTATTGACACCCTTGCAACCTTGAAATTGCATTCTCAATAAGCAATTCTCTAATTGAGAATCGCAAATTGAGAATGTCTTCCCACTCATTCCTATGGGCCTTCTAGCCAATAGGAATGAGTGGGAAGACATTCCTATTCATTCCTATGGCTCATTCATTCATATGGCCTTCTAGCCCATAGGAATTTACGGGAAGGGATTCCTTATTTGCAAATCTCAATTTGCGATTCGCAAATAAGAAATAGGTGGGATTTGTAAAATATTTTGCTCATCCTATCTACATTGCGTTTTTTGATTCTCTAATTGCAATTCCCTAAAAATCGCAATTCGAGAACGGCAAAACATGTATTACCTACATATGGCCCAAGGACCCAACCTATAAAGCTATAAAGGTACATCAAATGCAACAGTCCACAGCTAAGAACACCAAATTGGCAATAACGATCAGTTTGATTGTTGTATTGTTGACGACATTTTAACCTTTACAGACTTTAAAAAAGAACTCATCGGGACAGGAAAGAATTAGGATACCTGTACGAACAATTAGTTAGAAACTGGCAACAAGGGATTCATGAGGTGGGCTAAGGGCAACTAGTCATGAATGCTCTACAGGTCCCGCTATGTTGATTAGCAATTGAAGAGGCGGCACTGTATACCAAAACAATAAATGCAGCAAATTTGGTAAACTCTGAACAGCAGAAGAGAAATTTATTTGTATACTTGTACAATCACAAAGTGAACACCCAAGTCAGCAGAAATGACTTATGGACATTTCACCGAGGGACAAACCCCGAAACATGATGGACGCCGGTATTTGCCCCACGGTGGTTGCCTTTTTTTTGTTTTTTTGTAAAGAATGGTGTACTCATTCCCTGCCCTCCCTACTGTGCCCACAGGAGTTTCGTCACCTAAAACTGCAGCACTATTTAATTAAGCTCTGCAGTGCAGGAGGCGATATGTCCGTTGGTATACGGCACGTTGGTCAAAGCCCACTTATCAGCAAATAATGGTGAGAATTGGCTGCCCAAAGGTTTGGGAGCAGCGAATTGTCTGAGAAGTAAACCTTATTGATGATAAAAAAAATATGCACAATACACACTCATTAAAATGGATGGGGTAATCGCCAATAACAAGTGAAAGTTGGGGTCCTATATTTACTTACCCGACTACTGGGAGGTAAACCGCTGGCTGAGAAACACGTTAATACCATCCTTTCCAAATTTATCGAGGCGACAGGGGGCCTGGACCAATCACAATCTGGGTTCAGGCCCAACCACAGCACTGAATCAGCCCTCCTATCTGTGACTGATAACATCAAAATGTCACAGGATAGAGGAGAGTCTATGATATTAGTGCTGTTGGACCTGTCTGCGGCCTTTGATACCGTGTCCCATAATACCCTTCTCAGCCGCTTGCAGGGAGTGGGAATTGGAGGCTCAGCACTGTCTTGGCTGGAGAGTTTCCTTTCCGGGAGATCGCAATCTGTCAGTTTGGGCCCCTATTGTTCCACCTCAAAGGCGCTCACAAAGGGGGTGCCACAAGGCTCATGTCTCAGCCCTACATTGTTTAATGTATATGTGGCCCCCCTTGCTGAGATTGTACGGAAGTATGGGTTCACACCAGTTTCCTACGCTGATGACACCCAGCTCCTCTACCCTTTCAGCTCCCTTGATCCTATGGTCAAGGCAAATTTCGCTGAGGGTATGAGGGCAGTGTCACATTGGATGGCCGCAAATTGCCTCCAATGTAACGTTGCAAAAACTGAAGTTATGCTCTTCGGCAAAGCGAGTCTTCTCTGGTCTCCTGAATGGTGGCCGCTGGACTTGGGCCCAGTCCCCACACCTAAGCCTCATGTCAAAAATCTTGGGGTTAAGATTGACCAAAAACTGACGCTCAAGGAGCATACCAATCATATTGCAGGACTATGCTTTTATACCATTGGCCTCCTAAGACGAGTATTTCCTTATCTTCCTGATACTTACAGGAAGACACTCGTGCAGGCTCTGGTTACTAGCCGCCTAGACTACTGCAACGGCCTGCTGACGCTAGCAAACGCTGACGCAGTAGGTCGCTTGCAGGTGGTCCAGAATACGGCGGCTAGGCTGGTTATGGGTGCGCCAGCTAGGACTCCTTCTAAGCCTTTGTTGATGGAGCTACACTGGCTCCCGATACGGCAGCGTATCAGTTTCAAAATATGCTGCACGGTCCACAAATGCTTATACGGGGATGGCCCTAAATATCTCTCCCAATCTGTTGAACCATACCAACCTAGCCGCTCACTTCGTTCAAGCAACCAAGCACTCCTGAAACCCCCTGCAACAAAAAGAGCGAGACAGGGAGACCGAGCATTTTCGTCGGTTGGGCCTGCCCTATGGAATAAACTTCCCACAGAAATGAGGCTGAACACTAATCATCTGGCCTTTAGAAAGGCCCTGAAAACACTCCTCTTTCAGGAAGCATTTCAGTCCCATTAATACATTTGAAGATTACATCAACGTCCTGGCTAGCAAAGCGCGGAGATACCCTCATGGGATTGATTCCTGCGCGATACAAGAAATTAAAACAAAAAACAAAAAAAAAAACTGCTATACAGCATCAGTGCCCTGTACTTGTGCTGTGAGGGGAGAAGACTGGGTTTACTGTGCAGCTGCAGGACATATTGCCACTGTTTGTCTGTGTGAGGATGGTACATACCTTTGAGGCATCTTTAAAAAAAAAGGCTTTATGGAAAAACGAGGCTTGAACTTGCATTAACAAACTGGGATAGCAAGGACTAAGATAAGCGTTGGCGAAGACCTTCAATTATAAGGCTAACTGCAATAAACAGAATTCTCATCTTTGAAGGTGAAAAAAATAAGGAATATACACACAAAAAAATATTGATTTAAGGGTACCACGTAAAAGCACAACAGCCTAGTTACCTTTTCATTTTTATCTAATTTATATTCTAACCTAAATGCTGTTATTTTTCAGGATGGTAGTCAAGATCTGAGCCATGAAAATTTCCTGACGCAGGCGAAAATGAAAAGGGAGGAGATAAAAGCAGATTAGGTTCACTCAGCTTCCGCAGGTAATACTAGAAAAAAGTCAAAGGAGAGTGAAACCTCACCATTCTAGATTCCAGAGTATTACCATTATGATTCTTGGAGACCCTCATCCATTAGCTTCTGCCAGTAGTTTATATGACCTCCACTGGTGTACTCCTATCATCGGGTCTCCTGCCTGAGCATGGGATACTCCAGGTAGGTAGCACCTCCATCAGGAGAGAGAATGTCTGGATGTAGAAATTTGGAAGGATCTGTGAGGGTGGTTAAAATTGCCTCCTAGACCGCAACACACAACTTCAATAAACAAGCATTTGCAATGCAGTCGGTCTCGCATTCACACAAGTTTGAGCTATTGGCATTGTAAATGACAATGCCTTTTATTTATGTTTTAGGTGTTAAAACATAAATAAAAGGCTCTGTCATTTACAATACCAATAGCTTAAACTCTCGCAAATGCTAGACCTATTGCATTACAATAAAGGGCCTTCTCAATCGCCAGTTAGATTGTAAATATCAGAGGAAGAGACCGGCCTGCAACGTCTTCAAAGTAGTGATAAAAAGTGCAGTGAAGAAGATGTTTAAGTGTTGTAAATTACACAGACACAAAGTGTGCAGTGAGAGTTACATATGACCCGAGCTATAAACACTAACAAAGTGATCCAACACCTTTGGCTCTGAGATTACACTGTTGCGGCTCAGGAGGAAGAGCGGGACGGGGAGGCTATTTCCTGCCCTCGCAGTGATTTGAGTGTGTAGTGCGGCATTGCGTAATGTCATTGCTATCTTTGGCCTGATAAAAACACTCCAGCTGTAGTAGGGCCTTGGTATCACCTCCTGGTGCAGGGCGGGCTGTGCTTAATGGCAGGCATGGAGGGAGGGATGGTTTTGGCTGCAGCTCCGGCCTCGTACAGTGCCCCTGCTATTACTAGTGAGCGAGAGGCGCTGGGCTGGTGGTGGTGGTGGTATTGGTGGTGTGGTACTGGTGGTGGTATTGGTGGTGGTGGTGGTATTGGTAATGGCGGTGGTGGTATTGGTGGTGGTGATATTGGTGGTGGTATTGGTGGTGGTGGTATTGGTGGTATTGGCGGTATTGGTGGTGGTGGCATTGGTGATGGAGGTGGTATTGTTGGTGGTGATATTGGTGGTGGAGATATTGGTGGTGGTGATGGTATTGGTGGTGGTGGTAGTATTAGTGGTTTTGGCGGTGGTTGTATTGGTTTTGTTGGTGGTGGTAGTGTTGGTGGTGGTGGTATTGTTATTGGTGGTGGTATTGGCGGTGGTTGTATTGGTGGTGGTACTGGTGGTGGTGGAGGTGGTGGTAGTGGAGGTGGTGGTGGTATCGGTCGTTGTGATATTGGTCGTGGTGATTATGTGCTAACTAGAATTCACATGACTTAATTCACAAATTATTTCTAAGTCAATTTTACTGGGGGGGGGGGTTTAAACAGGCAGGAGATAATGCCGGGTTAAAGTGATTGAAAGCGTGCGTGCTGCTTAAAAACACACCAATGGTTTCAGCTGAAGCAGTGCATGTCCGGCCTGCAGTAAGAGAAACTCATAAAAATAAATTAGTGATGTGGACACATCTTTTTATAAGTGGTACAGAAAGCAAACTTGTAGTGAAAGACACTAGTGTCATGTGGTGACTTTACCACTGTTCTAATAGTACATGTTCTACGTAAACAATTATTGGCATAGCCAATAGGTCTCGCCTTTGGGACCTTATAAGTGTTTAGCCATGCAACAGTTAATGTTGTTGTACCAATGATACTGTGCTGCATAGCTAAATACTTATGAGGTCCCAAGGGTGAGAACTTTTGGCTATGCCAATGCTTGATTTAATCCTAGTTTCCCTTTACCGCTTCCATCACCTGAAGTCTAAAAATTACCCTTGCCTCCTTTAACCTCTGTGCACTCCATAACCATAAAATTGGTCTTCCCTCTCATTAATTCTACTAACCCCTAAACTCAGCCTTACCTCCTCTATCAATCCCAGACAAATAGAAAGAAAAAAAGCACCCATGTAATTTAGAAGGCGTGCACTTGCATGGTGCACACACATACAAAATGATGCAGGCAGCTCCATTATACACTTTTTCTATTTTTCTTTAACTATGGTGTATAAGCTGAGGCCAAGATTTTGCCTCAGAGTTGTGTCACTTATTTGGCACAAGCTCCAAAGCAATATCCAATGTGTTAAATATTATTATCCGCTCAAATGTATTCATGATAAACCTACTAAACATGTGTGAGGTCTTAAGATCTGATGTCACTTCTTGTGATATCACTTCCTGTGAGATCAGGTGTTGTGATGCAACGACTGCATATTACACAACGACAAACTCCATTTGCCTTCTTCGTCAAGAAACGTAGAACATGTATTTCAAAATTTTGTGTGAGGAAAAGTAAAAATATAGCGCAATGCACCGGGTATTTCAGCAGCAAGTCCGTTTAATTAAAATAAGCCCACTCTGCAATAAGATGCCAAATGTATATGCTGGGTCCCGACTGTGTGCTCCTTACTGAACAGGTATTAATTATACTATGCGCAGAACCAGTTTCACGTACAACAAATGTGTGGAGACTTCTGCACCAAGGTTCACAGAGACTCAAATTGTCAACGACATGTGTCCACAAGTCTGTCTAAAGCACAGGTCTGAGAGTTGAAACTGTCCCAATATAGTTTCCAGTCATGTTTCTGGCATTTTAATTGACATCTGGAATGTGCTATTTGTTGTGAGAACATGTTGCCTGTAACCTGCTGTATCTGACTAAAGCACTAGTCCACGTAGATAACAGCCATGGCTTTAGTGAGGTTTATTACGGCGCTACTCAAGAGTAAGGGCTTATTGAAATATGCACTCCGCTGCTCTGAGAAGAATAGAGGCCAGTGGCAGCGCTGGGCCCTGAGAGGAAGTACCAGATCCTCCCAGCAGCAGACAGGACTCCCGCGTATACACACCAACCGCAGTCTGATGCGAGTCACATTTTGTGAAGGCACTTGGCACAACTCCTACTGATTGCCTTGCAAGAAGCGGAATCGCCGCGCTCCCGCCGACGGCCTTTCATAGCACCGGCCAAAGGCTGTAATAGCTACGGTCGGTACTGCAAAATGTGCAGCAGACATCCCCATAGTTGCGGTGACACGGACAGACTCTCGTCTGGCCGACAATACGAGCCCCTTTCCGGAGAAGCCTGATGCCTCTGAGATCCGAGAGGGAGAGGGGCAGAGTCCGCGGCAGGCTGAGACTCTCTGGGCACCGGACCGAACCGACCGCCGGATCCGCAGTGCCGACGTTCCCTGCATCACTGCAGCAAGGTAGGAGATCCAGTACCAGGCCCCGATAACGGAAGGAGGGACGCCAGGGCACCGGAGAGAACGCGGCCGCCATATTGGTAAAGGCGGACCGGTGCCGAAGCTCCGAGAGGGTCGGGGGTGCGGAGCAGGACGCAGGGAACAGCCACAGCCCGGAGGACAGGGCAAAGCAGAAGGCCAGACACTTAGGGGTTGACTCCCACGGCGGCCAGGACTGCTCAGCGAGGTGCAGTGAACGCGGCCGCCATATTGGTAAAGGCGGATCGGTGCCGAAGCTCAGAGAGGGTCAGGGGTGCGGAGCAGGACGCAGGGAACAGCCACAGCCCGGAGGACAGGGCAAAGCAGAAGGCCAGACACTGTGGGGTTGACTCCCACGGCGGCCAGGACTGCTCAGTGAGGAGCTAGCATGATTTGCGCCGGTACTGCCTGACTCTACAATGGCGCCGTGTCTGGAACCTCATATTATCGGAGCCTGCCCCCCTGCAATTGTTGTTCTGCTCAAGGGGTTATCTGGTCTGATTTGGAGCCCCCATGCCAAGCCTTGGCTGCTGCTCTGTTTAAACCCTCCCAAATAAGTTCAAGATAAAGGATTCTCAACCCATCACCCAGTTCACCGTGCCTGACCCCAAAATGGCGGATGAAAACAAAATTTACGTCAGCGTTTCTCATGCTCCTCATGTCCTGAGCCCACTTTTGCTGCTTCAGCATCACCTTTTGCCCTACTAAGCGGTGATCGAGCCTGTTAACTGCTGTGCGCCACAGGAGGGCGGGAAGACTCTCACTTTCTTCAGCGCAGCAAGTCCTCTGCTGATACACCATTTTGGCCTTTTACAACTGCGCAGCAAGTAGTGCCAGCTGCTCCGCTTAGGCCTTCTACAGCTGCGCCGCTTAGGCCTTCTACAGCTGCGCAGCAAGTAGTGCCAGCTGCACCGTTTAGGCCTTTTTACAGCTGCGCAGCAAGTAGTGCCAGCTGCACCGTTTAGGCCTTTTTACAGCTGTGCAGCAAGTAGTGCCAGCTGCACCGTTTAGGTCTTTTTACAGCTGCGCAGCAAGTAGTGCCAGCTGCACCGTTTAGACCTTTTACAGCTGCACTGCAAACACTGCCAGCTGCACCGTTCTGGCCCGTCACAGCTGTGCTGCAAGTAGCGCCAGCTGTACTGTTTATGACACCTTTTTACTTGGGGTCATTTCTGATTGAGTCAGAACTCTCGCTGGATTGGCAGCTACCTTGACATTATGGTTTCTGATTAGAGTCCCTTAGTGGTCCGCTGATACTATGGGCGTACAATGTGGTTGGTGCCGAATGTGCTTGTGTTTCAGGCTGATGCTATGTACTGTGATTACCAATAGTTACTGGGCGTTCGTCTGTGATCTGCTTTACTTTGACTAATTGTGCATTATGATGGTTTTGACAGTGACCCAGTTGGTTCTATCATATGTAATCATGTCCCTTTTAAATATTATCTTGTGCCAGTGGTTTTCATATACACCTAGATGAAGGGCCCATCAAATACCGACCTCTCTTCCTGAACTACACATTAGTCCAGTTTTCCACTCCCGACCCCTGGAATATGTGCCCCCTGTTAGTCCCTATACTTCTCATCTGCACCGCTCTCCTAGGTACACCCGTCTCATACCCTCCTAGCACTCTCTCTCACGTCCCCAACATGGCCACCTCTCGAGTTAAGGATGGAATTAACTGTTACAAAATCATCTATCCTCCTGGCCAAACTAAAGCTTCAACTAAACGATTGAAGCATGAGACTATTGAACGTTTCCCTGATTCCCTTTTTGTTGACCTTTTTTACAATTGTCGTTCTGGGAGGCGCAAAAATGATTTCATTTTCTTCACTCACGACACCCCTTCTTGGTCCTCCAGCTTATCTAATTCCCTTAACGTCACCTCCTCCTCCTCTATCCCTCCTGGGAAACAACTAAAGATTTCCCCTTCTGCGTATTTCAACGGCTCCCTCACCATCTCAATCTATAACAATGGTACTGTCTTGATCCAAGGCAAAGACACCTCTCTCTCTCTCTCTTTGACCACCTCTTCCCCTCCCTACTCCCCTCCCCTACAACCAGGTTTTCCCCCGACTCTCCATCTAACTCCACCCTTTACTCCCTTTCTCCTCCCCTGACCCCCCTACACTCCAATAGGCTGCACCCTCGGTAGGTTCAGGTCGGCCCTCTTCCCTCCCCCTCCCTTGTGCCCTCCTCTCCCTTTCCTTCCACCTCACAGTATGCCCCACCCTTCATCACGTCAGCCTTACCACTAGGCAATACGCTCCTCGTCCAGTCGGCACCGTCCTGGTACCCCAATCTCATCTCGTCCCCCCATTCCTTTCTGCTACTCCCTTTTTTAGTCCACCCCTCCGCAAACCTCCCCCCCCAGCTAACTTTCCTAATGCTCCCCTCATCCCTCCCACTCCCCCTCTTCTCTACCCCCTCCTCCCCTCACCTCTTTCCCCGATTTCTTCACAATCCCATGGCATCTCTTTCTTTCCCCCCACTCCGCTAGCAATGCTGTGCTGCCCCCCCCCCCCTTTACCACCCTGGTACCCCTTTCCATCCCCCCATCAGGCAAAGCAGAACCTTTTCCTGTCGTCAACTTCCCCTTCTCCCAACCCCCCCCCCCCCCCACTCTACCAGATACCGGCTCCCTCACAGCCACCTCTCCTAGCCAACAGGACCTCTCCAACCACCTCCCCTTTTTTCCTCCCAAACCTCCTACACTCCTATGACTCCTCACAGTCCTCCCCTCTCCCTCCTCCCCACCGTCTTGTTCTGCACCCATCCCCCCTAAACATGTCCTTAATTCCTTTCCTTCGTGCAGCGCCATCAAATACAACTCCCCCTTCTCCTCTGATACTCCAACCCCCGCTCTCAACCTCCCCCTTTCCCCACCTATGAACCCTATACCTCAACTCTCCTCCTGTCCTTCCACCTCTCCCTGCCTCCCACCACTTATACCACCCCATCTCTTTGCCATCGAGACACCCAACCATCCGTGTTCTGCCCTACTCTCTCTCGAAAATAAGCTATGCTCTCTCATCACCTCCATCTCCCAGCTTGTAGCTTCCATTTCACTTTTAAGCTCTAAGATTTCAACTTTCCCATTCTCATCAACTACTCTGGAAAACTCTCACCTTCCCACGAGATGCTCCTCGCCCCCTCACACCATTATAGCCAAGCATAACCTGTTGTCTGCAAACATCGCTCACTCACACAAGCCTTTGAACGCCACCCTTCTTCAACCAGCACCTCCGAGTAACCCAATTACCTACTCTATTCCAACCATCTCCTCTGTCAGAGCCAAGCATCCGCCTAGACACTCCTGTGCACCCCCATATAGGTATAATATCCCTATCACCCTTCTTTGCCCAAGTGCCCTCGTCACCAAAACAGTCTTGACAGAACTGCGCTGCCTGCTCCACAACTGCAGATCTGCAATAAAACACAAACTCGAAATCTCTGATACCATCACCCTTCACAATATTGACCTGTTCTTCTTAACAGAGACCTGGTTCAACGATACCTCTCAATCCATGTTTGATCTCCTCCTACCCACTGGCTACTCTATTTTCAGCAATGACAGACCTATCAAAGTAGGGGGAGGTGTTGCAGTTATCTTTAGAAACTCCCTTCAACTCAAGGCTTTTCCCATAAGCGCATTCCGCACTTTTGAATGTCTATCTCTTGAGCTTCAACTACACCACCGCTCACCCCTTAGATTCCATGACATATACCGCCCACCTGGCAGTGGCCCTTCATTTATGGAGGAACTCACTGACTTCATCAGCAACCAATACGCACAAAGTGACAATCAGACCTTCGTGGGTGACTTCAATCTCTACTGGGGCTCCCTGCAAGACTCTTCCGCGAACTTGCTGGCCTCCTTCCTCTCTACAAACGATCTTACCCAACACTGCACAGAATCAACACACTCTAAGGGCTCAATCCTGGACCTTGTTATTTCTAAAGCAGGCATGCTTTCTATCGCTACCCCTATTCACGTAGACTGGTCTGACCACCTCCTCATTCCATTCTCTCTTCTCCTAGCGCACTCTATTACTCTTGGCCAACCTAAGAGGGCTACCTCCTGGTTCCGTGACGCTAAAAATATTGACACTGTTTCCCTCTGTGAATCAGCTTTGCTGTCACTTCCAAGGCTAGACCCGAACCTAGATGTTGATGATCTCACCTCACAATGCCTCTCAGTCCTTGCAGTCGAAATCAATAGCGTTGCTCCTCTCCAAAGCAAAAAGAAAAGGCCCATTCCCTCAGCACCCTGGTTCAGCAAATCCCTATATGAAGAAAGGAAGCACCTAAGACGCCTGGAGAAACAAAGGAGGCAAGCACCCTCCACCGATAATTTGGCCACGCTTCGTTCAGCAAGATCCGAGTACCACAAGCACATCTTCCTTGGGAAAGCATCACACTTCAGTACCCTCCTTGACTCAGCCAAAAATAGACCCAAAAAACTATTTGATCTCATCAAGACCTCTAACTACTCTCCCCCAACCTCCAAATTGGAGGATTCTACAAAGAAAGCTGCTAATTTCGCTGTATTCTTTGACGAAAAAGGGAAATCACTTGTGGTTCAGGTCGCTCATCCTACCCCTCCAGAGGAGCGCAAATCACTAGCCATCTGGCAGAACTTCGACCCCATCTCTGAAGATGCCCTCCTCAAGTGCATCCTCGAAACAAAGCCCTCCAACCACTCGGTCGACCCCATCCCCAGTGCCATTGCCATTGCCATTGACTTCTATACCCTTTCTCTTCCCTATTGGACCACTCTGGTCAACCTCTCCCTCTGTCAAGGCTCCCTCCCTGTTCCCTTCAAATCTGGGCAGGTCACCCCTCTGCTTAAAAAACCCACTGCGGATGCGAATGACCTCAACAACTTCCGCCCCGTCACTAACCTACCCTTTCTTGCGAAGATCACAGAAAGATGTGTTGCGAAACAACTCTCAAGTGGAGAAGTGTGGCTCACTGGCTAGAGGAGGCAGACCTGGAAGCAGAGGTCAGCCCGGGACCAGGGTTCAATTCCCGACTCGGCGGGGTCTTGAGTCCTAAAATGTCCATGGACTCGACAATTCTCGCTCCGGTGCCTACTCGATTCACAGGTTCACACTCTGCGACTCTGGGCAATAGCTTGCTTAATCTCCACAACAGCCCCTCGCGGAGGGATGCCTGGCTTTCACCTTGCGGATACCCTGTCGGGGTTATCTCACAGGGGAATACCAGGACGGGTTCCCTAAGCAAGCGCTTAGAAACCGCGCGGTGATTTGCGCTATATAAATTCCTGTACATTTACATTTACATTTACGTCATATCAAGGACAATGATCTTCTTGACAATTTTCAGTCCGGCTTCATCCAAAACTGCAGCACTGAAACTGCCCTGCTGCAAGTGATTGATGACGCGCTGAGAATACTAGACTCGGGGGGGTCTTGTCTTCAAATTCTCCTTGACCTTTCGGCAGCCTTTGACACTGTCAACCACAACACCCTCCTCAACACCCTTCAATAGAGAATGGGCATTGAGGGTACCGTGCTTAAATGGTTTGCTTCTTTCCTTTCTGATAGATCCCAAATGATCAAAATAGCGGACAGTCTTTCACCTCCTTTGGCGGTGGGTCAAGGTGTTCCCCAAGGCTCTAATCTTGCACCCACATTGTACAATCTCTATTTAGAACCTCCGGGAAATCTCCTAAGTAAATCTGGGGTCAACTATCACCTCTACGCTGACAACACTCAAATCTACCTCAAGGTTGCCTCCACTCACGATCGCTCTGTCCTAAGCTCTACCCCCAACTCCATTCATAACTTGATGTCAACACATCAACTGATTCTGAACCCCTCCAAAACTGAGTTCCTCCTCCTCTCCTCCTCACTTTCTCCTCCCCCGGTGCAATCATGGATGGACCAGATGAATCTGCTGAACACTAAACCCATCATTGTCGACAGAGCAAAATCCCTAGGTGTCATACTCGACACAAAACTCAATCTACTCTCCCACATTAATTCAATTGCAAAGTCTACCCGATACCAACTGCGCCTTCTTTGGGGGATTCGTAGCTTCTTCCTGGTGCATGACCTCAAAACCCTGGTCCAATCGCTGGTCCTCTCCAGACTGGACTACTGCAATTCTCTTCTGACTGGCCTCCCCAAATCCCACCAATCCCCCCTTAAGTCTGTTCTACATTCAGCAGCTCGTTTCATTTATGGGGCCAAAAGAAGCGACCACATCACTCCCATGTTATCCTCCCTCCGCTGGCTCCCATCGAGGCTAGAGCTATCTACAAGACTGCCTGCATCACCCATAAAGCCTTGCACTCCTCCTCTCCGCGCTACTTGGCGAATAAACTGAAACTCTCTGGAGGCTCTAGACCATCACGAAATGCGGAAAATCTACTGCTTTAACCTCCCACTTTCAAGAAGGAGAGATCGATGGCCCAATCCTTTTCAGGCAGCGCAGTGAGAATCTGGAACTCACTTCCGCCTCAGCTCCGGACCACCACCTCCTCCCAGGCCTTCAAATCTGACCTCAAAGTTCTACTTCTTCAAAGACATTTCCAAATGTAATCCTTGCCCTCTCTACTATCTGAAGGAAGCCCTTCAACTACTGAAAAATCTACTTTACATGACTATGGAAGTGTCTTCCCAGTGTGTTCTTGTGTTTTGAGAGTCTACCTTTTATTGCAGTATTATCCTTCTTCCTGTGTCCGGGACTCGTGTGTAACTTGCACCCGTCACTTTCGCCTGTAACACACTGTTTTCTACCTCCTACATTTGTTTGTTTCGATACCTGCACAAGTGCCACCAGTGCCTACGTAACGTTTGTTCTTGTGCTGGAGTGTCCTCCATATATTGCAGTATTATACCTCTATGTTTATTTTGTACGCTTTTTGTAACCTGCACACGTCACTTTTTCCTCCGGCAATGCACCATTTGCTACCTCTTGTATTTTTTTGACTCACGATTGTCACTTTTGTAATGCACCGTTTGCTACCTCTTATATTTTGTTGGCGCACGATTGTCATTTTTGCTTCATTTAATGTAACGTTTGCTTTTGTATTTTGCTCACTTGTAAAGTTCTCATGTATCAGTTCTGTTCCTGTTGTGAAGCGCTCTGACACCTTCGGGTAAAGTCCGCGCTATATAAAAATGCATAAATAAATAAAGGGGTCGTCACGACCCCGTCGGCTAGAGAGAGGTGGGGCATGAGACCTCCGCAAGCTGCGGAGGGGTGCGAGCACCGAGCGATCGGCGATCAAAATCACGAAGCGGGGGACAAAGGCCTGGCAGAAGCCGGAGTGATCGAGGGGCTCCTAAAAAACGAGTTAGGCGAATAGACCCCACAGAACCGGGAAAATGACACAGAGCCAACCTGGACTTGAAAAGTGGCGTGCGGGATTTGGGAACACCTAAGAATGAGATTTAGGGAACAACTAGAGAAATTAACTTCCTAATTTTTTCCATTGGTGTTAAGGAGGTTTTAAGTTGGGGAAAGAAAAAATATTGTAATTTAAAGGCCAAATATTGAAGTCTAGCCCCCAAAACCGCAGTCTCGTGTGGCAGAGATCAAAGATGGGCCATTTGTGTGAAGCAGAGTGAGTTACACGAATGAGAAGACCTCGTAGGTGGCTTTCCTTAATGTGGTAAATACATGGGCAAGACTTCTTGTTCAAAAGATCACAATAAAACACAGCGAACGCTGACACCAGTGAGTAGGAGGGTAATCAAACAAGCCTGGGAGTGGTGCGTGTGTACGCGCGCAGTCTGCTCTTTTTCAAACACTGCACTACCGCAAGGTGGATGCCGCCAAAAGCACGACTGTGTGCTTGAAAATGAGCAGAGCAGAGGCTAAAAACTGGGTGGTGAACTTTTGTTAAAAGTTGTCAAAAAGTGGACGGTAAATGAAGTATAGTCATTCTGGCTCTCATTATGTGCCTTTTTTGTCACGTCACAATGGCACTCATTGTGTGTCTTTCTTTCTTTGGCACGTATCACATGTGGCAGTTTTTTAACAGTGGTATTATATACGGGGTAATTTTTTAATGTTAATCTAGCTGGCATACAATTAAAGCAAAAGTGAAGATGTTGGCTCCAACTATGGTATTAAAAATATACGAGTCAATAGCTAGGTCCTCATCTTGAGTGTGTTCATCCTACAAAGTCATGTGACAAAGAGGGCAGGCGTGGTTCGTCCATTGGGGCGTGGGGGCGTAGCCCCCCCTGCCCGAAGCCGCCCGCAGCTCCCTCAGCGTCAATCAGGTCAATGAATCAACATGACGTCAGACCGCCCTGCCCCTTCAGAATCTGAAAGGGTGGGCGGTCTGGCGTCATGTTGATTGATTACCATGATTGTACAGGCGGCAACACAAGTGCGCATGCGTGGGGACGGAGGGTGAATTCCATGCCCACGCATGTGCACTTGTGTTTTTGCGACGTTGCGCATGCCCCTTAGGAGCCCTAATTGGCATGCTGCGGGCGAGAAGGTACCTGTGCCCCTGGCACCAGGATTGGCCAGGGGCGCTGTGAGCCTGTGACGTGTGGGGAGCAGAGCCCAGAGGTGGCGCGGACCGGGACCGGCAGCAAGGTAAGTGTGTGTGTTTTTATTTTATTTTAAAGTGTTTGGTGCGAGCGTGCGTGTATGCATGAATGTTTGGTGGAGAGTGTTGCGAATGGATGTGTTTGTGTGTATGCGTGTGTGAATACATTTCTAAGAGTGTTGTGTATGGGGAGGGGAAGGTCGCCACCAGCCTCAATCGCCTGGGGCCCGCACTCGCAAATCAGTTTGCGCCCACCACTTGAAAATTTCACCAGCCGCCCCTGAAAGAGGGACATGACAAACATTTTCTTAACTCTTTTAGCTGGTATTGTGCCCCAAGTAAAAACGTGTGCATGTTTTTGAGGAATCACCGTACAAGGCAAGTACATGTTTATCTGGGGCGGTTTCAGTGAAGCATAAAATAATGGGTTAGCGTCTGTTCAAAACTGTGAGGCCTTCTCTGACCCATACATGGCCAGACAACCGCAACGGTTCCGTCCAATGTTTAAACCACCTTTTTTAGGGAGAGGCCAGAACCCACAATGAGGGGGAAAAAAAAGGAAGTCAGATGTGAGAACACGACCCAGGAATCCATACCAGGAGCAGGACAAAGCCCCAGACTCCAGGGGCAAGCACCAGCACACGCAAGTGTTCAACCTCACTGACTTATCCTTTCTGAAGAACAGACATCTCTCCTTAATAAAGGACTTGGCTTCGTCCCCACTAAAGGATTTCTAAGTGTTACAATGACGAAACTAGCTTATCGGAAAAGGGACACAATGTCCGTCCTTGATTTCTATGGTACATCAGCCTTACGATGACGCATAGTCCGTCATTGCTGCATACATCATAGAGTGTAGTCTGTTTCAACCTTTAAAAAACAGACTCCTGACCATTATTCTGCCAGGGACTACATGTGCTTACATTTACGGCAAGCATCCACACCTGTTACTAGCAGGGGCGGATTGGCAAGGCGGGCATTCGGGCATGGGCCGAAGGGCCGGTGCCTCAGTGCCCTCTGTGGGCCGTTTTTTTTCTCCCCTGTCCCAGTCCACAGAGAGTGGACTAGGAAAGGGGAGAAAAAAAAAACGACCCACAGAGTGCACAGAGAAAATGAAAGCAGCCTCGCAGTGCGGCCAGACAGCGATTGTCAGCTGTGGCCTCTCCTTCACTCCTACCCTGCCAAGCAATCAAGCTGAGGCTGGGCTGGGGAGGGGTGATTGTTTGCAATAATCAGCCTCCCCGGGGGCCAGGTGTTTCTCAGGCCTTTGAGCCATTTGCACCTCTGCCCCCTGGCGCCCATGCAGCCCAGAAACAGTGTTACTCTTAACACCTCGCCCACAGCCCTTCACATTCAGGGCATAGTGGGCGAGGAAGAATGGGTCTTGCTGTGGGGGCCTGGTGATGTTTGGAATTTTTTTGTTTTATTTATTTATTTATGCGATTTTATATAGCGCGGACTTTACCCGAAGGTGTCAGAGCGCTTCACACTAGGAACAGCAATAATACATGAGGAGAAAATTATAAGTGGACAAATTACAAAAGCAAACGTTAAGTTACATGAATCAAAAGTGACAATAGTGAGCAACCAAAATACAAGAGGAGCAAACGATACATTACAGGAGGAAAAAGTGCTACGTGTGCAGGTTACAAAAGCGTACAAAATACAAGTAGAGGTCTAATACTGCAATTAATGGCAGACACTCCAGCACAAGAACAAACGTTACGTAGGCAATAGTGGCACTTGTGCAAGTATCTAAAGCAAACAAAAGTGAGAGGTAGCAAACAGTGTGTTACAAGAGAAAAGTGACGTGTGCAAGTTACAAAAGGGTACCATACACAGGTACAAGGGTAATACTACAGTAAATGGTAAATACCCAAACTGCCAGAACACACTGGAAAGGCACTTCCCATGCACCAGCTTCACCTCAGCCTCCCCCCTTGCTACCTGGCTACCTTGGATGACCCAGAAAGCTGTGTTTTGTGCTCCCCTGCCAGGACATTTTCCCAAGGCCTGGAGGGTTGATTAATTTACTAATTGCAGGGGCCTTACCTCTGTTCATGTGCTCCTGAGCTGAAGGTCTGGGGAGGGCTAAGTAGGTTAGTAATAGCAGGGGCTTTGATGCTTTTCAGGTGCTCCTGTGCTGGAAGGCTGGAATAATTTTGTGACAAAAAGGGGCCTTGCTATTTTTTTTTAGTTGCTCAGCATGTAGGCCATTGTCACCTTGGCCCTGTGTCCTGTGCAAGAACAGTATCCTCACACTTTCATTCCTTGTCTGTGCAAATGGTGTTTCATGAAAGGGCACGTCCCTTGAATGTGGGCCACGCCCCTTAAATATGGGCCACGCCTCTTGAATGTGGGCCACTTTTTTCATCAGTGCCCGGGCCGAATTGTGATCCCAATCCGACCCTGGTTACTAGTTACGTTTCTGCATGAATGCTGGCAATTAAGTTCTCGTCCTTATGTACCCCACCCTGTCCCGATATCCACAAGATTCAAGACGGGGAGGACCCAGTAGTTGACACAACCAGCCAAGGTCCTTTAACCAAGTAAGTAGGAGCTACAGAGGCAAGACAGTTTCGTTTTTAATCTTTATAGATTGATTTTGGACTACAATTACATTACATTTCTTAAATTCCGCTAATGTTTTTTACCTCTCACAGTGGCTGAATGCAAGTCGGCCCACCCACATCCCGCATCCCAGGAGGCCTTGTTAAACCTATAATAAGGTATGCACTGTGTGTTTGTACATGGGGCACCATATTATTAGATATGTTTGGATTTACCTGGTAAATCCATTATCAACAGTGCACCATATTCTGGGTGTGACACATTCTCCTACACACAGCGAGACATAAATATATAAATCAGTTGCTTACGTCAGAGAAGGTCTCACAGTTTTGAACACTAGCTAACTTATTAATTTATGTCACACCTAAACTGCCCCGACTAAACATGTACTTACCTAGTACAGTCATTCTTTAAAAACATGCACAAGTGTTTACTAGGGCCACAAAGCCAGATATAAGAGTTGAGAGCCTGTTAGCAATGTCACCCTTTGTCACATGATTTTGTAGACAGAACACACTCAAGATGAGAAACTAGCTATTGACGTATATCTTGTTAACACCATCGTTAGACCCAACATCCTAACTTTCGCTGTAATTGTATGTCAGCTAGATTAACATTTTATTAAATTACCACATGCCTAATTCCACATGTGATACCCAGGTCGCATAAACACAAGCCCTAGATGGGGTGAAATAGAGGCACACTTCATACATAATGATGTGGGAATGTCAAGCACTCGGCCAATACTGGGAGGACATAGTAGACCGACTACACACAGCCAAGGGGTGGATACTTCCCAAGACAATATGGTTCTTAATTTTGGGACTGCTACCCACGCCGAAATCCAAAAAACTAAGTAGGAGATTTGTGCTGTTGGGACTGGTGCTGGCAAAGAGGCTGATTGCAATCTTGTAGTTAAGCCCAGCCCCCACAAAGATGGAGGGATGGCTGAAAGATGTATGTGAATGAGCGACTGCAGCATTAATCCGTGTGAAACGGGTCAGAAAGGATGACAGGATTGAGGAAGATGCCCACATGAGGGCAGTATTGTAAAGTAACAAGTCTTGTAGGCAAGTAGGGAGACCCGCCACCCACCACTGCAGAAAAGAATGGTAGTAGCGATGGCAGTGCTGGCAGACAGGGTGCTGACAGTTGAAGGAGGAGAAGGCAGAGAGCCCACACCATACACAAGTGTGATACCCAACACAATACAATCATTGATTCTCAAGACCAGGACACGAACTGAGGGGGTGGTAAGGGGGGAGCTAGTATGGTTCTGAAGGCATAGACTTTAAGGCATGGAAAACGGAACTGACGATGATGCTAATGGAAACTGTTGTAAAGGAATAAGAAAATAGATAAGGAAATGGTCAGAGCGGGTAGAAGTATGGACTTATGTTCGAACCAGTCATCTGTTCTAAGTATCTTATCTGCTAGTATGCTAATACTTCTCTGTAAGCCCTTCTTTCCTACAAGAGACAAGAGTAAGACAGACAATGTGGGTGAAGGAAGGGGAGGTGGAGAAGGAGAGGGGGAGTAGGAGGAAGGTAAGGTGGAAAATGGGGAAGTTGGAGATTAAGAGAGAATGGGGTTGAGGGGAAGGAAAGGGGGAGGGGATGAAGGAGAAAGAGTAGTAGAAAAGGGAGGAGGGGTAAGGAGAGAAGAAAGGACAATAAGGAGGAAGGGGAGACGGTGCAGGTGATGTAAGTGGTGTGGCATTTAGGATGGGTGAGGGAAGAAAAATTAAAAAGATACTTATAAGCACTTAAAGAAAACTATATACAAGCGTAAACTACATACAAAACACCCTCACCTGTTCAAAATTCTTTTTGGGCTTACTTTTTCAGTAAGACAGCACTGACATGACCCAGTTCACAGAACTGTCCTCCGCAAGTTTCTTAAATCATTCAGGTGTAACAAACACAGATAGATCAAGAAAGGTTAAGGAATAGCCCTGAGGAAGAAAACAGACAAAATCAAAAGCTATCTGAAGAAAATAAGATATGTGAAGACCCTTGTGGGAAACATGACAAAACTGAATTTACCACGTCTATGAAAGACTACTGGTCACTTTCAAAAGTATATATGAGAGATGTGTCAGCTTCTTGTAGATGAAAGCCATCCCAAAACTCACCTTTTCTAAATTCTTTTTAGGTTTACTCCTTCAGAAAGAGAGCTCTGCCATGACTCAGTTCACAAAGCTTTGCTATGCAAGTTTCTTGAATCATTCAGGTGTAACACACACACACAGGTAGATCAGGAATTGTGAAGGAATAATCCTGAGGAAGAGAAAAAGAGACAAAATCAAAAGCTATTTCAAAGGGAATAAGATATGTTATGTGACTTGAGGGAAAAATGATAGAGTAACTGCATATAAGCATGGCAATGACAGTGATGGAGCAAGGACTCGTAGAAAAGAGACTTGCTCAGAAGCAATCCTCTCATTTAAATCCCTAACATGTTATTAATTACGTATTGTATTAAACTAAATACGCACCACATAAAACCGTGGGTTAGAGAAGCTTGCGTATGTGTTTGCTAACATGAATAACTCAAGTGGCTTTCTAAAATGGCTGCAAACGGGAAATCTTTATTGCGCATGCGTCTATTGCACCTACGCATTATGACGAGCTGTCGCTTGGAGGGAAATTCTTGCGCATGAGCAGAAGAAACTAATATGGAGTCTTGAAGACTCATGTGCTTTGCATCTGCTTGCTTGAAACTAAATGGAGCTATTTTACTAATGCTAATGAAGGGAAAGTATTAACGAGTAAAGGTATTTAGAGTAGAGATGGGTGATATACAGTGAAACAATTAATTCTTGAAAGTAACATCTGTATTTCTGACTTTATTACTAGTGAGCATTTGAGCCTCTTGGGTACTTCTGGAGTGAGCCATGTCACATGAGTTTTGCGCATGGCAAGTGGAAGTCAGCCGGTAAGTATGACATGTGGTTCAAGAAGAGTGCAAGGCCGCAGCCTGCCTGAAGCCTGAAAACCGGCAGTACAAGACCCGAATGAATAAGACCACATATTAAAGTTAAATATTTGTATTGGATGTAATGTGAATGCGGCTGGTAAAATAAAACAAGAATACAAATTAAGGGGATGGGCTTATTAACAAAGGGCTAACTGAAAAGAATGATATGTAAGCATGGTGTAATGATCTCCCCCCCCTTGCCTGACCAATCAGAGTTAGTATTTTTACAATACTGAAACATTAATAGGTGGTGCATGGAACAAAAATGTATAACTGAGGTAGTTTTAGTTTGTAAATTAGCAGAGCTCGTGATGCTGTCGGAGTAGCAAGTGATGCTGATGAAGAACTGGATGCAGAGCTTAATATTCTAAATTATTAGGCTTAGAAAGAAGATCTCGGAAGAATCTCGAGGAGAAAGAGAGTGTCAGAGAGGGGTGAGACGGGACCGTTGGTGCTAGAGAGGCCATCTTTCCTGTCCTGAATCCTTCCTGAAGTCTTTGTCTCCTCATCTATCCCGGGGGACCCCTACCAGCCCTTTGGCCAGGGGGTTGGTCTTCACACCATCCTAGGTAATTATAATTTTTGTGCACTTTCAGGTGTTCTTTTCTCTCTGTCCTCTCCTTTCTGAGCATACGTCATTGCAAGTTGAAGTATGTGTTGATGATTGGCTTAATTGAACTCTCTTTCCTATGAGTATAGGTGAATGTGCTGTACTTTGAAGTGGTTCACATGCAAATAATTTAGATAAAGACTTAAACTTTCCTGAATCTGTGGTTATTTATTTTAAAGTATAAAGGTTAGAATTAAGTTATAATTTATACCTTCAACTAGTTAAACTAATGGTCCATCGACCAGAGGAAAGAACTTTTTGATCAGTGAAAGGTTGGTTAGGAATAAGGAATAATCCATCTTGAGGTATGAAAAATATTAAACTTTGACTCCAGCGGTTTACTCAATTGTGAGTGTTTATGGGCCTGGGTGAGTATATGGTATTGGAGTATCTGTTGTTGGTACGTAGCTGAATCAACAGACTACTGAACACATTCAAAAGTATGAAACAGAGATTTATTAGCATTTTCAAATGAAAAGCATCACAAAAGAAACAATATTAGAGACCAATGAGTGAGAATTATGGGTTGCGTGGGGAAACTTGTGAACAACAAGAGGCAGGTGAAAATCTGGTACAAAAAGACAAAGGTGACACAGCAAAACTAAGAGACATGAGAAATTTGTGGAGAACAAAAGACAGATGTTTGAACAATGCCGTCAGATTTCTGTGAGGAAAAAAAATAGACATAAGAGTAAAGCAGAAGATGTCAATCACAGACTATATCAATTGAAGGAGTGTAGGGAAAGGTATGACATGAATATGCCTCCATAACAGATGTATTAATCTGAAACTTAATATACATTTTCATTGTTAGAAAACCTATGTGCCTCTATACGATTTCCTGTATGATTTTACTTTTTGATTATTATACCTTGATTCGGACATGTGACTATCTAACCTCTTTACAGAGGGGCGAGGACTACCTTGTCTTAATGTAATGGAATCCCTGCATCTCCCAGCCTCTCTTTTCAAACTCCCCATCCTCCTGCTCCATATCTTTGCAAACCCCCTCATTTCCTCCTTCATCCTTGCTCCCCTTATTCAACAACTCAATCTATTCTCCACCTCTGTTTACAAATCTTTCTAACTCAGTCAAAAAAGGGGGCCTCAAATGTGCCTTCTACACTTACACACAATCTATAGACCCTGTACATTGAGTCCTAGCCCAGTCCTTTCCTCCCCACTCTTTCCTGTAAACCAACCCCACCCCTACAATCACCAATTCTTACTTTCTCATCACCCACCAAATCCTCCTTCTCGTCTCCCCATCAGATGTCCCTCTCTCCCTCTGTGTACATTCTATTTCAAGCATTGTTTGACTGTCGAATCACTCATATAATCTCCCAAACTCTGTAAAATCTTTCGTAAGTCTCGTGAAGGAAAGTGTGACCACCCACTTATTCACTCTCTAGACCGCCTTCTCTTGTTCCTACTCCCACACCTTAAGCATCTCCTGTCCTGCAACAGTAACGAGAGAGCCACAAACTGGACTAGATTGAACATTGCAAAACTAATTTCAGACTACTAACTGGACCTCATCTTTTTTATGGAAGCATGGCTGGACAGAAAATGCAACCCCTACTTTCCACGACTTCACTGCAGGATACAAAATTGCTACCAGGAAAACTAAAGGAGGAATATTAGTCAACCGCAGAAGTGCAGTCCTGGAATTCTCAGTTGCAGAGTGAATTCATTGTAATTAGGTGCTTATCTTCTCACAACGCTGTATGCAACTTGCTGCTTCTAAGTACCCCCGCCCCACAAATCAGCTTTGATTAAAACCAGTCTTGAATCCATTGCTGCCATCTCACTTGACCACACTGTATGCTTCAACAAGGATGGTCCTGTCTCTGGTAAGACGTTGCTCTGGGCTAATGCCATCCCTTCCCTTCAGTATAATTCCTTCAGGGCATACCACTAAATCCAAAACAGACTTACTACAGCCTCTCTCCATTCGAGCATCTTCCCATGTGTTTAGCCCTGTAAATTGGTCACGTAGTAAGCCTTTGAGATCCTTACCCTTTGCAGCCTGACAACAATCTGCCCGGTTCCACGTAGCTGCACCTACCTTAAGCTCCAACCAAACCTGCAAGTGACTTGTAGACACCAAAGTGACAAAATAACTGTCAACGTTTCTAGGGTGACTGCCAGGGTCACTGTGACCCCCTTCCCCTTTCAGTTACAAAAGATGTTGCATGATCAACCCCTCTCTACTGTTAAGGCCCCTTTTGTGAGTAACCTTGCCTAAATACACAAAAATAGTTTACTGTGCACCACTTCCTGCAAATATGGCATCTGTCCAGTGAATGACCATGGGTCCTTGCACAAAATATGTATCAGAACCCCATGGTCCTGTAGCCATGTGTAACATCAGCCGAAGCATGCGTGTGCTCATCAGAACTGAGTAAGACCATATGATGCGAATGCTTACAATCCCTCGGAAACCAGTTAATGCACTGTGGTTGTCTTTCCCTTATAGTGCCTGTGAAGTCAATCTCCGTGAATATGCAAGAGACAAGCAATGCTTGTAGCTGATGCACAGTATCCACAGATAAAACCGTCATAATAAGTGCTTAAGATATCCTTGCAAAGAAGTTTGCACTTGTGGAAGAAGTGTGGCACCGCGGCCAGGGTGCCTGACTCCGGACATACTATGTATGTGATACGTGCTATCTGATACTACTGTTCTACCTCAAAATCAATGTTCGCAAATGACCTTTAACTGTTTGACCTCAATGCCCACTAAAACCCAAAGCCTAAATAGCTTATAAGCTCAACTACATATAAGCTCAACTACACCAGCAACAACAGGAGGTGGACTGAGACAAAGAGAGACGGCCTGCCTTGACTTTACAACTCATTGTGGGTTAGCTGAAAGACGCCTCCACTGAGGGCCTGCTCAAAGAGAAAGAGTCCTCCTTAGAATAGAAATCATCTACTAGTGCGACCAAGAGGTGTGAAATAGTAAAAATAGGGACAGAGGGCAGAGAGTAGGATGCACCCAGTGAATGACGCCTGCCCAATAAGCGAGCTATCCTACTCTGCCACTACTCTTTTCAGTTGCTTCTTGGAGCCCAGCATCTGGATTGCTGACCGCATTTCTCGGAGTTGCAGAGGTGTGGGCAGGCGAAGGCAGGAAACTCTTGAGCCTCCACCCAATATTCCCTGGTGGAGGAGAATCCCATACACTTGCGTGGGTCCCCAAGTCTGTTATGCTTCTGCCACTAAATAACATTACAACAATCTTTATAGCACATCATTCTCTCAATTTGGATATGGGCCCTTGGGTTTTCGAAGTAATAGGTAATAAAACAGGTTGTTTTAATGATCGATTTAAGATTACTTGTGCTTCAGATCCCTGTAGAGCTCTGGGCAAGGCTAGAGCGTGAAGTGGGCCCAATGACTCGTTTGAGTAACTGATGTATATGATGGTGCGATTTGTAGTGTTTTCAAACATCTGATTTATCATGCCATGAATTGGCTAGGAACCTACATTAACACTGCTGTACACATTCCACTTTGAATTATTGGTTGCTAAGAAAGGAAAAGTATGTTACATATGAATCTTCTCAGACTTAGTACGATCATAATTTTCCTATGGCTCAGGTGGTGCACAGCGTGTATGTTACAACATGGCTAGCACAGGCAGTAACAGGGCTAGGGCCTTATAGTGTAAACAGTTAAATATCATTTACGGGTTATATTCAACTATCGGTTTTTTTTGTTTATTAAAGTTTATATTAAACTATAGAGCAAATTAAAACTGGTATGTTTTCTAAACTACACCTCTGGCTGGACACTGATCTTTTCAGACTTTTGCTTGATTGTGTCATGCATTATGAAATCTAAATCTGTGATCACCTCCCAGATCAAGGCCTGTCCTTCTCGACACCCCAAGAGAGTCAAGACCCAAATAAGAGACTTTTTCAGCTGCATTAGTTACTTTACATTACATTAATTACATGAATACCCGAACCATTGAATGTCAATAGTAAGCGACAGTCGCAGAACTTGAAACAAATGAGTCCCCCAGGACCTGGAGAAATGGCCCTGCATAGAATACCATCCTCAGACCACGTCCGTGCGTGGCTAAAATCAGGAGCAGAAATCGCCATGGCATAAGCGAACAAAGTCCCTAAGAAATTGGGACTCACTCAGCTGAAGTTTTACCACTCTTTTCTGCATCAACATCTTCTGCAGATGAAGTCCCTTCGTAGAAAGGTTCTGTGACTAAAATCTCCAACATCCTGGCAGCAAATGTGCATCATGAGCTCTTCTCTGCCTGGAGCTCTTATCGCTCAGTTATCATCCATCTTCCTTGAGACTAAGCCACCTCCACAGAATTGCCAGCAGAATGAAGCCAACAAATTCTAATATCCGAGGCACACACAATATAAAAAATTTCCCTATTTTATATTTTAGGCCAAGGTGCCTCGTGCACTCTTCACACTGTGTATAATGTCAACCATGCTTTAAGCCATGTACATTGTTATGAGGCCAGTTGGTACACTTTTACCTTGTAGCTACTTCCTTTATCACATTCTAACATTTCGATAGGTGTCCTTTCCGGTTTTCCAACATGCCCAATGTCCAGTCGATTCTGAAGGGAACTCTAATGCTAAGCCTACTACAAACAAACCCCTATATGATCGCCAGCTTAGTTCTATCAATATGTATGGCCCACAAGGCATATCACAAACTTACCTAATGTGTAATAGTTTTTTTTGCATGTGTCTACAAGGAGGTCAAATTACATGGGCATCGTTCCTATTATCTTAACTATTCATCTGACAGTAGCTCTATAGCTTCAACCAATCACATCACAACCTCCCACTCTAAGAGTTCTCTCCTGCTGAAATTGTCTGGCTCTTGCCAACTTTATTGGCTTAACGAAATTAAACGTCTAACATGTATGTTTTGGGTTATACATTCTGGAAGAGATTCCAGGCGTAGCTGTAAATTCCGAAGCAGAATTGTATATGATAAATGAGTAGATGGCAGGCCAAAAAAAAATCGTTACACTGAGTGTCCATTCAATTTTATTATATCTTCAATTTATAGAAATTCAACCAGTCAAAACATGTTCTTTACAGTGAGAAGGATACCAGTAACTTCATCAGAATTAAAGAGTATACATAGGTTTTCAAATGTATACTACTGAATGGTATCCCTCAGCTTGTTTTTAATGATATGCGGCGAGAATATAACTTGGGGGTGGGGGGTTGGAGAAAGAGGTAGTCTGCGTAAATATA
Source organism: Lissotriton vulgaris (assembly GCF_964263255.1). Lineage (NCBI taxonomy): Eukaryota > Metazoa > Chordata > Amphibia > Caudata > Salamandridae > Lissotriton > Lissotriton vulgaris. The sequence continues at coordinate 322,668,642 of NC_141698.1, read as the reverse complement.
AATTACCCGATTGTCCCGACAGCTTTCAATAAGCCAGATTTAGATGTGCTTCTTCAATAGAAAACCTGTTTATCTCACATGGCAAATTGTCACCATTCTACGAATTTCCATCGCTTCTGACAACATATTAGACTAGGTATCAGTCAAATGCTACATAGCGTTATGGCTCTGCACCTATCCAGTGATGCATATACAGTGGGAAACACACAGGTAACCCACCCATTGGCGTGGGGTACGAGTGGAAGACAGAGCAAACTGCCTTAACCCGGAGAGAGTGTCCTCGATTTCATATCTCCCATTAAGATTCTGACAAAACTCCCACTTTCCCCTGAAATGAACTAAACAAAAACATCACAGGATGATCACAGCTTCTACCTAAAATGGATCACCGCGAAAGCAACCTATATGAATTAATTGTGTAAAGCAGATGGCATCCCTTAACTACCAGTCCCCCTAAGGTAATTTACCAAACAAGGTTTACTTGGGCTCAAGAGTCAGCCGGGCTTATCTAGACGATTTGCACACTTAAAACATACAGTATGTAGGGTGTAGTTTCTGCACTTTTGCTACTAAGCAAGGCATAACCAATTCAGACCATCTAGGATCTTTGTGTCCCAGTCCCTTCTGCTCACTACACACGTGTTGTGAGAAGAAGTATATGCAGCCTTGGAGACCCTACCCCGCTCGCCCAACCCCTGCACCTGTGCAGGGCAAAGTACCTCTGCTGCCGAACATCACATCAGGATGCGGTCCCTGTACAAAGCAGACACAGATTTCAGCCATATTATTTACAAAACCACACGCTGCTTTCAGCCAATCAGGACTCCGCATACTGCCGAGCTGTCACCCTGGAGCTGCCTATGGCAAGCCCAAGAAACCAAACTAGCTCTTTTCTACATGCTCTCACGTAATGGCGTGGTTTGCACGAAACAAAAAATGGACTACGATCTGAAAACTCACTGGGATATCCCCGGTCCATCTCGCGCGCGCTCTCTCTCTCTCTCTCTCTCTCTCTCTCTCTCTCTCTCTCTCTGGCGCGCGTTCCCCCCTCCCGTAAGTGAAACGAGGCGGCCATGTTTGAATGGATATAGTTGGATCGAACCACAGTTCATAGTGGAGACCTTGTTACAGTTTTCTATACGACTAGAAGAAATGTCTGTCAAGGAGGATAGCTTACTAAGTATTTGCAAAAATGGAACGATATATACCAGCACAAGTTTGCCCAGATCACTTTTCTCAGAGGCAAGTGTAAATATATCCATTTCTATTTCCTTAATATAAAACTGGGGTTAGGATAGCCAACTTTCATCATTATCACTTTGCAGGACAATTTGGGCCTGTGGATCTCGGAAATATATTCATTCCTAGTTCCTCAGGTATTGCAAAACCAGTTGCTCTAATCCAGATTTGTTTTCATTGCATTCTGGGACATGTAGTCTTAGATATAGCATATATGGATATAGCATATATGGAGAAGTACAAGTTTCAGAAGACAAAAAAAAAAAAATAGGGACTGGAGCAGCTTGTTTGTGCATGCCAACTAATCCGCTTCAGGTAGAAGACTTGTGCAGAAATGGTGAAGCGCCATGGTCTAGGAATTACTACTTAGAGGCAGTTTTTATTACTTCTGTAGTAGTCGGCGCTGACAGGTCTCCCTGACCACGCCCTGCCGCTCCTAACATTTACACACCTGTCAAGGTTTAAGATTGCTTATAAGTGACTATTTCCTCAATTTAGTATAATTAAAAATGTGCGAACATACGTGACAAGAATTTTCAATTCTATTAAGGACACCCCATGTATACTAGGGTATCACATGATAGACCATAGAGTCACCAGTATAAAAGGACCCATAGAGAATGCCAACTCCTCTTTCTTTTGGTCACGAAACAGTTCAAACGAAAAAGGAACAGTCCAATATGAAGAACAGAACATGGAAGCAAGCAGCAACAGCCGAAATCCATCAGGATGAAAGAACCAGATGATTGTAGACGTAGACAACTTGGATGTGTAGGGAACCACCAGGCAGGACGAACCAAACTCGACAGAAGCATTCATTTAGGATCTGAACCTGAAAAGAAATACAAAGCCGTAATACACATTCCTGATGTATAGACAAAGAAAAAGTAGGGGGGTAACAACAAGGAACAATATGCATCCAAATGTCATATGCAAATAGCAACAATCAATAACAAGGTACTACATGTCAAAAGCAGGAAAGACATGGGTGGGATAATCCTCGCCTCGGTGTCCTTAATAGAATTGAAAATTCTTGTCACGTATGTTCGCAAATTTTGAATTCTATTTCAGGACCGGAGGCTCTGATTATGCTTGTTCAAAGCTGATCCACCACAACAGAAGCAAAAAGTGCAATAGGTTTATGATAAAAGGTCTTAAACACAGAAACAGACGACGAATCAGCGGCCTTCATGATGTCAAGTAAAGTCACTCCCATAGAAAAAGCTTTAGAAGCCATAGCCCCCGTGTAGAGTGGGCAACAAAAATGGAGATATCAATTCCAGCTTCACTCATGAGCCATCTGACCCAGCCACTGAAGCGGTCGCTCCCCCACGCTCCCTGACTCCTGAATCCACAGCACCACACTCCTTCGTGCAGCCTGGTATCGTTGCGCTCAGCGCTAATTAGTAGCTGAGCCTGTTTTGCATTATTTGACTCCTGTAGCGCCTAGCATCGTAGCGCTTGCTATTACTTCTCTACTGAATTGCTGATTTGCTGGATATTGGTGTAGTGCAGTATCGTATTTTGCTCAATTGCGTGTATTATTTATTTTAAACTGCCCACACTGCCTGCATTTGTGCCTGACTGTGCTCAGATCATAGCGCTATCCCGTGCCCCTCTTTCGCTTTCCATTTCGTTCTGCCATCTTGTTGTTGTGATCCCTGGCCAGTGTCTCCTCCCCGCTCCCGCCTCCCAGCTGACCCTCCCTCCCTCTGACTCTAAAGACCGACCCCTCCAAGACCAGCTCTGTGACCGTCGAAGCTCCCACTGAAGCGGTCGCTCCCCCATGCTCCCTGACTCCTGAATCCACAGCGCCACACTCCTTCGTGCAGCCTGGTATCGTTGCGCTCAGTGCTAATTAGTAGCTGAGCCTGTTTTGCATTATTTGACTCCCGTAGCGCCTAGCATCGTAGCGCTTGCTATAACTTCTCTACTGAATTGCTGATTTGCTGGATATTGGTGTAGTGCAGTATCGTATTTTGCTCAATTGCGTGTTTTATTTATTTTAAACTGCCCGCACTGCCTGCATTTGTGCCTGACTGTGCTCAGATCATAGCACTATCCTGTGCCCCTCTTTCGCTTTCCATTTCGTTCTGCCATCTTGTTGTTGTGATCCCTGGCCAGTGTCTCCTCCCCGCTCCCGCCTCCCAGCTGACCCTCCCTCGCCCCCACCCCCTCCACTATCCACATATGACAGATGCCTTTCTGTGCAGCGTTCACGCGCAGCGGTCGCGCCCCATGCGCGCCGAAGATGCGCCAAAGGTAAGCCCGTCTATGCCCGTCCGCGCCTGGACCGCGCCCAGCGCCAGACCCTCTGGCCCCCGCAAAGCGCACTCCTCCAGCATAACGTATGACGCCGCCACCCTCCTAGCCCTTAACCCCGGACGCACACCTCTATGCTGCGTAGCTGCCCCAGGACACACCCATGGACCCTTCGCCTGCCACTCCTGCAAATTTACCAGCATCAAGACCCATACCACATCCACTAACACCAAACACAGCTCCGACTCTAACCACCTGAAGTGCATCCTGCTGAACACCCACTCGGTCCACAGACACGCCACCGAACGCTGGGATCTACTCGACACTACATCACCGGACTTCGCCTTCCTTACTGAAACATGGATGAACGCATCATCAACACCCGATATCGCCATAGCCATCCCAGACAATTACAAGATTATCCGAAAAGACCGCACCAACCAAACAGGAGGAGGCATCGCCATCGTCCATAAGAACACCATCAAAATCACGACCAGCTCCGACGATAACCTTACAACTGCCGAACACCTCCACTTCCAGGTCCACACCGACCCTAGAACCACACTCAGAGGCACCCTCATCTACAGGCCTCCAGGAACCCGTAAACAATTCAGCGAAGACATCACTGACTTCATCAGTCCACATGCCCTCGCCTCCGAGAACTACATTCTATTAGGAGACCTCAACTTCCACCTGGACAAGAAAAACAACAGCAACACCACCACCCTTCTTGACAACCTGGCCAATCTCGGCCTCAAACAACTTGTTGACACCCCCACCCATGTAGCCGGACATACGCTCGATCCAATCTTCACCTCCAGCAAACACATCTCCTTCGATCGCACCACAGCTCTCCACTGGACGGACCACAGTTGTGTTCACTTCAGCTACAAAACCACCTCGACCCACAACCCCCCACAACCTATCCCCCGAAGAAATTGGAACAAAATCACCACCGACCAACTCCTCACATCGCTCAACCAAAACCCACCCGCCCTCTCATCGGACCCAAACCAAGCAGCCATCAAATTCAAACAATGGATCACTCACAGCGCTGACGAATTAGCACCCTTGAAAAACCATCACACCAAACAAGACAGCAAAAAGGCCCCCTGGTTCAACGATGACCTTAAGAAATCCAAAAAGCCATGCCGCACTCTCGAGAAAACATGGAGAAAAAACCCAACCACCGACAACATGACCACCTTCAAGGCAGCCACCCGCAAACACCACCAGCTGATTCGAGCCACCAAGAAATCAGCACTCAAGAATCGACTCGACAACAACGCCCATAACAGCAAGGAACTATTCAACATCGTCAAAGAATTCACCAACCCCACCGCAGCCTCAAACGACATCACTCCCTCCCAAGACCTCTGCGATTCGTTATCCTCCTTCTTCTACAACAAAATTGCCGACATACATAACAGCTTCGAAAACAGTTCCAACAAACAATCCTCTCCACCCCCCTCAGAACCTAAACCGCCCTCTAACAACCCCAGCGCCTGGAACCCAATCACCACTGAAGACACCATCCGCCTCATGAATTCCATCCACTCTGGCTCGCCAACCGACCCATGTCCCCACCACATCTTCAACAAAGCAGACTCCATCATCGCACTCCATCTCCGTGATGTTAATCAACTGCTCCTTCATCTCTGCCCCCTTCCCAGAAAGCTGGAAACATGCAGAAGTCAGCGCCCTCCTGAAGAAACCCACAGCAGACCCCTCTGAACTTAAAAACTACCGCCCCATATCCCTCCTCCCATTCCCGGCCAAAGTCATTGAGAAAGCCGTCAATAGCCAACTCGCCGCCTTCCTCGAATCCAACAACTCCCTCGATCCCTCACAGTCCGACTTTCGAGCCAAACACAGCACTGAAACCGCCCTCATCGCAGCAACAGATGACATCCGAACACTACTGGACAACGGAGAAACAGTGGCCCTCATTCTACTCGACCTCTCCGCCGCCTTCGACACTGTTTGTCACAGCACACTCATACAACGCCTCAGCAACATCGGCATAAAAGGAAAAGCCTTGGACTGGATCATCTCGTTCCTAGCTGGGAGAACTCAGAGAGTCCGACTTCCCCCCTTCAAATCAGAGGCCACCGAAGTCATCTGCGGTGTACCACAAGGATCATCACTCAGTCCCACCCTATTCAATGTTTACATGAGTCCACTCGCTTCCATCGCGCATCAACACAACCTAAACATCATCTCCTACGCTGACGACACCCAACTGATCCTTTCCCTCTCCAAAGACCCCAACACCGCCAAAACCAATCTTCACGAAGGCATGAAAGAAGTAGCCGTATGGATGAAAGACAGCCGCCTTAAACTTAACTCAGACAAAACGGAAGTGCTCATCCTAGGATCAACCCCCTCTGCCTGGGACGACTCATGGTGGCCTTCGGATCTGGGCTCAGCACCCATACCCACGGACCACGCATGTAACCTTGGCTTCATCCTAGACTCTTCACTCTCGATGACCAATCAAGTCAACGCCGTCTCATCCTCCTGCTTCAACGTACTTCGTATGCTCAAAAAAATCTTCCACTGGATCCCCGCCGAGACAAGAAAGACTGTCACCCACGCAATGGTTACGATTCGACTAGACTACGGAAACACCCTCTACGCCGGAATTACAGCCAAATTACAGAAAAAACTCCAACGCATCCAAAACGCATCAGCGAGACTCATTTTGGACATCCCTCGCAAAGATCACATTACCGGCCACCTGAAAGACCTCCACTGGCTTCCCGTCAACAAGAGAATAACATTCCGTCTCCTCACCCACGCACACAAGGCCCTCTACAAACTAGGGCCCGAATGCCTCAACACTCGACTATCCTTCTACACACCCACCCGCCAACTAAGATCATCCAATCAAGGCCTCGCCGCAATTCCGCGTATCCAAAGATCCACCATGGGTGGTAGATCCTTCTCCTACTTGGCGGCCAAGACCTGGAACTCACTCCCCACTCACCTCCGCCTTACACAGAACCACATCTCCTTCAGAAAAGAACTTAAAACCTGGCTATTCGATAAATAATGAACCCCCTCCCCAAGCGCCTTGAGACCCTCTGGGTGAGTAGTGTGCTATATAAATTCTTGAACTTGAACTTGAAAGTCGCTAGGGTGACAGGACGAAAGGGCTTCTGTAATGCAATTAACAATTGACCTTGCATATCGTGACGAAAAGGAGCAGTACTCACCTCATAATCTTTGACACATTGTACCACACAAAGTTTGGGATTATTGGGGGAAGATGGATAGGTATCCGAAGACGTATTACATTTAGTGCGTCTGGAGAGAACAAAAGTAACACCCTCAGGTAAAAAACTGCGACCTGCCAGGTCAAGTGCCTGAACATCAGACACGCGTTTGCATGAGACAAGACACAATAACATAGTCAGCTTCTCTGAAAGCTGTTTGCGGTATAAAGAAGAGTTGGGAGGCCACGCCTCCAAGAACGCAAAACAATAGAAACATCCCAAAGGGCTACGTATTTCGGACAAGGTGGTTTCACTAGGCGAATACCTTTAAGTAACTTAGAAATCAAAGGATGTTCAACCGCCGGTTTACCATCAATATTGAGATGACCTGCTGAAATGGCAGAACGGAAATTATTAACCGTTCGGTAGGCCAGACCGGACGAGGCGATGGAAGCCAGAAAATTAACAATCAGAGAGATATCTGCCGAAGCGGGATCCACCTCCTGTTGAGCACACCAATCACACCATCGCTTCCAAGACCCTGCATAACGTTTGTGGTTGTTGGGTGACGAAGCCTCGCTGATAAATCTGGTAGCGTCTCGTGAAATGCCTGGGATTTGCCAGCATTCCCTGAAATTCGCCACACCGCAAAGAGAAGATGACCTGACTCGATCAGGGATGTGGACTGCCTAGAGGGTCCAGCAAGAGATTCCACCGCCAGGGAAGAAGGAGCGGCACTGCACAACTCATTTACAGGAGAACTGGGAACCAAGCTTGAGCCCTCCACAGAGGAGTGATTAGAATCAGTTCCGACTGATAAAGCTTTGTGCGAGCCAGGACTCTGGGAATCATCATAAACGGGGGAAATGCGTAACACAGGAGCGATGGCCACGTCTGCAGAAAAGCATCTGTGGCCAGGGCTTCTGGATCCAGTCTCCAGCTGAAAAACAGGGGAAGCTGAGTGTTGGGGAGAGACGCGAACAGGTGGATCTGACACCTGCCCCAAACACGGGAGAGCGAGCGAAATAGGCGAGGAGGCAGCCTCCAATCGATGAAGTCCCGAAGATGACAGGAGTTCCAATCCGCAATGAGATTGTTGCGACCGGAAAGATACTCTGCAATAACTGTGATCTTCCTCTAAAGGCAATAATGCCAAAAGTCTTTGGCAATTTCCGCCAATATCTTGGACCTAGTCCCGCCCAATTTGTTGACATACCGAACCGCCAAGATGTTGTCCATTTGGATAAGTATGCAACAATTGGTCTGGCGTGGGGATAGACAACGAATCGCAAATGATCCCGCCAGAAGCTCTAGACAGTTTATATGGAGAGACAATTCCTCCTGAGACCATCGACCTCCCGTCGAAAATGGACCACAACCTTCTCCCCAGCCCCACAGGCTGGCATCCGTCTCTATCACCACCTCTGGGGATGCTCCGAACAGGGCTTGACCATTCCAGGCCTCCATATGTTCCAACCACCACTTCATCTCCCACCTCGCTTCCTCTGAAAGAGGGACCAGATCTGAATAGTGAAGGCCTTTCTGGAGATTACATATTTTCAAATGTGAAGAAGCGTGGCTGAATGGTTAGAGCGGCAGACCATGATGCAGAGGTCTGGCCCGGGACCAAGGTTCAATTCCCACCTCGGCGGCTCTTGGACTCAATCTCCCCGGACCTGATAATTCTCGCCTCGGTGCCTAGTCTAATCATGGGTCCCACTCTGTGACTCTGGGCAATAGCTTGCTTAATCTCCACAATGGCCCCAGCAGCGCTTGGATGCCTGGCTTCACCTTGGTGGTACCCAGGAGTGGACATCTCACAGGAAAGCCAGGAAGGGTTCCACAGCGGTATGAATACAGCGCTACGAGATCTCAGGGTAGAAGTGCGCTATACAAACACATTTACACATTTACAAACGCTGAAGTACCTGGTAATGAGGAGGGCCCGGGAAAATCGCCTGAATTGAGGAGGCTAACAGACCGACAATCCGAGCTATAGACCTCAACGATACACTCTGTTTAGACAAAACTAAATTCAACTCCCTCTTGATGGACCGAATCTTCTGATTGGGCAAGAGGAGTTGACAAGAAAGGGAATTGACCTGGAAACCCAGAAAGTCTATCGACTGGGAAGGAAGAAAGATCGATTTTTGAGGATTGACCAGAAAACCCTGAGATTGATGGACCATTCCAAGTGCATCATTAACTTGTGAGGGCATTCCGCCATGATCAGAATATCGTCCAGATATATGATTAGACGAACACCCCAAGCTCGCAAGGATACGACGACAAGCCTCAGAAGCTTCATGAAGCACCAGGGTGCCGACGAGAGGTCGTACGGGAGAACCTTGTACTCAAACCAAGTCCCCTGCCACTGAAACTGAAAGAACCGACAGTGCGGCCTGTAGATGGGAATCGACAAGTAAGCGTCCTTCAGATCGAGACGGACCATCCAGTCCCCTTCTCGAAGAAGATCCCTCAAAAGATGGATACCTTCCATTTTGAAGTGTCGATATACCACCCCTTCGTTGAAATCCTTGAGATTGAGTACCAATCTGGACCCGTCCGCTTTTTTCTGGAACAGAAAAACTGTGCTTGCAAAGCCTTGTGGATGTCGGGAAGTCGGAGTGATGGCACCCTTTTTCAGAACAGAATCGATCTCTGCTGAAATGAACTCTTGTTCCTGAAGGGAGAAAACTAGGGGAGTAGGCGGGCGGGATTGATGTTGAGCATAGTAGAACTCTATCTTGTAACCCTGAACCGTCTCCAATACCCATGCATCGCTGGAGATCAGACGCCAGTTTGGTAGAAAAAATTGAATTCTGCCCCCCAAGACCACCTCCGAAGCAGGGATTAATCTCACCGGAAGTGTTGGAACCATGGTGTCCACCTTGGGCCCCTCCATACCAACCTTTTTTGTACTGACCTCTCCCAATACGGGAGGGATAGAAAGAGGCTCGGTTGTTGTAGCCTGAATCCTGGCCTCCGCCACGGTGGGACTGGAATCCACTATGGGAATTCTGGTTGGAGCCACAGCCGAACGATCGTCCCCTGTATCGTCCGGCCCTTGCAAAAACAGGGCGAAAGGCACTCCGGAGAGAGGCCTGAGCCTTATCAAGCCCACTAAAAGTTGCCACAAACTTTGTTAACTCCTTCAAGAAGGGCTGATCAAACAATAGACCTTGAGCTAAGGGTTACCTGATTCAGATGATGACAATTCAGCCAACTTAGGATCAAGTTTCAGCAAAATGGAGCGCCAATGCTCGCAGGACATAACGCAATTGGCATTCCCCAATTGGCAAATCGCTCTCTGAGACCACTCAATTAATTCATCTGTATCCACAAGAGACAATGACTCCTTGGCCTGAAAACCCAGGTCCAAGATTTTAGTAAGAGGGCCCAAGAGATCCAGCAATTTATCTTGGCAGGAACTCCACGCTCTGTCAATGCCCTTTTTAGGATCCCTAGCATACTTCTTAAGGTATGTCACCATAGTAGGGTCAACCTCTATGGTTGGCTAAATTGTCGGCCAAATCAGGGCGGGGACACTCTGAACGGAGGCGAGCCCTGACATCCTTCTCGAATGGCTGACGAATATGAGCTTGAACATATTCAGCCACAGCGACGGAGGGGAGCCAAGAAGAAGAATTCTGATGAACAATTTCAGAGGGTTCAAAGGTGAGGAGCTGAGGATGCGTTGGAGCATCAACATAGCGTTCTTTGCGATCTTTTTTAGAAGGCGGAGGTACATCATGATTCGAAGAGGAAGATGAAGAAGAATCATCTGTATCCGTTGGAACATCCTGTGACGTAATAGCCCTTTTAGTTGCTTTGGACGTGGATTGGTCACTGGACAATGTCTACGCCAAGCGTTGAAAATCAGATTTGTGAGGATTAGTGGGGGACTTAGAGGTGGAAGAACGTCCGGAAATAGATGGCAACCACCTTTGTTGTTGAGCATAGAGTGAAAGATGACGCTTCAAAGGAGTGATTGCGCGGACAAGTGCCTTGTTAACGGAGTGCTGCACTCCCTGATCTAAAGCCTCCACAAGATCCTGCTCCATGGAGCCAGAGGCATCCTCCTCATAATAAAAATCATCCTCTTCAAAATATTCTTCCATGATTACACAAAGTGTAACAATTAAATGCCCACAGAGGATAACATTTATATAGGTATGCCAAAGGCACAATGCAGGGGGAGTGACCACCCCAAGGCAAGCCAACAGAACAGACATGCCAAAGAAACCTGTTTTGTAACACAAATTAAAAGGTGGACGGTGGCTTGCCAACAATAAGCCACTCTAGGCAATGCCTATGAAAATTATACTGCCCAAAGTGTATACACGGTACAAAAGGGGGTGGTGATGGACGGACTGGACTATTCCCATGAGGCACAGGGTCAGACTGATTTGCATATGGCCATGTCTGAACTGGGGTGGCAGAGTGGGCTAAAGAACAGTGATGGATTAAACCCAGATCTTTTGACTGGGTGTGAGTGTTTGATTGATTCAGATGCTCCGTCCATCACCACCCCCTTTTGTACCGGAAAGTGTATATACAGCAGCTCTGGGCGTAATTAGGGGCTAAATGCGCAGGCAGGGGTCTGGAAGCGGTGAAACGCTGCCTTTCTGACAGGAATCCGGGAAATACGCAGATGTAAACAAAGAAAATGGCCGCTGCGCATGCACGGTAACGGCCGCCTGCAAGCAAAGGAAACAGAGCACCCGCGCTCCTGGCGTGAGCCTCACAGCCCCTTCTCCCGCGCCACAAAAATAAAGAAGGCAGGGGCGCAGTGCGCCCGACCCGGGGAGGTGACCACACACCCCTCGAAGCGACGCAAGTCCGACGCATAGCAAGAGAGCATGAAAAACTACAAAGTGAAAGAACGAAGCGGCGGAAAGGCAAAATAAGGTATAGGCCAGCGCGCAACCACAGCGATAAGGAAGCGGTAGCAGCAGGAATCGCTCAAAGCAGTAGTAAGCCAAAAACAATAATAGCAAAGCAATAATATGTAAAAGTAGACTTAACTGGCTGCGGAGCAGCAAAGAAAGAGGAGTTGGCATTCTCTATGGGTCCTTTTATACTGATGACTCTATGGTCTATCATGTGATACACTAGTATTCATGGGTATTGTAGTTTTTTCTGTTGTCTATAATGTTTTCTGATTGGCTGCTGAACATTTCTATTAAAGAAATGAGAAAGCATAATCGGAGCCTCCGGTACTGAAATAGAATTATGAGTGCGATTCAATGACCATGTGTGACACTTTTTTGCGATCTGTATAATGTCACCCATACTTAGTAGCATGGCAAAGCAGCCACGTTTTATGTTTCCATTAGTGTGATATTTCTGTGTTTTCATTGTTTATGCACGACATTTGATTACCATATGTGTGACACTTTGAGTGATATTTTATGATGAGTGTAGTCAAGCAGTTTTGTCCATTTAATGAGTACAAATCCCTAACACCACCCTTTGCACACAATGAACATAAGTGCAGATCAGCTAAGTTGTCATATCAGATGCCTATGATGGGCCAAAATGCATTGACAGTAGTGTGGGATATACCAGCTCCTGCACATTAATGCAATTCACAAGGCTGTTTTAAAACATGTTTATATTCCTTGACACAAATAAGGCATGTGATCTCATTCAGTGACTGTAGGAAAGTGCCCCTTTTGCATGGTTACCCCCACTTTTTGTCTGATGTTGATATTCTTTGACTAAGTGTGAATTGGGTTCCTGCCAACCAGGTACCCAGGGCCTATGTTCTTTCTTTAAAACTACACTGTGTACCCCCAAATTGGCACCTCTCTGGCAACATGTAAGCCCCTTGTAAAAGGTGCCCTAGGTACCAAGGGCCCTGTGACCAATGAAGGCCTCTAAGGGCATTGAAAATCCTGTTGTCATAGTCTAAGGAATGTAGAGTGTAGTGTAGTGTAGGCTAGGCTATTTGTGTTGGTGTGTTATGTAATGCGGCACAGCCGTGAGAGTCATGCTGCTTTGACAGTCTTTTTAGATAGTTGACACTAGTTGTGAATAAGTAAGCTAACGCTGGTTGAAGCTGTATATATATAAAAAGAGGGAAATAAGAAACATAAATCTCCTGATCCTTTGTTGTAATATTGGAATAGGCATTGAATAGGTGTGATGAATTGTTTAGCATTTTCGGATGAACAGATAGCCTTAATCCTTTCAGGTCCTTCATTGCTACCAGATGCCCCATTGACTACCAATTTATTTATTCATTTTAAAAGTTTTATATAGCGCTAGCTTGACCCGTAAGTATCAGAGCGCTTTACATATACACAGTAAACAGCAGAAAGATATTGCATTACATAGTAGGCAGTAAGGAAGCAAACCACAGAAAAAAATACAGCATGTTAAATACATTTGCAGTGGAGCGGAGGGGGAGAGAGGAATAAAAGAAAAAGGCGAGAGTGACATAGTCCGGTCACCACTATTCTTGAATGTCCAGAGAGCGAGGAGACAACATGAATAAGGAAGACTAGGTTAGTTGACGTTGGTCATGAAAGTACTTGTTCAGGAGATGGAGTTTCAGGTCCCTTTTGAAACAGGAGAAGGAAGGGTTGCATCTGAGGACTCCAGGGGGAGCGTTCCATATCCTGGGCGCGTTACCAGAAAACAATCGGTATTGGGTAGTTTTCTTTTTCAATTTCGGAGGAATAAGAAGGAGTGAGTTGGAGCTTCTTAGTGTTCTGGATTGACCTGCTTTACTCAGTTTGTTATTTAAGTAGTTGAGGTCAGGAAAGTGAAGGGTTTTGTGTGTGATGCAAGCCAGTTTATAAATACATCTCCCTTCCATGGGAAGCCAATTGAGGCAGTTGAGAGCTGGAGTGATGTGTTCAAATCTTTTAACTCCAGATACGAGTCGAGCTGACATGTTCAGCACTGCTCTTAGAGGGGCTGGGTGAGCTTTTGGAGTCCCTGTAAGGATGGCATTCCCGTAGTCGATGTGAGAAGTTGGCCTGATATATGATGCTCACTAGTTCTAGTGATCACCTTGTATCAATCCAAACAACCCTTATGGTGATTGGTTGTAAGTCAACCTTATAGACCAGCTATCCTAATGGTAGCATGGACAAAGCAGTCTTAGGCTAAACTCTTTTGGCATGTGAAGCCAGCTGTCTTACCACATATAACCCCTTGAATACCAAATGAAAGGACACCACACAGGTAGTTATGAAAATAAACAAGATATTTATTAACTAACAAACACCTCTGAACTCTTTATGAGGTCAGAGGGCTAAGAACATGACAAGACTCTTAAGAAAAATATGTTAAGTTGCACAAGTTACAATGTTGCCCTAGGGGCGCAACAAACCATATACTACACAAGTGGCATAAGGAAATCGATAGAAGGAATGGAGGTGTCCAGGGGCTGTAGGATCGCTGGGACTACACTACCCTAACCTTAGGTAAGTAATAGGAGGCCCACGGAACGCATGTGCAGAGTGTGAACTCACACGCGAGATGCGTAACAAAGTGACAGTTCTGACTAGTTAGGACTAAAACGACTGGAAATCTGGACACTAGGAGAGTTGATCTACCCTTGAGCACCGAAATGCTCTTGTTACCTCACCCACGGGCTGCGGGTGCATAGGTGTCAAAGTGTGTCGGGTTTCCGCGTTGAAGTCTATGGAGCCTTGAAGAAAGATGCTGCAGGCGACCAGGAGGAAGCTGTCCGGAGTGATCCAAGGGTGGATCAAGGAAGATGAAGACCTGAAAGCAGAGGGGACAATGTTCAAAGTCACTAGCCAGTGACTGGAGTGGAACCAGGAAGGAACCAGATGATGTTGTCGCAATCAGGTGAAGAGTGGACGCTTGATTCTGCAGCCACGTGGACCAGGAGGCGTCTTCCATGACCAGGATGGAGGCACGAGCTGTCCCACGCAGGCTCTCGCTGTCAGCAGTGTTGGTACCGGATTCGGCGTTGATGGAGCGAAATGTTGTTCAAAATTCGCGAAGTTAAACTTCCATAATGTAACCGTATTAATAGCATGTGTTGAAATAATTAACCAATCTAGATTAAAATTGCACACATTACATGTGGGATTAATATGCTTTCATGTTGCACTTGCAAGTTTGTGAAAATAATTAACTAACCTTGTCTGTCGTCTTTGTCAGTATTAAATGCGGCTGTTTAATTAATAGCATGTGCTATATTTCTGTGCATATGTTTGTCGTGTCTTTTCTGTGGCAAAAGCTCATGGAGAATCCTGGAGGCCTAAAAGAAGAAGGTTTTTATAATGCTGCCTTTTGTGCTTTGGCTAGATAGCATAATTAACTTGGTTAATATTTAGCAAAGGGGGAGGGAAACAGAATGGGTTTCAATTCTTTTATTAATTACTGTCTTGTGTTTGTTTAAATACTAGTTTTCGTGTGGGCCCATGAAAATGGCTGACTGGCAGTGCTGGAAAATACAAAACTTGACCAGAGTGAAGCTTTCATTCATATGCAGAAAAAGTTTTTGCTTTCGAACAATGGAATAATAAGCGGAACTGTCATGGTCGAGTAGTACGTGTTCTTAGACAAAAAGCCTGAATCGCCTGCCAAGTTTAGGAAGTATGAGGATTCGAGTTCGGTGAAATGTTTCACTTCTGAGGAAGCTAGAAGGATGGAATCTAAGAACAATAGGGGTTTATGATGTGCCCCGGACTTGGTCAGAAAGTATGACAGGAGTATGGTCTGACATCTGTCAACCAATGGGAGCTCTGATGGCAAGGAAAAATTTTCTTTTGAAAAGATTAGCTAGTAAGAAAGGTATAAAAACTGGCCCTACTGACAGGAGGGGGCTCTTGCTTCCCGATTCCTTAATGGCGTGCTGTCGGACTCTTGGTGCACGTAAGGATAGCAGCTTTTATTAATAATTCTTTTAGTTAGGGAAATAGGTTTAGCGAATGAGAACTTTATTTGCCTTAATTCATGCTAAATGATTTACTTTGAAATGTCAGACTAATATGTCCATCCTTGAATGATGCTTTCAATTTGCTAATAAAATAATGATTTCTGAATAAAGAATATTGATTCCTTGGATTAAAATAAAGTTAATAAAATAGATTTTGAAATGACAAGCTGGTCTTGTTTATTCATGGTCTAGTTATCATTATTAGATCCATTCCCTTATGTGACTTAATTAATGTTGTGCGATCAAACCATGGTTAATTCATTATACTGCAGTTGTATATAATTTTATAAATAGTTTTGGTACAGAGTGTTTTAATTAGGTCACATGCTTCAGTCGCTCAAAAAATTGTCTCTTTAGTTTATGGGCCTAGGTAGTGATTTTTGATTAATGGTGAGTATTATGGAGATGAGTAGCGTTTGTGAGACAGTTTTTCATTAGGGGCGCTGGGTCAATTATCTGGTAGCAGAGTTACGGTTACTATTGTAACTGACATGCTACGTGTGGTTACATAGGATACATGTCTAAAACATGTTAAGTTTGTCCAGTTGTTATATGTAGTCGAAAGGTCTTTTCCAGCAGTGAGAAAATTCCTAGAGTGCCGGCAAGAGTAGTGTGACAAGTGAAGTTACACAGTTCATTTGTCCTGTTTTAAATAGCGGTATTGACATATATCACTAGTGTTGTGGACGTACAGCACAAGTTTAGGGACCTTAGGTGAGATTGGTAGTTGAATGTATAGTGAGGATTGTCTATGAAATCGTAGCTTTCGAGTATAGGGACAACTGTCCTGTTATAAAACTCACTGTGAAAAGAGTAGTAGAATGTATCCAAGCTTGAGTGAAGGCTAAGGAAGCGTCGTCTATTCTTACTGGCAAGTGAGGATTTATATTGGCAAAATATGGCGCTGTGAAAATATTTTGTAAAGGAGGGGTTTGTTCTAGGAATAGAACGGAGACAGTGAAGCTGCAGCGGCAGCATACGTCACTAGGTTCGCGCTGTGATTGGCTAGTATAAGTCACAGTATTCGCGCACTGATTGGCTCATGTGACTTTGCAGGCTTATACCTGATTGGCTCATTCTGAAATACGGCAATTCTATTCGCTGAACAGAATAGTGACGTAGCTTAACCTGGTGACTTTGGCGCACGGATTGGCTGGAATCGCGGAACAACAAGAAAATATTTACGATCTTTTTAGTAAGCCGATTTGTTTTAAAACATGAGTTATTATTACTCGTACGATGAAAAGAAGCCTTGATGGTTTCAGAAATTAAAAAATATTTTCAAAAATGATAAGAAAATCGAAACACGATGTGGTAAATTACTTCATAAGTATAAAACACCTGCAGCCTAAATGGAAGGTGAATTTGGTTATCATACTGTTCTTTGGATGGAGAATTGGATGGAATATACCAAAAATGATGGTGTATTGGCTTGGCCGGAAGATGGGTCATTTAATTTGAAGGTGTTGAGAAACTTGAGAGAAAAAATGATGTCTCTCGTACCAAAACCCAGACCTACACAATTTGAGGCTTTAGCTGAATGGGAAGATGAGATGTTTGATTTAGAACGGGAGAACAGAGGTGTAACAAGAGGTACTAGAATGAATGTTACTAGAGAAACTCACGAAGATAGAATGAGTTGTTGGAGACGGACAGATATGAGTAATGGTTTGTATAAAACAAGGTTACCTGGTGAGGCAACAGGCCAAAAGAGTGCTGAAAAGAAAAATAATATTGATGAAGAATTAGATGATGCAGTTTTAGAAGAAATTTATACAACAAAACATAAACCACCACCTTATCAATCAGATTGTTCATGATCTACCCCGAGAAATCCTCAAGGAACTTCTCCAAGTGCCTCTCCTAGATAGATTATTGATTAAACCTCATTTAGATTAAATCAGAATAATGCAAAATTTCCGGAGAGAGTAGAAACACGAGCTAATTCTAGCACTTCTGGAGAAAGTAGAAATTATCCTGAAACTTCAGCTTAAAGAAATGAAGTCCCAAGAATTGTAATTAGAACAGAAAGACTTGAGGACACTCCAGAAATTTCAGAAGACTATAGATCAAAAGAGGCATTGATACAGCAGTTAACTAAAGGCATGGAAGCAGTAACGGTACCAGTAACAATTGATCCTGTTGTTCCAGTTTTGATCAAAAAGAAATTAGACATTCAGCTAACTGTTCCTTTAAATGCAGAAATTCAGAAAGTGGCTGAAAAATTTTATTCAGATTTATCAGAAATTCACAGAGAGAAAAAGATGCCAGACTTAACTTTTAATCAAAGTTTTTCAAATGGTCAATCTCCATCTGTTACAGAATCTGATTCTGGAACTCCAGAAAACAGGATAAATAAGTCTTCAGAATTTAAATTACTTGATGTTGCAAAATTGAAAGCAGATTTGGAGGAATTAATTATTGGCACGATTGGTCCTGACAGTTATATCAGGATGATGAATTGCTGTTTATTTGCAAGAGCATACAATGGAAAACGAAAAATAAATATGATTTGTTAGAAGAAATAGCTGCTGAATTAGACGTAGATTTGACGAGACATAAAAATTTACAGAAACGTTATAGAGTAGACTTCTCAGAAAAAGATATCGAAAGTATGAACATTACAGGAAGGATAAGTCATATAAAAGAATTGATAGTGTTTCTAAAAAGAATAGGTGAATTAAGCAAATGGCGAGTGAAATGGACAAAGAAAAGAGTGGAAGAAAAAAGAGAAAGAGGGGAAATTGCAAATGAGTTTCCTATGAGAGAAATAATAGCTGGTGGAGGTTATGTTCATGTTCCTTGGTCAAGACAGGACATTTTACTGTTCACAAATGATTTTCCCAAATTGAGAGAAAAACCTGTGGAATGGAATGGTACTGTCGGGTAGAAAGATTTGTTAAGGTCTCAAATGTTCTGTGGATTGATCTTGATGGATTCTTTGACATCGTTGTTCCTTCAGATCTTTGGACAGAATGTAAAATCTCTATAGATTGGCCCAAAGAAGAACCTACCCGAGATAAAGTAACAGGTGCACCTTCAGCTAATGTCATAACTTTATATGATAAAGTAATTGTATGGCCGAAAAACAAAATTCCCCCAAAAGAAGTAGATTGGGTTAAAATCGACAGAACAAATCAAGAACCAAAAGAGTCAGTTCATTCCTTCTATGAAAGATTACTCCTGGTATTTAAACAATACAGTGGTTATGAGAAGCTGAGTGAGAAGGATATGAGCCATTTTATTTACAGATTTGTATATGGCTTGAGACCTGAAATTGGTGAAATGATCAGATCAGGAATAGTTGGTTGGCAATCACTTTCAGTTGATGATATCCTGAGAAAAGCAAAATACTGCAGTGATGAGATAGATGCTAAACAACAAAATCTGAAAGAAAAAGCAATGTGGGCACAGGTGAAAGTAGCTGAACAACAAATTGCAGCCTTTGAAAACAAAAATGTTCAACAGAATCAGGGGAAATTTAAGGGTACTTAAACCAAAATTAACAGGTAATATTGAAGAATTAAAGCAGAAACTCCCTTGTTTAATTGCGGCGAAATTGGACACTGGAAGCGCGAGTGTAAAATCCGCCCAGAAATTTCAAAAATACATCATTAAATCCACAGATGCAGAATGAGGTAAATCAGCAGCAACAGCTACAGCGACAGTTAAACGAGATAAATCAGCAGCAACAGCTACAGCGACAGTTAGTGAATCAGCAGAGTCAGATTCCACAACCGGCACTTTCTAATTGTGTTAATGTACAGAGATACAGTACTGAAACAGGATTCTGCGGAGGTGAACAGGTAAACAGATCACCAAGAGTGAATGTGTCGAATGTTTCTCAACAATATTGGTTGAAAGAAAATGATGGAAGCGAGTCTGATGATTACTTATGATGGTGCCTGAGAGAGGAGGAAGAGAGTGTGCTTGGAGCCACTCTTGAGGTAGATCAGTCAGGTCCATTTATTAACGGTAAAGTGAATGATGTAGAAATCACTTTTCTAGTGGATACTGGTGCTACCCGTTCTACTGTTAGATCAGTGGAAATAGCAAACCTGCCTCTCTCTGGGGATACTATCCAAGTAGTTGGTGTAGCTAATCAGCAAATTAAAACAGATTTAACAGATCCAGTTAAAGTTGAAATTGGTAAATTTAAGGACAAACATAGATTTGTAGTCTGTGATAGCAGTCCTGTAAACTTGTTAGGAAGGGACATCCTTTGTAAGATGAATTGTAAAATATATTGCTCACCGGATGGTATTGAGCTTCAAACTCCTGATGAAGAAGATGGCCTTTATAAATTAACAATGTTAATGGTTGAAGCAGAAGAAAGTAAATTATTTCCTGATTTTTACAAAAATAATTTACCTGGAGAATTAAAAGAAACAGTCAATAATGAAGTTTGGGATTTGACTGGTGATGAAATGGGTTTAATGAAACATGTAGACCCAGTGCAAATTACAGTAAAACAAGGAGCAGATTATCCAAATATTCCTCAGTATAAAATGAAAGCTGAAACAATTGATGGAGTAATTCCTGTGATTGAAAAGTTCATAAAACAAGGTGTTTTAAAAGAAATTGAGAGCAGTCCATGTAATTCACCGTTTATGATAATCAAAAAGCCAAACGTAACTTACAGAATAGTTCAGGACCTGAGAAAGGTTAATCAAATAGTTGTTCCATGTTGCCCAGTTGTACCAAACCCAGCGGTAATTCTTTATCAGATTCCGCATGATGCAGAATGGTATACAGTTATAGACCTTTGTAATGCGTTCTTTACTGTTCCATTGCATCCAGAGAGCCAAGAAATTTTTGCGTTCAGATTCCAAGAGCGTATATTAGCATGGTGTCGTATCCCACAAGGATATACAGGAAGTCCATCTATTTTTAATCAGTTGCTAAAGAAATCCCTGGAAAATTTAGATCTGCCTGGAAAATCAACATTTATTCAGTACAATGATGATCTTCTTGTTGCTGCAAAAACACGAGACAACTGTGTGACAGTACAATTACTCTCTTAAATCATTTGGCAGATGAGGGACATAGAGTGTCTCCAGCAAAATTACAGTTTTGCAAACAAGAAGTAAAATATCTTGGTCACAGGATTGCAAAAGGAATTAGACAGGTAACAGTAGAGAGAATAAAAATGAATTAAGCAATGCAACCTCCAAAAACACAGAGACAGGTCAGAATGTTTCTTGGAATGGTAGGTTATTGTCGTCAATGGATTAGTGGATTTTCAGTTATTGCAAAACCATTACAGAGACTGACAAAAGCAGACATAAAAGACCTGATTACCTTAACAAAAACTGAATTAGAGGCCTTTGAACAATTAAAAAGAAGCTTGTGTGAAGCACCAGCATTGGGTATGCCCGATAATGAAAAGGAGTTTGAGCTGTATTGCAGTGAAAGGGAAGGATGTGCATTATCAGTTTTGTTTCAAAGACATGGAATACTGAGAAAGCCAATTGCTTACTTCTCAGCAGTTCTTGATCCTGTTGCAAAAGCATTACCAGGTTGCTTAAAAGCAGTGGCTGCAACAAGTGTGAGCTTGGAACAAAGTGAAGGGATAATTATGGGGTTTCCTGTAAAGTATATGTTCCCCATTCAGTTGAGATTCTTCTTACCAGAAGCAAAACTCAGCACTTGACAAGTAACAGATTGACAAAATATGAAAAAGTTATTCTGGGATCAGATAACGTTTCGATTGCAAGATGTGTGAATCTGAATCCATCCACATTATTGCCTGATTGAATTGTGACAGAAATCAGAAATGAGAATGACATTGATCATGAATGCCTGGATGTTTTAGAATATTGTACAAAAGCAAGGCAGGACATTAAAGATGTACCATTGCCTGAGTCAGATTTTGTTTATTTTGTTGATGGATCATGCTTGAGATCAGATCAAGGTGTTCTGTGTGCAGCATATTCAGTTTGCACAGTTGCAAATGTGGTTGAAGCTTTTTGTTTCGAAGGAATTCGTTCAGCTCAAATAGCAGAATTGATTGCTTTGATTCGTGCATGTGAAAAAGCAAAAGGATTGAAAATTACCATAGTGACTGATAGTCAGAATGGATATGGCGTAGTCCATGACTATGGCCAGCTCTGGTCTCAAAGAGGTTATTTAACTTCTGGGGGGACTCCAATCAGGAATGCAAAACTGATTGAAAGATTAATCAATGGCATTCAATTACCAGAAGAAATTGCATAAAAAGGGCAACGATTACATGACAAAAGGTAATGCATACGCGGAGGAAGTTGCAAAGTTTTGCGCGAAAAACAATATGTCAGTTAATCGGGATAAAAACAATGATCATGTTTTGAACTCACTCATGCTAACATCTGTAATTGAGACATGGCAAGGAGTAAAAGATCTACAAGATGAGGCAGATGATGAAGAGAAGGACACATGGCTAAAAGCAGGTTGCAGGCAGCGAGAAGAAGATGGAATTTGGGTTTACAAAGATGACAGACCAGTAATGCCAAACTGCATGATTGCTGACATGGCACGAATGTATCATGGTCCAGGTCACTTAGGCAGAGATTCAATGATCAGGTTGTTTAGACAAACATGGTACAATCCAAAATTCAGGATAAATGCAGAAGCTTTTTGCCAAAAATGCTTGATCTGTCAACAGATCAATCCGAACAGAAAAACAGTTGTAAGCTTGGGAACCATAGGACGGGAGGGTGGTCCTTTTACCAGGTTACAGATGGATTTCATTGATATGCCTCCTCACAACAGATTAAGATATGTTCTTGTGATAATCTGTCTGTTTTCAAGATGGGTAGAAGCTTTCCCGACTCGTCACAATGATTCAGTTACTGTGGCAAAATTGCTTTTGAGAGAGATCATACCTAGGTATGGATTTCCAGTGACAGTTGAAACTGATCGCGGAACACATTTTGAAAACAGATTGTTACAGATGATTTGTGAAGCACTTGGTATAAAACAAAAGCTGCATTGTGCTTACAGACCAGAAGCATCAGGTGTTGTGGAACAAGTTAATGGTACTATCAAAAATAGGCTTGCCAAAATGTGCTTAGCTACAGGAATGAAGTGGACTGATGCACTTCCACTTGTTTTAATGTCTTTGAGAAGTACTCCTGACAAAAAAACTGGTTTAAGTCCTCATGACATTCTGATGGGCAGAGTAATGAGACAAGCATTTGTTCCAGTTGGAAGGGTTCTTAGCATTAATGATAGTGCAATTATGGAGTACTGTAAAAACCCTGTCTGATGTAGTGACTTCTGTGTTCCATCAGGTGGGAACTGAAGTGCTCACAAGAGAAAAGGAGCAGGCACATGATCTTTTGTCAGGAGACAGGACTGGGTGAGGACAAAGGTTCATCGAAGGAGAAATTGTCTGGTACCCAGGTGGCAGAAAGCGAGACAAGTGATACTTGTTACAACAAATGCAGTTAAGTGTAAAGGTCTGAAAAGGTGGATACATGCCAGCCATACGATTCGAGTGCCACCACCTGAGAATTCTGACGAAGAGGGTGATACAACAGCTGATTCAGATTCTGAAGGAGAACCTGAAAATCCAGATACTGAAGATCGACAAGAAAGTCGAGATCTGGAAAATGCAGATGTGAATCAGGCATCGAATGAAAAAGATCTAGAAATTGTGATACTAGACTCCGAAAATGATGAAGATCTGCTAGAAAAAGAAGCAGAAAAGGAGTCTGATCAAGAAGTGAGTCAAATCAGGAAAGTATTGAAAAGCAGACTGAAAGCTCTGGAAGAAGGAATGAAAATTCTGAAACTGGTGGATTGGAAGTAATTCAGGAAGAAGAAGAAGACGAATTACCAAGTACCAGCTATAAGGATTATGTTCCTAACAGAGTAAAGAAGCTGCCGAGTAAAGAAGCACCTGAATCTAGATTTCAGATTCAAATCTCAGAAACAGAAGATGAAACTGATGAAAGTGACGAAGAATCTAAAGTGAGAGAATTCAGATAAAGAGCTTGGAGAAACAAATGTAATCAATCTGAGCCAAAGAAGAAACTATTCAGAAAAGGAGATAACTGGCCAAATGAAAATGAAGGCCTGAAATTCAAAATAGTGAATAAGTCAAAAGAACAGATAAATGAGATTTCAAGTCAGAATTGTGATTTTGATAAGATAAATGAAGCAGGAAAGAAAATAGAAGTGATTAGCAGTAGGGGAAAGGGAAAAAGACCATTAAAACCAAACCAGAAGTATAAGTCACCTGAATGGACCTACATCATTATCCCACCAGTAGTGGAAGTGAGTAGTAGTAGTCAGGAAGAAATAGATGACACAAGTGACATAGACTGAACTTGTTTTAATTTCAGGTTAAAATTGTGATTGACATAAGGTCGAAGAAAATGTGTTAGGTGGCACAAGGTCAAAGAAATTGTGTTAGCTGGAAAAGCACATTGTAAGACGTAAGACCGAAGAAAAGCTGTTAGTGAATTCTTTAAAAAAAAAAATTAAAAAGGGGGGTGTAATTTTTAATTTGAGTGATTTTTAAGAATTTTAATTTTTAATTTTTGTTTTTTCTGAAAGGCTCTTGTCTCAAGTAAAAGATGCCTATTTCTAACAACAATTCAAGATGTTCTATTCTAAGAAGATGTTGTAAAATGTCTTCTGTTTGTATGATTTTATTAATTTTGGTCTGGTTAATTCTAGCTGTCATTTTCCCTTTTGGAATTGACAAAGATATACAAAGCTAACATGACTAGTAAAGTTGAGACTAAACAAGCTGTTCATCATGAAGCAGGCAAAACTAATAGAGTTATTGTGCATAAACCAGAGATCCACCAAGATAGATCTGTTGGTGATTTTTCTAGTAATACCTTTTCTAGACTCCTTTCTGAATATGTCAAAGTAATGAATGTCAAGGACTGTTATGTTTGTGTGAAATTACCTGCTTCAGTTTCTGAAGGGGTTACATACAATATGCTTCCCCTTACCTATGGCATTACTTGTAGTGTAATAACTAGTTTGTTTTATGAGACTGGTCGGTTGGAATACTATTATTCTGACTGTGATGAAATATTTGCCAATCTAAAAGTTGTAAATAGCTTAAACAAAGTTAAACCTGCGAAACAGATGAGGGAATTTTTCTTAGTGACTGCTGAACTCAATTATGAGTATGCTTTCAAAAATAATATAACATGTAAGTTGAGAACAGAAGAAAAAACATTACTAAATATGGTGGAAGAGAGAAGAGCAATTTATAAGAGAAACATGGTGACGAAACATGCCAAGTCAAAATTTTGGCAAAAGGAGGATGAGAAACTTAATGGAAGAAATGAAAATGTTGCTATTAACATAGATAAACCTGATAGAGGAAAGCGTTGCATTAGGAGGGATAACACCCTTTATGATAATTATTTTGTTGGGGCAAGTCAATGTGAAGATACCTATCGTATTATAGGGGGTTGGGGATTTAAAGGGGGCAAAGATCCGATTTTTCCTGGAATTTATTTCATTGGTGGGAATAAAGCCTACTACAGTCATCCCGACCATTGGTATGGGACCTGTTTTGTTGGTTTAGTTTTCCCAAAGATATTTCATCTAGATAGAAATTCAAAGAGCTCATTTGAAATTGGTGATCACCTGAGCAGATTTAAAAGAGAAAGTTTCTCTGAAATTATGGGAGAAATATTTGGTGCAATAATACCTATGGTGGGAATTACCCTGAATGCAAATAAGATCAGAAAAGTTTCTGCAATTGTTGACAGATTGTCAACAGATACAGCAAGTGGATTTCAATTAGTTGATACTGAACTTGTTGCCTTGAGATCTATGGTAATGCAGAATCGTCTTGCTTTAGACATTCTGCTAGCCAAAGAGGGAGGAGTCTGTGGGACATTGCACGTCCAACATTGCTGTACATATATCCCAGATAAAAGTAGAGATATAGAAATGTATATAAAGAATTTAACAGAAATACATTCTGAAATTGAACCTGTGGAACGATTAAAGTTTTACAGAGCGCTTGGCTAAAAGATTCGCAACGATTAAAAATTGGTTCCAAGAGATTGGTAGCTCAATCATTGGGAAAATACTTTATCCTGTAATAGTAATAGCTATAGTGATACTTTTGTTAAATATTAGTTGCATGCTACACAAGAGAAAGAAATTTGTGAGGGAAAAGAAGAGAATTTACAAGCTCAGAAAGGAACAGGAGAAGGAAATAGAACTGGAAGAGGTTCGTAGAGCTCAATATGAGAGTAGTAGACAAATTGCTGAATCTAAGCTTTAGAAAAACTAACACTGAGGATGTTCCAAACATGATCAATATAGATAAAAAATTTCCTGAAATTTGTTTGGGTGTGGTTTGGTGATTATGAAATCACCAGATGAGGGAGTTGATGGAGCGAAATGTTGTTCAAAATTCGCGAAGTTAAACTTCCATAATGTAACCGTATTAATAGCATGTGTTGAAATAATTAACCAATCTAGATTAAAATTGCACACATTACATGTGGGATTAATATGCTTTCATGTTGCACTTGCAAGTTTGTGAAAATAATTAACTAACCTTGTCTGTCGTCTTTGTCAGTATTAAATGCGGCTGTTTAATTAATAGCATGTGCTATATTTCTGTGCATATGTTTTGTCATGTCTTTTCTGTGGCAAAAGCTCGTGGAGAATCCTGGAGGCCTAAAAGAAGAAGGTTTTTATAATGCTGCCTTTTGTGCTTTGGCTAGATAACATAATTAGCTTGGTTAATATTTAGCAAAGGGGGAGGGAAACAGAATGGGTTTCAATTCTTTTATTAATTACTGTCTTGTGTTTCTTTAAATACTAGTTTTCGTGTGGGCCCATGAAAATGGCTGACTGGCAGTGCTGGAAAATACAAAACTTGACCAGAGTGAAGCTTTCATTCATATGCAGAAAAAGTTTTTGCTTTCGAACAATGGAATAATAAGCGGAACTGTCATGGTCGAGTAGTACGTGTTCTTAGAGAAGAGCACCAAGGACAAAAAGCCTGAATCGCCTGCCAAGTTTAGGAAGTATGAGGATTCGAGTTCGGTGAAATGTTTCACTTGTGAGGAAGCTAGAAGGATGGAATCTAAGAACAATAAGGGTTTATGATGTGCCCCGGACTTGGTCAGAAAGTATGACAGGAGTATGGTCTGACATCTGTCAACCAATGGGAGCTCTGATGGCAAGGAAAAATGTTCTTTTAAAAAGATTAGCTAGTAAGAAAGGTATAAAAACTGGCCCTACTGACAGGAGGGGGCTCTTGCTTCCCGATTCCTGAATGACGTGCTGTCGGACTCTTGGTGCACGTAAGAATAGCACCCTTTATTAATAATTCTTTTAGGTAGGGAAATAGGTTTAGCGAATGAGAACTTTATTTGCCTTAATTCATGCTAAATGATTTACTTTGAAATGTCAGACTAATATGTCCATCCTTGAATGATGCTTTCAATTTGCTAATAAAATAATGATTTCTGAATAAAGAATATTGATTCCTTGGATTAAAATAAAATTAATAAAATAGATTTTGAAATGACAAGCTGGTCTTGTTTATTCATGGTCTAGTTATCAATATTAGATCCATTCACCTATGTGACTTAATTAATGTTGTGCAATCAAACCATGGTTAATTCATTATACTGCAGTTGTATATAATTTTATAAATAGTTTTGGTACAGAGTGTTTTAATTAGGTCACTTGATTCAGTCGCTCAAAAAATTGTTAGTTTATGGGCCTAGGTAGTGATTTTTGATTAATGGTGAGTATTATGGAGATGAGTAGCGTTTGTGAGACAGTTTTTCATTAGGGGCGCTGGATCAGCGTCAACAGGCTGTTGCGTGTTTATCTAGGTTCCTGATCGATACTGTGACCTTATGCCCCTATTCGGCTATAAATCCATTTATTCCCTATATTGGTATAACCGTTCAAGTGCGATTTTCTGAAAAGTCATCTCTGGCCTCACACGAACAGAGCCACATTCCAGCATAGTTCCCTCTGCCACTTCCTTTGCGACCAATTAGTGCAATGACAGAGCAGCAGTCACTATCTGATATTCCTAGATAACACTCCGAGTTCTTCAACAAGATAAAAACTCAGCAAACCTGGAAATCCCCGCTTGCTATGTTTTGATTAGTAATGGAACTCTAATGAGCAACTGATAACTATCACTTCCTAGTGACATCTTTAATTGACGTCTTATGTCCAGCAAACTTGCGTCAAACCCGGCACCTGTCAGGTATAAATATTACCAACGTTGCCTTAAGCAAAGAGAGCTACTGTTGCTGATGCCAGCTGCCTGCAAGACCCCGTGTTGGTAAATCTAGCACTCTGTCGCTGCAGCCTGCTATCCCGTGGTGGTGAAGCTGCTGATACCATTATCGCCGCTAAAGCGCGAACTATGGTGCAGTACGCTTAAGGAGCTGAACAGCCGTCCCTCTGCGAAGACATCCAGCAGATTCCAGCTGCCCGCGGACGCTGTCCCCCCTCCTTCCTCGACGCGCTGAAGAGAAGCCGCTGCCTTTCTCGTGCAGAGAAATCCAGTCCCGGCGCTTCCGGTTTACCCTCGCGGGTGACTGGGATATCGAGAGAGACCCCTGAAGGAGATACCAATCCTCCATCATTCTATTCAGAGGTATGGTGTTGACTAAACCCTTAGACGAGAATTCTTGAAACAAACCTTGGCAAAACCAACTTAACTTAAGCTACTTACTTACTCCCCTTTTCACGTGTTAGGCTTAGGTCAGGCACACTGGGGTAGGCTTAGTTAGAAGCACCAGTTGAGTATGTTAGCCTAATGTATATATGACTGTATATATGTTTTATTACTTTTAAACCATTGTATGGCTAAGAAACCATATCAATGGTTTTACAGTTCTATTTCGCAATACTTATCTTACTGTACGTACTTTTTATAATAACAATTATTACAATTGTGGCAATACATTTCTCTTGTACGAGAAGAAAGACTGTTCAATAAATGTTAACCCTTTATTGACGAACGCCCGTCTCTCTATTCTCTACATCTCGTGAAAGTAAACTGCACTAGACTGACTGAGTGAAATACAGGTCTATTGTTTCACACGACCCTAGAGATTGACTCTTGATCTGAGGAGCAAAGTTGTCATGTTGCACGGTTGTTGGAAAACTGAATCCCTTCTTGTCTGTGCCATGGAAGCTGATCACTTCCTATGCAGAGAAGAAAGTTTCCAGTGACCTCTGAGCTAGTTGGTAACACAACCCAATTAAGTTTAGCATAGTCAGTGGAGGCCTGGAATATCCGCAGTTCCACGTCGATACTACTGTTTATGTTATTCCAATGCGCAGGGCCTAGTGGGAAACTAGGAACTACACTACATGGCGCCCAACGTTTGGTAAGGCAATAAACTAACGCAAGACAGTAGAGTAACTCAGTCGTGCATATTTCACACAGACCCCTTTCTCCCGTAAATACTCCAATAGACGTCTGGAGTGGGTGAAAGGTTAAAATCCACCCGACCTTAGTAGGAAGAGATTCCTATGTAAAGCTCTGGTTTATTCAACGTTGAAGGATACAGTGTTCCAAAATATTGTGCACCTAATCTTTGTCTCATTGGAGACCTACTCTGCAAAACTTGCATTTTTACAATGCCAGAAAATAACGGAACCTCTGGGGCCGCAGTAGACGCGACTCAGCAAGGTCCCGAACAAGCAGACCCGGATGCTATTATCATCCCGGTTCACTTAAGAAGATCTATAACTTTAAAACTTATAGAAAACGGACTGACACCTCAAGGTGGTACAGTAATTTTCGTGATAGAGGCTCACGAGTATCGGCAGACAGAGGTATTCTATTCATGGATAAACTTTCCAGCGGCAAACGCTACAACACAAGAGTTTCACTATTACAAAATAGAGGAACCTCCGGGAGAGTACGCTCCTTTCGAGGAGATTGAAATCCCACTTAAATTTCAAGAGCACCTGCTCTGGTTTAATGGTGCCCTAAAACACAATAATCACATAACTAGGCTCGGTCCTCTAGGGAGACCAGGAGCCACGTGGCCGGTTCTAGCCAGCTACACACCACATCCTGACATTGTAAGAATGTCAAGAGAAGAGCAGTTAGTACAGCTAAACACATTAATAAAAATACATAGGCAATTAGTCCAATATGTAATGCGGACTGCAACAGTCCAGCCAGCTGTTAGTTCACACCAGCTGACCCCTCATCAGGGGAACACAAATAAAATTACACCACAGAACATACAGTCATGTCTTGGTAAAACACCCGTAAAACGGGAACAAATTCCTTTCTGGTTAGCACAGAAAATCACTCAAATAGAGGCAGTATTTCCTGATACTACCCCTATTGAGAAACACAGAATCTTGACCATCTGCCTTCCTATGGGAATCGCACCACACGTGGAGGACTGCGACACTTGGGGTACAGTCTTTGCTTCCATTTACACAAAAACACATGGTGTTCCGTCTATGGCGGTAATATCAGAAGTGCTAAAACAGATTCAAAATGAATTCGGTCCAGAGCCCGCTTTAAATCTAGGTATGAAATTACTGAAATACTTCAAGCAGGTCTCGGCTATACTATTAGACAACATAAAAGGAGAAGCAGCATCTGTGGCGATTCGCCAGAAGGTGAGGGAAACAGATATAAAAGATCCTGTTGAGCTTGCAAAAATCATAGAAAAATGCTATGAAGAATTAGGTAGAGACAGCTTGGGTGGGAAACCAGTAAAACCCCAACTGCTCGAAAGTCCTGAAAAATTATTTATTAAAAATAATTTAAACACTCCTAAAAAGAGCTGGGATGGAAATAAACAATCCACTCCCAAGGAAAAAGTTTTCCAGTCCAGAGGAAGGTCTCCTCGACGGAGGGAAAGAACTCCGACTCGAGAACACCAGTCTCCCCAGAGGGAGCCCTCTGAGAAAAGATATAACCTTAGAAATAGGGATAATCTGAAAAAACCTGATAGATATCAAAGTATTGATACACGTCCCTCTCGATCTCTTCCACAGAATTTGGAAAGAAGAGGACGGTCAGACCCAGGAGAGCACACCAAGTCCAAAGACAAGGAACCTGCTCAGAGTAAAAAATCTCAATTTCCTAAAAAGAAGGTAGCCAGTATTAGAGTAATCAACCATGGCGAGAATACTGAGGACACAGTTGAAAAACGGGGAGTGGGCATTGACAATGTTGGACAGTGCAGCAGAAATCAGTATAGCGCGCAAGAACTTGATGAGTCATCTGGAGACAGTGGACACAAATGAATACATTCAGGTTGAAACTGCTGACGCCAGACTTAGCGAGCCCCATAAAATATACGAAATAACATTGCGTATAGAGGGTGATAAGACTAGGAAAATTAAGGGTCTATTTTGGGATAAGCTCTCAAAAGGCTATGATATTCTGTTAGCTGAAAAAGATTGGCCCCCAGAGTTTGTCAGGGAGTGCCCTCGTGGCGAAGAAGTGATTATGCCTGCCTTCTCGAATCACATACCGATTCACAAAAAATATACATATGCAAGGAAATGGGCAGTAGCCCAGGCACCTGCATTGTATAAAAATCATGTAGGATGGGATGAGGACTCTCCTCCTCACAAAATCCAACTAAAAAGTGAACCAACTGCCCAACGGCAGTATCCCATAAAGCAAGAAGCTAAAAAACAAATCAGGGAGATCTTAGATCAACTTGAGTACCAGGGGGTGATTGAAACATGCACCTCTCAAATGAACAATCCTTTGTTTCCTGTCTCCAAGCCAGACAATTCATATCGTCTAGTTTTGGACTACAGACACCTTAATACATGTTGCAAAACTTTTGCAGTACAAAACTCGCATAGTGCAGCCCTAATGAATAACATAGTTAGGAAAAAATATAAAACGACATTAGACATATCTAATGGTTTCTTTTGTCAAAACATTGCACCAGAAAGCAGATATTTGACTGCTTTCTCCGCATTTGGGTCGCAGAAAAAATTCTGTCGACTCCCACAGGGGTTCAAGAACAGCCCAGGACTATTCTCAGCTAGGGTAACAGAGTTACTACAAATCTATGATGATGAAGCATTGTCTTACGTAGATGATATTTATCTCACAGACGACGACTTGGATACTCACTTGAAGAGAGTGAACACCATCATACTTGGGTTCGCAGCAGAGGGTTACAAATTCAACTTTAAAAAGTCCCGAATTGCCCATCTGACAGTACTATTTTTAGGGTACGAATTATCAAGTGAAGGGAAAAGCCTAGCAGACAACTTCTTAGAGAAGTGCGCTGTACTCCAAGTTCCAAAAACGCTGAAGAATTTACAATCAATACTAGGTTTTCTGAATTTCGGAAGAACTTACATTCTAAATTACGCAGAGAGGGTTAAACCTCTCTACGAACTAATTAAACCTGATTTTAAACAAATCAATTGGACTCAAAAACACACAGAAATTTTGAGATCACTGCAAACAGACATGTTAGCAAAAACAAAATTAGACACACGTGACAACACACGTGATCTTGTAATCCGAGTCATCCCAGGAAGATGCGGATTCACATACCTAACCTCTAATGAGGGAGAAAAGGTACCAATTTCAATTAAATCTCACTTGTACACACAAGCAGAAAAAACATTCAGTCACACAGAAAGAACTGTGGACGCAGTGCAAATCGCATTAGCAAATGAACGAGAACTAGCACACGGCAAAAGGATTAACATCCTCACAGCGGAATCCGCCTTTGAAGCGCTATTCAGCCCAGTAAACCTGCCTACAGTGTCACTGGATCCGAAATGGATACAGTGTATAGATTCTCTAGGAGCGGAAGACGTAAAATACTATTTCGCCCCGCAATACGAAGAACTGAATGATTTAGAGTATGAAGAAGAATATCCTCTGCCAATCGAAATCCTGCCTCTCCCACAATATGCCTGTATAATCTATACAGATAGCTCTGTACAGCATTTCAACGTAGAGAGAAAATCCTACGACGCAGCATGTGCGATCATTAAATGTCGTTGGCTGTGTGGTAAAATCAGACCGAAAGTAACAAAAACTGAATCTGTAAGAAAGTGTTCGATTCAGAGAACTGAAATCAGATCTTTAAAGATGGCGCTTGAAAATGCAGAACGCGAATTCCCGACACTTATAGTGTGCGATTCTCATTTTTGCGTCAACTCTTACAATAACAAACTGCAGAGTTGGATCAAAAACGACTACAAAGATGACACAGGTGCCACAATAAAGCATAAATTGCTCTGGAACGAGGTAGCTCTTTTAAGTAAAGAACTACAAAAGACTCACGTGATTCACGCACAGAGTCTTCAACGTGATGGCGTTCACGTTGCAGGGAATTCATTGGCTAATACAGCCACCGCGGAAGCAACTAAACCGGCTTCCGTAGCCACAAAAAAGCGTACAGATAAATATATTGACGGGGAAACCATGCTGGCAGTAAAAACGACCATAAAAGGCGACTGTGCAGCACTACCCGTAAACTATCCACTCAATTATACATACATAATCGATGCAAACTCCGTTCCTTTTGCTCGAATCCCTGGAGTGGGGGACAGAGTAATTCCAAACAGGAGCAGGAGGGGCTTCCTCTTACTGGAAGCACACATGGGGTTGGGTCTGAGACACCAAACAATCAAAGCCTCTCTGAAAGAATTACAATCAGAGTACTGGTGGCCAGGAATGAGTATAGATATTCAATGTTTTGCTCAAAATTGTGAAAACTGCAATAGAGATCGCAGTAATGAACAGGCCAGTGTAGTTTCAGGATCCCTGATAGACAGCATAAGGCGATCTATCTGCGCAATCAAAGAAGAGAAGCGTGTCCCAGTGTACACCATTAAGACGAAAAGTACTTAAAAAATGAGGCCCCCAGCGCTCGGCTGACGCTAGAACGGTTATAAAAGATTTGCGAGTCTTTATCGGCACATACGCAATTACCACGTTCCATTCTGACCAGGGTCCTGCTTTCAGCTCTCGAGCCTATAAGGAGGCCATGGCTAGCATGGGAATTGGGTTGCGGTATTCTTGTCCGTCGCACCCCGAAGGGAATAGTGTGGTAGAAAGAAAAAACCGGGACATAAAGCAATCTATAACAGCGAAGGTATTAGGTTCAGGCGCTGGGTGGGTCAAACATTTAATAAGTGTCCAGACTAGTCTTAACAACATGCCAAGAAATTCTCTAAAAGGTTTCAGCCCATACGAACTATTGTTCGGAATTAGAATGCGAGTTCAGGACCTCGATAGTCAGATGTCAGTGGTACAAGAAGAAACAAAGCACTTTGATGTAAAGGATCGTTTGGCTGTTTTACAGGAACTGAATGAAACAAGAAAATCATTAAGCAACATAAAGTTAAAGCAACAGCCAAGTACCACTGACGAGGCACCACCCGCAACAGCCCCAGCAAGGCCTGTCTGGATTCCAAAGATTGGGGATCTAGTCAGAGAAAAGATCGCGGTTAAGAAGGAATTTGGGCCTTCTTACAGAAAAGCAGTACCTGTCTTGGCAGTCACCGGAACAAGATCAGTTGTGCTACCGCCCCTTGCTGGTAAAAAGGAGAACAGAGTCGTGTCTATCGATCTGGTAAAACCACAAGCATGTGGCCTATAATCAACAGTAGGCCCAGTGGACTCCCAAGAAACAACAGAATACCCAAACTTGCAACAATCCAAGAGGTTCAAACTGAAAGACTCATCACATTCGATCAGCCTGCAGTGCACAATGAAGGACTATGCAATAATGCCATGGAACTCGTGCCTCTTGAAACACAGATTGAAACAGTTCGTCAAGAAACAACACCAGTCTACAATGATGTGGCATCAGAAAGTGCTACCGAGAGACAGATTGAAAGAACAATCCCATCAATTGACAGAACTGCCTCTGGTTATTTCATCAACTTCGACAACTTCTCTGAAGATTTAAACGACCCCGAAGTGATGCCAGAAACAAAAAAGTCTTTTAAAGAAAAAGCAACAGAACTCTTTCATCAACTGAAGGAAATCTACCTAATTTCCCCTTGGCTAGAGTTCTGGTTCGGTCTAGGTGTATTTTTCCTCCTGCTTTGGCTCATCATGGTACTGTGTTTGGGAAAATTCATTGAAGGAAAATATATTACAATGGACACAGCAAGTCAGAACATCAACCTAGTCCTGAAACCACACAGATCATCCCACGTGAAGAAAAGAGAACTGTCAACAGTAAATGTCACAGCAATTCCAATACCTGGTGGGGTAGTATGGGAGAAAACAGACTATGAGATATATGGTCCGGTCGAAATCCTGAAGTATCCTCATCAACTAAAGGTTTCCTTAAGAGACTTTGTGACACCAAGTACATTCTCTGATGATTGGGACTTTAACAGTATTAATGACATGATGTCTGATTTAGTAATGTCAGCTAGATTCACAGATCATGATTATTTACAAGGTTCATCTAGTTATGAGCAATTATTCTGTTACACCCACTATGGGGATCATTACTTGCATAAATCTGCACAGCCTAGAAATGTTTTTATGTATAATCAATGGGAACATTGTTCTACACCACCTAAAAGCAATTCTAAAGCATTTTTTGAGAAATTCAAATATTTTTCAGGGTTTAACACCAGTGATGCAGAAACGTTTTATTATAAACTGTTAGATAAAACAGGAATGAAAACAATGCTGACAAATTCTAAATTGATATATTCAGAAGCATTTTATGACAAAATGATGACATTTGGTTTTGATTATTGGAAAAATAATATTGAAACGAAAACAATTTGGGGTACAAAAGATTGGCAGGTGCAAGGCATTGAAGCACTATTTAGAACCTGCATGATACCAGAACAAATGTTATTTTTAAATGACACAATACACCAAACATCTTGTCTTGGCCTAGCTAAGATCAAAGACCTTAAAACACCGTCTATTCCAAAGCCAATACCTGAAAATGTAACCACAGATATTGAGTTAGACGTGTCACAAATTTTAAATTTCAACAGAACACATCCTGATTGGAAAAAGTGGTTAATCTGGCCTACAGACACAAATAACTGTCAAGATAGATTCCTGAATAAAACACAGGGTTTGAAAAATGACCAGATTAGACTCTAGATACTCCCAGAGACAACATCCAGGGATTATAACAACATACAGTGTAGGGAAGCTCTGCCTTGAATGGCTAACAACATCCACACTGGCTGAAATTAAGCAACACTTGTCTTTACTAAAAGATGGTGCTGATTTGCGCGATTTCATTCTTGGACCACGCAAACAGCGTCAAAAGCGTTTCATAGCGACCAGTATCTATGCTGCTTACAACGAGGCTTGGAAAGTAAAGCAAATTGAAACTGCTGAAAAAATACGAGAAATTTATCGTATTAATTTGGAGAAATCACTTTCTGTGGTAGACAATGGGTTAATGACTCTGTCTTCCAGAATATATTCGTTGGACAATATTGTATCCTCTGCCTTTGATGTGATAGACAGAGATTTGCTAATGTTACAACATGGCCAGTCTCAATTACGCTCTATTATAGAATTAGGCTGGACGCTGCAAAATCTTCGTTCAGGCTATGTGCCTTGGTGTTTGATAACCACAACGTCATTATTTTCCAGTTTTAACCTTACTGATAAACAGATCAGTTTGGCACAGAAAGGAGCAGACTATACAATCCTGAGCATCGAAAAACTCGAGAGATTACCATTGACAATGTCAGAGAGTCCTGTCATTGAATGGATAATACACGGAATTATCACAATTCCGATAACAACTTTCCGATTTAAAAAGTGCCTTGAGTACATACCTGCTGGCCAATATGAACAATTGGGTAAAGGATATGTAAAATCTATATGGAAATTACCATACACTCATTCTTGCTATAGTGACAGCGACAAAAATGTATTTCTTAGTGGTGAGAACTGTAAACACGCACTAAGCGGTATACTTTTGTGTCAGGGTATTAATTTACACGGAGCATGTGATGGAAATTCAAACAACCTTTCATGCCACCAGCTAGTCACACCTGCAACTCAGATAGAGCCCTTCTTTATGCAACTTTCAAACGGGAGTTACATTCTTAGAACGGATCACAGATGTTGTGGCCTCGTGCCAGGGAAAAGTTATCTAGTAGAAGTAACATCCATGGTCAAATGCTGTATGCTAGCATTGTTTCCGAGTGGGCCTCCAGACATAGTGACTCCCATCTGGCCTCGTCTGAATCTCTATTCTATACGAATTGATACTTTAAGCAAAGTTAAATCTGTACTTTTACAGACAACAGTGCCTATAACGTCATCTAAAGAGACGTATGATCTTCTAGTTGCAAGCATGGCTACTGAAGTTCATGACCTTTTATCAACAAATTGCCCCGTGCATTTCGTAGAAATGTTCAGCCAACTCCTTAACATGTCTAGTGCAACAAGCATCCCAGGCATATTTAAGACAGTCTTTACGGGACTGCTGTCATGATCTCACACCCTCAGAGTCAGTAACCTTCATTGATGGTGATAGCCTATAACGCGCAAGTTTAGAAACTGCGCTAGATTTGGTATCAGAGAAAACCCACCCCTGTCCCGTGCATCCTGCACTCCTAGAATTCATTTAACATATGATTATGCTTATTGCCGGTATTTGCTCATAAAAGTTTGCATGTGTCAATGTTTGATGAATCATGTGTATCGTAATCTGCTATTTGTTTAGTATGTGACTCTTGGCGGTGCTTGAGGAATATTGTGACTCTTGGCGGTGGTTTGGGAATACTACATTCAGGAGCAACAGCAACAGAAGTCCCTGCTTGGTAAACACGAGCACCGACCGAAGAATGAAAAGACGCGTTGGTTTCCCTTTTCTGCCGCTTTGGAAAAGACAAGCGGCAAACGGCTGAATGCACGTCAGCGTCTTTACGTTCGGGTGTGGTTCAGGTATAAAAACCACACCCGATCTTCCAGAAGGCGCTTAGCCTTCCAGCCTTCACGGAGAACGCTTCGCGCATCCCGAGGTCCCGTCCCTTCAGAGGCTGCCACTTTGGAATGAAAGGAAATTCAGCACTCGGCAGCTTTGAAAAGACAGACAAAAGCTAAGTACATGTTTTCTTTTTAAAGGCGCCCAACGCTAGCCACTTTCGTTTTGGATAAAAGAACAATTTTTGGAAAGACTATTTCTTCTGAATTGAAAAGAAGAAAAGGACTAAAGGAGGAACAAAGAATACCTGTTATTTGTTATTTAATGTAATGTGGAAGCTTCTAAGACTGATTGTGATTTTAGAGTTAGGCCAATTGCAACTGTTAGTATTAGGCCTGCTGTATTTTTGTTTCCATATCTTTGTTTAGCTTTATATGTTCAAAGAAGAAAGAAAATAAGGAAGTGGTGGAATATTAAGCAGGCATAGATAAGTAAGTGCAAGCAGGAGAAAGGGGGTGCTTTAAGACGTTGAAATACTTTAGAAAGAAAAGATTTTAATAGTGAAAATTGTATCTTTGTAGAGAAGGTGAATTAACCTACAGAAGAGAAACCTGCAAGGACGTCATCATCCTAACAGCCCTGCTAACCTGACAAGATTCTTCAACACACCACTTCCAGGACGCGAAGCCCCTTCTAGTAGAATCGCAGGTAGGAAACCTAAGAACTAGAGCAGGTCCACAAGTCATAGAAGGGAGGTTGGAGAAGAGTATAATTTACTTGGGAAGGGTTCTAAGGACAACTTGTTATTTTGCAGGTCGACTACTAGAATCTTCACTAGCGTCAGATCCGGCCACTCTCCCTAATAACTATCTAGCATCTTGGAGTGACTTGATAAAAAACCACAAGAGGTAGGATAGCTTTCTGGGAGTTTGGCTCATAGCGTCTCCGCAAAACCCAACAAGCACCTTACAGGTAAGAGCATCAAGCCATACAGGTAAGAGTGACTTGAATCACCTGACAGAAGGCTAAGCCCACGGATTACGTTTTGCCCAGGCGCTATGGACCAAACTCCTCAGGTGTCACTACAAGATATTGCAGCAATGTTAGCGGAGCTGAGGCATGAAAATGCAGAATTACGTAAAGATATGTCAGAAATGCAAGCCAAGATACAGACAACTAGTACTTCTTGGACTTCTCCGATCAGACCAGCAACCTTTCAGCCACACCTGCAAACTTTGTATAGTGGTGGCGCTTCAAGCTCTCCTGCTGCTAGCACCCAAATTCAGGTAGTAACTCCAGTTACTGTACCCCTTGCACCCCCAGAGAGGTTTTATGGCGACAGTAACAAGTTTGCTATATTCCTGAATCAATGTCATTTACATTTTGTGGCAAAACCCACAGCATTTCCAGATGACTCTTCAAAGGTAGCCTTCATTCTATCATATTTAGGTGGTGAAGCAGCTCTTTGGTCTGTACCCTACGTAGAAAGAGATGATTTAATTCTC
Source organism: Lissotriton vulgaris (assembly GCF_964263255.1). Taxonomy (NCBI): domain Eukaryota; kingdom Metazoa; phylum Chordata; class Amphibia; order Caudata; family Salamandridae; genus Lissotriton; species Lissotriton vulgaris. The sequence continues at coordinate 322,629,641 of NC_141698.1, read as the reverse complement.
TATGATTTGCGGCGATTTAAAAATACCATGAAGAAATTATTTGCTAAGCACGTTTTTGTGCAATCCGCAGATCATGAATTATTAAATTTGAAACAAGGTTCCTCTGATCTGTTACATTATATCTCTTCTTTCAATAGATTAGTTATAGAAGCAGAATGGCCAGAAGATAAACGAGTGTCATTATTCTATAGAGGGCTAAGAGAAGAGTTGAAGGATATGGTAACACAAATCCTTGATCCGCCCACAGACCCAGAGGAATTTATTGACTTGGTAGTCAAACTCAATCATCGCATTATAGAACGGAAAGGGGAGAAAGGGAAAACAGATTTCAAGGTATTTCTGCCTAGAGACAAGACAAATCTTAAACAGGAATCCACAGCTAGGTTAGACCCTGTAGAACCAATGCAAATAGGGACCATAAGAGGGCCTTTAACCAAAGACGAGAGAGAGAAGAGAAGAAAACTGAACCAGTGCATGTATTGCGGTAAATCCGGACACTTTGTCAAAGAATGCCCTACTCGACCCACAAGACCTAAGTCGAAGTCAGTGGATGTAAGCATAGTAGATCAGACGGAAAACTAAAAAGCTCGATAGATCAGGAGGTCAGTTTATCGGGTAAACAGCTTAGTTTGGCCTCAAATGCACCTACCGCCTCTCATAGCCATCTCAGTATTAGAATTCTTTTACAATCACAGAAGGACAAAAGTCGTTCATGGTCCATAGATGCCTTGATTGATTCTGGAGCCACAGGAAATTTTATTGACACCCAATTATTTGAGAAATTAGAGTTAAAAAGAAATGAGAAAATCTCTCCAGAAACAGTTAGGGCTGTGGATGGGAAAGAACTGACTTCAGGTCCTATACAGTTTAATACTGAAGAATTACTTATGACATGTGCAGACAAGCATCTAGAAAACATAGTTTTTGACATAATTGATGCTCCCCAGTTTGGTCTGATTTTAGGTATTCCATGGTTAGTACTTCATAATCCCTACATAGACTGGAAGAATAGAACTCTTTTGTTTAAGTCGGATTATTGCCATGTAAACTGTTTCCAACAATACCCGCGTGCTGAACTTAAGGTTCAGGGGTACAATTTTCCAAAGCAAATTCAGAGTGTTCTGACTGTCACAGGAGTCCCTGAAGAGTACCATGACCTTTTGGATGTTTTTGACAAAAAAAAGGCCAACACCTTACCACCTCATAGGGACTATGACTGCCAAATTGACTTAGTTCCGGGAGCTACCTTACCATGTAGCAGGATTTACGCTCTCACCGAGAAAGAAAATGAACATTTGCGTACCTATTTAGACGAATATTTGGCAAACGGGTTTATCAGACATTCCAAGTCCCCCGTATCTTCCCCTCTATTTTTTATACCAAAGAAAGGGGGAGAATTGCGCACATGCATCGACTATCGCGCAATCAACAACGTGACTGTCAAAAATAGGTATCCGTTACCCTTGATTCCGACTCTACTTGACCAAATCAAAGATGCAACAATTTACACCAAGTTAGATTTGCGTGGGGCTTACCATCTAGTAAGGGTTCGAGAGGGAGACGAGTGGAAGACTGCTTTCCGTACTAAGTTTGGACTCTACGAGTACCAAGTCATGCCCTTCGGACTCTGTAACGCTCCAGCCGCATTTCAATTTTTTATTAATGAGGTTTTGAGAGAGTTTCTTGACGTATGTTGTATTGTCTATATTGATGATATTCTCATATACTCAAAAGACACCTCAGAACATGTAAAGCAAGTACGAGCCATTTTGAAACAGCTTTTACAGAATTCTCTATTTGTTAAATTGGAGAAAAGCTTGTTCCATGTCACCACAGTGGACTTTTTGGGGTATATCCTCAGTCCTTCTGGCATAGAAATGGACCAAAAAAAGGTACAAGCCATAATGGATTGGCCAGTTCCCAGTAGTGTGAAACAAATTCAAAGCTTTTTAGGTTTCGCAAATTTTTATAGGCGATTCATTAAAGATTTCTCAAAAATCATCACTCCAATTACTAAGTTATTGAGAAAAAACACCAAGTTCGAATGGGATTCAGAAGCTGAAGCAGCTTTTCAGAAATTAAAATCACAGTTTACTACCGCTCCTATTCTGAAACATCCAGATCCTTCACAACCCTTTATTGTTGAAGCTGACGCCTCTCAATTTGCAATTGGAGGAATACTATCCCAAAGAAGTACCAGTACTGGCCAAATGCACCCCATAGCGTACTATTCTCGAAAATTAAATCCCACAGAACAGAATTATGCTATAGCAGATAGAGAGTTACTAGCTATAAAAGCTGTTTTCAAAGAATGGCGACACTATTTGCTGGGTGCCCGTCATCCTGTGACAATTTACACTGACCACCGAAATCTTCAATCACTTAAATCTATAAAAGCTTTATCAGCCAGACAATTAAGGTGGACTTTGTTCTTTAACGATTTTGATTTTATTATCACTTTTCGTCCTGGAAAGGAGAATAATAAAGCTGATGCTTTGTCAAGAATTGGAATAAATGATGACATGAATGTAAGACAAGAACCGGTAATTCCAATCATACCTGCTGAACGATTTCTCGTGGGTCTTATAGATTCAGATGTGGTGTCAGATCTAAAAAAAACTTTTCAGTCACAATCTAAAGAGGAATGGAACAAACTTTATCCGTTGTTATCTTGGAAGGAAAATTTGTTATTTATGAATGATCAAGTTTTTGTTCCTATTGAATCTCTTCAGAAACGTGTTTTACAATTGTATCATGACACTTCACTATCGATACATCCTGGGGTAACCAAAATGTACCAGTTGATCAAGAGAAAATTCTGGTGGCCCTCAATGCACAAAGATATTCAAAATTATGTAGAAACTTGTACTGTCTGCAGTCAGAACAAACCTGTACATCATGCTCCCAGTGGTTTTCTTTTACCTCTGGCTTTACCACCGCAACCTTGGCATACAGTCTCCTTAGATTTCATTGTTGAGTTACCGCGCTCTAAATCTGGTTACACTACTATTCTTACTGTGGTAGATCATTTCACTCGTTATGCCCATTTTATACCCTTAAAAAAACTTCCATCTGCTCTGGAACTAACTCAAGTGTTTATGAAGGAAATTGTAAAGTTACATGGCATTCCATCGGTATTAGTTTCTGATAGAGGGCCACAGTTCATCTCCCATTTTTGGCGGAATCTGGGTAAGGCTTTGAACATGGAAATCCGTACCTCTACCAGCTATCATCCACAAACTGATGGTTTAACCGAACGTACGAATCAAACAATTGAACAGTTGTTAAGATGCATGTTAGTAACTCATGATCAAGAATGGTCAGAAGTTTTGTGGGCTGCAGAATTTGCGTACAACAACTCTGATCATTCTTCAATTGGTATGTCCCCTTATTTCTGTACTTATGGCTATCATCCTAAGGAAATAATGGGAGCAGATTTTGAGTCAACACTAGTTCCAGCAGTATCAGATTATGTGCAGGAGCTAGTTGCTAATCAACAGGAAGCACAACAACATTTGGCACAGGCCAAGGAAACTCAAAAAGTGTATGCTGATAAACATCGTTCCAAAGCCCCACTATATTCAGTAGGAGATAAAGTGTGGTTAGCAACCTAGAATCTAAGGTTGAAATGTCATAAAACTTTTCGCCCAAGGTTTATAGGCCCCTTTCCTATTGAAAAGGTGGTCAATCCAGTTTGTGTAAGATTAACACTGCCTGTCAAGTATCGTATTCACCCTGTGTTTCATATTTCTTTAATTAAGCCTTGCAATCCAGAAACAAGGGATCTTGGACACCCTCCTGCTATTGATGTTGATGGGGTTCCAGAATACGAAGTTAAGGCTGTCCTAGATTCTAAGAGAGTGAAAGGAAAGCTTCATTATCTAGTTGACTGGAAGGGTTACGGTCCTGAAGAAAGGACGTGGGAGCCATTGGTGAACCTGCAGAATGCTCCTAAAATATTGAAATCATTCCATGCTAAGTATCCCGATAAGCCAAAGCCTGTCCCTGTGGTTTTAGGGGGGATTCTACGAGGGGGGTACTGTCATGATCTCACACCCTCAGAGTCAGTAACCTTCATTGATGGTGATAGCCTATAACGCGCAAGTTTAGAAACTGCGCTAGATTTGGTATCAGAGAAAACCCACCCCTGTCCCGTGCATCCTGCACTCCTAGAATTCATTTAACATATGATTATGCTTATTGCCGGTATTTGCTCATAAAAGTTTGCATGTGTCAATGTTTGATGAATCATGTGTATCGTAATCTGCTATTTGTTTAGTATGTGACTCTTGGCGGTGCTTGAGGAATATTGTGACTCTTGGCGGTGGTTTGGGAATACTACATTCAGGAGCAACAGCAACAGAAGTCCCTGCTTGGTAAACACGAGCACCGACCGAAGAATGAAAAGACGCGTTGGTTTCCCTTTTCTGCCGCTTTGGAAAAGACAAGCGGCAAACGGCTGAATGCACGTCAGCGTCTTTACGTTCGGGTGTGGTTCAGGTATAAAAACCACACCCGATCTTCCAGAAGGCGCTTAGCCTTCCAGCCTTCACGGAGAACGCTTCGCGCATCCCGAGGTCCCGTCCCTTCAGAGGCTGCCACTTTGGAATGAAAGGAAATTCAGCACTCGGCAGCTTTGAAAGACAGACAAAAGCTAAGTACATGTTTTCTTTTTAAAGGCGCCCAACGCTAGCCACTTTCGTTTTGGATAAAAGAACAATTTTTGGAAAGACTATTTCTTCTGAATTGAAAAGAAGAAAAGGACTAAAGGAGGAACAAAGAATACCTGTTATTTGTTATTTAATGTAATGTGGAAGCTTCTAAGACTGATTGTGATTTTAGAGTTAGGCCAATTGCAACTGTTAGTATTAGGCCTGCTGTATTTTTGTTTCCATATCTTTGTTTAGCTTTATATGTTCAAAGAAGAAAGAAAATAAGGAAGTGGTGGAATATTAAGCAGGCATAGATAAGTAAGTGCAAGCAGGAGAAAGGGGGTGCTTTAAGACGTTGAAATACTTTAGAAAGAAAAGATTTTAATAGTGAAAATTGTATCTTTGTAGAGAAGGTGAATTAACCTACAGAAGAGAAACCTGCAAGGACGTCATCATCCTAACAGCCCTGCTAACCTGACAAGATTCTTCAACACACCACTTCCAGGACGCGAAGCCCCTTCTAGTAGAATCGCAGGTAGGAAACCTAAGAACTAGAGCAGGTCCACAAGTCATAGAAGGGAGGTTGGAGAAGAGTATAATTTACTTGGGAAGGGTTCTAAGGACAACTTGTTATTTTGCAGGTCGACTACTAGAATCTTCACTAGCGTCAGATCCGGCCACTCTCCCTAATAACTATCTAGCATCTTGGAGTGACTTGATAAAAAACCACAAGAGGTAGGATAGCTTTCTGGGAGTTTGGCTCATAGCGTCTCCGCAAAACCCAACAAGCACCTTACAGGTAAGAGCATCAAGCCATACAGGTAAGAGTGACTTGAATCACCTGACAGATGCTAACACCATTCCAGGCAATTTTGGGAATCTTTCCTAATTTTGTGCACTCCATTTTTGGCGGCATACCATTATTTTTGGGACTCATCGCAGGGATTCTATTTTTGACCCTCCTGCTACGTTATGGCAAGCCTCGGCTCAGACATAGCTCCCATGGGAATGGAAGAGACAATCCTAGCAATGCGCTACCGGGACAGGATAACTAACGTCCTCGGATTGGCCAGGCTGAGAGATCTAAACATGACCTGGTTCCTTTCATTCAGACCGATATGGCAAAATTGCATTTTACCTGTGCTACGGTGTATGCTTTGCGGCGATGAATGCGTGTTGGACATCTGTCTTTCACTTCCATCAGCAGTACCAATGGACGTCGATACTTTGCTCAGTCCAATAACGGCTCACGCATTGTGTTGTCCCCAGCGGCTACCAATCCTGATGACGGCATTCGTGGAGACTCCTGTACTACAGCCAAGTGGTAACAGTGGAGCGAGTGACAAAAGCAACATCATCCAGGTACAACGAGCTGTGAGCATTGCTGCTCCCGAATATGATGACAGCAATCATTCTCACACCTGCCAAGTTACAGCGCTATCTAATTTGGTTGAACTATCACCTGAATTTGTAGACCAATTCTTTGAGAGCCAGTCTGATACGATGTTCTCACCCACAGAGAAACAATAACTTTTAGAAGCTTTCCGACACACAGTGTTCCCATGAACTCTGAATTCGGCCTTCAGTTTTGATCAACAAAAACTGCAATAAGCTTTGGAAATCTATTTTTCCCCGTTCAAGCAATAATTCTTTGAATTGGACAATTTTTCTAATATTGACCTTTTTTGGCACGAACAATTCTTTGCTTAACGTAAAAACTATTCTTAAAGAACAGAAGCTTCACACTTCTATTTCTAAACACATCTAGAGACATAACAACATTACACCAGCCTCTAGCACACATGTTATTACAATGCATTTTTATGTGATGATTTATCTCGCTTTTCTTCTGTCAGAGATACTTCATGTGTAATTCCTTATGCATAATCGTTCAATGATTTCATATGCAATAATTTTTTGAATGATTTCTATGCTTTTAAAAAACGTACTGTACCTAAATTCCATGTATTACAAGTACGCCTATTTCTAATGCATTTATGTATTTTGGGGTGGGCAATGTTACACATGCATCTAATTGCTTTAGTTTTAGTAATTTTGATGGACATTAACCCGTGGAGTGGGTGTTGCGTGTTTATCTAGGTTCCTGATCGATACTGTGACCTTATGCCCCTATTCGGCTATAAATCCATTTATTCCCTATATTGGCATAACCGTTCAAGTGCGATTTTCTGAAAAGTCATCTCTGGCCTCACACGAACAGAGCCACATTCCAGCATAGTTCCCTCTGCCACTTCCTTTGCGACCAATTAGTGCAATGACAGAGCAGCAGTCACTATCTGATATTCCTAGATAACACTCCGAGTTCTTCAACAAGATAAAAACTCAGCAAACCTGGAAATCCCCGCTTGCTATGTTTTGATTAGTAATGGAACTCTAATGAGCAACTGATAACTATCACTTCCTAGTGACATCTTTAATTGACGTCTTATGTCCAGCAAACTTGCGTCAAACCCGGCACCTGTCAGGTATAAATATTACCAACGTTGCCTTAAGCAAAGAGAGCTACTGTTGCTGATGCCAGCTGCCTGCAATACCCCGTGTTGGTAAATCTAGCACTCTGTCGCTGCAGCCTGCTATCCCGTGGTGGTGAAGCTGCTGATACCATTATCGCCGCTAAAGCGCGAACTATGGTGCAGTACGCTTAAGGAGCTGAACAGCCGTCCCTCTGCGAAGACATCCAGCAGATTCCAGCTGCCCGCGGACGCTGTCCCCCCTCCTTCCTCGACGCGCTGAAGAGAAGCCGCTGCCTTTCTCGTGCAGAGAAATCCAGTCCCGGCGCTTCCGGTTTACCCTCGCGGGTGACTGGGATATCGAGAGAGACCCCTGAAGGAGATACCAATCCTCCATCATTCTATTCAGAGGTATGGTGTTGACTAAACCCTTAGACGAGAATTCTTGAAACAAACCTTGGCAAAACCAACTTAACTTAAGCTACTTACTTACTCCCCTTTTCACGTGTTAGGCTTAGGTCAGGCACACTGGGGTAGGCTTAGTTAGAAGCACCAGTTGAGTATGTTAGCCTAATGTATATATGACTGTATATATGTTTTATTACTTTTAAACCATTGTATGGCTAAGAAACCATATCAATGCTTTTACAGTTCTATTTCGCAATACTTATCTTACTGTACGTACTTTTTATAATAACAATTATTACAATTGTGGCAATACATTTCTCTTGTACGAGAAGAAAGACTGTTCAATAAATGTTAACCCTTTATTGACGAACGCCCGTCTCTCTATTCTCTACATCTCGTGAAAGTAAACTGCACTAGACTGACTGAGTGAAATACAGGTCTATTGTTTCACACGACCCTAGAGATTGACTCTTGATCTGAGGAGCAAAGTTGTCATGTTGCACGGTTGTTGGAAAACTGAATCCCTTCCTGTCTGTGCCAGGGAAGCTGATCACTTCCTATGCAGAGAAGAAAGTTTCCAGTGACCTCTGAGCTAGTTGGTAACACAACCCAATTAAGTTTAGCATAGTCAGTGGAGGCCTGGAATATCCGCAGTTCCACGTCGATACTACTGTTTATGTTATTCCAATGCGCAGGGCCTAGTGGGAAACTAGGAACTACACTACAAGGCCTTGGTAAAGGCAACCCATGTGGTGAGTGGAAAAGGCGTCTGGTGCGGACTAGGAGGGTCCGGGGTGCTTCTCCTTTGCAGGGAAGCACGGGCCAGTCTGGAGCAACCAGACCAGCGGCGTGGATTTTCACGTGTTAGGCTTAGGTCAGGCACACTGGGGTAGGCTTAGTTAGAAGCACCAGTTGAGTATGTTAGCCTAATGTATATATGACTGTATATATGTTTTATTACTTTTAAACCATTGTATGGCTAAGAAACCATATCAATGCTTTTACAGTTCTATTTCGCAATACTTATCTTACTGTACGTACTTTTTATAATAACAATTATTACAATTGTGGCAATACATTTCTCTTGTACGAGAAGAAAGACTGTTCAATAAATGTTAACCCTTTATTGACGAACGCCCGTCTCTCTATTCTCTACATCTCGTGAAAGTAAACTGCACTAGACTGACTGAGTGAAATACAGGTCTATTGTTTCACACGACCCTAGAGATTGACTCTTGATCTGAGGAGCAAAGTTGTCATGTTGCACGGTTGTTGGAAAACTGAATCCCTTCTTGTCTGTGCCAGGGAAGCTGATCACTTCCTATGCAGAGAAGAAAGTTTCCAGTGACCTCTGAGCTAGTTGGTAACACAACCCAATTAAGTTTAGCATAGTCAGTGGAGGCCTGGAATATCCGCAGTTCCACGTCGATACTACTGTTTATGTTATTCCAATGCGCAGGGCCTAGTGGGAAACTAGGAACTACACTACAAGGCCTTGGTAAAGGCAACCCATGTGGTGAGTGGAAAAGGCGTCTGGTGCGGACTAGGAGGGTCCGGGGTGCTTCTCCTTTGCAGGGAAGCACGGGCCAGTCTGGAGCAACCAGACCAGCGGCGTGGATTTCAAGGATCGTCGTCTAGGAGGCCACTAGCCAGCCGGCAAGTGACCAGACAACGCGTCGAGCAGCAATCAAGCAAAAGGGCCCCACGCAGACCTTGTGGATGCTGGAGGGCTGATCTTCTGTGCAGGATCTGCTCAGGGCTGGGGCTTCTCAATCCCCAAAGCACTTCGTTGAGGATGCCTCTGAAGTCGTGCTGGAAGCGAAGTGCAGTTTCTTCAAGATGGCCGGTCCCACGTGTCTCGTCGCACCCACGGATCTCAGCTGTGCTGCAGATGTAGGTAGAGATCGGAGAGGTCTGGAAGTCCGGGTCTCGTCGGGCTCTGAAGTCTGGATCCACTCGGGAAGACGACAAAGTGAACCGATGGAACGCTTGATGGTGCCTGCTTGTGCAGGGTGGTCACTCCTTGGCCACAAGGGAGATTTCTTCAGTCTTCTGTGGAGCAGAACGTCGAAGTCCAGAGTTTCTTCTTATAGATTCAATTCAGGATAATCTAATTTGGAATGGGACCAGCTCCTACCTTTATTCTGCTAAAGGGGGCTGTACTATCACTAGGTCCCTCCTATGGGTGGGACCAGGAAGGGGGGTGGTTACACCCCCTATCCTTTGTCCGGTTTCGCACCAGAGCTGGGGCTGGAGCACTGGTTTGAGCCTGAGTATGCACAGGACACCTTGTGTGCCCCGGGCATGTCTCATTCCTTTCAGGCCTGTCCTACCCAATACACAAAATCCTGTCTGGGGTGGTGCTAGCACCTCCCAAGGCAGGAAACCCTTTGTCAAGCCTCCCTCGCTGGAAGGACTCCCAGCAGCAGGAGGTCAGACTCGTGTCTGTGGTGGCAGCATCCATTTTGTTATGCTGAGGCTCGAGTTAACTTTAACCGGGGTTCACAGTTACATACATGTTGTGTCCCTCTAGAAGGGTGGAATGCTACCCCCGTCGCCAGAATTGGTGAGGGGGTAGTATTCCAATTCGTATGACATCTTACTCAATATGTTTTGATAATGCTATACCAAAGTTAGCAATAACCGCGAGGATTATAATGCACTTAAGAGTATATGGTATAGCGTTATCATGGAAACAGCTAAAGGACTTGGTTCCGAAAGCTGCAGACAGGCTCAGCTCATGCTAGAGCACCATCTCACATAATTCCAAGCACTCTGCCTCCAGGATTGTTAAGGCCTGCCATAGGAGTGACTTATAGGAGTATATGTGTTCATTTTAGGTTTAGATATAGGTATACTATATCTACAGCAAAGGGTGATTACACCACCTTGCCCCAGCTGATTGATCAGCCAGTTGTGTCAGATTTGGATGGCCAGCCAGGGGTGGCATAATACATGCTGCAGCCCCTGGTGGCCTTGGGTACACTTATGCCCTGGGTACCTATGGTACTCTGTACAAGGACTTACAATAGTGGCCCAATACAAATTGGTAAATGCACCTAAGGTACATGGATGTCAATTTAGAGAGAGAACAGCTAGGCTGTTGGTCTGATTAGCAGGCCCACAGCCAGGGAAAGTCGTAAACCAGTGAAGCAAAAAGCAAAAATCTGGGGTGACCATAGGATTGCAGACCCTACTCTCCTACAGTCGATATTCGAGAGAACTAGGTATTGGACTACTGTCTTGAGATCATTGTGGGGAAGAAAAGGTTTCAGTTTCTTGAGGTGTTTTAGAGAGAAGAGAGCACTGTTTGCAGAGTTTTTGATGTGAGCCTCCATTGAAAGGTGATTGTCAAGAGTGATGCCTAGAGACTTAACTGAGTCGGATAGGGTAAGGGGCAGTTTAGGGCAACCAAATTTTTGAGCCACTCTTGGATTGGACGATGGTTACTTTTCGGATAGAATAGGATTAGTTCCGTTGTGTCTGGGTTGAGCTTTAATTGGTTAACATAGAACCAAGTTTGTATCTCTTTTAGGGTGGAATTGAGGAGTTGGACGTCGCTGGGAGACTTGATCCTGAAATAGATTTGGGTGTCGTCCACGTGAAGGTGGTAATTCACTCCGTTTTTTTTCAATATGATTGTGAGGGGCTCCATGAAGAGATTGGAGAGGGACGGGAGAGGATTGAGCCCTGAGGGGCCCCAAGTGTGACTTTAGTTGGCTTTGAGAGACAGGAGTTCATTTTAATTTGTTGCGAGCGGTGTTGAAGGAAGGAGGTGAACCATTTTAGTACTGTGCCATTAATGCCGGACTGTTTTGACAGGGTCTCCAAAAGGGCTAGATGGTTTACTGTGTGGAATGCCGCAGAAAGGTCAATAAGGATGAGAAGGCAGGCATCCCCTTCGTCTAGGGCCTTGTGGATGTCGTCGGCGACGTTGAGCATAGCTGTTTCCGTGCTACAGCCTTTTCTGAAACCAGATTGAAAGGCATCAAGGGGGTTGTACTTATCAATATGATTATTGAGTTGGAGGAGAACACATTTCTCCAATGTTTTTGCAAGGAATGGGAGGTTAGAGATAGGTCTGAGGTTGTTAAGATCGTTAGGGTCAGCCCCATGTTTCTTGAGAATGGGTGTGATTTGTCCTAGTTAAAGGGAGTCTGGTACACAGCCTGAGGTGAGAGAGGCGTTGATGATTTTTGTCCAGAAAGGGGAGATGGTGTGGTTGAGTTCTTTTATGATTGTGGAAGGGAGGGGGTCCATGGTGTGGGAGGAAGGTTTTAGATTGGAAATTATCTTGAAGACCTCGTTTACCGACATTAGCTCAAAGTCGGACCAATGCGCACTGATTTTTAGCTGGAGGTAAGTCTGATTGTCCTTGTTAAGAGCTCTTTCCAAGTGGACCAGGGAGGTGGAAGGGGGGCAGGTTAAGGGGGAAGGGGGGTTAGCAGTTTGTAGGAAGGATTGATCAATTTTAGAGACATTATTGTTGAAGAAGGAGGCTATTACTTTGCATCGCTCAATGGTGGCTTCGATTTCTTGAGAGGGAGTGCAGTTAGTTTGGCTTTCAACAATGCTGAAGAGTTCTCGTGGTCTGTTTTTTGCCCGATCTAGTTGGCTGCGGAAAAAAGATGCCTTTTCGCTGAAGATGTGTTTTATGTATGACCGACGAGCAGATCTAAGATGTGTAAGGTGCAAAGAATAGGGGTTTTGTCTCGAAGACCTGTCCGTTTGTCTGAGTTGGCGCTGTTCATCATTCAGCTCCATGTTAAACCAGGGTTTTGATTTGATTCTCCTCAGTTGTTTGAGTTTGGGAGGGGCTACTTGGTCTAAGACCTCTGTCATTCTTGAGTTGAAGTGAGAAGTGAGGTCATCCGCCGACCATGATGAGGGATGAAGTTGAAGATGGCGAAGAATCTTGGCTTCAAGTTCGGAAAGAGGTATTTCTTTGATGTTTCTGGTTAAGAGTTTAGGTTTGACAGTGCAAATAGGTTGGAGGCTGGCAAGTGTGTCAACAGAATGAGGTGGTGGTCAGACCAGTCAATGGGAATAATCTCTCTCAAGGAGATCAGATCATTGTTAGTTTTGATTACATCTAGTGTTGCACCTTTTATGTGAGTCGGTTTATTGCAGAGTTGCTTGAGGTTATGTATTTCCATAAGGTTGGAGAGGTTCAGGACATTGGAGTCTTCTGGGTCGTTCCAGTGGATATTGAGGTCACCCAAGAAAACGTCTTTGGTGTCTGACAAGGAGAATCGTGTTATTAGGTCTGTTAGTTCTTCGGGGAAAAGGGTACGTTCTCCAGGAGGATGGTAGATAGTGTGGAATTTGATGGGAGGGGTTCCCTTGGTGGTGAGTTTGACGCCTAGGTATTCAAATGATAGGTATTCTGCAGGTTTGAGTGTGGTAATCTGTATTTCGTCTCTATGAATGATGGCTAGTCCCCCCCCCACAGTTGATCAGCTGGTCATGTCTTATGAGGTTGTACCCTGGAGGGATGAGAATGTCAAGAATAGGGGTGGAGTGGGAATTGAGCCAGGATTCTGTGAGGAAGGCGATGTCAATTTCTTCAGCCAGAAGAGCTTCAGCAATGTCAGCAGCGTGTTGTACTGCTGATTTGCAGTTTAGGAGCATGCAAGAGAGAGGACCGGGGAGCCTAAATGAGGCGAGGCATTAGGTGGACAGCGGTGTATTGAACAGGGGGTCTAGGAGAATTCTTTCACAAATCTGTTAGTGCTGATAATAACAGGGATGTGGACAGGGGCTGACTTCTGGGCTAACGTGTAGCTCTTCATGGGGCACTTATGACCGAGTATTTGCGTGAAGGAGCTTCCCACCCCCGAGTCTACTAGTGAGAATAGAGCCTAAGATCTTCTTGGAGGACAAACAGTTCCGGGTGGACTGGAGCTACATAGCTAATAAGTTCACCCGGGACTGGTTGATTTTAATTATGAACACCGCCAAGAGATTGAGTGAGGAGTTGCTGAGGGAGATTCTTGAATTGGAAGAGACACTCAAGAGTGATACAACATTTACAGACGCCAAAGAACAACTGGTGTGAATCCAGGGTGATTTACTGGATTATAAAACATATACGGTAAATCAAAAAATCAAGGGCCTTAAGAAAAATCTGGATCGATTTTCGCATGAGTGGGCTTTACCTTATGTTGAAGATAAGTATTACCAAACTCCCATAGAGCAACCACGTTATCAGAACTACCAAAGAGGGGGTCAGAATTACCAACAAGGTGGTCAGAGACAACAGAGACACACACCAAATAATTGGACATTTGATAACACCAGTAGCGAAGAGGAAGCGGCACCTGAACAAGCATCAACATCTAACCAAAACAGGGTTTGCTTTTTGCCTGAAAGTAGAACGAACGAGGACTTAAGTGTACTCCTAAGGGCTTTATTAGGGCAAACCCAGAGAGGCCAATGGGAGGGAGGGGGTCAATGATAAGTAGTGGAAACAGCATATAGACTGGTTTTAGCTGTAGCAATGACATTGTTGTTAATTTATCCAGATATGCACTGACATTTGATGAAGTGAGAGTGCTGAATAAAGGGTTGGGCTTTGTTCCCACCCCCGTCATGACACCTTTAATTGCAGGGCTGAGATCTTTGAGATGATGAGGAAAATAAAAATCCACAAATTCTTTGCTGAAAAAGAAAAAGATCTTCCCTCCATCTTTGCATCAAACCTACATCGCCCCTCAGGTTTCTGTCCACCAACTTCTTCAGTTGGTCCTGAGGTTGCTGTTTTTGAACAGTGGGTACTACATGATATTGAAGTCCTGGAACAAACTCACAAGCAAACCTATCTAAATAACATGAGTAAAAATGATTGGTCGGCTATAAAATCATTATAGGATAATAAATCCATAACGATTAACCAAGCCGACAAAGGCGTAGCTGTAGTGGTACTAAATACCATGAGGCGGAGGTCTTAAGACTTTTGGGAGTCCGCACAAATTATCATCCTTTGATGCAGGACCCCACACCCAAACTCTTTGATACCATCAAGACCCTGGTGGCGGATGCAGAAGGAAAGAAATGGATAACATCTAAAGAGGCGGATTTCATTATTAATCAGAAACCGCCGGTACCGGCATTTTACATTCTGCCTAAGATCCATAAGACACAACGTCCGCCACCAGGGGGCCCGATTGTGTTGGGCATTCAGTCAGTCCTGGAACCCCTGTCCCAATTTGCGGACTTTTTTGTGAGGGAGGCAGTCATTACACAACGTTCATACATGCAGTATACGACTGATATATATAACATTCTCAAGACAGCGGAGTTTGACCCTGAAAATCAATTGCTGGTCACTATTGATATTGAATCACTATATACCAGCATCCCCCAGGAGGTGACGCTGGTGAATGGTTTTATGACACCCCCCAGGTTCACGTGGTCGATCAGTAATACATCTGCTGTATACCTGAATGTGGATATTACAGCTGTGGACCAGAGGATGGCCACCACTGTTCATCATAAGAAAACAGATAGGAATTCCCTTCTCCTTTATCGCTCGTTCAACCCAATAGTCCTAAGGGATAATCTCCCGCTGGGCCAGTTCTTGCGTATCGCCGCAACTGTTCCACGATTGGTAAATTTATGGAACAATCAGAAGAACTGGTATCCAAACTAAAGGAAAGGGAATATCCAATCAAAGTCATTAAGCAAGCACGCAAGCGCACTTTGAACACTCCACGTGAAGCTCTGTTGGAGAGGAGCGCTAAGGAAAGGAAAGAGTGTCTCCCAGTTGTCACCACATTTGAGCCACTCTCTACAAAAATGAGACAGATAGTGAGGAAACACTGGTCCATTCTGATACTGCCACAAGCAAAATGCCACCTCCACGGTTTGCGTTTAAAAGAGCGTCTAACCTGAAGGACAAACTTGTCCATACCTGCACTCCTACAACAACACAGTTAACCACCCTTCCATCTGACCATTATCCGTGTGGGGGTTGTTCGTAATGTAATCTCACTCAGGTGACTAAAAGTGTGATTTTGAACAATGGCAAAACGTGGTTCATAAACAAGTTCAGTAACAGTAACACATCGAATGTTATTTATAGACTGACCTGTAGCTGTGGGCTGCATTACATTGGCCTAACCTCACGGAAGGTGAAAGTGCCCATACAAGAGCACTTGAGCACTCTCAAGGCAAGAAGTTGACAACACGTTTAGTAAAACACTTTAATGAGAAACACCATGACCCCAAGGATCTGATATGGACTGTTCTCGAAAGAGTGTTGGGTGAAAGACACAATGTTGAATCCATTCTGGCTAGGAAAGAAGCCAAATGGATTTTTTCAGAACGAGCGGATCAGGACGGTCTGAACGATTCCATCGAATGGAATAGTTTCAGCAGGCTTTAGAGGGTATGAGGCTATCTATGTGACTATAAGACACTAGGATGCTTACATTTTGATGGTCCCCGTTTGACACCACAAGCAATCACCATGCATATTTCTGCATGGGGGCCTAGTGCTAGGAATGATTATTTGGTATTAGAAGATGTTACCCCATGCAGACAGAATGGTTTCCGTATAAAGTGGAAATTGGACAACTCCGATAAACTGCAAGCTAGAATTATTAAAGAGGGGTTTGCTGAAATTTATAGTTGCCTTAATCCTGAGGCCCCTAACGGGTGTATTATAACTAATTTTGTGGCACTCGGTGATGCTGTAAAAAGGTGCCTTACCATTACTAAAGCCCGAATTAGGAACCAAAATGTGGGCTGGTTTGATAGCTTATGTACTCAATCCCTGCGGGAACTCAAGCTTGCCTTAACAAAACACCCGAGAGATAGGGAGGCCGTCAAATTACTTAGGCTTACCTATAAAAGTAATCTTGTACGTAGGAAGCAGGAACTCAGGGAACTTGCCTGGGATGCCCTGAACCAAGCTTCGGTACTACGGGACAGTAGGCTGTTCTGGTCTACGGTTAATAGTCCTTTCCTTGCCAATGAAGAGTTTCCCAAACTATCAGCGCAGGTTAGCGAAGCCAATTGGGTCTCCCATTTTTCTGGTATTTTTAATCCACCCGGGGGAGACTCTGACGGTCCTACTATCCCGATGTCTGAGACTAGGATACCTTTGGATATTACCCTACCAGAGGTGGTTATCTCCCTAAGCCAGAGTAAAGGTGGAAAGGCACCGGGACCCGATGGGGTACCGGTAGATCTGTACAAATCTAACCCCAGTCTCTGGTGCCCACTCCTGACCCAGGTGTTTAATGCATCAGTCCTGGAGAACACCCCTCCTACTTGGAGTGAATCCCTAATTCTACCTATTTACAAGAAGGGAGATAGAGGCGAGGCTAAGAACTATCGCCCTATCTCCCTTCGTGATTCCTCCCTGAAGATTATGAGCAGGGTTCTCCTTATAAGGCTCGAGGAGTGGGTTGAAGAAAATAATATCATGGCTGAATCCCAATTTGGTTTTCGCAAAGGCTTAGGGACTACGGAGCAGTGCCTTAACCTTGACCTCCTTATAGGGAAATATACGAGAGCGAAACAAGGGTCCCTATTTCTCTGTTTTGCCGATCTTTCGAGCGCCTTTGACCTTGTGGACCATGAACTCTTGTGGTGCACTTTATTGGCCATGGGCGCCCCCCAGGCAATCATTCACTTTCTGGCTCGTCTCTACAATAAGCTGTCAGCCCAGATACATTTTGGTCCGTCGGGTGAATGTACCGAGAAAATCAGGGTTAAGTCAGGCATAAGGCAGGGCTGTGTACTGGCCCCCCTGTTATTTTCCCTCTTTATCAATTCCATCGAATCTGAACTCAAAAAGGTCCAGGCGGATTCCCCTCAAGTCGGTGGACTTCCCGTACCAGTTCTGCTTTATGCCGACGATACGGTGCTCCTTTCGCGTACTCCAAATGGGCTACAGAAACTTATGAACACTTTTTATGATTTTATTAATGCGAGGAAATTGAAAATAAATAACACCAAGACTTTTATTATGGCCTGTGGTAAACGGATGAAATCTGTTATGCCGTTCCATTTTAACAATCATACTATTGAGGTAGTGGATAGGTTCTGCTACCTCGGTGTTACCTTTAACAACAAGGGGACATGGTCCCAGGAGATCTCAAATGTTAATGGTAGAATGGCCAAAAGCTCATCTGGTATTTTTATTTATTTAAAGGATGGGACTAATTAAGAATAGGCTTTGCTCCCGCCTGGTCCCTTGGATTGCCCACCCGTGCTGATATATTTTCCAGGGGGGCGTGATAAAAGACGCTGTATTTAGATCAATAATTATTTATGACATTGAAGACCACGGTAAGCTGTATGCAAGCGGGAGAGAGAGAGGTGGACATTGCTGGAAATCGCTGAGCAGTTTGGACCTAGTCTATGACGCTCACTGTTAGGTGTGAGTGCATGTACCAAGACTGTCGAGTACCGGTAATGATGTTGACATTTCAGTGTGCACAGAACCTGGATAATAATGAAACCACACATACAATGACATGTTGGGTATAATGATAAAGGGAGCATGTTGAGAAACTAGTGGCTTGAAGCATTTGCACTCTTAAATATCACCCTGCATAACTGAATGTTTGGAAAAGGAATATGAAGGTTGAGTACATACAAAATTCAATTAGTGGTAGCACAGCATGTATGGCTGTAGGGTGTTGGTTTTTATTGTAAGAAAGACGGGATATCGATGGAGATACTAAGGAATAATATAACAAATCCTTTTTGAATGTCTGTAGGGGGCTAGACTGTGTGCAGTCACCCGAGGGGCACGTGATCTGAGGACAGGTGTACCATTGTGAAGACAATTGCAGGTACGAGGAGGCATCGCAACCGCTAGGTAAAAATGTGATTATGTACATTATTTGCAGCAAACCGCTTGGCTAAAAAGCTTTTAAATTCATTTTGCCTTCGTGGAAGTCAGATGGATGTTACAACTAGCGTCCTGCTTATGTGTGTGTTTTTTTAACGGTACCATCACAGGTTTTAGGTAAATCTCTAGTGAAGTTGAGAATTGGAACCCCTTACAGCCCTGAAGAAGTTGTGTGACTATTCAGCAACGAAACATGTTGGCAGTATAAAGTTGATCATGGTTTGACGGAAACCATTTTTTTATTGAGTTAGCTTGCAGCATTCAATAAAGTTGTGTCAGGCCAGCAAGCTTTACCGGTTTTTAATGGTGAGAATTATGTTTCCAGATTCTCACAAGGGTCCAATGGGCACATATATAAAAAACACTAGGCACTGATTGTTTAAGTTTTACTATCACTCTTAACCTATTGGTTTGAGATTCTTCCAAAAGGAGAATTCACACTTATCTTTTCTCCACACAGTGAGCGATGATGACAAGTGGGCATACTGGCGAGTACCATCCAGTTGCCCCCTGGGTGATTCTACAGTGAGGTAGTCTCTCTCTTCTCGCACACTTTCTTTCACACTTTTTTCACAATTCTTTGGTGATTTTTGGGTGGGATGCAGCCTCTGATGGTTTTTAAGATATTACATTGCTACACCACAACAATCTGAGTAGTGATAAGGCACACACTCTAGGGAATTGAAAAATATTGAAAATCCTGTTGTCATAGTCGAAGGAACAGGTGTAGTGTAGGCTAGGCTATTTGTTGTCTCTACTAGGGATGCCCCAGCTCCATCAGGTGAACATTAGGTGAGGTTGTTTTTGGAGGTTAGTTGAGTTTTACGCCATGTTTGCAGTTTTATTTGCGGAGAAAACGTACTACTTGAGATAACTCCTGCATACTCTGCATGTATTTGAGTGGAGTGGCATGTGTCAGAAACAGTTTGAGGAAATAAAACTTGACATTTGTGAAGTAATACCCTTACATCAATTCAACGCTAGAGCCCAAACTATCTTAACAATGGATGCTAGTGGTAAAGGGCAAGGGGCGGTGTTATCCCAGCTCCCCAGACCCTTAACTACTCCAGAAGAAAAATTCTCAGTAATTGAACAGGAAATGTTGCCATGTGTGTGGGCTACCGCCAAATTCAGAGTTTGTGTGGGGTAATTAATTCACAATATGTACTGACCAGTAACTGCTGGTAAACGGTTTGACCATGGAAGGATATCATAATGCTACTCCCCGTATAGCTAGGATGTCCCTTTATTTACTGGATTATGCTTACAATGTTCAGTATCTCCCAGGGAGAAGGAACAAGGTAGCTGACTATCTCAACAGGCCACCCCTACTGGGGTGTTGCTGAATGAAGTGAGTTAGTGAGATACCTATAGTGTAGCTAGCATTGAGTGTGGTACAGATACTATTTCTGATTCTGACTTGGAAGTTGGATATAGTGAGGATTTGACCTTAAGCAAAGTCAAGGAATATACACTGTAGGGTTGGCCTAATAAAAGAGATGTGGTGGAAGAATGCAAATGTTTTTCGAAACTTAGGGACAAAGTATTTGTCTTAAGTTATGGTTTCCTTTTAACAAGTAACAGGGCCATCACAGAGCCTACAACTGAGGATACCTGAATTAATGAACGAAGGCCATCAGGGTGTGTTCAAATCTAAACACATACTCAAAAGTTCATATTGGTGTCCTGGCATGGACACCACTATACAGAAATGTGTCAGGACTTGTGAACATTGTACCAATGCAAATACGTCTTTGGTTGTGTTGAGACCGCTCTAGGCATAGGAGACATATCTTCTGGTCCATGGGAAGTTTTAGCCATTGATGTGCTGGGCCCCGTGTTAGACAGTAGGGGCATGCCCAAATATGTTGTAGTACTACTGGATATGGACCTTTGGGAGTCCTGAGGCGGAAAGCCGGGACCGTGCGTAGCAATGTTTTAAAAATGTTTTAAAGATAACGTGACATTGATTTTGATACTGCACTGATTGTTAAGATTGCACATTTCTCCCACATTCTTCCTACCTGCACCTATTGAGGCCCCCCCTGCGCTTGCTTCCTCACCCGACCCTACCGATCGTCCTGTCAGCCGATTTGGGGCTGCTGGAACACGGGGAAGGGCCGGGCAATTTCGGAGCCGCCATCTTGGGTGGGTGCAGAGTCGGTGGGCTAGTTGTGGGGATAGCGCCTGGCTGAGTGGCATAAATAGAGAGCCACTGCACTCGCCAGCACCTTTAGGAGTCTTGAGGTGGAAAGCCGGGACCGCGCTTAGCAATGTTTTAAAAATAATGTGACATTGATGTTAATACTGCACTGATTGTTAAGATTGCACATTTCTCCCGCATTCTTCCTACCTGCACCTATTGAGGCCCCCCTGCGCTCGCTTTCTCACCCGACCCTCCCGATCATCCTGTCAGCACACTTGGGGCTGCTGGAACACGGGGAAGGGCCGGGCAATTTCGGAGCCGCCATCTTGGGTGGGTGCAGGGTCGGTGGGCTAGTTGTGGGGATAGCGCCTGGCAGAGTGGAATAAATAGAGAGCCACTGCACTCGCCAGCACCTTTAGGAGTCCTGAGGCCGAAAGCCGGGACCACGCTTAGCAATGTTCTAAAAATAACGTGACATTGATTTTAATACTGCACTGATTGTTAAGATTGCACATTTCTCCCGCATCGTCCTACCTGCACCTATTGAGGCCCCCCTGCGCTCGCTTCCTCACCCGACCCTCCCGATCGTCCTGTTAGCCGATTTGGGGCTGCTGGAACACGGGGAAGGGCTGGGCAATTTCGGAGTCGCCATCTTGGGTGGGTGCAGGGTCGGTGGGCTAGTTGTGGGGATAGCACCTGTCCTCCCTATCCTCATTATAATGAGTTTGCTTACCTGGACGCGCAGCGGACGCGCGCAGAGGGCACGCCGGCGGCCTGCCGAAGTCTGCGCCCATCCGCGCCAGTCCGGGTCCAGGGGCCAGGACCCCTGCTCCTGTCACTGCAGCCCCTCTTATATATTCGCGCACCTCCCTCCTGCAATTAAGAGTTGTTACCAACTCTGTATGTAGGCACTCGTTAAACCTCGCAAAATATCAACAAGGATGCAGACACTGTTCCTTCCATCTGGAGCGGACGGAGGAGAATAGGCGGAAACATGCGTGTAAACTTAATCTGGCGTTATTGAACTGTCGATCCCTGCCCAAACATGCCATAGAAATCTCAATCTTATTACATGACATGGCACTTGTGTACTGTTTCTTACAGAGAAAAAAACGGGGTTTGCAGAGAGCACTCCTTGTTGTCCTTAAATTAATCCTTATATACTATTGGTGCTGAGACTGATAAGGGGCGTCACTCCTGGAAATTGTTTAAGTTTGAGACCAACTGGGGTGTTAGTCCAGTCCCGCACTGTTCATATAGTGTTAACCACACCTTTAGTGTTTGTCAATATAAACTCCACTTAATCAAATGCGCTACACATTTGCCCCCATTTGGGTCATGAATCAATATCAACATCAACATTCGATGTTCCACTGTTTACACAACAACAATTTTTTTACATATTTTACGTCTTCATAAATCGGCAGAAAATAACCTGTCTATAGACGCCCTTTAAGTTTTAGTATGTCGGCATATACTGCTGCACCAATAAGTCCAAAAGGTTCGATTTCACATCGCGAATTAATAGCTTTAATGTACTGAAACATCAGTCCAATATGGCGACACATCACAGGGAATGGCTTAGCCGAATCGAGTAATTAGTCCGTCCTTTGTTACTACCCAGGAAACGGCGTTTATCCAAACAAACATAAACCGCGATCGACACTCGTTCTTAACAACCGAGGTCACCACGATACAACGAGTAACGGCAGTAATCTTTAGGTAAGCGGAGATCGGTTCGTTCAAATATCAACTAATGCGCGTTTGTTTTAAATTACGAACATAGATTGTTGCAGCACCGCGTAAATGGCGCTTAGGCGGTCATTAAACGCTATGAGAAGGGCAGTAGCTTAACGAATTCCTTTTGCATCTTGTTTCAGAAATATTCGGCTCATTTAATCACAGGTATGTGACAAACAAGAATATAACCTTGTTGCTCCAATACATGGAGAGGTACAGACACTCATGAGCCATTCCGTATTTTATTTCATTGACTAGGTCAAAAAGAAACGACGCACAACTACAGGTATGTTTATATATCTTCATGGAACAATTCCACAAATAACTATATTGTAAACTCAACGTAAACTATTGCTACACGGTCTATATTTGTTCTTTTGTTACAGCACACAAACAGATTCTTCGTGACTATCACGGTAAGATTAGGGGAAATTGATTATTATTCCTCCATAGTGAAACCAAGAGGCATATGTAATTCATACTTCCGCAAATATTTGTTACAGATAGCAGATGTTGGCTTAATACAACCTGAAGGTATGAACATATAACATAAAAAAAATTTATACAAAAAATGTGAGCATCCATGTACACACATGATAAACAATTGTTTTTTTATTTTCCTTTTTTCTTGTAGAGGCAGCCCCTGAGGAAGGCACTCAAGGTGCCGAAATGCATTGGGCATATGACTAGGATGTATTAAGAATTGTAAATGTGCTTGTGATTCATTTATAGCTAATGTGATTACCAGTGACAATATAAGAAATGTACTGAATAACAAATGTTTTTTGGAAATATCATGTGATATATAACATGAATTTAATCGCAAAAACAAAATGTTAAATAAATCAAAAGAAAGCATTTGATTAAGTGGAGTTTATATTGACAAACACTAAAGGTGTGGTTAACACTATATGAACAGTGCGGGACTGGACTAACACCCCAGTTGGTCTCAAACTTAAACTGTTTCTTACAGAAACATGGCTGGGATCAAGCTCTGGTCCAGATATTGTCCAGGCTCTGCCCCCGGGGTACGTGATCCAGCATATCGATAGAGTAGGGAAGGTAGGAGGTGGAATTGCAATCCTCTTCAAGGAACATCTAGTATGCCGAATATTAGGCAGCCTACTCTCCGACTGCGAAAATGTTCACTTTTCCATTGCCCTGTCACCGTCAGCCTCTTTCACAGGTCTCCTGGTGTATCGTCCCCCAGGATCTGTAGGGCCATTCCCAAAGGTACTACTGGAAACGGTAGTGAACTTGGCCAGTTCAGCCTCTAATTTCACCATACTTGGAGATCTGAACTTGCACCTTGATGATCCACAAGACACAATAGCCACGGAGCTGGCCCAAGACTTGGCAACATGTGAAATGGCTTTAAAAAGCCAGCAATCCACCCATACAAAGGGACACCTTATTGACCCAGTCTTCTCTAATATCACAGATTCAACCATCAAGGATCCTAGTGCGGTCCTGTGGTCTGACCACTCTGTAATAACATTCAACTGGAATGCTCCCCTTCTGGGCCCGATCAAACCCCTCTGCAGAACGCAGGCAAGACACTGGCCCAAACTCAATGTGAGTGAATGGTCGGAAGTACTGAGGTCCAATGGAGGAAAGACTTTAGCTCAGAGAAAAAGACTAAATATAGGGCTTCCATCAATGCCTACAAATCTGCTCTAAAGGCGGCTAAGACTGCCTTCTATGCAGAGAAATTATAGCGTGCCCTAACGCACCGAAAGAGATTTTTAGAATTGTCAAATCTCTCCTGAAGGCTCCCGACCCTCCTTCAATTCGTAATGTAACTGGATCAAAATGTGAAGTACTTGCAACCTTTTTTCAGACCAAAATTCAAAAGATTCTTTTGGCCCTCCCCCCTACTCTTAATCCCGAATCTCTAATGATAACTGAATCATCCTCTCTAGGAGAGGCCTTTAAGCTCTCTTCTTTTACCCCTCTTACTGAGGAACTGGTTCTCCCCCTCCTCAAAGCAATAAAAAGTGGTTCGCCACTCAATCCTGCTCCAATCAACATCCTGAAATCAGTTCTGCCCATTATCACTACACCAATCATTAATTTGATTAATTCCTCGATTGAAGCAGGCATAGACCCACGGGACTGGAAGCTGGCCATGGTCAAACCACTGATTAAAAAACCTAATATTGACCCGGAGACTTGTCCAACTATCGTCCTATCTCCCTTCTCCCATGCATCAGCAAATTGGCGGAAAGATTTGTGACCCACCAACTCTCCGCTTTTCTTGAAGCCTTTAATCTTCTCCATCCATCTCAAACAGGCTTCCACCCTGGGCAAGGGACGGAGACGGCGCTTGTATAGGTGGTTGTGGAGTCTAGGAGGATTCTTACGCAGGTGGCAATGTGGCCATTATCCTCCTGGACCTCAGCGCCGCCTTTGATACAGTGAATCACCGCATCCTCTTAGCCCGTCTAAACAAACTTGGAGTCTCGGGAAAGGCCCTCACATGGCTGGAATCCTTCCTGCAGGAAAGGTATTTTAAGGTGTTTGAGGGGGATTGCCACTCCTCTCCCCTACCTCTGCAGTGTGGGGTCCCTCAGGGTTCTTCCCTTAGCCCCACACTTTTTAATGTGTACATGTCCCCTTTAACGGAGATAGTGGCTCCCTATGGGATCGAATTGGTTAGCTATGCAGACGACAAGCAGCTCGTTGTCTCTCTGAGCCAAGCAGAGCTGTTCCCAACGAGTCTAAGTGTCTGTCTGGAAGAAGTGGCCAACTGGATGAGCCAGTCTCACCTTAAACTTAACGGTGAGAAGACCGAACTTATGCTGCTAGGTAGGCAGGCATCTTTCAATGCTGCTACACTATGGCCACCCTGTATGGGCCCTGGGCCTACTCCAAAAAGTGAGATCAAGAGTCTAGGACTCTGGTTAGATGAGGATCTCTCGTTCAAAGTACAAGCCAGGAAAACAGCGGCCACCTGTTTTGGCCTACTAAAATCTATACGTAAAATTTGCCCCAGCTGCCGGACAAGGCCTAAAGTATCCTACTTCAAGCCTTGATCTTATCCAGGCTTGACTATGGAAATGCGATCTATTTGGGAACCCCGGCGTCTGTGATCTGTAAGCTCCAGGTGGTCCAGAATTCAGCAGCGAGATTGTTGACTGGCACTAACCATCGCTCCTCAGCTAAACCAGCGCTAAGATCACTTCACTGGCTGCCGATAAAAGAACGGATGCATTTTAAGGCCCTCTGTATCGCCCATAAAAATCTTCATGGTAAGGGTCCTCCAGTTCTTGCCAACCTTATTACACCCCACACTACAGCCAGGAATCTGCGGTCCAATGATCTCAACTTGGCAGAAGTTCCCAGAATCAGAAAGTCGCGCTCCGGAAGCCGCCTTTTTTCCTACAATGCATCAAAACTTTGGAACTCTATGCCCCCCTCTCTGCGGCAAGAGCCTAACCTCCTCACCTTCCGCAGGAAACTGAAGACATGGCTATTCCCGGAAATCTAATTACTAAGAATACATTAGAACAATACCAGCTTCTCTGCTTCGGCGGCTCCAAGCGCTGGGATGCCTCCGGTAGCCATGCGCTATATAAGAACAATTTCAATTCAATTCAATTCATATGTATTCCAAGTGGTCAGAATTATTGGTCAGTTAAATATCTGATGCAGCTACTAATTTTTCCTTTGCTTGAGACGGTATTCCTCAGGAAAGGTATTCTTAAATCATTTTTGAGTGACAATGGACCGCAATTTATTGCTTAGAAATTTACTAACATTTTGAAAAGGAATAGTGTTAAGAAAAATAAAACTCCTGTATATCATCCTGACTGTAATGGCATTGTTCAAAGGTTTAACAGGGTTATGATGGGAATATTCAGGCTGCCATCAATGCGGGTAAAAACTAGGAGCTTAAGCTAAACAAGTTTGTGTGAGCGTATAACATCATACCCACTATAACTGGGAACAGCCCTTTCAAGATTCTAAGAGGATGAGACCCTTTCACAAAGGGCGATTCTGCATGGATGACTCAGGAAATGCAGAGCAAATGGTCACTGGAGGTGGTTAAGGCTAATCTGGTGAATGCTCGCAACATGTATAAAGAGTACTATGACAAGAACAAAGATGCAATAGAAGTGTGTTTGAGTGAAGGGGAGTGGGTGCGGGAAATTGAGCAGGATGGTCAATAAGGGTAGTAGCCATTTTTCTTTACCTCTGAGAGTGAGGAACGTTTTAGCTTGTTTAGCTGAACTGGAAGATGGCAAGCTTTGGCATTTTAGCAAACTGGCAAAATACAACAAGATCTTGTCATGGAAGTGTGGCAAGATCCATTCCTCTGATTCATGGATGAGGGATGGAAATGACTTGGATGGAACCAAAGGCAACCTCAATGGTACTAGTGGAGGAGAGAATTCCTTGGAATCCTGTAAAGAGGTACAACCTGGAGTGGCGCAAGATGTGAGTAGTGACTTCAGGTGCATCAGTGAACTTTACTTGCCACAAGTTGCACAAAAGGTACCAAGGGAAGATACTAGAACGAAAGTTACACATTCTGGTTGGCCTGTAAACTTTCCAGTGAAGCTGAAGGTCTTTATTATAGGTTAGGACATTGTCATTCTGTATTACATTGAGGATTTTATTTTTGCGGATTTGAGAGGATATACTTTTAGTCATTATTCTTTACTGTTTCTATTATATCTTTCATTTATTGCCATTGCATTCATTGTCATTGTATAAAAGGGGAAGGTGTGTCATGTTCTTTCATTGTCTGTATGCCCAAGGTTGTTACTGGGTGCATGGAGAGAATGCTGGTTTAGTGGAATTGGACTGGGATGTAAGAATGTGACCGGTAGCGGGGATAGTTGAGATCAGGGCTGTAGTTGAAAGACGCTTGAACCGCTCTCCAGTTATGGAATAAACTTAGAGTTACAACCTATACTTACTGCGTCATAAGATTTGTGATACTTTTGGATACACAAAGAGATAACACAAGTTGATACCCTAATACACACAGACAAGACTCAGAGTAACATGTACAGACAAACACACACAAGGCACACGCAAACTAGGGTGGACATCTCCCTTTAGATCATAACGAACACTGGGGCAGATTTACAAACCCCTTGCGCCACCTTTGCGTCACTTTTCCCATGTTAAAAGTGACGCAAAAGTGGCGCAAGGCACTTGTAAATCTGCCCCACTGTTTACAGTCCTGGACTTGTGTGCGAGAGTGTAATGCACTCTGGGAGTGAAGTTATTATTGTTTTACCCCATTTGAACTAATTAGACTAATATACATGAAATCAATTAATAGTTCAGGACTTGAGACAGTGTCCGTAATGACTTGCACGGAGGTGTTCACGCTAATGCAGACACAGGTGACAGATGGATGCATGAATTAATTCATAACTGGGTGGGTACACAGATGAAAGTCCGGTAATTCATACACCTGTGGTTGAGTGGGAAGACTAATGGGCG
Source organism: Lissotriton vulgaris (assembly GCF_964263255.1). Lineage (NCBI taxonomy): Eukaryota > Metazoa > Chordata > Amphibia > Caudata > Salamandridae > Lissotriton > Lissotriton vulgaris. The sequence continues at coordinate 322,601,897 of NC_141698.1, read as the reverse complement.
GGGTTGATACACTGGGTGGATGCAAATGTGAGTGGATGATTGAATGCTTCAGTAATGGTGGGTGAATATATTTGCATGGATAATTTGTGGATGAAGAATGCATGGATCCAAGTGGATAGTGGATATATGTGGGTAGATGGGGGTGGATGAGTAAATGAATACCTGGAGACAAGGATCACAGATGAACACAGATATTGATAAGTACAAGCAGAAGGTTGAATGAACAGATGAAAGCAAGGATATGGGTGGAAGGTTGCTTTACAGATGTAATGGGATTTTTCCCCCTGGACAAGCATATATATAGAGAGAGCTGCTCTTTCTACCAAGCCTAAGGCATGGATGAACAAATAGAAGACCACACACAAGTGGCCTCCCTTAATCCGACAGTCTTCCCACAAGCATATTCAGGCCGCACAGTGGTCAACAACACACCATCTTTTCCAAAAGGATTCAAGTGTATGAAGGAGATCTTCCTTGGATGTTCACCAACCAGCTTAAGATAAACAGTGGGAAAAGGGAGATCCTATCTCTGTTCTGTCTGTCAGTTATCTGAACTATGCCATTCTGGACAGATATTCTGGAAAAGAGGTCCAACCCCACTCCTATTCTTAAGAATTTGTGCGTTAAATACGGCCAAACCCTGTCTAAAGAGTCTCCCATCATTAAAGGGGTGAAGTTGTGTTCTTAGCTTCTATGGGCCCGATGTAGGTAGGGCGTTACCGATCGGTAACGGCCGAAAATACCGATTTTTGGCCCTTACCGATCGGTAAACAGCCATCGAGATGTAGGGAACCAAAAACAGAAAGAATCGGACAGAAAACCGAATCGGAATGAGTACCGAATGGGAAAGAATCCGATACGTACATACCTAAAATCGGATATGTAACGAATCGGAAAAACACCGAATCGGATGCAAAGACCGATTCGGTCCAATTACCGAATCGTTAGTGACACCGAATCGGGAAATCACCGATTCGGTCCAATTACCGAATCGTTAGTGACACCGAATCGGAAAATCAACGATTCGGTCCAATTACCGATTCGTAAGTGACACCGAATCGGAAAATCACCGATTCGGTCCAATTACCGATTCGTTAGTGACACCGATTCGGAAATTCACCGATTCGGTTCAATTACCGATTCGGTACAAATACCGAATCGGACATGATCCGATTCGGAAAACATGCCGAATCGTATGAATCTCCGATCGGGAAATTCCCCGATTCCGACAGTTGGGGAGATGTAGGGAGGCACAGAAACACCGAAACCGGCTCAAAATCGGTAGAATTCACTCGGTATTTACCATGGATTGCAATCAGGTGGTAACCAACTCCAACCCATATAAACAGTCCCAAAATGCATTGCAACTTGCAGGATGGCAGCTTTCTATGTCATTGCGAGGCGGCTACGGCTACAGCAGGAAGGACAGAGGGAATGGCTAAGAAATGAACAGGTCTACAGACAGAGGGTAACCCTGTTCATGCTCACTGAGGCTGAGATCCTACAGAGATACAGGCTGGACTCTGACACCATACTTGAGCTCATCAGGGACCTCAAACCATTCTTGGACCACCACACCCCAAGGGCACACGCCATCCCTGCGCACGTCCAGGTGCTATGCAGCCTACACCTGCTTGCGTCTGGCAGCTATCAAAGTGGAGTAGCAGCAGCAGGAGGGGTGAGCCAGAGCAGCCTGTCAAGGTTCTTCCACATATTCCTTGACGCCATGATAGACAGGATGGACCAATACATCTCTTTCCCTGCAACCCACGCAGAACTGCTACAAACTAAAGCTGACTTCTACCAGATGGCACAATTTCCCCAAATCATCGGTTGCATAGATGGCACACACATTCCGATTTGCCCACCAGCGGACACCGAATACATATACCGCAATCGGAAATCTACACACACCATCAACGTGCAGGTGATCTGCAATGCCAAGTCCACCATCACAGACCGGGTAGCAAAATTTCCAGGGAGTACCCATGACTCCTATATATTCCAACAGAGCGGCATATATGCACGGCTGATGGCTGGCGAATTTGGAGAAGGATACCTCCTAGGTGAGACACATCATCAGACCCCCATAACACATAGTAGGTAGGTGGAATACAAGTATGCATGTGTCTAATGTGACCCCTTTCTCTTCCAGGCGACAGTGCATATGCCCTCCGCTCATTCATACTCACCCCCTACCTCAACCCCTCCACACCCAGCCAAAGGAGGTATAACCGGGCCCACATACGCACAAGGAATGTTGTTGAACGGACCTTTGGCATCTGGAAAAGTAGATTCAGATGCCTGCACAAGAGTGGAGGTGCAAGGCAGTATACCCCCATCACCTGCTGCAAGATCATAGCTGTATGTGCAATGTTATACAACCTTGCGGTCAAGAAGGGCACTGAGGTGGAGTTGTCTGACTACGAGGACTATGACGACGACAAAGCTGTGCCACTGACACAGCCAGCTGGGGTGTGTACGCCAAGTGATGGCAGATACAGACGTGAGGAGATCACTGAGAACTATTTCTGACTGAGTACAGATGCAAAGACAGCTAAATGTTGCTTGCAAAAAACAAATTTTAATAGTGATGCACCACAGTTACAGCACTGATGTGCATCAAAAAATGGAGTTTGTAAAATAAAATAAAGTCCAGGGTTCTGGTTTGCTCATCCCCCCTTGCCAGGCTATTTTTTTGCCCGCTTGGCAGACCCACTGGGGTGTCCCTCGGCCCCCTCCGAATGCCCAGCAGCATCAGCGGATCGCCTGGTGCTCCTCCGTGGCTCAGATGCAGCGCTGGCCGGGCTGCTGCGGCTGCTGCTGTCTCCAGCATCAGCCAGGTCCAGGGCAGGATTGGAGGCGGTGTTTGATATTATCATGGCCTCCATGGCCGTGGTGATCCTGGCCATCCCCCTAGTGAGCTCAGCCGTATGCTGACTGAGCACAGATTCTTGGTTGGAGCTGCGATGGCACAGTTGTGCGGTCGCCGCTGCAAGGCGGGCCATGGCCCGGTTCAGCACCCGGGCATCCCTCCTGCGCGCAACCTCATGCTCCTCCTGTCTGGCAGATGAGTGGGTGATGGCAGTGGTCAGCCTGCCTAACCCTGCTGCCACCTCCTTGTTGCTGTCCACAACAGCCTGGAAACCCTTCACCAACTCCCCCATCTGCATGTTGTGCTGCAGGAGCTGGCGTTGGCAGGCCATGGTGGATCTGGCCTGTTGGCGCTGGATTTTAACCATCTGTCCCTCCAGGCCCAGGAACACACTGCCCTCCCGTGCTGGTGCAGCAGTGGTGGTGGTGGCACGGCGTCGGGCACTGCTGCTTCCGGCCTGCTGAGTGGGCTGGGGTGCCACTGGTGGGGGTGTGGTGCTGGCCGGTCCCTGAGCCCCTGCTCCCAGGACAGGTTGGACAGGTGGCAAGGCCACGGTTGTGGCAGGAGCTGGTGTAGGCGGAATGGTCTGCCTTGTAGGGGAGTTTTCTGGTGAGAATTGCAAGGGGGGTGTGCTGGGCACTACTGGGGAGTGCACTGCTTGGAAGTCAATGACCAGGACTCCCTCCATTCCTAGCCCTGGGGTGTCTCCTTCCTCATCCTCCTCCTCCTCCTGGCCAGCCTGGCTGGTGCTCGGCCCTGCGACTGCAGTGTTGGACGTTGCTGCTCCCTCTGCTGTCACAGTTGTTGCGCCTGATGGGGCCCCTAGGTACAAAGAAGCATTTGTAAACTGAGTGCTGATGTATTACAGTCAGTACAATTATGGCATTCCACATGTCCTTGCATCTCCTTACACCATGTCACACTGTTTCCTGTCTTGTGATTCTGCACTGACATATTTGGCTAACTTCTGCTGACTACATGTACCATGATGCTTGTCTCTTGTATGTTGGTGACAGTACAGTGCTGGTGTTTGCCTATGCATTGTGTCTAATGGGGAGGTGTCTGGTAGGGTGTGTCATGATGCGCATGCTTCTTACCTGTAGCTGTGGCTCTCGCAGAGCTGTCCAGGGTCCCGATTCCTACGACACTCTCCCTCTCAATGGTGCTGGAGACAATTTCCTCCAGCTCGGTGAGAGGTGGCGCCGGGTTGTTGCCTCCTCCAGTGAGTCCAGCCTGCCTTTGTATGTCAGCCAGCTTCCTCTTCGTGAGGCTGCGGATGTCGTAAAACCTTTTTTTCAGTTCCTCGATGGACCTGGGGGTGACACCCGCAGCATTGACCTTCTGGGCGATGTCGGCCCAGATTCTCCTCTTTGTGCTGTCTGGCACGTTGAGGGACAGCTTGCCAAACAGCTGGCGGTGCACCCTCACCACCTCCTCAACCAGCACCTGAAGTTCGGTGGTGGTGAACTTGGGCTTCCTCTTCTGGGAGGACTTCTGGCTTCCTGCCTGATCTGCCATTTTCTCCTGTTCAGTTTGCAACCTCCTTCTCCCACTGCTGCTAACTGTGTGTGTTGGGCTCAGGCAGGCTTTCCAGAAACTTCTTAATTAGCTGCACCTGCCAGGGTTGCCACTCCCTGTTTGGGTGGGGGAGGGGGAGCCACCTCATTGGCTGAATCGCCTATTGCCGAATCGGCTTTTACCGATTCGGTAATATCCGAATCGGTAAAATCCGATTCGGTATTATCCGAATCGGTAAAAGCCGAATCGGTTCATTCAATGCATTCCTATGGGCTTTTTCGCCATGGGTCTGTTTTCATGGCTACGAATCTATGATTGCCGAATCGGATTTTACCGAATCGGCTTTTACCGATTCGGTATTCGCCGAATCGGGAATATCCGAATCGGTGGTAGCCGATTCGGTGATTTCCGATTCGTTGTTGGCCGATTCGGTACTTTCCGATTCGGACCGAGCAGAATCGGAACGTACCGAATCTCATTACCGATGCCGACCGAATCGGTATTCATTCGTTTTTTTTTTCCTACATCTCGTTTTCCGATTTCAGAATACCGATTCGGCCCGCCTCGGTATTTTGAAATCGGAAAATCGCGTTTACCTACATCGGGCCCTAAGTGTCTTAAAGCACATTCCTTTCCTTTTTTCTTAGGTCCCCAATTTAGATGGGCAGACATGTCGTTTTTTTATTGCTTCTTACTACCAGGTAAGGAACAGGAACAACATTATAATGCGCCCCACACAAAGGCAGAAGACTCCCATGGCGAGGTGAGCATAATATTTTTTCTTTACAAAATGAAAATACCATTGTGTCTTAAATTTGCCCAATCCCTGTCTATAGAGTCTCCGATCATTAGATTAGTCAAGTCATGTTCCTACCTTCCAAGTGTCTTAAGTCACATTCTTTTCCTATTTCTTTAGGGAAGAGTGCACATTATAAATACCTTCATCTCCACCAGACTTGACTACTGTAAATTTCCCTTCCTGTCAAAAATATAAATGGGTTACATTTGGTCTAAAAAAGTGCAGCTAAAATGACTCTAACTTGAGTACAGCAAGTGTGATTCTGCCTCTGCTGCTTTGTCAAAGCTGAATTGGTTGCCTGTGTCTCAGATGGTTACATTAAAATCTCTGTGTTTGGTCCATAAACCATTGTACAATCTGTGCCCTAGTCCTCTAACTGCAAAAACAACAATTGATGGACAGAATGCAGAACAATGTCATACATTCACCCCTGTACAGAGATCTGGGCCTAAATCCATCGTTTTTTGGCTCATCATGTCATTCCAGTTTGGACCCAGCCATATGCAAATCAGTCTTGACCCTGCACCCAATGGGAACAGTCCAAGTTCCCGAACTGCCAAGCCAGGTCCTCCCTGGACTGGAAACAAGCATCCTAGGACCGGTGTCGGGCTTTCAGCCCTCATCAGCCAGCATAGCTTGACTCCAGTGACATGGAGAGCACGGGACCCACGTCTGGGCATACCCGTCCCACTCGGGGTGGCAAATGCAAAAACAACAATTGATTAACAGAATGCAGAACAATGTCATACATTCACCCCAGTTCAGAGACCTGGGCCTAAATCAATCGTTTATTTGCTCACCATGCCACTCCAGTTTGGATCTAGCCAAATGCAAATTAGTCCTGACCCTGTGCCCAATGGGAACAGTCCAGTCCAAACTAACAGGCCTGGTCCTCCCTGGACTGGAAACAAGCATCCTAGGACCCGTTTCGGGCTTTCAGCCCTCATCAGCCAGGATAGCTTAACTCCAGTGGCATAGAGAGCACGGGACCCACGTCTGGGCATACCCGTCCCACTCTGGGTGACAAATGCAAAAACAACATTTGATGGACAGAATGCAGAACAATGTCATACATTCACCCCAGTACAGAGACCTGAGCCTAAATCCATTGTTTGTTTGCTCACCTTGCCATTCCAGTGGGCCCTGGGCTCACTGTGCCAATGGAATCAAGCTATCCTGGCTGAAGAGGGGTGAAACCCTGTAACCGGTCCTAGGATGCTTGTTTCTAGTCCAGGGAGGACCTGGCTTGGCAGTTCCGGCTGGACTGTTCCCATGAGGCACAGGGTCAAGACTTATTTGCATATGGCCAGGTCTAAACTGGGGTGGTATGGTGAGCAAAATAATGATGGATTTAACCCAGATCTCTTGACTGGGGGTGAATGTTTTGATTTATTCTGCTTTCCGTCCATCAGTTGTGTGTCTTTTGCTAGTCCTCTACCTGGCAGATTTATCCACTGTACTGCCAATCAGACACTTAGATGTTAATGTTATGTTAATGTTATAGGGTATTTATACAAGCGCACAGCTACTCCAAGGAGTGTCCCGGCGCTAAAGCAGTTAAGCAAAAATCTGTTTCTTACTTCTTGCTAAATGTTCCCAGATGTAATAGATCTACACCGGGTGGCTGAGATTTTTCCATTACTGCTGCTAGGCTCTGTAATGAGCTCACTTTGAAGCCATACCCACAACGTACTTGATGTAAATACTTTCCGGCTAGCCACTTAGTATTTCCTTTCCATTAGGACCCTTCAGTGGCAAGGTACAGTACAGGGTATTAGTTTTGCGATTTCAAAATACAAAAATACTTGAAGGTCCTCTGAATTGTAAGAGGCGTGCATACCTGCCCTGAGTTCCCAATTGTACTGTTGTCTGGATCCCTGCGCTGATTTTTTGTCATAGGCGAATATGGATCATGTGTGTATACCATGACCAGGTCTGTCTCACAGAATACGGTTTTGTTAGGATGGAAGGGGTGCCCAAAGTGTTTACCTCATAGTGGTGGAAGGTTACCGCCTTCACCAAGAGTTAAACAGCATGAGCACGGTGGTGGCAGCATACTGTGCAGTGATCAGTAACAGTGAACATGACCTTTTATTTATTTATTAATAACATTTGATAAAGCGCGAACAAATGCCCGTAGGCGTCTCGGCGCTGTTACTTCTGCAAAAATGCTCCACTACTGAGTTTCTGACAATCACTGATTAAACAACCACGTTTGTCAATGGAGTGAGGCCTACAGACTCCCTCATTTTTTAAAAGGTCCGCTGCTGTGTCCTTAACTCACCCCTTGGCCTACATCAGGTAAGATGTGGAGTGCTGTGCAAACCCGGCTTGTATTTACCCTGCATGCTTTAACAACACAGTCACTGCCCGACTGCGAGGTTACCACACATTACTTTACCATTCAAGTCGTTACAATGACTTGCCTTAGGGGACTTTGGAATAATATAAATTACTATTCCAACTCCAGTCTATGCAACAGTAGGGAAGGTGTCGGACTTAAAAATCCAAAACCAGTCCAACAAAGGGCCTCCAAAAGCAAGTTGTAGTAATGTCGCAGGCAAGGTAGTGACTGAGTTGTAAAGGCAGTTCGTTGTTGTGACTGCGGGGTAAGGATGTTTCCCCTCAGAATTAGTGTCTCTGCGCTGGATGTATGTGTGCCTGGGTTGGGTATAGTACAGGGATAGTGCAGTACTGTGCAGTGCATTTGTGGTTAGTGCATGTATTGGGTGTATATATGTTTGTGAGGAACACATTACGGTTGCCATCTGGTACTTTAATGCCCCGGCCGGAACACAAATAAGCCCAATCTCCAAAAGCTGATATTATTATCCTTTACCTGTACATATTTTAAACAACACTTTTAAATGTGTTCTAGAGCTGTGTTAACTATCCATGGGTAGTGATAAAAAATAAACACTGGCAGCAAAGCCATGAATAAAGCCCTTTGATTTTCTTTAAAGTGCTATTTAGTATCAAGTCCAGGCCTTTATAGACTCTTAACCCCTTCTCTGCGGGGCGTTTTCACCTGCTGTGTGGGGGGGAGGGGGCCGCGTGTGGCGCCGCTGTTCTTGTGACGAGCTCGGCTCGTCATGAGGCACAGTGGAGCTGCACTCATGATGAGCGGAGCTCATCATGACCACACCCGTTTTGGAACGTTCAGCACAGTGGGGAAATTATCCCCACGTGTGAACGTCCAACGGTCATGACGAGCTCAGCTTGTCATGAGTGCAGCCCAAACGTGCCTCATGACGAGCTGAGCTCGTCATGAGCACGCAACGGGTTAAAAAACAACAAATGGCCGGTATTTTCCTCTTGACAAGCTGGCAACCCTAAATGTTATATACCGCAATATTTTTGCTGGTATGTTTACCCTGTACTGTCTGCTGAATATGAAGGTTTCCTATTTAATTGTGAGCTAACTAAAAATCAATCTTTCAGTGGCGGCTGGTGACATTTGTTAGTGGTGGGCGGAAAATGAATTTCATAGAGCACCGTAGCGATTGAGAAAAAACTATGGGGATCACCTGCTCACCTCAAATGAGTTACCACACCAGACACCACTATCCCATGGGCTTGTTCTACTTGCTCTTGCGTAAACCGTGGCTTCACCCCTGCTCCCGCACCTCAGGTCCGCTGTATCACTGTACTTAATCCCTCACCTCAGAAGTGGTTAAAACACTATTCTGGTGTTTGGAACGTAAGGGCGGCTGCACTTTGACCCTGGGCATATCTTTTGGAGGGGATATATCAAAGCTCCAGAATCTGCTCCTAGAAGTGGATGTATTTCTGTCAAGCTTCACGTGTGGTGCACTTCATAATGCATTAATTCACGCGGGATTACAGTCTCTGGGCCATAGAGTTTGGATGCTCTTCTTTCAAAGGCTGCAACCATCTGTTTAACAACCTCATCGAAAAATACGGTAGCTAGTTGAGAGTGTATCAATGACCGGAATTCAAACGAGACTGAAAAATCCAAGGTGCATGTTCTAGGATACCCCGGGATTCCAGGGCTAAATCGCCATTCTGTTTCAAGGTGATTAAACAATTTCCCATCTGTGCAGGATGCCTTAACTAAGTGTGGTCTCACTAGAGTAACGACTGATGTATACTTCTCCACCACAGGGGCAAATCCGATCTCCAGCTGTGCTTTGAGGTAGCCACTTCTCTTCGATACAACATCTGATTTTTTACACCAGGGCACAAAATGTTTGTACTGATCAACAATCGCCACCACATCATACATTTCCTGCATGGAATACCCGAGAATTCTTCTCTCACGGCCGGTAGTACTCTTCAAATGAGTGTGAAGTCACTCACTCCCGAGGACAACTCCACCCACCGCTGCTCTCCTACAACGCCACAGTCCCTCCGGCCTCACCTTGTAGAGCGCTGCTCCATTGTCTCCCACTCCCAGCCCTGTTTCCGCGGTGGCTGCCTTGCTGTCCTCAGTCCCACCCCTAAAAGTGCCTCTGCTGCTGTACACCGATCATTTAGCAGAATAAGCAGCGCCAGTGATCCGGGGCCCTGCACTTACCTTAGGCTCCGCTTCCCGCCTTCAGGTCCTGACTCCCGCGGCGCCGTCCTGTTTGAATTCCGTGGTGTTGACTCGTCGTGACGCAGCAGGAAGGCTGCAGGCAGCCTCCCTCCCCTCCCCTCCCCTCAACCACAGCACAGCGCTGTGATAGGTTCGGCCGGCTGCCCCCTACTGACGTCATTTCTCTCTGTATGCTGCAGCACAGCAGCATACAGAGAGCAGGGAGAGTGGGAGGGGTTACGCGAGGGCAGGGGGGAGCGGCTTGCCTACTGTGTAAATACTGTCTGTTTGGGTAGCCTCTCAGGCAGCCCAAACAGACAGTATTACGAACAGTGGGCAAGCCGCTCCCCCCTGCCCTCGCGTAACACCTCCCACACAGGAACTTCTGTTTTCTCGTCATGCGGAGAAGGCAAGGCAGAAACAAATGGTAGTTATTATCATTGGTAATAACTACCTTTGTTTGCCTCCTCGCACGGCGAGAAAACAGGGGGGCGGCGCCCAAACGCCCCCATGGACCAGCCGCCACTGCAATCTTTCAATGGTCTTCTTCTATATCATCCACCTGGGCCAACAGCCTTGTTTTCTCAAGCCATAGGTTCTCTTCTGGAGTCCTCTCTGTCTCAATCAGAATTTACAATAGTAGGATATTTTAATATTCACCTAGCGAATCAGAGGGACCCTGATACAGAAGTACTGATAGATAGCTTATTGGGGTTGGATCTTGAACAACGAGTGGGTGGCCCTACACACTTAGCTGGTCATAAAATGGGCAGCATATTCTCAAATAACCTGGTCCTTTCCTACCCAGCAATCGTTCCTGTAACTTGGTTGGACCATAGTGTCGTCAGCTGGGAGATTACGCTTTTAAACAAAAATCCCTCTACCAACAGTATTTTGGGATTGGCACTTGGTGCAAGCATTGGAACTCAACTCTATTCTTGCCGAGACAGAGCCAGGAGAGATTAACAATATTAATTCAATGTTAACAAGTTATTCAATTTAGCTAAATGCCTCAGTCATAAACTGTCCACTAGAACATTTTAAACTTCAGAGAAAAGTAAGCCTCAGCCCTCTGGTCTGGCGAAACACTTCGAGTTACCAAGCAGGTGAGGAACGTATTTGGAGAAGAACCTACCATCCAAAATAAAAATATAAAGTTTTGATTGCACAATATAAAAAACGTATTCCTACCGAAAAATCTGCCTTTTATATTACATCTAATGAATCAGCTTGCTACTCCAACAAAGCCTTTTTTCAAGTAGTCACCAAACATTCCTCTCCTGCCATCAAAAATTCGGCAGGTTATAATCAGGATTTCTGTGACTCATTAGCACAGTTCTGTCAGAACAAAGTTGAGATCAACTTCAACAGATTTGCCTCTAACGCTGCTACACATCTGACCAGTAAGGATATCTTTTCTAGGGATAAAAATAATATCCTTTTTACAGATTGTGAGTATCTTTGTGAGGAGCAAGTTAAACAAACAGTTCTTAACACAAGGGGTCGATTTGGATGGCGGACGGACAAAGTCTGTCCGCCACCCCCAAGGTGGAGGGACCGTCTGCAGGTGCAGCGGTGGTTCCTCCATTGGAATTAGGATGTGACCGCCACCCTGGCGGTCACATCCTCTATATGTAACATTATGGCGGGTGCTGCTTTAAGCAGCACCCACCACAAAGTGAAAAATGCATGTTTTCCTTTGACATGCACAACGTGGCGCGAACCGTGTGGTGCCTGCTACCTTGTACATGCCAAAGCAAGGGGTTACCATAGGTACCCCCCATGTGCACCCCCCACCTCCAACACCCTGGGGTACCGCAAGGGGCCCCCAGAAGCAAAGGTCCACATACTTTTCCACGTCGGAAAAGCCGCCGCGGAAAAGCACGTTTCCGCACCCATCCTAATGTGGCTGGCGGTGTCTCGGAGACACCGCCACCATATTGCGGCCCACACCCCGTGGATCAGCGGCGGACGGACCTGCTGTACGCCACTTATCCCACCGCCATCATAATCTGGCAGTGGGTGTTTTCTATGCCGCGGCGGTGAATCTGCATCCTCCGGGCCAGCGGTGGCTTCCACCGGCCCGGAGGATGCGGATTCACCGCCATCGTAATCGACCCCTATGTCAGGCTTCCCCTACGACCTTTGTCCCCCCCAAGATTGGTCACCTTGTGCCTGACCTAGTGGCTTTTCAATTAACAAAGATTTTCAATGCTATTTTTGGGACAGGTAATTTTTCTAAACAATGGAAGTCTGCATTAATTCTTACACTGTTAAAGAAATGTAATTTGAACATATGTGATCCAATAGTTTTAGGCCTGTATCGAGGCTTCCTTTTCCGGCCAAGCTGATTGTAAAGGCAATGAACTCTCAGCTGGCTGATTTTTGGACCACAATCATTTGCTGGATGGCATGCAAATTGCCTTTTTTAAAGGGCATTACACAGAGTCAGCTCAAATTGTGGCCACAGAGGCAATCCGGGCCTCAGTAGATATGGACAGCAATGCATATCTTATCTTACTTGACCTATCTGCAGCATTCGGCACCCTCAATAATTATATTTTGATCAACCGGTTAGAATGCTGATGAATAGACGGTGTTGCTCTCTCTTTTCTGCGATCTTTTTTTACAGACTGAGTTCAATCTGTCACCCTGGATGACAATTATCAGAACCTTTTTCTTTACCATGAGGGGTTCCACAGGGCTCATCATTAAGCCCAACTCTATTTAATCTATATGTTACATCTTTGGCATCTTTAGTAAAATCCTTTGAGTTGTCATTAGTATCTGATGCTGCTGATACCCAGATTGTGGGTTCCCTTTCCAGCAAGGGCCCAGACCTGAGTGATATTTTCCGGACTGTATGAGGGCAGTGAGCCTATGGATGGATAACAACTGTCTCCCATTAAATTCTTCAAGGACAGAAGTTATCGTATTTGGTAATAACACTTCTTTCTGGTCCCCTTCTTGGTGGCCAGCTGAATTAGGCTCTCTTCCATCACCTGTCAAAAAAGAGAAAAAAACCTTTGGATCCTGATTAATGACAGACTTACCTACAGGACCATGTCAATGAGATAAATTCAACCTCTTTTTATAAGCTATGCATTATTGGAAGAAAATTTGCAGTTCCTACAGTTTGAGTTGCTGAAGACAGTTATCATAGCCCTTGAGTTATCTAGAGTAGGCTATTGTAATGACCTGTATCAAAATCTTCCAAAAGTTTATTTGAACAAACTTCAAATTCGGCATCCAGAATGCTGATGAAAGTTCCCAGATTCCAGTCTGCCTCACAGGGCATCAACAGTTTCCATTGGTTACAAGCCCCTATCGCCACAGGAACATCACCTTTAAAGACATTTCTGTGGCAATAGGGGCTTCACCTTATTTACAAGGCAGCGTGGCTTAACACAGCCTTGTGAATAAGGCTCCCTTACATGCTATATTTATTTATTTATTTATTTTATAAAGTTTTATATAGCGCAAACTTGATCCCGAAGGAAATCAGAGCGCTTTACAATTTGAGGGAAAGGAAGGTAACAAATCAAGCTTGAAAGGGGTGGACAATGGGTGTTGCAGTGGGCGGTCCACAGCAACACCCATTGATTTTGACTCTGCCCCCTATTTACAAGGGTGGCGTAAATATGGGCAGTGGCAAAATTAAGGCCAGGGAAAACCTATTCTTAAACATGCGAAATGTGGAGAAATGCTTTATTTCTCCTTGTTTTTGCTGTTTCAATGTGTGTTGCATCATTTAAAAAATGAGGATTTGCAACTTCTATGTGTGCTGCACATTGTAGTACACATAGAAGTTTCAAATCACCATTTATGATTGTTTATGTGCGGGAAGGGACACCTTCCTACACATAAACAATCATTCGCTCAATGCAGGCACCCTTGCACTATGTTGCAAGGGTGCCTGCGTTGGCGCTAGGTCGTTTTATTTTGCGCCAGCGCAGGGAGAAACACAGAGCTGCACCGTATTGTTGAAAATACGCTGCATCCCTGAGTTTCTATAATGACGGAGCGCGGCGTAAGCCTTTTTGGCTTAATGTTGCACTCCACCACTTTAGTTGTTAATATGTCCCATAGTTTTTAAAGCCTTGTGCAATACATACAAAGCTCTTCGGAGATCAGGCCCAGCCTACCTGAGGGAAAAACTCAGAAGATATGTCTCAGAGACGACTCTTCACTCTAGTTCAGCCAGTGATCTGGTATTTCCCCCTATAAACTTTCATCTTGGGGAGGTAGGATTTTTGTGGCTTGTACCACACGGAAGTAAAATCAACTCTATCCCTTATATAGATTTCGAAAGTCTCTGAAAACACTGCTATTCTGCCAATACAAGCTGTGGCTGCACTCCCAGCCTTGTTACTTAGTGCCAAGATTCCTCTGGGTATCTGAGTGCACTTTACAAAAATTCAAATCAAATCAAATACATTCCATGAGAGAAGTAGTGCTGTGCATTGTATGCACAATGAAAGCATGTGCTGGTGTATGAGTGCTTGCTTGTAGTATAATGCATGAAGTGTGAATCATTGGGCAGTGTGCACATGATGAGTGTGTGTGCTAGCATTGTGTGTGTGTTTGTAAATAGAACACCATGGTTAAATTTAGAAAAGCTTCAGTGCTAAAGAGTGTGTGCAGACAGTCTGTGTGCTGAATGCATGTGTATTGTGATTGTGAAACAGTGCAATGCATGGAGGTAACAATCCTGGGCAGTAAGATGGTGAATTATATGTTGGCGGTATGTATACTCCATCGCAATGGTGACAGACTATACATACCGCCAACATGGAGGTCTGCCTACCCGATTTAAATGTGAGCGGACCTTCAATTTGACCACGGCAGGAGACCACTCTGTCTCCGCCATGGCCAAACTTCTCCAACAGCCATAGGGAGTAAGGGCAGTCAGAGAACTGGATACATGTCCACCCGCCCAATTTAGATGGGCGTGCATGTAGTTATTTTTACTGTTTCTTTCCTGGCTGCAAGGAACAGTAAAAACATTATAATACTCCCCCCGCCATGGGAGAAGTCTCTCATGGTGGATGGAGCATTATATTTTTTATTTAAAAAATAAAAATACTGTTGAAGTATTTTCTTTTTGTAAAGAAAGAAACAATTCTCTTTGCTACAGGTCTGCATCCTGCTGTCGCAGCCCTGTAACAAAGAGTAAAATGCATTAACAGGAGCCGTCGTGATGGTGGTTACAGACAATGTTTTATAAATAACCGTCTGTTTGGCAATCATCTATAAATTAGGCAGGCAGTCCCCCCATCATGGCATAACGACAAGCTGTCCGCCTCTATATATACATATATATATTTCACCTACTAAGTGTACTGTGAATGTAGACTTAGTAGGTGTGCCTGTAATGGTGCATTACATGGAGGGCCCTGATTTTATGGGAAGTCCAGGCCTGCCTGGTGAAGACATGAGAAGGAGAGGAATCACCCAGACAGATTTATGTATTGCTGCATTCCTGTGAACTGGGTGGGCCACACTGGAGTAGAAAAGGCAGAGACACCCTTACACTTCAAAAGACTTCTCTTTGACTCAGTGATATATCAAAAGGAAGGGACCTGAACACATCTCAGGAAATGGGGCTGATAAGGGAATCATAAAAAGTAGGGCTGCAAATCTGGGATTAACCTTTTTATGCACATATTACTGTGACTGACATCCAGTTGTGAACACTGGTCACTCCGATGAATTGTGTTGTGGACAATCATCTTCTGAGTTTTGTCTTCTGTGACAGGAAGTCTATCATATGAAAAGAAGAAAAAGAGAAGTGTCTGCTTCGAAACAAGGGGAAACCCAACATAAAAGTTCAAAGACTCAGACTCTAAATTACATTTTGATGTCTGGAAATGGTCTATAAGAAGGGGAATTTGAGGCCCTAAACTCAGTCATCTACCAAGCAGCCATATGGGCTATGTGAGAAGGGAAAGCTCTGCAAGACTTCTGCCTGTGACCAAGACTGGGTGCAAAGGCATGCTAGTCTCCCTTTTGGGTGAGGGGACAACACCAGCACCAGCGCCTGACTTCTTGACAAGACCAGTTTCTCCTATGAGAAAGGGGCGAGCATCAGAGGGAGCGAGGTCCAGTGGGGAGCCCTACTGTGAGGCTCTCTGTGCAAAGTGTGAGCATTCGGCTGTGCACTGATCGTTTTGTTGCCCGTGTGCCTTGTTGGCCCGGTAACACTCATATGCCAGTAGAGGGCTGTCATGGACTTTGCTGCTTGTTGACTGCTGTGCAAGTCTTGCTAAGGTGGCCATGGGGGCCACTGGTAAATTTGCTACTTTGAGAAGTACTGAGACTTGCAATCATCTCAGAAGGGATGTTTGTGCTTAAGGAGTATGCACCTGTATTATCCCTTACAGCTGCAAACCCATATGTCAGGAGGGGCTGCCTTTACCAGCGTTGCCAAATGATTCTGGCTGCCGCCCAAAGGAGAGACTGAGGTTACATTTCGTAGATTGGATCCGCACAGTGAGGGAGATGCCCATACTCACCACTGAGGATTACTGTGGATGGCATTGCGCCCTCGCTGGCTCTATTCGGGAGCTGAAGAAAAGGGGGTAGAAACAAGTTTATTTATACAATAGTCCATAAAACATTCTAAAAAAACATAAAACAGTTAAAATAAGTACTTGAAACCCCAACTGATCCACCCCACAGCCCCGTCCTACTACAATTCATCTTTAAATCTCTGTTTGACAGACCATAAAACCAAGCTATCCCTAATGCCACTTCCAAATAACACATTTCTGATAACAACTCAACAGCTTTCCTCCTTTGGACGTTTTCATTTTTAAAAAACAGAGATCTTAAAAACCTAATACGGTTTGAGAGATAAAAAACACAGTCCATGAGCATATGCAGTGGTGAGCATTTTTGTTCAAGGAGCAGAGACTACTATTATCCTGGACCCTGGCCAAACATTGGCTGGATGAAGTAATTGGATTACATCGCACTCTTGCCCTTAAGATTTCATTCCGTATGCCGGGGTCTTGTAACTGACTCAAATATGGAAAGACAATGACCTGGCCTAGAGTAGAAATTGAGAATATGATAGACGGTTTCTTGCTCAAGTAGGTCAGGTCATTAGTCTCGGTCACCATTACTGCAGGCTTTTTCAAGGCTTGTTTGCCTGGCAAGGGGGACCAGGATGTGATTGTGCCACAGGCTGAACAGAGGTTCTTAATAAAGGTCATTCTACACCTTGCACCTTGCTAGCAGAATCCAGGAGACTAAGTTAAACTCTCTCCTTATTGCCTGGACCATGGCGCCTGAAGGGAGTCATAGAAGCCTTCTGGACTGCCCCTTCTAATCGGTCCCACTCACCCACTCATAGAGGGGATCTAGTGAAAAGATCTCCTCTCCATACAGTCCCTGCGAGGTAACTTCCCTTCATAAGCCTGCAATAGTGGGTTGTAGAATAGCCCCCCTCAAATTTCCAGTTGAATCTTGCCAAGCAGCTAGCATGTAATAGTGCCTTCTGTTTAGTGCAGTCCCAATGTGAGCCACATTTCAAGTTCCTCCTAAGGATCAGGCCCGAATATTTGTATTGATCGACTAGCTCCACCCTCCGTGTATCTAGGTACCATGTGTGCTTTTTTACTCTGTTCCCGAAGATGAAAATCCTAGTCTTCTCCAGATAAATTTGAAGCTGGTTCTGCTTACTATATGTTGCTTGAGCGTTTAGTTTTTTCTGCAGACCAATTGGGGTACAATCCAACACCAGATCATCTGCATAAAGCAGACAATCAATGTGCCACTCCCCAACTTTGGGGGAGAAGGACTTTGTTTTGGATATAAAAGTGGAAGGTCAGCAAGAAATAAACTAAAGAGCAAGGATGCTAAGACGCATCCTTGCCGAAGGCCATTCCTAATTTGAATTCTTTGGGATAGCTGGCACGATTTATGCATCTCCACCTGAGCCCAGTTGTCAGAGTGCAAAGATTGAATTACACTAAGTAGGTTCGGAGGGCGCTCTCAGGTGGAGAGTTTTTCCCATAAGATAGCCCTGACCGCTGAATCAAAGGCTTTCCTGAAGTCAAAAAACAGCAGCACAGCCTTTGATTCACTTCCAGGGACTTATGGAAGATGACCCACAATCCAAAGCAGTGATCCGTGGTAGAAGAGCCCTCCTGGAAACCCCCCTGCTCTATTGGGTCTCTCTTGGATTCGGTAACCTAGTCTTCCAACTTAGACATAATAATTTTGGGGAAGACCTTAAACAAAATATCCAGAAGGCTAATACGCCTACAATGAGTGGGGTCTGAGCCATTCCCTTTTAAAAAAAATGAGTTTTACTGTGAACCCTTTTCATAATGGGGGTGAAGGCCTGTTGAAGTAATCCAGCTGAACAAAAGTGAATAAACCCTGGCCCACCAGACACTGTTCGATTTGATTATGACCGCTGGGATATTATTGACAAACCTTTATTCTCTTTATCACTAGTCTTACCTTCTTTATTGAAAACCATGTGAGGGGGAATTTTTGTCCAAGAATTTCCTAGGATCTAGCTGGTAACCTAAACAAATCTACCAAATAGGAAGCCCACTGATCTTTCGGAATCATACATACAAGGGTACCCCAATTAAGATTGCTGGGCTTGTTGACCTTCACCCAGAACTTTTGTTGATCCTTGGAGAGGATAATTTCCTGCTTCTCATCCCTCTTATGGGGTAGAAGGAGGCTTTTTTCACCTTCACAAGGCATTTATATTGGTACTTAAGCTTAACCAGCTCCTGAGAAGCTATGTCCAAGATTATCGCTTAGCACTCCAAGCTCTCCATCTCACCAGTCACTTCAGCTCTTGACAAGCAGAATCAAACCAGCTCCTCCACTTCATACAAGAGTCTACTTGAGGTCCCCTCTCTCTGACATTTACAGTCATACAGCGCAGGACTTGATATATAATTTTGTTGTACCACACATTAGTATTCTCAGAACAGATAGAGAGGATATCAATATTTTCATTTAATTGAAAAACGGCTAAATGTTGGAGATGAGCTGGATCAAGGCACATTGAAAGCCTCACGGGTAGGACACTCCCATAGGCAAAACCCACACTGGAGTCACCAGTCCGTACAGGTTATGAACCTCCGAGGTAGCCAAGTGATTACTACCTTCATATTATACCAGTTCAAAGTCCCGAAATAGATCAAAATGCCAAAGAGTATTGAATATATAGTCAATGGGACCCGGAGACTGACCCTGATGGAAGGTTGAGGCTGCTGGCATATCACTTTTATATCGGTTGTTTAGAAAATCAATCCCTTGTTCACCAGCCATTGGCTCAGTACTTTAGCCTCCTTTTTAATAACACCAGGGAGAAATTTTGCTGGAGGAATGTTGTAAGATTCCAAAGCTTCCTTCAACTGTGAGTCCATCTCTGCTGGAAAGAGGTGGGCATTAACATGTCCATCCATTATTATGACTGCTTCTGGGAATTTTGCTACTAGACTCTGGAAGGATTGTTCAAATGATTCCAACCAGCCTTTCATACGTTGGTGGTCTTTTTTATGGATATAAACATTTATAAGAAGAAAACATCTACGTATATTATTGCTCAAGCCGATTTTAACCACAGAAAGCTGCACACCATTAACGTGTATGTCCTCCAATGATTTCTTGATCACCTTAGTGGATACACCAGGGGATGCTCTCCCCTTCCCGGCACTGACCTTTACTATTTAATACCATAAAACCTTCAACGGTATGTTCCTCTCTCAACGATGACTCCTTAAAGAACACCAAATGAAAGGGTTTCAATCTTTCTTTGAGTTCGCCACTATTCCTAAGGCGCTCAAAACCATGGAAATTCCTATTCAGGATTCTCAAGTTTGGAGAGGATCCCTCACCCTATGGAAAACTAGGCATGACCATCCAGTCGCCAGCCTCCGAGAGTTGTTCTAGTGGAAAGAACCTATTACCCAGCCTCCATACTGTTACCTCTAACTGCTCGGCTGGTCTATCATTTACTATGACCACCCTCAGGTTTTTGGGCGGCTGGCTGCCTTGCTATAAACTTCCAGGCTTTGGGAGCGGAAGTTGTCTGTATGATATATATTGCTTCCATTGGGTGGCTGATAATCCCCCATGGACATTTAAAATAGAAGATGGAATAGACCATGGATGGAAGACAAGCAGGATGGAGATCCTTTTGTGGGAGGGGTCAGGAGGCTTGAATGCCTACCTTTGTTAGGTCCTCAGCTGCCTTGAGCACTAGCTGAGCAATGCAGGGCGAGATAAAGGAGGCTCTTTAAACGTCCCTACCTTGTTCTACACACTGAAAACCAACTGAGATTATTTCCAATGAAGATACCCCTGAGAGGGAGGGAATTTGATGAGATATATGGAATGTTTTTGGGCTTGTAAAAGGCAGTAATTCCTTTGCCTTTTCTCCCCAGCGTATAATATCCAGCAATACTTCTGATGACCCCAAGTAAAGGTTATGAGGAGATTCAGGACTGGTGGTAGGTTCTTTACAAGGATTATTGGGATTCGAGGGCTTGGGCAGCTTGCTAATGGCTAGTGGTAGGCCTTTTTTTAGTTAAAATGGGGCGAACACTTAAAAATAAGGAGTTGGAGACTGAGCTGGTTTTGGAGCTAGAGATGGATTTAGCATCCTTATAAGCAAGGGCATCTACTAATGTGCCCGTCATGCGGCTTTGGGTGCCTCTCATATTGATCTGAGGAGAAGACACCCTTACAGACCTTTACCGTCAAACCCAAAGCATTCTTTTTGCCTATATATGAGGTATGAGAACCTACAAATCCATTCCGTATAGTTGCCCCCTGGGTATAATGAAGTCTTGAGGAAATCTTAGAGAATTAAGGAAATTGTGTTTTTTTCACAAGCATTGGGCATTTGGAAATATAGACTGAACCTTCCTAGGTTAATTGAGACACAGTTTTTCCTATAAGGGGACTTTGTCCCCTCCGAAGCTCTAGAACTTCTCCCAGAATCACCTACATTAGAGGCCTCCCTTTTACAATGTTGAAGTTAATGTATTTTAGAAGCTTTGTTTGGGCCACCTGATTTGATCTTATCGACACGAGCTTCCAAATTACCATGTAAAGTCTTTTGCATTAGCATCATTACATCCAACAAAGATAAAGAGGAAGTTGGCTGAATATTAATGGACCCTCCCAGGGATCCATAGGTAGAGTTTTGTTCTCCATCCAATGAGGCATTGTCAGGTGATAAAATGGTTTGATTTGGAGGGTCTTCTTAGAGATCCATCTGCAAGAGTTTGGGACCATCTAAACAAGAGGATAGCAAAGAAATGTCAAGGCAGGGTGAGGAAGACAGTCTTGGACCTCTGCTTGGTCTCCAACTTCTGGACTGCGGAGAGGTCGCCGAAAGATTGCCTATTTGTGCACCGTCCATTGCTGAGCACAGTACATCAGTTGCTAAGTCTGACACGCTGGGTGGCTCGTTGGGTAACTTGCTCCCCCCATCGGGTAGCTGATCTGCTTCCATATTAAAATGTTCAAAAACAAAATTCCTTATTTAAGTGACAAGAGGTGAGCATTGTGCTTTCTTCTTCGATAAAGTACTAGGTCTGATTTGACGGATACCATAAACAGAGAGGTCCCTTGGCACTCCTTTAATGACTTTTTTGAAACCCTTGATTCTACTGGAGTGACGGAGTAAACCTCTTTTCCCACAATATGAGGATGAGGCCGCAGAACGCCCGGAGACAAAAAGAGCGTAACATCTCTGGTCAGCTGGGATCCCTAGGTTCCCTCCCTGAGCTCCATACTGTGAGATGACTGTCAGCTAACTCTAAACTATGACCTGCCTTCCAACCTTCCACACATCCAAATATCCCTGACTCCCCGAGGGGATTGGACGCAGTGGGGAGAGAAGCCTTTGATAGCTAACAGCCCACCACTACCTAGGGGCCCTGGAACCGATAGCCTTTGGCGGTGGACAACTGCAGGACTCTTGGGCTGCCTCCACAGGAAGAGGAGGATTGGCACTGCAGGTAAATGACCACAGGACTTGGCGCCCATCTACAGCCTGTGCAATGTGCCCCAATGAAGTGGTGCAATGCGGTCCAATGAACAAAATATCCTGAGCTGGGTGCAGGGATCCTTGCTGGCAGGAGATGTCCCTGTGTGAAGCGATGCACCAATTTTGTGCTGCAATACAACGTCCTATGACTGGAGCCACCCTGAACCAGAAGCAGAAAGCAGCATGAATAGGAGCGGTGAGTGTGAAATTTGGCTGGCGTAGCAGCAGCAGCAGGGCGATTAAGAAGGACATCAAGTCGTTCAGGAAGGCTGAAGAAAGGATCCCCTCACCCACTCTGGGAAAAGCCAACATACTGTGTGTTCACGAGCTGGAAGCTTCTACGACAATTAAGAGAACTCTGGCAGCGTGCCACAGTAGAGCAAGCGGGTGTTGCAAGGTTCTGTTGCATGGCCCACTGGCAGCCCGACTTCTCCAAGCAGAGCAGGACTCATGAGTGTAGGCGCTGAGGGCACCCGCTGCACCACTGAACTCTTTCATGCTGCAAGAGCCAGTAAGACATGTTCTGGGCCAGTTTGGCCCCAGGGGACTCGCTGCTAACAGTGCTGCTGCAAAATAGACACTTTTGACTAAAACTTGAAGAGTCAAAGGGGAACTCTAATAGTGAGCATTCACTGGATGCGACCATCAGTTAATGGGGAATAATCCTTAACATATTACATGAAGAAGGGTAGGGCAGGGATTTACCTGACAACTACTAGAGCCCAGCCTCAGGAGGATTGTATTGTTGCTTCTGAATATCATACTCCTTTACATGTGTAATGTTATAATCAAAGTATTTGACTGGACATTGATTTATTGTTCATACTGTTTGCACTTTGAGTTGAGTCATCTTCACTGACCTGTACCCCCCTGAGGAAGCTTTGACTGCTTAACCACAGCTACCACTGAGAGTCAGGTGCAGAAAGGGTAATTGGCCTAGTTGTTCTGGAACCATAGTAGGCGGGCCATGGGACATCAGTAGTGAAAGGCCTCAAACATCATGGTTGGGTCCATTAACCCCTGCGTGCTCCATAGTCCTTTGAAAGGGGTTCTGACACCAAGCAAAGGAAAAACCCATTCCAATAAGTACGGTGGAAGTATTTAGGGATTTAAGGCACTCCTGACAAAAGTAACTTACAATTCTTAGCCAAAGATGAGGAAGATTCAGGTAGTTCACTGTCATAGACTTGCAGTCTTGGAGATAGCCGCAGATGCTGTATACTTATGAGGTCATTGGATTCAGAAAAACTAACAGCAAAAGACTCAGGGGGATATTCACAAGGACTTATCTCCGATTTAGCCCCACCTTAACGCATCAAAAGTGGAGACAGATTTAACACCCCTTTCACAAGCTGGTGCAAACTGCAGACATCGCCTGTATTTCCGCGATAACTGCCCCAAAATGTATCTCCACAGTGGACACCACCAACTAACCCTAATGAGATGCAGAGTAGGCATTCCCGTGCAAAAACACACAAAAGAACCACAACACCACTTTCACAACGAACTGCCATATCTGCAAAGCGCCACACAAACATGCGATAAGCCGCGATAGCAACGGGGGTTTAACAACTGCCTTTTGCTGGTGCTAAGCAGGACGACTACCCACAGCATGAACGGCAGCCCAGCCAAGAGCCTCACCTGAAGACCCACAGATGCCATGGAGACAATGATCTTGCACCTCCAATACCCATGAGGGCCACAACATCCCCCACCACCACCCCCATCCCCCTGGCCCCCCAGACATACACATACTGTGCACAACACAAGAGCAACCAAAAACGCATGATGACGCACATTGCCAAAATAAATAAACACTTGTGTGACCAGAAGGACGAGAAACAGTCACACAGCACTGAAGTAACAACCAAAAACTTTATTGAAACACAACACAAAACTCCAAGGCGGAAATGCGGAAGACTCCTGTCGGGGCCGTCAGGGACAATCTCGACGTCACAGCCTGGAAAATAAAGCACATGCGCACATCAAAGGAGCGCGACACAGAGAAACAAAGAAGGAAAGTGAGACAGAGAGAGAAAGAGAGGGAAGGAAAGGAAGGGAGAGAGTGAGAGAGGGAAGGCAGAGAGAGTGAGAGAGAGAGAGAAGGAAAGGAAGGGAGAGAGCGAGAGAGAGAGAGGGAGGGGAGAGGGAGTGAGTGAGAGAGAAGGAAAGGAAGGGAGAGAGAGAGAGACACCACCGCCCCTGCTCACACAGTCCCCACTGTTCACCTGCTGCCACTGGTGTGTCCATCAGTAGGCACAACACGTGCAAGCTTCAGGCCCCGGTCACGCCACCATGGCATGGCCCACATCATGCAGGCTCCCCCGCGGCCCAGCAGGTTCCACACATGACGCTGAGTCCTGAGTCATCAATGGCGAAGACAAGTCAAGTCAAGTCATAGAATTTATATAGCGCACTACATACCCAGAGGGTTTCAAGGCGCTTAGGAAGGGGAGGAGGATTACTTGTCAAATATCCACGTTTTAAGTAGCTTTCTGAATGCTAGGTGGTTCTGGGTAAGGCGAAGGTAAGCGGGGAGTGAGTTCCATGTTTTAGCAGCCAGGTATGAAAAGGATCTGCCTCCCATGGTGGTCTTGTTGATGCGAGGTACAGTGGCGAGGGCTTGGCTGGAAGAACGTAGTTGGCGGGAGGGGGTGTAGAAGGACAGTCGTGAGTTGAGGCATTCTGGACCGATGTCGTAGAGTGATTTGTGTGCGTGGGTAAGCAGTCGGAAAGTGATCCTCTTATTGACGGGTAGCCAGTGGAGGTCTTTAAGGTGACCAGAGATGTGTTCGTTGCGTGGGATGTCTAATATGAGTCTGGCTGAGGCGTTTTGGATTCGTTGGAGTTTCTTCTGTTCACACGTCATCATCCCATGCTGCACACCTTCTCAGCTATTTCGGGTGCCACTAACCCTGTGCAATGCCAGTTAGTGCTACATGGTATATATATAAAGCTGGTCTTAAGGAATATCACACTCTAATTAGAAGGACCCGGAAATCCTACTACTGCAGTAGGATCGAGGGAGCAGATAACTCGATGAAGGAACTATTCTCAATATATAAAGAGATCTCGTACCTCTCTAGCACTGCAACCCCCACGACAGGGTCAGAGGAATCCTGTAACCAGGTGGCAGAGTTTTTTGCACACAAGGTGGAAAGAATTTACTCCTACTTCCCAGATACGGCTAGGAAAGGCTGTGTAGAGGGGCAACTCTCACCAATCCTGACATGAACTGCCTCAAAACATTCAGGGTTCCATATAGGGAGGCCTTATGTGGGATTGCGGGTAACATTAAATCAGGCTCCCCTAAAGACCCGGCATCGCCCAAAGTACTGAGAGGCAGTATGGAAATCCTAGAGCCCTTTATCAGACACTTACTAGAGCTCTCTTTTGACTCGGGGCAGGTGCCTAAAACCTGGAAGGAGGCAGTGGTGCTCCCCTTGAGGAAAAAGCCTAATATTATCATGGAACAACTTGAGAACCTACGCCCCATCTCACTCCTACCGTATTTCGCAAAGATCGCAGAAAAGGCAGTCAACAATCAGCTGTCAGCCCATATTGAGGCTAATGCCCTGCTCCATCCCACCCAATCGGGTTTCCGTGCCCTCCACTCGACCGAGTCAGCACTATTACTATTTACAGAGACCCTACGCAAATAGGTCAAATGGCGGCACTGATCTTGCTCGACCTCAGTGCCGCATTCGACACTGTGGCTCATCACACACTGCTATAATGTCTGGAAAGGGGATGAGTGGTGGGTAAAGCATGGGACTGGTTCGAGTCCTTTTTGTTAGATCGTAGTTTCCAAGTGGCACAGGGACCCTTCCGATCCAAAGACATCTGCCTGAAACAGGGAGTTCCACAAGGGTCCAGTCTTAGCCCTACCCTTTTCAATCTATATGTGGCACCCGTAGCAGAAATCACGGAAAGATTTGGGGTGGAGGTTGTGTCCTATGCAGACGACACGCAATTGGTTGTGACTCTGACACAACCAAAGGAGCAGTTTGCCACTAACTTCATCGCATGTCTACAACAACTAGCTACCTGGTTGGCAAATAACTGCCTCAAGTTGAACGGAAATAAGACGGAGGAACTGATTGTGGGGAAGACTCCATCAGTGTGGACCTCGGCATGGTGGCCCCCTGCGCTGGGCCCCCTACCTACTCCCAGCAATCCAGTGAAGAACCTGGGGGTATGGCTCCATAACAAAATCTCGTTCGAGCATAAGACCAGACAGGTGGCAGGCACCTGCTTTGGGATTTTGAGGGTCCTCAGAAAAACACTGGACCTATTGCCATTGTCAGCCAGGAAAACCATGGTCCATGCCTTAATTACATGCAGACTGGACTATGGGAATGTCCTGTATCTGGGGGCCAGTGCTAAGTGCACCCAGAGGTTGCAGGGCATACAAAATGTGGCTGTCCGCTTGATCCTTATGCTGCCCAAGAGAGCTTCCTCTAAAAAAGCGCTTAAAACATTGCACTGGCTGTTAATCAAGGAGCGTGTGACGTTTAAAGCCCTATGTGTTGGCCACCGCATTTTACAGGGGAAAGGGCCCACATATCTCCACAACCTGTTTAGCCCTTACTAACCTACCTGACAGTTGAGATCAAGCGGGACAAGGCAGGTTCAAGTTCCCAAATTTAGCAGAGTGAGAATGGGAGGGCACTCCTTTCATGTCATGGCAGCTCAACAGGGGAACAGACTTCTGCAGAAGCTCCGGTTGGAGACATCAGAGTTGGCATTCCGCAGAGAGCTGAAAACTCACATGTTCCCCAAAGGCTAGGACGGGGCTAGCTGCTTGACCGGCCATGAGGAACAACAGTGAAGGGGAGTTAATTATGGCTTTATACAGCGTGGGGACACACTAGCTAGTGTAACCATGCGCTTTACAAACTTTAATTAATAATAATGGTGGTAGGCCCGTGACGGCCGCAAGGCTTTGGGTGCCACTAACCCTGTGCAACTGACAGCTGCAAAGCTTCGGTGCCACTAACCCTGTGCACAACAACTCATGGGCCCTTTATGATTGAGCACCGTGGCGCGTCCGTCATCCAGTCACCACCGGCAGAGGGCAATGTGACGTTGTCGGACCCTTATATATGCTGGGTTACATCGCCTGTGACGCCTGTGGCGGATGGGTGTGGTGTGTGTGCAAACCTGCTCTCAGGGAGTGGCCGTGACATGCTGACAACTAGACCATTGACCTGCACACCACCAGCGAGTACGCCTGCGCCAGGTAGCCATGTGCCCCCCCCCCCCCCCCCTGGAACGTAAGCGGAGTGGTCTAGTCTTGCGCACGCCAGACCAGCGTAGGGTTTGCAACAATGACTCGGGGGGCTCTAGGCGTTGTTCAGTCCATGTCCGGACAAGGAAGTGACTGATGTGTGTGTCCCTGTTGTAGTGTCCACAGCACCCGGAACACAATAGGCAATGTAGCACACAGTGACTGGCATTCCATTAGATGAGCATCAATAACGTAAGGGAAATCACTGTCCCTACATTCATCCACACATTCATACATGAATGATGAAAGAAGCAGTGCATTGCTGGATGTTTATTGCACATCCAGTGGAGTTTTGCAGCTGGAGCGGTACAGGACCATGCCAAGCACACCACACAAAATGGGCCAGTGGAGAGCCAGCCAGAGTCCATCTGGGGATGGCAGGTACTGCGGAAGAGGAAGGGTACAGTCCGCAGTCTGGCCGCTGTGTCATTGGTCAGCAAACTGGGTATGGAAGTCCATGTCGCGGTCGAAGATGAGTGCAGCAGTGTATCGGGGGTCAGTGGAATGTCATGCGGCCCTGTGCGGCACCAAGCAGAAACAGGCCAGGTAGCGGAAATGAATGCTAGTGCCTCCTTCTGACAACAATCCCATCCACGTACTCGGATGTGTGCTCTGCCCCACCTGTAGGTGTTGCAGTACCGGCTGAGGCACTGTATGCCACTGACACATCAGGGGCCGGAGAAGGATTGTCGGCCGCACTGTGTGGCAGTGACACATCAGGTGCCGGAGTGGATACGCCTGCCGCACTGTGAGGCACTGACACCCCAGGGGGCAGAGATGTGGATGGTGTGGGGGCAGCAGCATTCATCAGCACCACGCCTTGTGGCAGCAATGCCCTGATGAGGATCTGCAGGGCATCGTAGATGCCAGCTACATTTCGCTGATGTGCAGCAGTGGCTGCCATCCTTTCCGCCTCCATCCGCACCATGTCCTCCATGAGGACATGGTCGTCTGAACTTCTGAGAAGGCTCATCAGTGCATAGGTTCTCACAAAGATCGACTCTTGCAACAACCTATATCTTCCTTTCACAGTGGGTCTCGAAAAGAGGTTCCAGACTCTGCAAAATGCTGTGGCCCCCGTCCTATTTAAAATCCCTTAACATGAATCTGCTAGAGGAGCCATCAGAAAACTACATTAGTTGCCACTCAAACAATGATGTTGGTTTAAGGCTCTCTGCCTGGCCTATAAATCACTGCATGGATTGGGGCCAGCCCACTCTAGGGAGAAACTCAAATTGTACATCCCAGCAAGGACGCTTCGCTTAGGCTCTGCAATGAACCTGACTGTCCCCCATTAAGGAGAACCTACTGGGGTGGGAACAGTTTTTCATGGCCACAGATGTGCTCTGGAAAAGCCTTCCACTGACATGAAAAGCTGCTGCCTCCCTACATATTTTCATAAAAGTTTTAAGGACCTGGCTTTTCCAGCAGGAGTAGAAGGCACCTGGTTCATCGGTTAAACCCGCGTCTGGCATTCTACTGTAGCTTTTCTCTTTCCTACAGCGCCAAGATGCCCAGGGCAAAATTTGTGCTTTATAAAATTATATTCATTCTTTCATTCATTCATGCACACGTACATAGTGCCCACAACTCCTCACTCCTCACCCTGCTCTGAGAGCAGGACATATCCACCCCACCACGCCGAGACGCTGCAGCAGGAACAAATAAATTGATAATAATGCCAAGTTATTATCATTTTATTTTTCCTTTTTATTCACTGCGAACAGCAGTGAGGCAGTGCTCCTCCGCCTTAGCAGAGGAGCCGCCACTGCAAAAATAACACATTATGGGCCATATGTATCAACACATTTCTCCATAGACACAGAATGGGCAAAACCCTTTGATACATCTGGCCCTGAATGTTTTAAACAAATGGATCCTGGTCCCTGCTAATATTATCTCTGACCATCGGGCACAGTGTGTGGCAAAATTCTTGCACAAGTTATGTGCATCTTCAAACATTCATGCCCGTTTGTCCTCAGCCTATCATCTGTAGAGTAGTGGACAAACGTAACTTTCAGATTTACAGGTTAGTGATGACTTTAGCCTGACAGGATGAACCGGGTATTGAATTTTATCCAAAAACGAGCTATGTTTGTACATCAACTCCTGAAAAAAACATGAGGAAAAGTGCGAAATTCATAGAGTATAAAAGGTATAATAATATGTACTGATGGGCTTGTATTAATAATGTGTGAAAAGATAAATCTTGAAATGCAAAAATAAAAACACTAAATATTGAAAATGAAAGAAACCAAATCAATTTGAACAAATAATGAAAACAATTATTAAGATTTACCAAAGGATTTCATGAACAACACCTTGAATATTCAAATACATTTCACATAAAACATTTGAAAATAATTCAACAAACTACTTTGAAGCAGATGCAAAAGAGTGCACAACCATATAGGTAATAAAAACAGATGATGCTGTTTATTGGCTTGGAAGTCTTGAGTCGCTGTAAGCTAAATATAATACATTGTGTCTTAAAATGATTCTAATTTCTCAAGAAAAAATGGAATGCCTCTTTCACCAAGAGTGAAGTCAAATTCAGGAGTGCCCATAATCTGTAGTCCTTCCTGATGATTATTGCTGGCTGACCCCAAGGCAGCATAAACAACTGTGGCTAGTGAATGCCACCTTGAGATCATCAGGTATTTTACATTATTGTTTTTGACTACTGCCCCCAGGGCCTCAGCCCTATGACAGCTGGTGGGCAGCATTCATTGCAGTAGTTGGCCAATGCTGTTCCCAGTGCAGGCCAAGGGCAACACGTTCTTCAGTTACCTTTGGCTCCTGCCCCTAACACAGCACACACCATTGTGGTAGTTTACTACTACCTCAAGGATAGCTAATGCAGGTGTCAACTACTAGGCCTTGAAGTAAAAAATGATGTGGGCAATGCACTGCGTTTTGAAAAAAAAGTTTAGGTTCAATGTTTTAGATAAATTGTTATTTTTAGAGGTGCTCCAACTGGTGGCGTAACCGTCCGTTTGCGCCAAAAAATGTAGACCTTAATGATGTGTGTACACGGCCTGTGTGCACATCCCAGTATTTGGGCACTCCCTCTGGTTCATCAAATATGAATAGACTCCATTGAGTTTCAAAATTTCTTTAATTTAAGGATGCTGTCTTTAGCCTTTCATGAGTAGATTAATTTCATCAACTTCAACTGGCTTTATCATGGATCATAGTCGCTCCAATGCATTTCGGGCCAGATGCCCTTTCTCAAGGAGCTCTGAAAACAAGAACGATCTGCGTTTGCATCAAAAATGCATAATAATATAACAATTATGTTCAATGTGTGGGTCAGAAACACCCATTTCCCAGTGGTAGTGATGAGAACATATGAAAAACAGACGGTGCATATGTGAAATGTAAGGTTGATACAAGGTAAAAGACCGGGTGACTTGATAGTGCAGGTGTATTACAAGGGCGCACCCCGGGTGAATAGGAGCGGGTCGTTTAACAAATCAGAGAACGGGGGGTAAGATGAACGCTAAAAGAAAAAGTAAAACGCTCATGTGTTTGCTCAACGATCATTAGGGCTGAAAGGAACAAGGTAAAAAAAGGTCAACGTTTAAAATAACAGTAAATGCGACATGTATTTACACTAGATAGGTCGGGTGGCAGGGACTGGGCTTAACGCTTACCGAGAAATGATTCAAGAGTGGGACTGACGAGGTCTCCGTGTCTGCTAACTGCTGGGTGCAGCTACCGAACCGGTGTGTTTGTTAGTCGCGGGGAAGCGATGAGTAAACATAAACTAAGGACTCGAGTTTAGCGTGTAAGAGTGAAGATCGAAGAAGGACAAGCCTTAGGTGAGATGGATAAGCCATCTTAAAACAGGCATAGTGGGGACGAGGTGAACGGGATAATAAACAAGAAGATGACAAAAGAGTAATAAATGATATACAGAAACATGATGTAAAAACATGGAAATAAGTGAGAATGATTGATAGTATCATAGATGTGATGAAGTAATGCAAATTAATAAACATGGAGTATAAATGACATTGTAATGAATGCGCACAAGAGATGTGTGTCCTTAAATACCACGCCGGGTATTTATAGAAAGCAACTCAGTTCAATACGGTCATTAAGACCAAATGGTTTGCAAGATTGCAAATGATAAATCCATGCAGTTTCTCTTTGTAGAAGGAACTTGTTGTTATCCCTTCCTTCTTTCTTCTCGACGGTTTCAAGGACCATGAATTTCAACTGTGCCACAGTGTGATTGTGTTCCATAAAATGTGTGGCCACGCTGGATTTTGTTTGTTTAGTCCTGATGTTGGATTTGTGTTCATTCAACCTGACCTTTATTTTTCTCTCTGTTTTTCCTACATAGATTTTTCCGCAAGGACATTTGAGTAGGTATATGAGGTTGGATGAATGACACGTTGCATTGGCTTTCACTTTAATTTCTGTGCCTCTCATTGGATGGTTGATTTTGTTGCCAGTGATGATGTTGTTGCAATTATTGCAGTTGAAGCATGGTTTCGTGCCTTTATGTGTGATTGGACTTGGTGTTTCTCTAGATAAAATCTCCTTTATATTGTTGGCTCTGGTGTATGCAAATATGGGGGGATTCTTGAACATGTCTTTGAAATCCGGTTCGGATGCTAGGATTCTCCAATGTCCTAGAATGATTTTTTTGTATCTTCCACTCAATGTGGAATACTTAGAAACAACTACCATCCTGTTTTCTTCACTCTTAGTTGTCTTTTTTAAAGCCGTTTCTCGTTGGATTAGGGAGACTTTTTTCATAGCTTCATTTGTTGTTTCTGGCGGATACCCTCTCTCGATGAATCTCAGGTTCATTTCATCTATCCTTTGTATGCACGTTTCTGGATTGGATACTATGCGCTTGACTCGCAACATCTGACTAAAAGGGAGATGGCGTTTAAGTGAATGCTGATGGAAACTAGCAAAGTGCAACGTATTGTTGCGGTCAGTGGGTTTCCTGTAGAGGTCCGTTACTAGGCCAGTGTTTGACCTGGTGATGGATACATCCAAGAAGTTAATGTGAAATTCATTCAAATTCCATGTTATTTGAATTCGATGATCTTTGGTGTTTAAGATATTCAGCTCTTTTTCCAGCATAGTTTTTGCACCCTTCCACAGAAAAAATAGGTCGTCAATGTACCTAACGTACATCAACAAGTTGTTGGTCCATTCAGGGTTGCCGTAGATGTGGGTTTGTTCAAAGTCAGACATGTATATATTAGCGTACGCTGGCGCGGCGCAATTGCCCATGGACATGCCAGATAATTGTTGAAACCATTTGTTGTTGTGGCAGAAGTAACTGTGATAGAGAGTAAAAATCATAAGCTCCATAAGGAAAATTTGCATGGGTTCAGGGATATCATTGTGTAACAGGATTTTTTCGATGGCTTCAATTCCTCCACCATGTGGGATAGATGTGTATAAACTATTCACATCCGCAGTACAGAATATGAGGTTGTCATTTTGATTGATTTTGATTTCCGATAGTTTGAGCAAAAAATCGGTTGTGTCTTTTACATAACTTTTGAGTAGTTTAACAAACGGCTGAAAATAACGATCAAGAAATTTTCCTACGGGTTCATGGAGTGACCCCTTGGTGGACACGATCGGCCGCATCGGAGGATCCATAAGATTCTTATGTATCTTCGGGAGTAGAGTTATGGTGGGACTTCTTGGAAAATCAACCAGTAAGAATTTCTTGGTGCGTTCATCGATTGTTCCTGTATCGTATGCTTTGTGGATGATCGATGCTAGTATGGCTTTGCATTGATTGGTTGGGTTGGATTCTAGTGAGGTATAAGTTTCAGATTCCCAAATGTGTTCGTTCATTTTCGCTTCATACATACTAGAATTCATAACGACGAGTGCCCCGCCTTTGTCAGCTTTTATGCATTTGATTGACTTATTGTCGGCGATCTTTCTTAGTGTGTCGTTGTCTTTTTGTGTTAAATTCATTGTTTTTGTTTTTTTCTTGAAATTGTTTTTTCCCAAGTCCTGTATTACTAATGTCTCGAAGGTGTCAATGCTTTTGTGACTAACCGGTGGTAGATATGAGCTTGGTGGGCGCAGTCCACATAGTTGATCCGGTTTTTTATCTGTGGTCGGTGGAAGCACATTTTCAAAAAAATGACGTAACCTTAATTTCCTAGTTAGCTTAAATGTACTGGTCTCCAATTCAAGTTGGTTAGTGAAGGTAGTTGGGATGAACGATGTACCTTTTTGTAGGAGGTTGGTCTCGTGTTCGGATAATTCCATGTCGGAGATATTGATAACTAGCGATTTGTTTTCTTTTTGTCCTTCTTGGAGCCTCTTGTGTTTGGAGCTTCTGATTCCTTTTCTCTTGCTCCGCCTGAGTCGTCGGTTTCTTGGGGGCCTTTCTCTAAAAAAGGACCAGATGTGGTAGCACTCTCATCCACTTGTGTTCTCACCTGTTCTTGATTCCTATTTGCTTCAGAAGTCGTCTTTCTTGGTGGCCTGTTGGATGCGTCACTCCCAGAGGAGGAGGTATCTGTATATTGACTAGATGGTTTGTTTCGTCGGCGTTGGGCATAGATATCAGCCCAGGTATAAACCTCATCCAATTGATAGTCCAGTGTATCGCGTCTAAATTTCCTGATTTTCCTATCATTAATATCCTTAGTGTGCTTCTCTAATTGTATTTTAACCTCATCTAGAATGAGGTTTATACCTGGGCTGATATCTATGCCCAACGCCGACGAAACAAACCATCTAGTCAATATACAGATACCTCCTCCTCTGGGAGTGACGCATCCAACAGGCCACCAAGAAAGACGACTTCTGAAGCAAATAGGAATCAAGAACAGGTGAGAACACAAGTGGATGAGAGTGCTACCACATCTGGTCCTTTTTTAGAGAAAGGCCCCCAAGAAACCGACGACTCAGGCGGAGCAAGAGAAAAGGAATCAGAAGCTCCAAACACAAGAGGCTCCAAGAAGGACAAAAAGAAAACAAATCGCTAGTTATCAATATCTCCGACATGGAATTATCCGAACACGAGACCAACCTCCTACAAAAAGGTACATCGTTCATCCCAACTACCTTCACTAACCAACTTGAATTGGAGACCAGTACATTTAAGCTAACTAGGAAATTAAGGTTACGTCATTTTTTTTAAAATGTGCTTCCACCGACCACAGATAAAAAACCGGATCAACTATGTGGACTGCGCCCACCAAGCTCATATCTACCACCGGTTAGTCACAAAAGCATTGACACCTTCGAGACATTAGTAAAACAGGACTTGGGAAAAATCAATTTCAAAAAAAAAACAAAAACAATGAATTTAACACAAAAAGACAACGACACACTAAGAAAGATCGCCGACAATAAGTCAATCAAATGCATAAAAGCTGACAAAGGCGGGGCACTCGTCGTTATGAATTCTAGTATGTATGAAGCGAATATGAACGAACACATTTGGGAATCTGAAACTTATACCTCACTAGAATCCAACCCAACCAATCAATACAAAGCCGTACTAGCATCGATCATCCACAAAGCATACGATACAGGAACAATCGATGAACGCACCAAGAAATTCTTACTGGTTGATTTTCCAAGAAGTCCCACCATAACTCTACTCCCGAAGATACATAAGAATCTTACGGATCCTCCGATGCGGCCGATCGTGTCCACCAAGGGGTCACTCCATGAACCCGTAGGAAAATTTCTTGATCGTTATTTTCAGCCGTTTGTTAAACTACTCAAAAGTTATGTAAAAGACGCGACCGATTTTTTGCTCAAACTATCGGAAATCAAAATCAATCAAAATGACAACCTCATATTCTGTACTGCGGATGTGAATAGTTTATACACATCTATCCCACATGGTGGAGGAATTGAAGCTATCGAAAAAATCCTGTTACACAGTGATATCCCTGAACCCATGCAAATTTTCCTTATGGAGCTTATGATTTTTACTCTCTATCACAGTTACTTCTGCCACAACAACAAATGGTTTCAACAATTATCTGGCATGTCCATGGGCAATTGCGCCGCGCCAGCGTACGCTAATATATACATGTCTGACTTTGAACAAACCCACATCTACGGCAACCCTGAATGGACCAACAACTTGTTGATGTACGTTAGGTACATTGACGACCTATTTTTTCTGTGGAAGGGTACAAAAACTATGCTGGAAAAAGAGCTGAATATCTTAAACACCAAAGATCATCGAATTCAAATAACATGGAATTTGAATGAATTTCACATTAACTTCTTGGATGTATCCATCACCAGGTCAAACACTGGCCTAGTAACGGACCTCTACAGGAAACCCACTGACCGCAACAATACGTTGCACTTTGCTAGTTTCCATCAGCATTCACTTAAACGCCATCTCCCTTTTAGTCAGATGTTGCGAGTCAAGCGCATAGTATCCAATCCAGAAACGTGCATACAAAGGATAGATGAAATGAACCTGAGATTCATCAAGAGAGGGTATCCGCCAGAAACAACAAATGAAGCTATGAAAAAAGTCTCCCTAATCCAACGAGAAACGGCTTTAAAAAAGACAACTAAGAGTGAAGAAAACAGGATGGTAGTTGTTTCTAAGTATTCCACATTGAGTGGAAGATACAAAAAAATCATTCTAGGACATTGGAGAATCCTAGCATCCGAACCAGATTTCAAAGACATGTTCAAGAATCCCCCCATATTTGCATACACCAGAGCCAACAATATAAAGGAGATTTTATCTAGAGAAACACCAAGTCCAATCACACATAAAGGCACGAAACCATGCTTCAACTGCAATAATTGCAACAACATCATCACTGGCAACAAAATCAACCATCCAATGAGAGGCACAGAAATTAAAGTGAAAGTCAATGCAACGTGTGATTCATCCAACCTCATATACCTACTCAAATGTCCTTGCGGAAAAATCTATGTAGGAAAAACAGAGAGAAAAATAAAGGTCAGGTTGAATGAACACAAATCCAACATCAGGACTAAACAAACAAAATCCAGCGTGGCCACACATTTTATGGAACACAATCACACCGTGGCACAGTTGAAATTCATGGTCCTTGAAACCGTCGAGAAGAAAGAAGGAAGGGATAACAACAAGTTCCTTCTACAAAGAGAAACTGCATGGATTTATCGTTTGCAATCTTGCAAACCATTTGGTCTTAATGACCGTATTGAACTGAGTTGCTTTCTATAAATACCCGGCGTGGTATTTAAGGACACACATCTCTTGTGCGCATTCATTACAATGTCATTTATACTCCATGTTTATTAATTTGCATTACTTCATCACATCTATGATACTATCAATCATTCTCACTTATTTCCATGTTTTTACATCATGTTTCTGTATATCATTTATTACTCTTTTGTCATCTTCTTGTTTATTATCCCGTTCACCTCGTCCCCACTATGCCTGTTTTAAGATGGCTTATCCATCTCACCTAAGGCTTGTCCTTCTTCGATCTTCACTCTTACACGCTAAACTCGAGTCCTTAGTTTATGTTTACTCATCGCTTCCCCGCGACTAACAAACACACCGGTTCGGTAGCTGCACCCAGCAGTTAGCAGACACGGAGACCTCGTCAGTCCCACTCTTGAATCATTTCTCGGTAAGCGTTAAGCCCAGTCCCTGCCACCCGACCTATCTAGTGTAAATACATGTCGCATTTACTGTTATTTTAAACGTTGACCTTTTTTTACCTTGTTCCTTTCAGCCCTAATGATCGTTGAGCAAACACATGAGCGTTTTACTTTTTCTTTTAGCGTTCATCTTACCCCCCGTTCTCTGATTTGTTAAACGACCCGCTCCTATTCACCCGGGGTGCGCCCTTGTAATACACCTGCACTATCAAGTCACCCGGTCTTTTACCTTGTATCAACCTTACATTTCACATATGCACCGTCTGTTTTTCATATGTTCTCATCACTACCACTGGGAAATGGGTGTTTCTGACCCACACATTGAACATAATTGTTATATTATTATGCATTTTTGATGCAAACGCAGATCGTTCTTGTTTTCAGAGCTCCTTGAGAAAGGGCATCTGGCCCGAAATGCATTGGAGCGACTATGATCCATGATAAAGCCAGTTGAAGTTGATGAAATTAATCTACTCATGAAAGGCTAAAGACAGCATCCTTAAATTAAAGAAATTTTGAAACTCAATGGAGTCTATTCATATTTGATGAACCAGAGGGAGTGCCCAAATACTGGGATGTGCACACAGGCCGTGTACACACATCATTAAGAACTACTAGGCCTTCACACACCGATATGGTTAGTTATTTCAGCTCCCACAACAGAACCCACAAGCATGGCTGGCTAATACTGCCTTAAGGGCAGCTCGGATTATGTCATTGCTCATGAATGCTTGCCAGGGCAGCACCCTCTGAAGTAGGTTATACAGACTGCCCCCTAGAGCTGCACCCACTAGAACAGCCTGTGAATGCTGTCCCAGTGTAGCCCCCTCTTCAGTTGCTGCTGCCCCCTGAGCCCAGGATGGCCAACCCAGCTTTCACAATTGGCTTCTGCCCTTAATGCACTTACCACCACTGGGGTAGTTTACTGTTGCCTCAAAGGAATAACTGAAAGCTATTGATGGTGTCAACCGCTCCAAGGGCAGCGCACGCCAATGTGGTTGGTATTAGTATTGCTTTGAGGCATCATTGGCTGCTATTACTGGTGTCAGCTTCTCTCATGGCTTGACGCATTGCTCTGACTGGTAATCTGGTGGCTGTAAGGCAGCATTGACTGTCATCCCTCGCGGCTTTGGCCCCCAGGGAATCTCACTCACCTGCACCCGACTGGCTGATGACGTACCCAAAGCAACAACAAATACTAAGACTGGTTACTGCCTCCAGGGAAGCGCGTTTGACTGTAGCTGGCTCCTGCTGCCACATAGCTGCGCACATACTAATGAATGTGTGTGTTTGGACCTCAGGGCAGCAGGTACTATGCTGTTGCCTGCTGTCTCTATGCAGCATCTAGAGTAACGGCTGGCTACGGCTGGTGTCTGTTGCCCTGGGAAGCACAGCCTTCTATTTTCCGATTGACTGCTGCTCCAAAATCAGCAGGGCTTTAAGGGGGCCGGGTCTTGCCAGTGCTGAGCCCAGTCAGTTCTAAAAAGCAGGTGCCGAAAAAAATCTTGCCTCTGCAGATGTACCACCCTTCACTGCCTTTGAGGTAACTTCAAAGAAACTCGTTGTAGTTCCGATTTAGCGTTGCCGAGCGCGCAATGTAATTCGTTTTATGTATTCATTTATATACACAACTCAGTTTGGCCGCATTCCGGAGTTTACTACCCCACACCCTGCCCGTTCCCCCGCCCTGCACTACCGCCCTGCAGCCCTCCCTCAAGGAGCCGCGCCAGTGAGGAGCCCCTTTTATGCTATTGCTGACAACCGCCCTAATAGCAGGATACTGATTCTCTGGGGGTAGGGTTGCCACCTTTACAAAAGAAAAACACCGGCCATTTGTTGTAGTTTTCAGAGTGTGCGAAGTCCAGGCATGATACTGAATAAGACAATAAATAAAATCGAATGCATTCATTTCTGTCTGCCTTTACATTATTTATTAGTCAAAGGTCGTCAACGGAGCTCCAGAACACTTTTAGAGGAGTACTGGTCTTTTAGTAATTTGTCCTTATGTTTACAATCCTTTTATACGTACTTCAAGGAATTTAATCAGTTGATTTTTTAATATTTTTATCTCATGATGATACCGCTTTTAACCCGTTTTTATATGTAATGAAATGAAATGTATGTCTTCTGTTTTTATCTGTGTAATTGCTTTTATGGATGTTTGTTGTGACTCCGAATAAAGTTATATATGAGGTAATATGACATAATGAGTAGTCTATGTATTTTTGCTGTTTGAAGTATGTACAAGAAAAGGCTAACAATATCGGCTTTAAGTGATTGTGTTTATTTTCGTACCGTTGGGAAAACCGACCAGATGGTAACCCTACCCGGAGGCTGCTGACATTCCCACGGCTAATGGCTGCTCCCAAAGAAGCACACCATTATGTTATTTTAGTACTCAGTGGAGGGCATAATTGCCTGCTATTGCTAGAGTCAGCTGCTATCGTGGTTCCACGTATAGCTTTGATTGGTTACTCGTGAGAATAGAATTGCTTTGGCTGATGGCTGAGGCCTCTGAGGATAAAAACCATCCTCTGATGCTGTTGATGCCACCTTGATGCAGGCGTCACCTGCTACAGGTCAGCACATACATCTGGTGACGGTAGGGCAACACAACTCCTTTGGCGGGCGACCTCTGTCACCTAGGAAGCCCACAAATCACATAGCTGGCAATTGCTACCCTCAGTGCAGCAAATAAACACGACACTACAGCTTGGTGACTGTGTCCCACAGAGTAGCACATGCAGTTATGACCTATGACTGCAGTGCCCAAAGCAGCTCCTTGCTAGGCCACTTCTGTAGCTGACACCAAAGCAGGACACATCTCTATTCTTGCTTATTTCTGCTCCCAGGCCACGCAACTAATTAAACATGATTGGTTTGTCCTGCCCCTGAGGTAGCAAGCCTGTGTGGTGTTCTGGGCCCTAGGCCCACATACCATATAATAATGACACAGACACTGGATGTAGGGGTAGGGAATTGGCCGTGTGCACGTGCACCTGGGCCCTTTTATTGACAGGGCCACCTCACCTGCGTTGGAAGGGTGTGGGGTGGGTGTAAAGCCAGCCCTCAGGGAGTGGCTGGAAACAAACTGCATGTCCAGCAGGACACCGCATTCCTCCCAAAATTCAACAAAATACTAGTCGAAACTGTGGTAAAAAATAAAACAACTGGTCACTACTGAGTCTCTAAGTCTCTCAAGGCAGTCTGCAGGACAGTACTAGGCAAATGGACAGATGCAGCTGGCAGCACCCTGACATTATTGCTTCCATCCATGATTTAACCAGAGGACTCCGGGCACGAACATGTGTGTAGATGCAGTCCGGATCCTTTGACAACAGGTCGGTTGGATTCAAGATCACCCATACAATGTTGGTGGGCCTAGGTGTAGGAAGATCCAAATATAGGCAGGAAACGAAGTAGTGAGCAACGAAGTTTATTTATCACATCCGCTCACAATGAAGTCCAGTCAGGAATGAATAATCCACATAACTGTATTACAAACCGAAAACCTCCCCAAAACACAACATTCTTCCCAAGAAACCCATAACACGAGACTGTCACGAGCTGTGACATGACAACCACCACGCTCGTGTAACCTGAACAGCACCCAACACACCTTCCCCCCTTAAAACAAGAATTAAACAAAAAAAAAACAAAGGTATCATCCTAATATTAAGTCATAACAAAATCTCTATACCTAGAAGGAAGACGGTGAGAACCAACACTCCTAGTGTTACCAGAATTTCCGTCAGTTCCCGTATTATTAGTTTGTTCAGCATGTTCCCCAACATCCAAAAACACATTACTGTCACAATCATCTTGAATCAAGGTAGGCCCAGAGAAAACAGAAACCCTATTGAAATTCCAAACCGAACCACCATCAACCCTAACGGCATTCTTGAAAACTTCAATTACTTTTTTAGGAGTTGACCAAACAGGAAAACCTTTACCAACACCCTCTTTTTTTTTAATACGAACAAAATCACCCACCTTAACCAAACGACTAGATGCAGACCCAATCTTCTTTTCCATGGAAAGTTTCATCTTATTTTTATACAGTTCAACTCTGCGGTGAACAGCCTCAAAATCTACCTTCACAAAACCGTCAGACCCACTCACATTTTTCTTCAACCACCAAGGTGCTAACCTGGTACTAGGCTT
This sequence comes from Lissotriton vulgaris, assembly GCF_964263255.1. Taxonomy (NCBI): domain Eukaryota; kingdom Metazoa; phylum Chordata; class Amphibia; order Caudata; family Salamandridae; genus Lissotriton; species Lissotriton vulgaris. Next base: position 322,561,035 of record NC_141698.1, on the reverse strand, counting down.
ACGTCCTCTTAAAAGCTCAAAAGGGCTAACCAAGGTTACAGAATTAGGGGAGGTTCTATACGCCAAAAGCATGGAATGCAACGCATTTCTCCAATTCAAACCACCCCTAATGGAAAGTTGGTTTGTTTCTTTGATCACGCGGTTGAAGCGTTCAACCTGGCCATTGGCTTCAGGATGGAAAACTGCAATTCTCCTATGAACAATGCCACACTTAACCATAAAACTTTCCATCTCCTTACTGACAAACTGGGGACCATTGTCAGTCACGATCTCTTGGGGAATCCCTTCTCTGCAAAAAACTTCATCCAAGAATTCAATCACTTTCTGAAAAGTAACATCCCTAACCATTTTAACCTCCGGCCATTTAAAGTAGTAATCGATAAGAACAATTCCAAAAGCTTCCTGCTTAGACAGACAACTAAAAGGACCAATGATGTCCACCCAAGTTTATGCCAAGGGCCAATGGGTAAATCAACAGGTTGTGGTTCAGGACGCAAAGCCACAGCGGTTTTGTTACTATTTGAACATTAAACAAAAGAACGCACAAAATGGTCTACACAAGCATCAATACCCGGCCACCAAAAGGTCTCCTTCACTCGTCTTCTGGTAAAAGATATCCCCAAATGCCCTTCATGAGCAATTCTAAGGACAATATTTCTGAAAGAAAAGGGTGGAACAATTTTGTCCCCCCTTAAAACCAAACCATTCTCCTCCGCAAGCTCCTCCTGAACTTTATAAAAACCCATCACATCACTCGATAACTTCCTTGGTTCGGGCCAACCTTGCACTAGATATCTCTTGACACTACACAATTCCAAATCCTTATTCATCTCCGCTAACCAGCTTTTTTCTTGCAAAAATGACCGATCACTATCCACCAAATCGACATCATTAAAAGTGAAAGCTACTTCACAATCATCTTCAAGAACTCCACAAGGAACTTCATAAGGAGAAACTAGTCCGGACATGCAATCAGCATGTACGTTTGCTTTACCCTGAACATTCTCAATCTGATACTGAAAGGATTGTAGTCTCGAAGCTAGTCTTGCAAGACACGCTGACATTGTCCTGCCACCACCTGGAGACATGAGAAAAATCAAAGGCTTGTGGTCAGTTTTTATGATAAATCTTGTACCCCATTAAAACGGTCTAAAGTGTTCTGCTCCCCACACACACGCCAACAATTCCCTCTCAATGACGGAATAATTTCTTTCCACATCCCTCAAAGCTCTTGATGCATAAGCAACAATCCATTCCTTCTCATTATCCCTCTGCAAAAGAACACCACCCAAACCAGAACTACTCGCATCCACCATGAGGATGCATTTGGCTCCACACACAAAAGGTCTGAGACATGGCGCATTCACAATAAACTTTTTCGAATTCCCAAAAACTTCAGTCATCTCCTCAGTCCAAACAAATTTAGCATTCTTCTTCAACAAACATCTGAACGGATCAACTTTTGAAGCAAAATTTGGTATGAACTTTGCATCAAATTCAATGAGTCCCAAAAACGCCACAAACTGTTCTTTGGAATAAGGCAAAGGAGCATTAACAATGCTTTCAACATGATTTTGTTTAGGTTTAATCCCCATGCCACTAATGGTATGCCCTAAATACTCAACCTCTTTTGGCCCAAACTTGCACTTATCAAGACGTAGAGTAAGTCCTTTCCTTGACAAAGCAGCAATGACACCCTCAACATTTTTATCATGCTCCTCATTGTCCTTGCCAAAAACAAGTATATCATCCTGAAACGCCACAGCGCCATTTAACCCTTCCAAGGTGTCTCTCATAAGCCTCTGAAACACTGAAGCGGCCCTCGCCAAGCCAAGTGGCATACGGCAAAATCTGTAAAGACCCTCTGACGTAATAAAAGTGGTAATGTTTTTTGATTCCTCAGATACAACTACTTGATGATAAGCGCTGGCTAAATCAACACACGAAAAAACTTGTGCCCCCGCTAGAGTGGAAACCATCTCATGAAGATTGGGTAGGGGATGAGAATCAACCCAAATTGCCTCATTGACACTGCGAAGGTCCACACACAATCTAAGTTCACCAGAAGATAATTCAATTGTTTCAATAATATTCTTTGGCACAAATCTTTAAGCATATCTTTCAATTTCCTCCTATAAGATAGGGGCACATTCCTCACTCTATGTCGAACTGGAATCACATTATCATGTAACTTAATAACATGCTCGAAACCTTGATACCGTCCAAGAGTACCACTAAAAACATTTGGAAATGACTTCCTTAAACCATCTACTAATTAAGAATTGGACACATGAGTACCAGATATACTGTGTGGCTCTACACAAAGACTGGAGGATTGGCTATGGGATCAATTGCTATGGGATCAATTTTCATTTCCAATTGATGTTGGTGCGGCCACCTCAAAAGTGACAACCCCGATATTGCTACATACATTTTTCCATAAGTATGACGGCCAGAAAATTGTAAATTAGCTTCAAAATAACCAATTAGATCAATTTTGTGACCGTATAGCCACCAGGGGATACATCAGGTGAAATCAAGGTTTTGTTCGGCAACTTTTTATGAAAAACATCCAACGAGATAATAGAAAACCAAGCACATGAATCAACAAAAAATTCCAAATCAACATTGTCGACCGTTACTACACAGGAGGGAAACTTAGTGCACTCACCCTCCCCACATACATTAATAACAGTAACGATTTACATAATCTAGTAAAATGGCCTTTTTTTCTGCATTTTGAACAAGTTTTACCCAATGCTGGACAATTTTTACAGTCTGCTAGATATCCATCACTTCCACATCTGAAACAGAGTAGTTTTGATTTTTTTTTTCATGCTGATTCCTGAACTTACCATCCATTTTAGACGGAAAATCATTCCTTTGTGAATAATTTTTAAAAAATCTATCAGAATCTTTAGACACATTGAAAACATCGTTCTTATCATTGCCTCTAATTTCCTTCACAAACTTTTCAGAATGTTCTATAGATTTGGCAATATCTATGGCATTGTTTAAAGACAAATCAGATGTGGTCCAAAGTCGTTCTTGTACTTTTTTGTTATTTGTTCCCATCAAGATTTGGGGCCATATTTAGGTAAATGGCATTTACCGAATCGTAAATACCGAATTTTACAGATTCGGTATTTACAATTCGGTAAATGCCGTGTAGGTAATAAATCTATAACAATTACCGAATCAGTAAAAATCGGTAATTACCGAATTGGTATTTACCGATTCGGTAATTGCCATTGATTCCTATGAGGCCCATAGGAATCAATGCCAATTACCGAATCGGTAAATACCGATTCAGTAAATTTACCGATTTGTCAAGGGGGACAGGGTGTCACTTTGACACCCTGTTGCACCCCTGATTCTGGCTTGTGTGCCATGTGACACACATACATGCCCTTAGGGCATGTATGTGTGCCACATGGCACAGTTGTATATGCACAGATGTGCATGTACACAGAAATTCGTTATTTACCATGCCATTGTATTTCATGGTAAATAACGAATTTCGAAGGGCCTGTGGCACTGTTTCCAGTGCCACCTACATCCCGAATTTACCATTATGCACATTTACCGAATCGGTAGTTTACCGATTCGGTAAAATTACCGATTCGGTAAATATACAGAATCGGTAGTTTTCTGGCCCCCTACATCTGGAAGTACAAATACCGGTCGGTAACGGCCGAAATCGGTTTTACCGACCGGTATTTTGCCACCTACATATGGCCCTTGGTCCCTTAACACTTGCTCATAAGAGATGTGTTCAAAGTCACACATAACAGCTAATGATCGTAAAGCTGAAACAAAATCTTCAACAGGTTCATCTGCACGTTATTTCCGTTAATAAAAAATAAACCTCTCCATAACAACATTTTTCTTTTTGCCATAACGCAAATTCAATTGCGACGCAGCATACTCATAAACATATAAATTTCCTGGATTAACTAGAGGTGGTAAAGTTTTATATTCTTTCAAGGCAATACCACCCAAACAATGTTTTAATAAAGATAATTTTCTCTCAGCCTCACACTCTCCCTCCTCTAATACATCTACAAACGCCAGGAAAACGGGCTCCCATATTTCCCAAGCAATAAGAGGTTCACCTGGGGATGAAAGAAAAGAAGGAGGAGGAACAATGCCAGACATCTCAAAAGCAGTACAATAAACAAGTAGAATATATAATAAATTAAAATAAATTTAAAAAAACAAGATTTATATCAGATATAGTAAATTATGAGGCACGCGGTGTGCGTGTCACCGATGTAATAGTTACCACAAATTTCATACTTCACCGATGAACACTTCCAATAAAATGTTCAGTTGCAGTTGCATACAAAGCAATATTTCATATGCAATGCCATCGATAAAGCTTTCCGAGAGATATCTGTTGCTAGGATGCAAGGAAAATGACGCTCACGTCGCGTAGTGACGTAATGATGCACCCTCAGAAACGTTCCCAGCATAATGATGAAAAGAAACCAAACAGGATGTCAAAGTACGAACGCTGGTAATCCAAGATTCCAAAAGGAACAAGGCTCAGCTGCTCCACAATAGAACTCCCGTCTCAGTAGAAAAATGCCTTCAGAAACGGTAGGATTAAGTTCTTTAAAATAAACAGAATAATCCTCCAAAAAATGGAAACGCCATCCTTATGAACGTAGAACAATAGCCCTAATAAGCACAGATCCACTCGAAGAATAAGCGATTCTCTGCCTCATCCGATGAAGTCTTCCTTTCTTTTTAAAAAAAAAATATAATAAAATGCGCGGTAAATGTAATCCCGCCCGTCGCCAGTGTAGGAAGATCCAAATATAGGCAGGAAACGAAGTAGTGAGCAACGAAGTTTATTTATCACATCCGCTCACAATGAAGTCCAGTCAGGAATGAATAATCCACATAACTGTATTACAAACCGAAAACCTCACCATTTTAAAACACAACATTCTTCCCAACAAACCCATAACACGAGCTGTGACATGACAACCACCACGCTTGTGACAGCTCATGTAACCTGAACAGCACCCAACACTAGGTGCTCTCGTGGTGTTGGTGTCAGCAATTCAAACTGGGGTGCATCAGGAGCATCGGGAGAATTTGCTGCACAGTTTTTCTTGGGATGTCTTGAATCCACGAAGGGCAAAATTTTTAGCATAGTGTGTCACCATTGGAGAGGGAGGTGATTCCCCCTGGAAGTCCTGGCTCACCAGGCAACTGTTTAGAATCAGGGTACAGACACTGGACTAAGTGGCCAGTCTCAGGCTACCACCCCATGACTGGTGGAAAAGAGAATGGAAGTCATGGGGTGGTAGCCTGAGACTGGCCAAGATCCAAGAGGTGGAATGGGCCACTTGACTTTGTTGGCCATGGTGGTACTGTCTGCCTACTTGGATGGACCGGTGAGCAAATTAAGGTTAGGTGCTGCACAGGTGAGGAGAAGGGTTCCACATGGGACAGTGCAATTGTCCAGGAGAGTGTAGACAGAGGGATCCAACTGAATTCAGAAGAGCGTTGAACTGACAACCCCTCTGCAGTATACGGCCATTCGCGCCTATTTTATCAGAATTCCTTTTTGTTGGCTTTAAGACTCTATGCACTTTACCACTGTAAACCAGTGCTAAAGTGCCTGCGCTAACTCCATAAAACATGGTAAAAGTGGCATACTTGATTTGTAGATTTAATGTACTCATAAGTCCTTAGTAAAGTGGCATACCACATAACAAGGGCCAGTAAATTAGATTCTACTACTGGGCCTGCAGCCTTTTTAGTGCCCTCCACTTAAGTAGTCCTAGAGAACATGTCCCAGGTCTTCCATTGCAGCCTCAGTGCAATTTAAACTGCCAGTTCGACTTGGAAAAATAAATCCCTTTGACAAGCCTTAAACTCTTCTTTTATTACATATAAACCGCCCCTAAGGTAGGTCTTATGTAGCCTCTAAGGCACACTGCATTGTAATTAAAAGGTTGGATATGTACCTTTATATTTTACATGTCCTGTAGTGAAAAAGTCACAATGTCTTTTTCATTATTGTAAGGCCTACCACTCCCACAGGATAACATTGAGTTGTCTTATTACATTTAATACGTGCTATTGTTTGATTGAGAACAGGAAAAGATTTAATGTTTGCTGTCTAACAAATTGTCACTTAACATACCTTTTAATGGTAAAGTAGGATTCAACCTTACAATTTGGAAAAAAACACTTTTAGAATGTTGCTATTTTTTTGCCCTGGTTATTTTGTGCCTGTAGCCTGTTCCTGGGTCACATGACTGGGTGTAATCGGCACGGGACTTGCTTTATTTCTCCCAGACAGCCACACAATAAAGGGATTAGGTGTGCCTGGATGAGCAATCACTGGCAGGATGAGGGGGCAGAGCTGGGCACAGCCCCACTTGCAAATCAATAGGCTGTGTTCTGCCTTCACACAAAGGACTTCCCACCACTGCATTGTTCAGGCAGCTAAACGGGAGTCAGAGCAGGGGAGGCAGGAAACCCCAAGCACTTTCTGGACCAGCAGAAAAACTCCCAGAGTAGTGCCTTCTGTGTACTTCAGAGGACTGCTGCATCTGGAAGGACGACTCTGTGAACTGCTGCCTACCGTTAAACCCTCAGAGGCCTGTTCTGCTGATCGAACCCTGTCCACTTCTTGAACCCAGGACTACCAGGTCTATTTGGCTGCCCTCCTGATCAGAGCCTCAGGCACAGAAAAGGCTCAGCCATCTGGACCCGGCCTGAATGAGTTCCAATTCTCCAAGTGGTGTGCTGGAAATGACGCTTTTTGCAGTGCTACCCAAAACGTTTTGCCTTCCTCCTCATCTGTTTTTGACTTTATTTTTACTGGCCTTAGAACTCTAAACACTTTACCACTGCTGACCAGTGCTAAAGTGCATGTGCTCTAATCTAAAATGAGATGACAATTAGTTTATCCATCATTGGTATATATTTGGTTCAATTATAGGTCCCTAGTAAAGTAGTATACCATATACCCAGGGCCTGTACACAAATGCTACTATTGGGCCTGCAGCGCTGATTGTGCCATCCACAAAAGTAACTTTTCAAACCTGACTCAGGCCTGCCTCTGCACAGCTCATGGGTAGAGCTTACTACTACCTCGACTTGGCATTTCTAACTACTTGTCAAGCCTTAAACTCTGCTTTTATTATATATCAGTCCCATCTAAGGTAGGCCCTTAGTAGCCCTAAGGATAGGGTGCTGTTTAAGTAAAAGGTCGGACATGCACCTTTGTTTTTTACATGTCCTGGTAGAGATAACCACCCAAGTTTGTTTTCACAACTGTGAGGTCTGCTAATCTCATAAGCTAGCTTTGGGAATTCCGTAAGTACCATTTGTAAGTGTAATTCCAGATTGCAGAGGAGTAGCTACTTTATGTTTTATATCATTGGACGGTAATGACAAAACCTCTTTATTTCAAATTTATTTTTATTGATTCATGAAAGCAAACACAAAAAAAAGGAAGAAACAATCAACAAAGCGACAAAAGCAATAGACCCAACGGGTAGACTCCAGGACCGCCATTATCACAGTACACAATGCTAGAGGGCGTAATGACCCCCGAGTCAGTGTCCATTCGCCTAAGTGGCTCACATCAGTCCTCCTTCAGTTGCAGAAGAGCAAAGCCAAGCCGCCACTGAGGTGCGTCCCCGCACCGGAGTCTTCCATAGCCCATTAATCAGCTACGTGTCGCGTAAACAGCAACTTTAACCGTCCCCCCCCCAACCCCGCCCCCCCCACCCCCCACCCCCCGTGGTGGCAGCTCACCTCATTCATACCGGGAAGTATACCACTCCACTATCAGATCTGGAACAAGTGTAGTGCTCGCAAGCCCGACGGGCATACTGCCGATGGGAGACCCCGGGACAAGAACCTGACTAGGGGTCCCCACGTAAACATGAAGTTCTTGAAATTGCCCAGAAAGATGTCGGAAACCCTCTCCAAACTCAATAGTCGCCACAACCGCGCATGCCACAGCGACGTCGCCGGCGCCGTAGGCTTCTTCCATCCCGCCGCCAGTGTCAATTTAGCCGCACCCAGGCACAGCCATATAATCCGCTTGTCGGCTCTAGTCTGATGCGCCAGCATCGGATCACGAAGCCCCAATAGAACATAGTCCACGGTCTCCGGGATCGGATACCCAATCACCTCCTTAATGTGAGCCAGTATCTCTGACCAGAAAGGCCTGATGGTCGGGCAATCCCACCATATATGGCGGAAATCTCCCAGCTGGCCACACCCTCTCCAGCATCTGTCGGAGGTCGATGGGAAAATGCGGTGCAGCTTGGATGGATAGAGATACCAGTCATACATAAGTTTCAAATGAGCTTCCCGAAGTCCAATCGAGTGGTTGTGGGTTTTGATGTCCCTCCACAACCCAGTCCATTCAGCTTCCGAAATATCCCTCCCAAGACAGGTCTCCCAATGCTCCTTATAGCGGGGCCTAGGGAATATTACTGTGTCCATGAGTAGTCTATATATGAAGGATATTGTCCCCTTCATACAGGAGGTGCGAACAATGAACGCCTCGAAAGCCGTCAGTTGTCTCGTGGCCGCTTCTCTCACCCCAGGCGAGGTTGCCCAGTGTAGAAGTTGGTTATGATGGAACCGTTCGGTGGGAGGTACCCCATAGTCCCTCATGCAATTGTGAAATGTAAGTGGATCTGCCCCATGGAACAGGTGGGTAAGCGCCCTGCAGCCCCCCTCACTCCACTGTGCGAACGGGCCATCGCGTACCGCCGGTGGGAAGGACGGGTTCCTATGTATAGGGGTGAATGGAGATGGGAAGGTGGTCCAACGGTCATCCCCAGCCAACGTGTCCCAGATTTTCAGGACCGTACCCGTAGGAGTGCATATATAGGCATTCTTGGGTCGATCTGCCTTCGGCTTCCAGGCCAGATCCCATATGGATCTCCCAGCCACACTACGCTCCATATGTAGCCAGTGCTTTTCTGACATGCGTTGAGACCATTCCACAAGCACTCTCAATTGCGCCGCCTTGTAATATAAATGCCTGTCTGGGAACCCCACTCCCCCCTCCCCCCGCGGCCGGCGAAGTACTGCAAACGGGAGACGAGCCCGGCCCCCTTGCCACACAAATTTCAGCATGAGTGTCTTCAAGCGCCGGAAGAAGTCTAGGGGCACCGTTATGGGAAGGGCCTGGAAGAGATACAAAAATTTGGGCAGCAGCACCATCTTAAGCGCATGAATGCGTCCGAGCCAAGAGATGAATTTCGGTTTCCATTTCTCCAGGTCCCCCCGGATCGCCGCGAAGGTAGGTGGGAAGTTAGCTGCAAACAACCCATCCAAGGTGGGGGTCAAGTGAACCCCCAAGTACAGCAAGGAGGCGGAGGACCACGAAAGGGGCGTAAGAGGACGCACCTGTTCCACCACTGCAGGCGACAATGTCAAGTTCAGGATGTACGACTTGGCCATATTAACCTTAAATCCCGCCACCTTCTCATAGTCAGAGAGAACCCCGTGGACATGGGGCAGCGAGCGGACCGGGTCTCCCAATGATAAGAGAACATCATCCGCGAACAGGGAGATCTTGTGCTGTTCTCCAGTGAAGGGAATGCCCACAATCTCTTCCCTTTCCCGAATGGCTAGCGCCAGCGGCTCTATACTAAGCGCGAAGAGCAGTGGAGACAGCGGACACCCCTGCCGCGTACCGCGGGTATGGGGGAAGCAGGCAGACCTATGTCCGTTAACCAACACTCTAGAGGTAGGCCGGTCATAATTAGCTCGAAGCATTCGTATAAAGCGGGGGGAGAACCCGAAGGCCTCCAGCGTCAAGTTTAGAAATCCCCAATCGACACGATCAAATGCCTTCTCCGCATCTAGGCCCACCAATACAGCAGGCAAACGGAACCGTTCCGCCTTTTCGATCAGATGCACCACGCGTCGCAGATTGTCATGCGTCTGTCGCCCTTTGATAAATCCGGACTGGTCCGGATGGATGATAGACGGCATCAGGTCTCGTAGCCGCTTTGCAAGAATCCCTGAGTAAAGCTTGGCGTCTAAGTTGAGGAGCGCAATCGGGCGGTAGGAAGTACATTGAGTGGGGTCTTTCCCAGGCTTGGGAAGGATGGTAACTAAAGCTTCTGCCATCGATCCTGAGGTCCGCCCCTCCGTAGCCATGGAATTGAACAGGGTGACTAGGAACTCGCAGAGCTCTCCCGCGAATGTTTTATAGAATGAGGCCGTGTACCCGTCCGGCCCGGGGGCCTTGTGGAGCTTAAGAGCTGTTATGGCGTCAAGCACTTCCTCCCTCGTGACAGGTGCCGAGAGTAGCTCATTCCACTCCCTTGAGACTTGGGGTATAGGAAGGCCCGCCAGGAAGGCGGACTGAGCCGCCCGGTCCAAATCCTCCCCCCCATATAGGGCAGCGTAGAAGCGGCCAAATATGGCAGCCTTATCCTCATCCTTGTGTTGGTCCTTTCCTGCCTCATCCTTGATCCCTCCAATATACTCCCGCTCCCGTTTGTCCCGAAGTTGCCTCGCCAGATGCCTCCCCACCTTGTTTCCCATCGAGTAGGAAGTCCTCCGCAGCCGTAGTAACGTAAATTCCGCTCTATTATTGTAATGAGCCCGGAGTTTCCCCCGCACCGCTGTCAAGGGTCGCAGGGTCACTCGAGACGGATTGGCCTTATGCGCCTGTTCCAGTGCAGCTAATTCGGACTCAAGAGCCTCACGCTCCTTCCTCCTCTGTTTATTCAGATCGGCATTGAGAGCGATGCAGGTGCCTCGCAACGAGGCCTTACATGCATCCCAAGTGTTGTATACTGAAGTATCCGCAGACGGGTTGAGTTCCAGAAACTCCCGAATGGCGCCTCTTAACTTTTTACATGACACGTCATCCCGGGTCAGTGCCTCGGGAAAGTACCATTTCCTCCACCCGTCCCCCCCCCATCGACCACTGCAGCCCAAGCACCACCAAGCTGTGGTCCGACACCGAGAGTGGAAAAATACTGGACACCTGGACATCCCCCCGTAAGGCCTGACTGATGAAGATGTGATCAAGTCGGGAATAGGACAAATGGACATGGGAAAAGTAGGTGTAGTCCCTGGAGTGGGGGTACAGGAAGCGCCAACTGTCAATCAGCCCTAAGTCCTCCACCCGCCTCTGAGTTTCAGCAGTAAAGACTCCCGTCCCCGCCCTTTGCGTGCTTGAGCTATCCAGGACCTTGTCCCACACCATGTTGAAATCCCCCAGCAAAAACAATAGGCCTTCCACAAACTCCCCCATCTTATCCAACAGAGACTGCAGAAAGCTATTCTGTGAGGCATTAGGTCCATACATCACCCCAATAACGTGCACACTCGGCCATAGAGCGACCCTTTTACCATCAGCCACCTGCCCTCTTTATCCCCCCGCACCCCCTCAGGTTGAAAGTGGAGGGATGCACGAAACAGTAAGGCAACCCCCCTGTGCTTAGTGGATGCAGATGCCCTGTATATGAGTGGGAAGTGCCTATGACGGAGCCTGAGTTCATCCCTCCTCGCTAGATGAGTTTCCTGCAGCCCCACCACATCCAGGTGGTGGTCAGTCAGGTATTTCCACACCTTCTGCCGCTTCTGCGGGGAGTTAAGCCCCTTCACGTTCCAGGTGCCTATGCTAATAGTCATAAGAAACCAACGTACATCTCATAGCCGTGTCACACGCCAGCAAAGAGGCCGGCGGCATCACCTCCCGCCCATCCACCAGGCCCTCACCCGCGTCCACCCACCACCTGCGCCCTACATCTCTCCATCTACCTTCCCCCCATCGTGAACTGCTAGACGGGCAGAATTCCCAGAAACTAGGGAGCAGAAGGGAGTCGTGTGCTACGCACCCATCCCCATACACCTCAACCCACACACACATCCAATAGCCGCCACCACCGGCCCCCCATCCCCCTCCCAGACCCCCAATCCCCCAACAGACCCTCCCAACCCCCCCAAAAACAAGGAACAACAAAATACAACGCAAGGCACTGAACCTGAACCTCGCAGTCTGCAATTCCAGCTCCAGCAGGTCGTGGTTCGAAAGTCCCCCACTGGACTGGAATCGGGGCAGGGGTGTCAACCTGGTGACCCCCAGGTCCAAGGTCCGGGGTGTCTTCACCAAAAGTACCATTATACCCCGGGGACCTCAGGCCAAGAGCCCCCCCGACGCCGCTCCATGAATTCGGGGTCACGCTGCTCCAGAGCTCATCTGGGAATCCGCCAATGTGGCGGAGGCCACCGATGCCACCGCGGCCCCTCTCTCCTGCTCACGAGTCGCCGGGTTGGGTCGCTGCCGCTCCGGGGAGGGGCCCACCCTGTGCCAGGAGGAAGAGCGTCGCCGCCTCCGGAATGGCGAGCCCCGGGCCTCCTGTGAAGATTCCGAGTCCTCGATGCCCAGAAGATCCTTTGCCTCTCGCAAGGAGTTGATCTGTCTCAGTCTGTTCTCCCACCGAAAGATGATCCGGAAAGGGTGACCCCAGGAGTAGGATATCCCGCGCTCCCGGAGGAAGGCGGTCACCGGCCGGAAGTCCCTACGTTTCTGCAAGGTGGTCGCCGCCAAGTCCTGGTAAAGCTGGGGGCGATGGCCCCTAAATTGCAACGAGGCGATAGTTCTAGCCTTCCTCAATATCTGTTCTTTCACCTGAAAGTCATGCACACAGACGAGGATGTCCGGCGGCGGGCCCCCTCCTCTCCTAGGTAGCCCCACTCTGTGCACCCTGTCCATCTGGATGTCGCGCTCCTCCTCTTCCCCCAAGATCTGGAGAAACAAGGCCTGGACATACCCACGCAGATCCCCCGCCTCACCGTCCCACGGCACCGCTTTGATACGAATGTTGTTACGCCTGGAGCAGTTCTCCAAGTCCTCCGCGTGGGTCTGCAGATCCAAATTCTGCTCTGTGAGGCGTATAATGTCCTGTTGGAGCTGGTGCACATCACTGGCCACGCTAAGGTCATGGTCCTCCAGTGTCGCCACTCTCTCGCCCAGCCCGTCCACGTCCCTCCGCACCTCCCTGAGATCCGAGGCCAGCTGTGTCCGAAGTTCGGAGATGTCCTCCTTTATGGTAGCGAAGAGCTCCTTCATAAACGCTTTAGTCGCTGGTGCCTCGTCGTCCGACTGTTTCGAGGACCCGCTGGCTCCCGGCGATGCCGGCTGCTGCGACGACTTGGCGGCTGCATCCTTCGCCCCTTTCGTCCCCTTGCGCTGTGAAGTAGACATGGCTGTGAGTCGCCTCCGCCCTCCCACCTCTAGGTATCAGGTAGTCGCTGCCGGGGGGGGGATTCGACAGGATCCCAGAGTGATGGCCCGCCGCACAGGACTCCCCGTCAGCAGTGTCGCCTCACGCCTCCCAGAGCGTCCGCTACTTCACCAGCGCCCCGAGCGCCGGGATCCCCCTCCAGTCCGGAGAGTGGGCGTCCGAGGCAAGTGCCTCACCTCGATGGCGGTGCTCCAGCCGTGAGCACGTGGAAGGCCTCCGGAACCGCTCTCTCCAATAGCCAGGCCTAGGTGCCCTCAGGGTGCTCCGCTCCTCAAAATCTGCGCCTGCGGGCAGCGCCCACTCCACTCTCCCCAGGTGCCCACTCTCAGCCGTGGGGCGCAGTCGCGCCGATGGGCCCGCCGCCGGAAGGTACCGCAAAGTGCAGCACTAGACCACTCCACAGTATCCACCAGCAGTGCCACCGATCCGATGGTGTCCAAGGCTCCGCCACTACCTGGTCCGGCCACCAGGCCGAGTGGACCTCCGCTCGGCAGGCAGGCGCGTGCAGGACCACGCGATGTCTCTCCAGCCACAGACACTCCCCAAGTCCAATGTTCGTAGGCCCCAACGTGGCGTGCGTTCCCACGCGGAGATCCGTCCGTGCCACCTCGCTGCTGCTTTCGCCCTCCCTCGCTGGTAGGCACTCAGTTCACTGCCCCTGAGAAGTGGGTTTCACCTGCTCCTTCCTTCCTCCGTCGGGCCGCTGCCGTAGCGCTCCGAACCGCTCCGAGGGCCAGGGCCCGCCCCACGCCTCACTGCCGGCTCTCCAATCAGCCCCGGGCGGCGGACACCCACCAGCGCGTCCCGCCAAGCGCTCCCCTCGGCGCCGCGCTGATCACTCCTCCACCGGCGCGCCCAGCGCCCCCGTCTCACACGCACAGCCGATGAGGCCGGCTCCGGCGCTGCTCCAGGGCTCGGGTCTGCTCCGCCTCCTCCGGCCTCCAGTTCACGCGAGGCCGCCGCCTCGCAGGCCGCAGCTCGGATCGCCTCTGGCGGCTCCCGCCGATCACTCTCCGCAGCGGCGATGACACCGGAGCACACCGCCAGCATTCGGCAGCCTCCGCCGAACAAACTGCGCAGGCAGGACGCCTCGGGACCCCGCTGTTAGCAGCTATGCAGGATCGGCGTCGGAGAGGCTCGAGAAAGCGTCCTACTCCGACGCCATCTTGGCCACGCCCCGACAAAACCTCTTTAGTGGTAAAGTTGGATCTGGTATTGCTATACTAGAAATGTCACTTTTAGAAAGTTTACATTTCTCTGCTCTTAGCTCTGCAGTGTGCCTTACAGTCTGTCTCTAATTCATGTCTGGGAAGGGGTGACAGCTATGCTTTGTATTCCCTCTAGACAGCCAAAGGTACAGTACACTCAGCTGCCTCTGCATTCATCTGCATACTGATTGGTCTTGGGCAAGAAGGAGGGAAGACACTGACACGTACACCTGCTTAGGAAGTGACTTCATTTCACAAAAACACTGATTTAACTCCCACAGATAGGCTGGCAGACAGAGCTGGGCTGAAAGGAGACTTATGCGACCCACAGGCTTTGCCTCATAGTCAGCTCCACTTCAACGACACATTTGGGTATAAGTATTGGGTCTATGGCCCCCTCTTACTAGTTCACTTTGGGGTCCTAAGGAGACTCTGCCAAGAGGTGGAGCTGTGCTGCAGGAGGTAATGCAACTTTGCGAACTGCTTTGCTGTGATGTCCTGCCACCTGCTGATTGCTGGGCTACAGGAGGGACTGCCACCACTTTGCTACCTGCTCTGCTGTGTTGACCTGCTGCCTGATGTCTCTGACCTGGGCAGTAAGAAGGACTGGACCTGTTTTCTACAAACTTATGCAAGCTAAGTAACTCCAAAGGCTTGTTGGGTTGCCCCTGTTCAGGAAATCTCAGGGCCATCAAAGATTTCATTCATACAAATGGCCACTTATAGTCTCTGCTAATCCAGAGTCTGACTCTGCCTGACTTGCCCTCAACCAGTCCTGGGCCTTCGCAGAGTGTCAGCAGCCATTTTTGGACATCCACACATATCAGCGTGGTACACCATTTAAGAAAAGCTGTGGCTGCCTGCTCGGCACAGACCATTGTGTTTGTTAACTTTGCTGAAGCTGCAGTGCCCAAAGGCAGTGCAATGGGATCCGGCCCCCTCTGCATGGATTAAGGAAATACGGACATCTGCCCTCTCTGACTCCAATCATAGCATTGTATCAAGCAAGGGGAGACTCCAGCAATGCTGGTACCGTGGCTGACTGCACATCTGCATCCCCTGAGAAAGGTACTGTGCACTCGGGGACTTAAGAGGTCCCTGCCATCCTCCAGCACCCTCACGGGTGGCCTCAAAAGGAGCAAGTACATCAGTCTCCCACAAACTTGACATTGCATTTTAACTGTAATAACTTTGGAAGCATTGCTTCATGCTGACTTGGTGAGAAAGTCTGTCCCTGATCTATAGCGTGGATTGCCCACTGAGAGCACAAGGGCTCTTTCAGCATTGTACATTCTTGAAGTATGCGTGACTCGAGATGCTTTAATTGGATTCTTATGATTTTTATCTTGTCTTAAAGAGTAAGAGACACTATTTTCATACCTCATTGTGGATTCTTTTTGTGGTGTTTTCACTGTGTTACTGTATCCATGTATGCACAACTGCTTTACACATTGCGTCCTATGTTAAGCCTGACTACTCTGTGCCTAGTTACCAGAGAGTGAGAACGGACTGATTTAAGTGTGTGACTGACTTACCCTGACCAGAATTGCGGTTCCTACTTGGACTGGGTGCATACCTCTGCCAACTAGAGAACCAATTTCTAACATTATGCCTCCACAGTCCTGGACCCTTATGAGTGGTGCTAAAGTTGCCCAGATTGCCAGAATACCAAACTTGGAACTTAAAAAATGTTTGGCTAAAAACTGCTCTGAGAAACGAGAGGAGACTGGGACCAACCTGTTTGTCTATTCACCCAAAGTGCATGGTCGGTCATCCTGACTTTGTGGCCGTTCTTGCTACATTCTTCTCATCAGCACCAAATTCTGTTCAGCTGTTATTTGCAGAAGGAATATCCGGCCTCAAGGAGCCCTCACTCGCTACTACCTCCAGCTTCATCCTGCTGCAACTTCCAACAAAGAGACTAAGTCCTAACACGGAGATCTTTAACGCACGTTCGTCCAGTGGCTCCCTGTGAGGATACCTCCTCCTCCTCAGACACCACCTGCAGCCTTGCCCTGCTGAACTTCTACCTTCTCAGAACATTTTTACTGCCATTTCTTCTAAGTCCAAAGGTTATCACCGACCGGGCCAAATCCACTGCTTAAATTCAATTTGCATTGCATCACGCTTGTCCATGTTTTTCGATTTTAACCCAGTCTGGCGTGACTAGATGTCCATAGGTGGTGCTTTAATTTTTTACCTGGTACTTTTGACCTAAAACATAAAAAATTCATACCTCGGTTCTACTGATTAGATTTTTTTTTTTTTTTTGGAAAACCTTTATTTACCAAAACAAGTACACCGCTATTCAGCCGTACATCCCGGAGGCTAGGCAGCATTGTGAATCAATTCGGAAACATGTACCAAATAGAAAAAGGAGCAGTCAGGTTTAATTTTATGGATATTAAAGAAATTTCAAGAGAGACAAGAGGAACCAATGAAAACAAGAAAAAAGAAAAGAAGAGAAGCGCAAAAGGAAAAGGAGAGAAAGGAGAAAGAAGATGGCAAGGCAAAGAAGCATAAGAAGCGATAAGGCACAGACCCCGGGGGAGAGGCGGGATCGACAACATCATAAAAGTACCAGAGCTTAAAGCAAACATGTGAACGGGGAGCAGAAAAACAGGATAGGTCCACGTGAAACCAGGGGAAGGGGAAGCTATGGGGAAAGGCGGACCTCCGGCTCAATCGTTTCTGGGGGTACACAGATGTCTCCTCTATATGAATTCCAGGCACCCTAGATCAGGCCCCACATCTTGGGCTTACCCCGGGCCATATAAACAGTTTTCTCCCGGAGCATGCACCAATCCATATTGGTCTTCCAAAGACTAACAGTGGGGGGGGGGTCGGAGCACCCCACCTCTGGGCGATATCTCTCTTGGCAACCATATTACCCAGGGTAACCCAGCGGGTCTGAGCAGTGTCGTAGTCAGTCGGACCCCACACGTTTAGCAGACAGCGGCGAGCCTCCGCATTCAAAGTCACACCAGTCACAACCCTCATAACCGCATGCACTCGCTCCCAATAGGAGGCAATGACGTGGCACTCCCAAATTGTATGCATAAAGGTGGCCATTGCACCACATCCTCTCCTGCAAAGGCCATCCTGGGAGAGCCCCATACGAATCAGCCTGGGGCCAGTGACATACACCCTGTGGAGCACTTTCAACTGGACCAATCGCAACCTGGCAGAGATGGCCACCTCCTTGGGGGAGGAGACCGCTGACTGCCATTCCTCGTCATCCATCTCAATCCCATCATTCACCCAGAGGGCCCGCACTTTCACCAACAGGTCCATTCGTACATTTATAAGTTTCTTGTAGGTCAGGGAAATGGCACTATCAGGCATGTGGCCGTCCAACACCCTGTCCTCAAGCGGGGATGATTCGGGAACCTTGTCCCCCACAGGCAAGGAAGAGGTGAGTGCGTGCCTCAGCTGTGCATATCGAAAGTATTCCGTGGCCCCCAATTGGAACTCGGCCTGTAAGGCAGTGAATGACTTGATTACCCCCTTGGACATCACATCCGCGACTTTAGAAATGCCAATGAGGTCCCACCGGTCAAACCCCTTAGAGTGCCACAGTTTCCCCAGTAAGTCGGAATCATAAAGGGGAGTAGCCATGGTGAGCCTGCCCTGCCAACCCAGAGTCTTTGTCACCGCCCTCCACAAGTGCACCGCAGTCTTGGTGGGACCAGTCAAATTCCGGTCCAGAGATCTGGAATACAGGGCCCTGTAATACATCCCGTCTTTCACTAGCCAGCGATCCATGGCGTATCCCGGGTTGACTGCTGGTCCGTAGAAGCCGTGGTTAATGGCCGCTAGCTGAGACGCCCAATAGTAGCGGCGTATGTCAGGCAAGGCAATGCCACCGTCGTACCACGGAATAGTCAATTTGACAATAGAGATGCGCGGTCTGCCATCCCACAACAAAGCTCGTTGCAGGCTCTCAATCTCCCCGAAGTACTTAGACGGAACTGGGTCTTGCGTGTTCTGAAGCGCATAGAGGAACCTCGGCAGGGACATCATTTTGAACAGCGCCGCGCGGCCCAACAGGGACAGCGGCAGTCTCTTCCAACCCTCCATGTCACGCCGCAGGCGCGCCAAAGGGGGGAGCAAGTTGTTTGCATAGCGTGCCCGGGCATCCTTAGAAATGTAGATGCCCAGGTACTTGAAGCCCTGTTGCGAGACCTGTATAGCACAACCTCTAGGGAGACGCGGAGTGACCCCGCTCAGCACATATAGGTAGGACTTAGACCAGTTGATGACCAGGCCCGAGTAACCACTAAAAAAACTCAGTACGTCAAAAGCCACAATTAAGGACCGACAAGGAGAGGTGAGATAAAGAAGAATATCGTCCGCATAGAGCGAGACGCGATCTTCAAAGCCAGGCGACCATTTGATACCAGCAATATCAGGATGAGTATGGATCCATGCGGCCAACGGCTCAAGCGCTAAAGCAAATAGGAGCGGCGACAGCGGGCAACCCTGTCTGGTACCTCTGCGTAAAGCAAAGGAGGCTGACAATCGGCCGTTCACCATCACGTTGGCCATCGGGGAAGAATAAAGGAGCCGAACCCAACTAATGTAGTCAGGGCCAAATCCAAATTTAGAAAGCACCGCCCAGAGGTAATTCCACTCGAGCGAGTCAAACGCCATCGTCGCGTCAAGCGAGGCAAGCACAGTCGGTTCACTGAGCAGGTGTGCCCGCGCCATAACTGCGTGAAGCCTGCGAAGATTAAGGGCCGTGTTCCGATGAGGAATGAAACCAGACTGGTCCGGGTGGACCAAGTCCGCAATCACGCCCACGAGCCGATTGGCTAGCAACTTCGCCAGGATTTTAGGCTCGGCATTTAACAAGGAAATAGGACGGTATGACCTACAGAGGTCTCGAGGCTTCCCCTCCTTATGGATAACCACTATGGTGGCCAAACGTTGGTCAAGCGGGGGTTCACCGGCGTCTCGAGCTGCCAGGAACATATCCCGTAGGGGTGCAGCGACGGTGTCCGCCTTGATTTTGTACAGCTCCACTGGGATACCATTGGGTCCCGGAGCCTTCCCGGAGCGCAGCGACCTTATTGCCAACGCAACCTCGTCTACCATTATGCCACGGTCCATGTCATCACGCTCAATATCAGACAGACAAGGAAGCTCAACCTCCTCCAAGAAAGAGGCCAAGTCCAATTCGGACATAGCGGAGACAGACGTATAAACCGTCTCAAAATAGTCAGCAAACGCCGCGGCAATAGCAGTAGGGTCAGTAACGACCAGGCCGTCGTCTCCCAGGATCTCAGGTACCACTCGGGAAGCCAATTCCTTCTTATCCAACCAGGCAAGCAGCTTGCCCGCCTTGTCTCCGGCATCGTAGATCCTCCCTTGCTGTTCCCTGCCCATCGCCTTGGCAGCGTCAGTAGCAGTGGCACTATACTCCGACTGCTTCAGGGAGAGTGCATGGAGCAGTTCCGGTGTCGGCCCCAGTGCTAACTGAGAATTCAGGTCCGCGATATCCGACTCCAGCCGCACCAAGTCCTCATCCCGCCGTCTGCGCGCTTCGGCTATCAAGGAGAAAGCCTCTCCCCTAAGGACAGTCTTGAAGGCCTCCCAAAGGGAAACGGCCGACGTTACTGAACCCGTATTTTCAGTAAAATACAGCTCAATAGACTTAGCTAGGAGGTCTCGGGTCTTGGGGTTACGAAAATACCAGGGGTTGATCGGCGCCACCCTGGTCGTCGCCACGATGCCAA
Organism: Lissotriton vulgaris; assembly: GCF_964263255.1. Lineage (NCBI taxonomy): Eukaryota > Metazoa > Chordata > Amphibia > Caudata > Salamandridae > Lissotriton > Lissotriton vulgaris. The sequence continues at coordinate 322,540,824 of NC_141698.1, read as the reverse complement.
AGTCAAATGACACCCAAACCGGAGAGTGGTCCGAGATACCCCTGGCCATAAGACACGCACTAGAGACAGACTGAGCTTGAGCCGAGGGAGTCAGTATGTAATCGATACGAGAGAGACTCCCATGAGCCCCGGAATGGAAGGTGTACTGTCGCTGGGCGGAATGTAAAAGACGCCAGCAGTCAATAAAGCCCATGGTGTTCATGAAATCAGGGAGCCATGAGTGTGCACTGCGGAGATCTCTGGACGGGAAACGGTCCAAGGCGCCTGAAACCACAGAGTTAAGGTCCCCACCCAGAATCAATAGCCCCTCCGGGAGGCCCAAAATGGCGCCGCCAAGATCTTGAAAGGTGGCTGCCTGCAACCCCGGGGGGACATAAACCGAAACCAAAACCAGAGTACGCCCCTCCCATCTGTTCACCACAGCTACATAGCAGCCTCTATCATCTACCAACGTGGACTCCACCTCCAAGGGAAGAGACATGCGCACCATGATACCCACCCCACGGGACCCCGTAGAGAACCCGGAGTGGGCCACCATTTTAAACCCCTTCCTATTCAGAGCCTTACAAGTGTTGCCAACAAGATGAGTTTCCTGCAGGAGAACAATATCCGGAACACAACGTTTAAGCATTTGTATCACAACCCCACGTTTAATACGATCCCCCAACCCGTTCACGTTCCAGCTGAGTACATTCAAAGCTTTACCCCCCATCATCAATGACGCCCCACCCCAGCCATCCCCCCCGGAATGCAGCCATCAACACGATGCATGCAACACAATAATATCTTCGCCTTGAGAAGAGTAGAAAGAAGAAAACAAGAGAAAAACACACACCCCAACTACCCCCCACCCTGCACCCCTGCATTAGACAAGAAGCCACCCCAACTAGCAGTGTGCCTGTCGCCCCTAAAAACTAACCTACAAAAAGCCCCCAGAGGAGAAAGGAGACATCCTATCCCCCCCCGTTACCCTCCAACTTTAGGAAAGCAGAAGAAGTAAAGAATCAATGTCAGTGTTCGATGCCTTCGCCGCAGCCATCCCAGAGAGAAGGTCAAAAACCAGAAAGTTTATTCTTGAGAACCTGGACCTCCTGATGCCTCCTCCGACTGGTCTTCCGGAGTGGTCCTACGCTGAGGCAAAGTGTCCAACTAGTCCCCTGCAGCATCGGGGAGATCGAAGAACAGCGTCCGGTCGCCATGTTCGATGCGCAGTTTCGCTGGGTAAAGCATAGAGTACCGTAACCCCATCTCCCTCAGCCTCCGCTTCACACCCATAAAACTTTGACGGCGTTTCTGGACGGCCTGGGTAAAGTCGGGGAAGAAGTTAATGTCAGCGGTCTGGAAACGCAGCGGGCCACCGCTCCTCGACGCTTGCAAAATGGCGTCACGGTCCCGGTAATTGAAGAGTCTCGCAATGATGGGGCGCGGGGATGCACCCGACTTCGGTTGGCCACCAGGCAGTCTATGTGCTCTCTCAACCGAAAAGAATTTACTCAATCCACCCGGTGCCAAGTGCTTTACCACCAAGTCTTCCACAAACAAGTCCACCGATTCTTCCTCGGCTCCCTCCGGCACACCCGTAATGCGGACGTTCTGGCGCCGTGCCCGTCCCTCGAAATCGTCAAGTCGGCGAGCAAGTGGCCCATCAGCCGCCTTCAGATCTCGTACCTCGGCCTGCATGTCCGACATATCAGAAGTCAGACTCGACGTTTTAATGTCGAGCGACTTGACCCTGTCGTTAGTTTTGCCGAGGTCGGCTCTGATGAGATTGAGCTCGATCTTGAGGGTATCTACTTTGCTGGACAGCGCTTCGTGTTGGCTATGCATCTCAGCCTTCACACCAGCAATGGCCCCCATCACGTCTCGGAGAGTGGGTTCCGTATCTTCAGGGGACACATCTCGCTGCGGGTCCTTGGCATGGCCCGATGAGCCCGGCGATCCCCTGGAGTGGGAGAATCGTTCGGGGATGTTGGATTGAGAATGGATGGGTTTCCTGCTGACCCTCGGGGGCTTCCCTTTGTCCGGATCACCCCTGCCCGCCATGTTGGGTAACGGGAGCCGTATGGTCCAAGAGGGGGGGCAGGCCAACAATACCACCTCCACTCGATCAGCCGCACAAGTCACACCACCTTCAGCCGAGAAAAGCAGGCTATAGAGGAGACCATCAGGGCCACCGTGTCCAGCGAGTATGTTAGGTCCGCACGCAGTGCACCGAAGCGGGCCTCGTCTCAGCCCCAGCAATGCCAGGCAACCATGTCGTCATCGTCATCCAGCTTCACGACGGCATAACTCGGTCCAGGAAGCTCGGATCTTCAATCTGAGACCTGGTGCCGCGTCAGCATCAACAGCACAGTTGATTCCCACCGCCATGGGACAGGATAGTTAGCAGGATCAATGCGGAGGATCGGAGGGTCTTCGGAACTCCGAGCTTACACGGCCATCTTGGTTGCCCGCGAAGCTCCTCCTCTCCTACTGATTAGATTTTTGATGTTTCGGAGTCAATTGTTTGTGTGCTGCGTAAATACTTTACACACTGTCTCTAAGTTAAGCCTGGCTGCTTTTGTGCCATGTTACTGGAGGGTTAAGCACAAGTTAATTTAGTGACTTTCGTGGTTCACCCTGACAGAGAATGTGGCTGTTGCTTGAGCAGGGTTAATACCCCACTCAACCAACGACCCAAACTCTCAACCTTGTCTACATCATTCGCACATGATCCAAACAAGATATAATACCCATTTGAAAATCCCTTGTTGCATTTGTGAACATGTCCGCAACAACTGCTCCAACACGGTGATGCAAAAAACAAAAAAGAAAACATACCCATTTGAGAACTCATGCTTTTTATACTAGTGAAGTCACCCTCAATTCTACACAATAGATACATCTAACAACATGTTATAAAAACAGAAATCTCAATTTCCTATTATTTATTAAACAAAATTCATCAACCTTGTGTGAAAAAATATGTACGTCCTAACTGATTGCCATATCAGTAAATGATGTAATGATCATCATGGGCTGCTATGCTAATATACATGGTTAGGTAATGATCAGGATGTTCTACCACCTGTCTATAACATTGGAAACTTTGTTAGTTTAGTCTGGAGCACTTAGGTTTGCGCTAACACACCCAAAAATATATACATACAAATATATTTGTGATGTCCACAGAGAAAGAACGGTGGCTGCTCATCCTATCATCCTACTGGGAAGGTTATTAATTAATTTTCAAACATGTCCATCATTCCAGAGTGAGAAGGATTATTCACCAGTAGATTAAGTTCAATAGGTTGTCAGTCTACCAAGGAGTGGGCATCAAATCAAATTACTCAAATAATATGATACTTCTATAGATTCCACAGGACCCCTAAGTTATAGCCTGGGATCTCCACGCCCTGTCAATACAAAACATCCAATTCACTCCTCAAGCCACCACTGCCTAGCCAAAACATTTATTGGCCAGAACATATGCAAGCTCCACCACCCCTACCCAAAGTCATTCAAATCTTTAGTATCCTTATGATTTCTAAACCCTTCATTTGACCAATCAGTGACAAGAGTGTGAAATATCTGTTTTGGACAACTCAAGATACTTAAAAAAAATCCGTTTATGGTCACAACAGCTTACATTTGCTAGTTGTTAGTGCACTATTTCAATATGGGCTTGACTATGCCAACTTCGAATATCTGGCTGCCCCAGAAAAAATCATTCACTTTCTTCAATTGGTGCAAAATACTCCTATTTTCCTTCTGACTGGGCTATCCTGATGTAAGAGTATATTGCCTGCACTAAGGTACCTTCATTATCTTCCAATACATAGTCAAGTCTCTTTCAAAACGCCATTGTTCACAAAAGCTATATACCCGAGTTCCCCCAGTTCCTTAGCATCACATTTTATTCTTGCCCATCTCAGTAGATCTTTACATCCTGCTCATCAAGTTCTCTATAATGTTCCTGAAGTAAGAATGAAGGCCTATGTAGACAAGGCGTATGCATTGGGCCTAACTCTGGAACGCTTTTCACACTAATATGCATACAGAAGTAAACAATTACTTTTAAATGATCACTGAAAACCTTGATTTTTAATAAATATGCTTCTCGTTTGTTATTTTGTTCTTATCATGCTTTTTACATGCATCTCTTTTAAGTGTTGTGGTTTCTCCTTATCACCGATACGTTCTGCATTCAAACACTTTAAAAATAAATATTTTAGACCAAATGACATAATTCATGCTTTTAATATTATGAAAAGACTACACAAATGTGGCTTTTGTGGATAGATAAACATGGTAAAACCTTTTTGTCCATAAAGAAAAGTTTTGCACAGCTTAGATTTGCAAAACATCACCTGACTGAACCCAAACAACCTGGAGTCATACCTGCTGTACAAATGAGACCAACTTGGAGTTGTTTGCCTCTAAAATGCAACAACATATTTGATGAAAACCAAACACTGCCTATCACCATAAGAACTAGGTTTCAAAAGTAAAACAAGATGGTGGAGGGGAGAAAATAAATCCCTGATTGAAAATGCAACTCTAGTGGTGTAGCAAGGGGTTTTGGGGGTGGCAGCCTCCCCCGCTTTTACTTGCCGCTCTCTGTGCAGCATTCACCCTCCTACCCGCTCTTCAATCAGCCACCAAAGGGCGCGAATATCAAATATCCAGCCAGCACCCCCTCCCGCTCTTTTATGCAGCCTTACCGAACAGCAAACACAGGGACCCCCACAGGCGGCCAAAGTGCTTGCTACGCCACTGTGCAGCTCTTGGATGCCTCACAATCATTGAGTTCGCCTTGAATTCCACAATATACGTATTTCTAGGGGAAAAAGTGAGAGCATCTGTGCAACAGCTAAAGCTTCACACATCAAAACAATGATCCAAATCCAAAAATGACAGTAAATCTACAACTGAATTTTTGAAAAAGAATATAATATAAGAATATAATAATCAGGATTCTGGAATGGCCAAGTCATGCTCTGGTGGGAACTAAAGAGAGGTGTGCATAAATGAATGCCCTCAAACATGACCAAGTTTAAACGGATTTTTTTAGGAAGATTGGGCCAGAATTTATCCCAGCCAAAATGAGTTAATCATAAACTCTTACAAATGTTTCTTTCCTGGTGTTTCTGCTACAGGCTTTTGCTACTTTCTAAATCATGTGATGTATTAACATTTTGCTTGTATGGCACTTTAGCAAGAAAAACAATATTGACATACACAAATATCGCCCAAAATCTTGAAAGCATAAATATTGCGACCCTATAACTAAACAACAAAACAAAAATATTGATGACAAAAATACCACAGAAAAATATCTGAAATATGACAAAATTGTAACAAATGTCGCCTACAATTAAAACTAAGCCTACCTACAATCAAGGAAAAAGCTATATATTAAACCGTAGAAAATCAGCAACATTCTGACTAAAACTCATATTACATTAAATTTATACACACCTGCAGAAATAAAATCAATATGCATAAAATAAATAACCATACAATAATTTGAGTCTTCAACCAAGCAATTTTACACATAGAAACGCTTTTCCAATTAACAAATAGTATAACACCGCCACAGAAATACACAACAAAATGCTTCCTAAAGAAAACTTCAATGAACAAGTGAATTCTACAATCAAAATAAGATTGACAATCAATAAAAGGTAACAAAATGAATAAACAACTAAAGGTAAGTTTAAATATAATTAAAGCATTGCTGTATGTTAATTTCCCCCAAAGCTACATCTTCTACAAGAAGGAAAAAAGCTAAAAGGAAAAAACTAAACACAGACATTAAATTACTCAAAATTAGCAAAAAATACCCCCACGAAAGTAAGTACAGTAACCAAAGCACAAATCTAACAGGAAAGTAAAAATAATGCTTTAATATATTTGAAAAATAAAATGAAACAAACAAACCGCTAACAAAATGTCAGATTGCAAAAAATAAATCAACATAACATAAACATTTTTCAACTCAACATACTACAACAAAAGAAAACTGTGCCCATTACAACACCAAACAGACCTGCAAACCAAATTCTACAACTAAAACAAAATAAAGACAGCATTCAGAATGTAACCAAAAATGTACATTTCTAATGTAAAAATGTTAAATTTAATATAACATCACCTATTGCATTTTATAAAAAAGAATGTGTATTTCCTATACTCACAGAAATATTTTACAGGATCTAAAAGAGGACAGTATGAGCTCACAAGACCCAATATGAAAGATACTTAAAAAATTTGTACCAAATGTTCCTAAACAAACAAGTGGCCAACTCACAACCGTAAAAGATTCATTGCCAGAACTCATGGAACTAATCACTTACAGAATATTGACTCACAGAATATCGACCTACAGAAACACAGACGCTGGAATATCGAAGGCAAGTATATCGACATCCTATCTACAACGAGGTAAGTACAAAAATATCGAAACCAAAAATATCGATGTTAAAGATATCGTAATTAAAAATATTGTTTTTTTTCTGTTAAAAATAAATGTGTAAAATAAAGTAAATGATACTAATAAATAAAATAAACACAGTTACAAATATTTAATAATGTTTAAAATTAATAAATAATACATATATAATAATAAAACATTAATTAAACATATACATAAAATATATAATATATACTTAATTAATAATAACTTTTAATAATTATATTAATTACTTATAAAGTATTTATAAATACTATAAATTGCAAATACATCTACACACATAAAATAATACCATAAATAAAAAGTAAAAAATTATTTTAATAAATTAAAAAAATTAAATATACTTTCAAAATATTTAAAATAAATTAAATGCTACGTTATCTAAAATAATACAAAACATATCAAATAGATAAATAAATAAAAATACTATTTTAAGTCCAAAAAAACTACAGTAATGAAAACATTGGATAGCGTAGAATGTAAAATTACTATTCCCACTCCAGAAAATGCAACAGTAGGGAAAGCGTTGAATAGCGTAGTGGTAAAAATTACATTATCCAACTCCAGAGAGTGAAACAGTTGGGAAAGCGTTGGATAGCGTAGTGGTAAAAATTACTATTCCCACTCCAGAGAGTGCAACAGTAGGGAAAGCGTTGGATAGCTGGTGGGTAAAAATTACTATTTCCGCTCCAGTGAGTGCAACAGTAGGGAAAACGTTGGATAGCGTAGGGGTAAAAATTGCTATTCCCACTCCAAAGAGTGCAACAGTAGGGGAAGCGTTTGATAGCGGGAAGGTAAAAATTACTATTCCCACTTCAGAGAGTGCAACAGTAGGGAAAGCATTGGATAGCGTAGGGGTAAAAATTACTATTCCCTCACCAGAGAGTGCAACAGTAGAGAAAGCGTTGGATAGAGGGTGGGTAAAAATTACTATTCCCACTCCAGTGAGTGCAACAGTAGGGAAAGTGTTGGATAGCGTAGGGGTAAAAATTACTATTCCCACTCGAAAGAGGTCAACAGTAGGGAAAGCATTGGATAGCGGGAAGATAACAATTACGAGTCTCACTCCAGAGAGTGCAACAGTAGGGAAAGCTTTGGATAGTATAGGGGTTAAAAATACTATTCCCACTCCAGAGAGTGCAACAGTAGGGAAAGCGTTTGATAGCCTAGGGGTAAAAATTATTATTCCCGCACCAGAGGGTGCAACAGTAGAGAAAGTGTTGGATAGCGGGTGGGTAAATATTACTATTCCCACTCCGGTGAGTGCAACAGTAGGGAAAGTGTTGGATAGCGTAGAGGTAAAAATTACTATTCCCAATCCAAAGAGTGCATCAGTAGGGAAAGCTTTGGATAGCGGGAAGGTAAAAATTACGATTCCCACTCCAGATATTGCAACAGTAGGAAAAGCGTTGGATAGCGTAGGGGTAAAAATTACTATTCCCACTTCAGAGAGTGCAACTGTAGAGAAAGCGTTGGATAGGGGATGGGTAAAAATTACTATTGCTCAGATCAATGAGAGAGAGAGGACTAGATAGGCTAGACCGTATCCCCTATGTTATATGTAAATATCAATAAGGACTAGCTAGAGAGAGAAGAATTAAGAAGACTCAGGAAGGTACGTCGATATAGGAAAAAACATTGTTTTCCTTATAAAGCCCTCACCCACCCACCTAGTCGGTGGCACGCTTCATCATCGGGCCCACCACAGTGGCACCGAATGTGCCCCGGGTGTGCTTCAACGCCAGGAGACTGCGGAGCTTGTATGTTGCTGAGTGTGCAGTGAAAAAGAGTGAGAAGGTGAAGAGTTAAAAGCTATACAGTAGGTCCCAGCACCCGAGGGTTACTTATCTTTAATAAACTGGGCCTCTGTTAGCGGATAAAAGGCAAGTAGACGTAATTTGGAGTATGGATTATGGCCTCCAACGTCTAGTGTGGTCTACATGTTTCAGCCAGTGCCTTGTAGATTTTAAGCTGGCTTTCCTCAGGACCAATAATTTATTTGAAAAGGTGCAAATTAAATAATAAACTTAAATTTAAGTGGTTGTGTAGTTCTTTGACTATGAGTGGTGCACGCTAAGGCGCTATAACTGTTAGAGGGGGATTCCCTCAAGCTTGACTACAGATAACACATAGGACAAAGACAAGACGCACAGGGTAGAGTCATGTTAGTATGGTATAAGGTTATACTATACTGTAAAATGCCGACATATAAGGTGGTGAACGACCTATAATCGGCTACGGTGAGTTCATGCCAGTTGCATGAAGTTGGTGAGAATTCTACATAAAACGGTTAGTGTTTGGTGGTGGGCTAAAGAGCGTATTTACAAGGTGAGGTACAGGTAAGTATATTGTTAGGGCCTCACTCTGTTTTATCTTGTAAAAAGCTTCAAGGGTCGCCTAGCAGAGAAAGAGACCCTGTTGGGATGAGAGTTTGGTCAAAATGTATCCAACCTGTAGGGAGAAAGAGTGATGGCTTGGGGGCGCTAGAGGGCGCACTAGCTGAATGGCCGCACCTTCGTGAGGCTCCAGCAGCCTGGCATGAATATCCTTCCTTGATCCTCTTTCCCCTGCGCTCAACCGCCCGAAAATCCCCACGGAGGGGCAGCTGTCACCGCTACACCCTCGGTGCAACTTTGAAGGCTCTGCCACATTTGACGCCGAAGTTATAACTGGCGGAACCCCCTGGTCGACATATGCCTGGAAGCTGCGGTGCCTGATCTCGGCTCCGAGTACTGCGCAAGCCCCCCGGCTTACCTCGAGGCGGACGGGCCCACAGAGCTTGGCGGACGGTGCACCCTGTACTTGCGAAGTGACCGGCAGCGGTGTTTGGAGGCGGAAGACAGCATGGTAAGCGCTGTGTGAGGCACGGGGGCAGAGGAGGAGCGGTGCTCCCGCCGGCTGTGCACTGCTGCGGCACCTCTGCTGCTGAAGCGGCGAAGTGTTCTGGTGCCATTTTACTTTGCCGATTTATCCCTACGCGATGCCCGTGACCTTCACCGGCTCGCACACAATCTGGCTGCGCACAGGCTAATTATCCGCTATCTGCCGCTTTTCACACAGACTGGCAGCTCCTGTGGCTCTGAGCTCCTAGCTGTACCCTCGAGGAGCTTCATCCTTGGCTGACATTTCTTGCACCTTGGCATTATTTACCAGTGCCCATCCACACTGCGCACCATCCTTTGGAGACCAGCCTGAAGGCGCCCCTGCTGCCTAGCATCGCAGTTGAAGCGGAGAAGTTTCTACACTGCGCTGTGTGGCGCGAGTTCGCTACCCCTGTCCCTGACTCCTCTCCTGCTGTAGAGCGGAAAGCGCCTAGACACAGAGACATTTTATTTTACTTTGTAGACATGGGGAAGCCGGACAGCCGTCAGCCCAGGCTGCAGTTCGAACCTACGTCGCAGAAGAAGTCAACGCGACACACGGGAGACGCAGCACAGCCCCGGAGCCCGGTTACGGAGGCCTCGACATCGGCCCCTCTGGCCCCAGATATAGCCACCATACTACAAGAAATGCGCCCGGGCTTTGCGACAGTAGTTGACAAGGTGGACAGGCTCTCCTCGAGGATGGATGGGATAGTCCAAAAAATGGATATACATGAAGAGCGCATAACTGAGGTGGAGCGCCGAATCTAAGACAATGATGACACCACTGCGGCGCATGACTCCCGACTTGCCAGGATGGACAATGTGCTACGAGTGATCACCGCCAAGAACGAGGAGTTGGAAGCTAGGAGTCGGCGGAATAACGTTCGCGTCACGGGCATTCCAGTGTCGACCAACACGGGGAAGATGGAGTTATACATAGAGAGACTACTTGCGGCGGCGGTGGGGGCAGAAGCTCTTTCGAGTCAGTTTATAGTGGAACGCGCACATCGCTCCCTTGGACCTCAACCCCAACCTGGAGCCCCGCCGCGTCCTATTATTGCGCGCCTGCTCAACTATCGTGATCGAGATGCGGCGCTCCGAGCAGCCCGTGCAAACCAGAACCTAACGTATGATGGTGTGCCCTTTTTTATTTACCCAGACTTTACCCCTGTGGTTCAAGAGCAACGGCGAAAATTCCTTGCAGTCAAGAGGAAGCTGCGGGACCTGAACATTGACTATGCCCTCTTGTACCCGGCCAAACTGCGGGTCACACATCAAGGCACGCAGCATTTCTTTCTCAACCCGCAACAGGTCGAGGACTACATTAAAACTTTGCCTAAACGACCGAGACGACCCGCAGAAGCTAAGGACTTGAATGCGTCAGGTCCTGAATAATCGACGGATGGCGTTATATTGTTCTTGTTCCCGTATCCACCTGGATCGTCCTCAATCCCCCTTTCTGCACAGGGGCTCCCATCCTTCTTTGCAGTGGCTGCAGCTGCCCCGGGGGTGCCATGGACGGGTGTTGACCTGCAGGTGGTAATGTATGCCAGGCCCCCACCCCCTTACTTCCTCTCTACCCCAGATGGAGACTCTGGGGTTGGACTTACACGGAGTGGGAGGAATGGAGGTGGTAGCACGTGCACCTCGGATGACCCCTACTGGGTGTTCCCCAATAGCAATGACTTTGACTCTTATTTGTTGGTTGTTTTCTTGCTTTGTTTTGGTGTTTGGGTGGGGGGTGGGTACGGAATGCTGGCAAGTTGGGGTGGCTTCAGTGGGTGGGGGGTGGTGGGTTGATCGCCTTGCGGTCCGAAACTGTGATGAGCAATGGGTGACTGCCTTTGGTAGTGCTGTGAAGTGTTGCCCTTTAAAGTTCATAACAGAGAGATGTGTTTCTACTTCAGACCTGGTCCTGTTCTTCGGACTGTTGGGAGGGTGGCGGATGGGGGGGTGGGTTGGGGGTACTGTTGGGGTTCAGTTAATAGCATGTGCATTTTGTGTCTTGGAATTATTTGAAAGCCCTGGGGGGAAAGCCTTGGTTTTAGCCGGGGAATGGGGGGACGGGCTGGGTTGGGGGTGCGTGGTCTGTGACTGGACCGTTGCACATGTGGTGTGGATGCTCCCGAGTTGGTTGGGCTCCCTGTTCCTGGTGGGGGTCAAAGTGCTAGCTCGCCTAGAAGATGTCCTATTCCTTGGCGTTTACTGGGCCATCCCGCACACCTTACTCCTGCACACATTTTCACGACCTTTTCCATGGGCGATACGCGCTTAAATGTGATTACTTGGAATGTGAGAGGGCTGGGGGATTTTAGAAAGAGGAGGCAGATACTCAGCTACCTCGATCGCCACAACGTTCACATCGCCTTCCTGCAAGAAACACACTTTGCGCCCCACAAGGTGCACACTTTTGGCAGTAGATGGGCTTCGTACACGGTCTTTGCTAATTACTCATATGCGCGGGGTACGGCCATCCTGGTGAAAAAACACACTCCTTTTCAGCGGGCTGGTTCCAGTGCAGACCCCCAGGGGAGATATTGCTTGCTATGGGGTGGACTGGGACATGTGGCAGTGACACTAGCGTGTTGTTATGGGTCCTACGTAGACGACCCGCACTACTTCACGGCTTTGTGGGCTGCGATAGTGGAGACGGGTCTGCAACATCTCATATGGGGGGGCGATTTCAATACCACCTTGCACCCCCCCCTGGATAGGTCACACCCTGCCCCCCACCACTACACTAACAGTAGGGACGTCCTTAAAACGACTATTGCCGGTAACAACCTTATAGATGCCTGGCGTGCATACAGCGGACCTAAGGAGGAAGGTACACATTTTACAGCGCAGGCTGCATCGTGGGCGCGGCTCGACTATTTCCTCCTGACCTCACATCTATACACCTCACTGGTTCACGCGTCACACCTCCCCAGGACATTTTCCGACCACTCCCCTGTCCTTATTACATTGTCCGGCTCTGAACTGGGGCCCCCAGTGACTGCGTGGCGTATGCAACCCTCTATGTTGCTGGACTCGGTCTTCCAGGAGGAACTCCGGGATGAATGCCTGGATTTCTTTAAACGTAATAAGGATTCTGTCCAGGATGTTGAGATGATATGGGACGCCTTTAAGGCCACCCTCCGAGGTCTCTGTATTTCGAAAGGCTCGGGAGTACTTAAGAACATACTAAATAGGTTACGCACTCTAGAGTCTGACTTGCGGAGCGCGGAGAACTGCCTCAGGGTAAACCCGGACACTGCGACCCTCGCTGTCATACGAGACAAACTGTCTGAATACTCTGAGGAAGCTACTAGAGAGGTAAAGTTTAGGAACAAATACTGGGTGGCCAGGCGAAATGGAGAGGGTGAGAGACCTGGGAAGGCCCTGGCGGCGACGGTCAACTTGATGCGCTCACCGACCGTCATACTGGAACTTGAGACTGCTGAGGGGATTATACTCAGGGACACCACACAGATCCTGAACGAATTTGTGCGACACTATGGAGCACTATATTCCTCTAACAGAACTGTTGAACTCACGCTGGACGATTATCTGGCGGATGTGTCTTTGGGGTGGTTGAGCGATGCACAGCAAGCATTTTTAAGTGCCCCGTTTGAGTTGGATGAGGTCAGGGATGCAATCATGCATATGAAATCGGGTAAAGCCACCGGGCTCGATGGCATCCCTATTGAATTCTATAAAACATTTATTGATTTCATGGCGCCAGTACTGCGGGAGGTTTATGAAGATGCGCTGGAAGTGGGCCATCTCCCTGCATCCATGAGAATTGCTCATATTACCTCCCTACTCAAGCCGGGTAAATCCGCTACTAGCTGTGACTCCTATAGACCTCTGTCTTTATTGAATTGTGACGTGAAAATCCTTGCCAAACTGATTGCAACGCGCATTAGCCTCCTTCTTCCTAATCTGATTCTTCCAGACTAGGCCGGGTTTGTTCCTGGCAGAGCAACATCGCACAATCTACGTACCTTTTTCTCAGTCCAAGGTTCCGTCCACGAAGACCTCCCTATGGCGGCCATTTTTTTAGACGCCACCAAGGCGTTTGACTCGCTCGAGTGGGACTATGTGTTTAAAGTTCTGGAACGAATGGGGTTCCCGCTTATCTTCATTTCCTGGATCCGATTATTGTACACTCGTCCGGTAGCCAGAGTCCTCATAAATGGGAAACTATCTCCGGAATTCCAAATCTCCAGAGGGACGAGGCAGGGATGCCCCCTGTCTCCGCTCCTATTTGCTATAGCCACTGAACCCCTGGCTGCTAAACTCCGGCAGCATCACCGGGATAGTGCATTGCGATGCTTTCAGAGACAAATACTTATCTCTATGTATGCCGATGACATCACCCTTTATGTTCGGCACCCCGGCGAAAATTTGCACCCCATCCTTAGGGAATTTATACGGTTTGGCGCCCTTTCGGGTGTCCAGATTAACTGGAATAAGTCTTGTATTTTCCCTCTTACTGCCGCGACGCATCAGTTCCCACTTGAGTTTCCGCTTGCCTGGTGTGAAGGAGATTTTAAATATTTGGGTATACATATAGAGAAAAGCAGAGAAGAGCTGATGCGTGCTAATTATGGCACTGTGATGAATAAGATAAGTCACAATGTTTCCAGGTGGATCACGCTCCCCCTCTCCATGGCCGGGCGGGCCTCACTGGTTAAAATGGTTATCCTCCCTCAGCTTTTGTACCTTTTTTTGAACATTCCTTTCCATCCCGGACCCTATTTCTTTAAGCTGCTACGCTCGGAATACCTCCGGCTGGTGTGGGGCGGAAAAAGCCCCGGCTCAAATGGGAGATCCTGGTTAGGCCGTTCTCACAGGGAGGCTTCGGTATACCGGATTTTGAGCTCTATTACCGGGGCGGCTCAGGCCCACTATGCTTACTTCTGGGTGCACCAGCAGAGGTATATGCCTCAACTGGCAGGCGAACACTGGTTGGCCCACCCTACCCCCATTGAGGGCGCATTCTACTCCCAGATTGAGGGCAGAGACAAGACTCCTGACACGGTGTCTAGCACTGTGACGGCGTGGAATTCCATTACCCTGAAGATGGACTTACACTTCTTATACGCCCCACTAATGCCACTGACCTACCACCCACAACTCCCGCTCCTACAAGAGGCTGGCTTCCAAAAATTGTTGAAGAAGATTCATGTCACTACATGGGGGGACCTGTATTGTAATGGCACCTTTCGTACCAAGGATCAGTTATATGAGAGCATGCAACCAACACCTCTAGACCTGTTCTACTATATTCGGCTTAGGCACGGGCTGCAGGCCATCACACCAGACTTCCCCTGCGAACCCCCAGTGCTTCTTCCACTACAGAATCTGTTACTTAACGACAATCCCAGCAAGCTAGTCTCCACACTCTATAAATCTGTTCGGGCGAATATGAGTTATACTGCATTGCCCGCTAGACACAAGTGGGAACAAGATCTAGCCTTAACCCTTACAGATGAACGATGGGAGTTCTGCCTGCAACAGACCGAGCGTATTTCCTCCAACAGCCGTTATAGGATAATTCATTATAAATTCCTACACAGACTATACCACACTCCAGTGCGCCTACACAGGTTTCAGCTGAGACCAACAGATGCGTGCGACAGTTGTGGGGCTCCTGGGGCTGACTTCCTTCATCTTGCATGGGGATGTGCTGAGGTGGGCCGCTACTGGTCCCAGGTGTTTCATGCATTGTCCAAGATGTTACACACGACGGTGGACCCGTCCCCATTGGTAGCTCTGCTGGGGTATGTTGTACCTCTCCAGGTGGCGCACCGCAAGTATGTGGCACTGGCCATGCTTTTGGCTAAACGCAGGGTGGCCTGTAGGTGGGGGAGGGGAAGGGCGCCCAAGTTTAAGGATTGGATGAGTGATATGGTATATTGCCAGGAACAACTGCATACTTATTCCGAGCTGCTGCCGCCTAGTTCTAGGCCTACTGACATTTGGGCCCCATTGCAATGTTATTTGATAACTGACCCACTGGAGGATGAGGGAACCTGAGATTGGGAAGGTAGAACGATGTTGAATTGCTTGCTGACCGGACCTGAGGGCCCTGGTCTAACCTGCTGAGTTCTGGTATGATGTATTCGCTGCCCCCCCCCCCTTGTTCTTTCCCCCCCACTTTCCCAGTTCTGTAACATCTGTGGATTGCTCATACACCCTTGTCAAAGCAGGGGGGCTCCCCGGCCTCATGACTTCTGTAATGTGAACGCCGATACTAGGTTGTTGGACTCATGGCTCTGTTGCTTGCGCCTCTCCCCCCCCCCCCCCTTTTTTCCTGGGCTCACCTAGACACTGCACATGCTCATGTTGACGAAAAGTTTAACAAACACAAAAAACTTGAAAAATGCAAGACTCATTACTTCAGCTATGTGGATACTGCATTTGTCGCTTGGATTTTATTGGTGGCGCGATTGTATTCGCACTACTACACCTTCGTTGTTTCTTGTACTATTAATTTGCACTGATAGCGGCCAGCCTCCGGGTTGTTGGCGAGACGCTGTGTAATCCTGACAATGCTCAATAAATGTTTTGCACCAAAAAAAAAAAAAAAAAAAAGAAAGAGTGATGGCTTACCCCAGTTGTAGCTGTAGTGGATCAGTGTTACTCACGAGTTTTTCGATCTGGTTCCTCCTTGGACCTATTCGTCCTTCCGCGGCGCCCGTTATGGGAGAAGGGGTCGCCGCTCTCTTATTTATACATCATATTTGATTGGTTCCACCTGTGTAAGGTAGAAAAAGAGGGAGGGGTGCGCGCTAATCGCCATGTCATTGCTTCCATGTTTAGCCCATGCGCTGGGGAGTAGTGCGTAGTTCGCGCATGCGCGAGTGTATAGCGCATGCGTGCTGATGCCGGTTTTGGATACTGGCTGCGGGGCATCGTTGTGCGCATGCACGAGTATGCATAGCGCGTGCGTACTGGCGCAAGCAGGGTTATGGCAGGGGTAACTTAAGCAAAAACGCCAACATTATGGCGGTGTGAGTGTTTAACGGACTAGACACTTAAACACGAGGGTGATTTATCATAAGTGCGCATATGTGCACCGGGGACTCACACAGGGGCACTCATATATGGTGCTTTTTTCTGGGGGGAAGATAGGAGCCGGGAAGGGGACGCTCATGCATAGATACCCTGGCACTGGTATCATGGCTATATGGACTGTTTTTTACTTCAAATGGAGTTTACACAGCAAAGGAGTTCCAAGGTATGGCGTCGTTGAGGCCATGAGTATGTGTGGATAAATGGTATATCTATCTTTGTTCTTTTTGTAAGAGAAGCTTTTCATTGATAGTGTTGTCAAATTTCTCAATGACGGTCCAGGAGAAGTCATTGGGGGTGTGGTTGTGGGTAAGGAAATGGTCTGTGAGTTTGCTAATATTCTTGCCACACCTTATCGTGCTCCTGTACTCCGTCATTCTTGTCGGAACTTTCCGGGTGGTCATGCCGATGTATCTTAGACCACATCGGCAGGTCATCAAGTATACCAGGTTTGTGGAGTTGCAGTTTGTAAACTGTTGTTGGGTCCAGGTTTTGCCTGGTTCCAGGTTCAGTGTTTTTGAAGGAGATGTCAGGTGGCACACGCTGCAGTTATTGCAGGGTTGGTGGCCAGTGCTTCTGGGCAGGCCCCATGCGTTGAGGATGGTGTTATCATTGCTGCGTGTGTTTTGCCGTGGTCTTGTGTTGACCAGTTGGTCTTTAAGGTTGGTCGCTCTTCTATAGGCAAAACGTGGTTTTTCCCAATTCCTTGTACCGGAGTTGATGATCTTCCAATTCCGTTGGATGATGTTGGCTACCTGGTTGGACGCTGTGTTATAGGTAGTCACACATGTCAGGGTAGGTTCTTCCTGCGGTTTCTCAAAAGTTTCCAAGAGTGCTTCTCTATTCTGGTTCCTCGCTCTCTTGCATGTTTTGTTTATTATCCTCGAGGGATAGCCACGATCCTTAAGCTTGTGTATTAGATCATTAGATTGTGATTTGTAATCTTGAATGCTGCTACAGTTACGTCTAATGCGTAAAAATTGCCCGTAGGGTAAGTTTTCCCTTAGGTGTCGGGGGTGGAAACTGTCAAACCTGAATAAGGAGTTCCTTGCTGTTGGCTTGTAGAAGGTGGTAGTGGTGAGACCTCCATTCTCCGGTTTGATGTTTAAGTCAAGGAAGGCTAGTTCGGTGAAACTGCTGGTGCTTGTGAAGCGCAAGTAGGAATCTTGGCGGTTGATCCAGATCATGAAGTTGTCCAGTTGTTCTTGTGTGCCTTTCCATATCAGGAAGATGTAATCAATATATTGACGCCACATTTTTATGTTGGTGGAAAAAGGATTGGTTGGTTGTTGTATGTAGGTGTGCTCAAAGTGTGCCACGTACAGGCCTGCCACACTCGGGGCAAAAATGCTGCCCATGGATGTTCCATTGGTCTGCAGGTAGTAGGCTCCCTCGTATTCGAAGTAATTCTCTTTGAGGGCAAGAGTGGCGCAGTCCAAGATGAAACTGCGGGGGGTATTGTATTCCCAGGGACTTGCCATCAGGACGTCATGTAGTACCTCCAACGTTGCGTCCTGTGGTAAGCTGGTATATAGACTCTCTATGTCTAGTCCTACTAGTAGGTCTGTGGTAGGGTCGAAGTGGGTATCTTGAATCACACTTAAAAGATGTTTGGTATCCTTGATGTAGGAAGGAGTTTTTTGAACCAAAGGGTTGAGGAAGAAGTCACAAAAACGTGACAGGGGTTCTAATAGTGACTTTATTCCAGACACAATGGGTCTGACGGGTGGTGGGGTGGTGCCCTTGTGTATCTTTGGTACTGTGTAAAAGTATGGGGTCTTTACATCCACAGGGCATAGATAGTCTGCCTCTTGTTTAGAGATCTTCTCACTATCCTTTGCATTTTTGATCAGGAGATTGATCGTGTTTTGCAGCTGTTCAGTGGGGTCTTTGTTAAGGCATTTGTAATTCCTACTATCACTGAGAAGCCTCTTGCATTCCTGGTCATAGTCAGTTTTGTTCATGAGGACTATGCCACCTCCTTTGTCCGCAGGTTTTATGATGAGGGTGGGGTCATTTTGCAGGCGTTGGATAGTGCTCCTGTCTTTATTAGACAGGTTGTTGAATGTCTCTTTTTGTTGGAGTTGTTCCACTTCTGTGTATACTGCCTGTTCAAACGTCAGGATCTCAACCGGGATACTTCCTGGTGGGGGAGTGAAGGTGGATTTAAGTCTGAGTCCCGTTTCGTTGGGGGTGTCTTACCTCTCAATATTGGTGTTATCTTTTTTCTCAAAAAACACTTTGAGTTTGAGTTTCCTGAACAACTCAGCGATTTCTATGTGTAGTTTAAACATGTCAAGTCTGGTAGTGGGGACGAACGAGAGGCCTTTGTTAAGAACGTCTGTTTCTTCCACTGTTAATTGAGTATCAGACAGGTTTAATACAAGTGGGTTTGTAGCTCTTATTTGCTTGTTCCCGGTTGTTCCCTTGTTTTGTTTCTGGTGTTGGAGCTCACTGGTTCTTCTTCCGGTGCCCATTGGACATGCCCCGGGTTCCGCCTCTTGCCCCGTCCCCTCCTGCCCTGGAATAAAAAAGGATATCGTTGATTCTGATTTCCTTGGAAGAATGGCATATTTCCTGGGGGGTACATTTGGGGGTAACCAAAGTATGGAGGCGGTGGGTGGCCAAAATGGGGTGGTGGTGGGCCATAGTTACAGTTTTGGGGGGCTTGCCCTGGTTGTGGCCAGTGCTGTCCTCGTCGAGCCCTGCCTCTGGATTTGTTTGATTCTGTGCTCGAGTTGCTGGAGGTGCTCGAGATGGAGCTGTTGTCAGAATTCTCAGAGAATTTTTTGGGGGGGTGTAATCATCATCAGAGTATGGGTAGATCTTGGAGTAGCTGAATCTTTTAAGATCCTTTTCAAACTTCTTAAATTTGGTCTGGGATAGATAGTCTTTGTATTCCGCTATTTCTCGATTTTGATCATCAAGTTTTTTCTTGTAACCTGTCAGCGTGGTTTTGAAGTGTGACTCTGTCGCTTGGATCTCTATCATGATGGCATCTGAAAGGCGTTTGGCAGTTTTTATGATAAGGATTAGCCAGTCCCTGGTGCAGTGACAGGCGATCTGGGCACAGTCTTTGCGGAATGCTGCGTCGTCCAGGAAGATCCTGGGAGCGTTCGTGACCAGAAGGCCAGTGGGGGCTGTGTTGGTGCGTAGATATTGTGCCAGTATAACACCATGCAGAACAGTCCGGATCCTGTTCCTTTTCTTCTCCGTCAGTGAGTCCCAGTCGGAAGATTGGGCTACTGTAGCAGAGATGTTGAAGTCTGCCAGGAGTGAGGGGTCAGATAGTATTTCGCTGACATCCTCTGCGGTAAATGTGAGGCCAATGTTTTCAGCCATGTTTAGTGGGTAAGTAGGACTCTCGCAGCTGCGCGCTGCTTAGTAATGCTCAGATCAATGAGAGAGAGAGGACTAGATAGGCTAGACCGTATCCCCTATGTTATATGTAAATATCAATAAGGACTAGCTAGAGAGAGAAGAATTAAGAAGACTCAGGAAGGTACGTCGAGATAGGAAAAAACATTGTTTTCCTTATAAAGCCCTCACCCACCGACCTAGTTGGTGGCATGCTTCATCATCGGGCCCACCACAGTGGCACCGAATGTGCCCCGGGTGTGCTTCAACGCCAGGAGACTGCGGAGCTGGCAGACCCATTGTGTCTGGAATAAAGTCACTATTAGAACCCCTGTCGCATTTTTGTGACTTCTTCCTCAACCCTTTGGTTCAAAAAACTCCTTCCTACATCAAGGATACCAAACATCTTTTAAGTGTGATTCACGATACCCACTTCGACCCTACCACAGACCTACTAGTAGGACTAGACATAGAGAGTCTATATACCAGCTTACCACAGGACGCAACGTTGGAGGTACTACATGATGTCCTGATGGCAAGTCCCTGGGAATACAATACCCCCCGCAGTTTCATCTTGGACTGCACCACTCTTGCCCTCAAAGAGAATTACTTCGAATACGAGGGAGCCTACTACCTGCAGACCAATGGAACATCCATGGGCAGCGTTTTTTCCCCGAGTGTGGCAGGCCTGTACGTGGCACACTTTGAGCACACCTACATACAACAACCAACCAATCCTTTTTCCGCCAACATAAAAATGTGGCGTTGATATATTGATGACATCTTCCTGATATGGAAAGGCACCCAAGAACAACTGGACAACTTCATGATCAGGATCAACCACCAAGATTCCTACTTGTGCTTCACAAGCACCAGCAGTTCCACCGAACTAGCCTTCCTTGACTTAAACATCAAACCGGAGAATGGAGGTCTCACCACTACCACCTTCTACAAGCCAACAGCAAGGAACTCCTTACTCAGGTTTGACAGTTTCCACCCCCGACACCTAAGGGAAAACTTACCCTACGGGCAATTTTTACGCATTAGACATAACTGTAGCAGAATTCAAGACTACAAATCACAATCTAACGATCTAATACACAAGCTTAAGGATCGTGGCTATCCCTCGAGGAAAATAAACAAAACATGCAAAAGTGCGAGGAACCAGAATAGAGAAGCACTCTTGGAAACTTTTGAGAAACCTCAGGAAGAACCTACCCTAACATGTGTGACTACCTATAACACAGCGTCCAACCAGGTAGCCAACATCATCCAACGGAATTGGAAGATCATCAACTCCGGTACAAGGAATTGGGAAAAAACATGTTTTGCCTATAGAAGAGCGACCAATCTTAAAGACCAACTGGTCAACACAAGACCACGGCAAAACACGCGCAGAAATGATAACACCATCCTCAACGCATGGGGCCTACCCAGAATCACTGGCCACCAACCCTGCAATAACTGCAGCGTCTGCCACCTGACATCTCCTTCAAAAACACTGAACCTGGAACCAGGCAAAACCTGGACCCAACAACAGTTTACAAACTGCAACTCCACAAACCTGGTATACTTGATGACCTGCCGATGTGGTCTAAGATACATCGGCATGACCACCCGGGAAGTTTGGACAAGAATGACGGAGCACAGGAGCACGATAAGGTGTGGCAAGAATATTAGCAAACTCACAGACCATTTCCTTACCCACAACCACACCCCCAATGACTTCTCCTGGACCGTCATTGAGAAATTTGACAACACTATCAATGAAAAGCTTCTCTTACAAAAAGAACAAAGATGGATATACCGTTTATCCACACATACTCATGGCCTCAACAACGCCATACCTTGGAACTCCTTAGCTGTGTAAACTCCATTTGAAGTAAAAAACAGTCCATATAGCCGTGATACCAGTGCCAGGGTATCTATGCATGAGCGTCCCCTTCCCGGCTCCTATCTTCCCCCCAGAAAAAAGCACCATATATGAGTGCCCCTGTGTGAGTCCCCGGTGCACATATGTGCACTTATGAAAAATCACCCTTGTGTTTAAGTGTCTAGTCCGTTAAACACTCACACCGCCATAATGTTGGCGTTTTTGCTTTAATTACCCCTGCCATCACCCTGCTTGCGCCAGTACGCACGCGCCATGCATACTCGCGCATGCGCACAACGATGCCCCGCAGCCAGTATCCAAAACCGTCATCAGCACGCATGCGCTTAACACTCGCGCATGCGCGAACTACGCACTACTCCCCGGCGCATGGGCTAAACATGGAAGCAATGACATGGCGATTAGCGCGCACCCCTCCCTCTTTTTCTACCTTACACAGGTGGAACCAATCAAATATGATGTATAGATAAGAGAGCGGCGGCCCCTTCTCCCATAACGGGCGCCGCGGAAGGACGAATAGGTCCAAGGAGGAACCAGATTGAAAAACTTGTGAGTAACACTGATCCACTACAGCTACAACTGGGGTAAGCCATCACTCTTTCTCCCTACAGGTTGGATACATTTTGACCAAACTCTCATCCCAACAAGGTCTCTTTCTCTGCCAGGCGACCCTTGAAGCTTTTTACAAGATAAAACAGAGTGAGGACCTAACAATATACTTACCTGTACCTCACCTTGTAAATACGCTCTTTAGCCCTCCACCAAACACTAACGGTTTTATCTAGAATTCTCACCAACTTCATGCAACTGGCATGAACTCACCGTAGCCGATTATAGGTCGTTCACCACCTTATATGTCGGCATTTTACAGTATAGTATAACCTTATACCATACTAACATGACTCTACCCTGTACGTCTTGTCTTTGTCCTATGTGTTATCTGTAGTCAAGCTTGAGGGAATCCCCCTCTAACAGTTATAGCGCCTTAGCGTGCGCCACACATAGTCAAAGAACTACACAACCACTTAAATTTAAGTTTATTATTTAATTTACACCTTTTCACATAAATTATTGGTCCTGAGGAAAGCAAGCTTAAAATCTACAAGGCACTGGCTGAAACATGTAGACCACACTAGGCGTTGGAGGCCATAATCCATACTCCAAATTACGTCTACTTGCCTTTTATCCGCTAACAGAGGCCCAGTTTATTAAAGATAAGTAACCCTCGGGTGCTGGGACCTACTGTATAGCTTTTAACTCTTCACCTTCTCACCCTTTTTCACTGCACACTCAGCAACATACCAGCTCCGCAGTCTCCTGGCGTTGAAGCACACCCGGGGCACATTCGGTGCCACTGTGGTGGGCCCGATGATGAAGCATGCCACCGACTAGGTCGGTGGGTGAGGGCTTTATAAGGAAAACAATGTTTTTTCCTATATCGACGTACCTTCCTGAGTTTTCTTAATTCTTCTCTCTCTAGCTAGTCCTTATTGATATTTACATAAAAATTACTATTCCCACTCCAGTGAGTGCAACAGTAGGGAAAGCATTGCATAGCGTAGGGGTAAAAATTACGATTCCCACTCCAGAGAGTGCAACAGTAGGGAAAGCGTTGGATAGCGTATGGGTAAAAATCACTATTCCCACTCCAGTGAGTGCAACAGTAGGGAAAGCGTTTGATAACGTAGGGGTAACAATTACTATTCCCACTACAGAGAGTGCAACAGTAGAGAAAGCGTTGGATAGGGGATGGGTACAAATTACTATTCCCACTCCAGTGAGTGCAACAGTAGGGAAAGCATTGGATAGCGTAGGGGTAAAAATTACTATTCCCACTCCAGTGAGTGCAACAGTAGGGAAAGCGTTTGATAGCGTATGGGTAAAACTTACTATTCCCACCCCAGAGAGTGCAACAGTAGGGAAAGCGTTGGATAGCGGGTGGGTAAAAATTACTATACCCACTCCAGTGAGTCTAACAGTAGGGAAAGTGTTGGATAGCGTAGGGGTAAAAATGACCATTCCCACTCCGCCCGACTGATCGTCAAGGTCCCCTGCCGCAGCCACATCACCCCCCACCTGAGAGACCTACACTGGCTCCCTGTCGACAAGAAGATCACCTTCAAGCTCCTCACTCACGCACACAAAGCCCTCCACAACGCCGGACCAGCCTACCTGAACAGCAGACTCAGCTTCCACACCCCCACCCGCCAGCTCCGCTCCGCCAGTCTCGCCCTTGCCGCTGTCCCCCGCATCCAAGGAACGACCTCTGGCGGCAGATCCTTCTCCTACCTCGCCGCCAAGACCTGGAACACCCTCCCTACCCACATACTGCAGACCCAAGACCTACTTGCCTTCAGAAGACTCCTCAAGACCTGGCTCTTCGAGCAGTAGCAGCAACCCCCTCCACTCATCGCCTTGGCACCCTCAAGGGTAAGTAGCGCGCTTTACAAGTACTCTGATTGTTTGATTGATTGATTGAGTGCAATAGTAGGGAAAGAGTTATCTAGCGAGTGGGTAAACATTTCTATTCCCACTCCAGAGAGTGCAATAGTAGGGAAAGCGTTGGATAGCGAGGGGGTAAAAATTACTATTCCCACTCCAGTAAGTGCAGCAGTAGGGAAAGCGTTGGATAGGGGGTGGGTAAAAATTACTATTCCACTCCAGAGAGTGAAACAGTAGGGAAAACGTTGGATAGCGTAAGGGTAAAAATTACTATTCCCACTCCAGAGAGCGCAACAGTAGGGAAAGCGTTGGATAGCATAGAAATTAAAGATAACATACTTATAAATAATGTTTGTATTTAAAATATTTAATAATTTAAATTTTAAATAACTCAAAATAATTTTTACAAATACCCATTAATAGTAATTAAAAACATAATTACGATTGAATAATTAATTAACAATAAATTAACAATAAATACCAATACATTTTAATCAATTAATATTAGTTACCAAATTATATTAATTGAACAATGAAATATTTTTCAAAACAAAAAACATATTTATTTTTAAAAATTGATTAGCAATTAAAAAAATGTAAACCATAAAATTATTGTTTATACCAAAAGCTACTTTTTATAAAACATGAATTACCAATTATTAAAAAATAATTTACAATTAAAAAAGTACTTACCAATTTAAAAAATGAATTACCAATTAAAAAAAATTATTGGCAGTTAGAAAAATGTATTACCAAGTACAAACATTAATTACCAATTAAAAAAATTAATTACCAAGTAAAAAAAAATATTACCAATTACAAACATTAATTACCAATTACAAACATTATTTACCAATTAAAAAAATAAATTACCAATTACAAACATTAATTACCAATTTAAAAAATAAATTGCCAATTAAAATAATAAATAGCCAATTAATAATTAATTAAAAAATGAATTAATTATCAATACCAATAAATTAAAATAAATCATTACTTAATTACAATTAAAATACTTCTCACCCAATAACCCTATAAACCCACTACCTGCTACAAAACTTAAACGCAAAAATGTATTAAAATTAATTTGTAATTCCGAAAAAACTATAATTAATTTAATATATTTAAATTACTTCCCACCCTATTCCCCTATAAACCCACAACCCGCTCCAGTACTAAAACATAAAATTGACTTAAAAATAACATTATTAATATATAAAAATAGTACACATATAATTTAAAAAAAGTAAAATACTTAACAAAAAAGATATAACACATACATATTAAATACATAATAAAATACATAACATTAATACAAATATCGATATTAGTAACATCAAAATTAGTAACATCGATATATTTGGTATCAATATTACTGACTTCGATATTACTTACATCGATATAAAAAAAATTATATTTCTTACCTTAGAGTCGATATTCTGTCCAACGATATTCTTGACCTCGATATTCCTTACCTTCGATATTTCAGACTCGATATTTCTGTAGGTCGATATTACAAACTCAATATTTAGACTGTGTACCCATGGAACAGCCAAAGAAATACCACTAGATACTACAATATATGGAGATGCACACATACGCCAACACTTACTAATCAGACTGAAAATATGATATATTTGTACTATATGAAAACCAAAGTAACAATAAAACATAATTATGTATGCTACCAATAAACAGTTTCCTTCCCCAAGCTCAATATAACCCATGGATAATTGATGGAACTTTTAATTCATTCCCTCTACCATTCAGTCAAATATAAGCAATACATTATCAATTTCAAATTTCAAACCTCCCATTAGTGTGTGCACTTTCACCGAACAAAGTGCAATTTACCATAAAATAACAAACTTAGAACTATCACCCAAAAACAATCATCATAGGCATCATCACAGGCAAAGATTTCGATCATACATAAAATCTACCCAGACCCTGCAGGGCAGGGGTGCTACTATCACTATAACTAGGACATTTAGAGACATCTACAGACATTCACCCTGAGTACAGAATATGCTACTAACCGTGCCTAAGAAACAAAAAATTGAATGTGTCCTCATGTAAGACAACTGGTGCTTGTGTAAAGCGCTCTGATACCCAATACCTTCGGTTCAAGTTTGTGCTATAAAACTGTGTAAAAAACAACTAGAAATTGCACACAATATAAAAGCGTTAGCACATGTCTATTTAACAGAAGTCTCTAAACATTATGACAAGCCACTAGAATCCCCCTATTACCAACAACATGAATCAAAGCTAACACCAGAAATTGATTACTTTGAGGCTACTTAGGTTGGTAACAGGGGGTCCAAAGAAAGCAAGAGGTTAAGAACCCTTGAATTATGCTATAAATGATTATTATGTTTCACATACAAAATAAAAAATACAAACATATGCTAACAATTTACTGATATTACATTTACAATTCCCAATAAAATCTTACCCACCACACTAGAGAAACTATTACAATTTGAGGAAAGTCTCATTTACTTCTCCCGTTCCAAGCATAACCACATTGGGGAGTGTTTTGGACTTGGGGCAATCAAATTTAGCATTTTCACTCCAAACGTAGCCACATTGGGGAAAGGGTTGGACTTTGAGGAGTTCATATTTAATATTTCTATTACAAACCTAACCACATTTGGGAAAGTTTTAGACTTTGGGGAATTCAGATTTCCTATTCCCACTACAAACATACCCATATTGAAGAACGTTTTGGACTTTGGTAGGTTCAAATTTACTATTAGCACTCCAAACATAACCACATTGAGGAAAGGGCTGTACTTTAGGGGAGTCAAATTTACTATTCCCACTTCAAAACAAACTACATTGGGGAAAGTGTAGGATTTTGAGGAAAGTGTTGGACTTTGTAGGTTTCAGATTTTCTATTTCCACTCCCAGCTTATCCAAATTCAGGAAAGTATTGGACTTTGGCAGCAGGAGATTACATTTATTTCTTCTACTTCACGTTTAAAGATAATAAGGGTCAAGGAAAGCTTTATTCAATTGCCATATAAAACTATCATGAAATCAAATGAGATAAAACAACAATTATCATGTCGATTAAAATATTGAACAGATAAGAAATGCCATGCATACATAGATAATTGCACATATTGAGCATTGTAAAGTTAATCATGTTTCCAGTTACAAATAAAAAGAGATTAAATATTCATACATTTCCTTTGACTTAAGACTCGTTTTAGAAAAGTTACAATCCGAAAAAACATTCTGCACATTGTCCAAGAGTTGTAATACGAGGAAAGCTGTTCGGCATTGCCGGAGCCCCAGTGATTTCGGAATCGGTAATAAATAAACTTTCCTCGCATCAAGGCATCTGTCTTGATATCTCAATTTAACTTTGTTTCTTCCCTAGTCCACAGCCTATGCCATAAGAGGACTGGCTCTACTTTTATTAGGTCAGAAATAAAGGGAAGACCCAGTTCTGCGTGACAGTTAAACGATGATGTGCTATTTGGGAACAGATAAAATATATCTTAAAAAAGCATTTTTCGCCCTTTGAATCGGAAGTGAGTCAGCAAATCCCCAGACTCCTGCCCCATAAACTGCAGTGTAGACACACTTTCCTTTATACATTTTAACCAGTTCTACGGGTTGTCTCCTACCTAGGTTTTAGGCATAGTTGGTCAGGGCATTTATCGATGTTAATAACACTAGTTTTTTTGCTGAAACTGCTTGCGCCCAGGTATCGTTCTGGTCAAAGAGAATTCCGAGATATGAAAATCTCTTAGTGACCCCAATCTTCTGACCCGCCACAAACATATTCTAAGATTTCTTGATACCATGGCCACACCGCATATTGAAAGTCTTCGAAGTGTTCACTATTAATCCAAGGTTTTCCATGAAACTAGTAAAAGTATCTAAAACTCTCTGTAGGCCTACTTGTGTGCGGAACATCAATACCACATCATCTGCATATAAAAGTGCTGGTAGTGGACGTCTGGCTACTTGGAAGAAGTCTTGGTTACCTTTTAGGAGTGCCTGCCCAAACCATTAATATAAAGTTTAAAAGCAAAAGGGGCCCGGACACATCCTTGCCTGCCCCTCCCCCTCCTTATTGGAAATAGATAATAAGGAAAATGCTGTACTTTTACATTTCTAAATGAACTAATATCACAAATGTATACTATATAGCACACTGAAACTGAGACATTTATTTACTTATAAAATTTTATATAACGTGAACATGATCCCAAAGGATATCAGAGCGCTTTACAGTTTGAGGGAATGGAAGGTAACAGTTGCAGTAAGGGCATCAAAAGTAATACCAACCCAAAACAAATCAAATAGGCATACCAAACAAAAAGGTTACAATCGATAGGGAACAACAAAGAGTAGGGTAATATCTAGCACATAGCGAACAGGGAGGGGAGCCAATGATTATTAAAGAAAAGGAACACCCAGGAGGGGCTTAGGGTGTAAGTCCAAAACATTAGAGCAGACGATCCGAGAAACTTTTAAGGTAGGAACTTGTTCATTAGGAATTTTTTTACTTCCAATTTGAAGGCAACCTTGGAGGAGAGTCTGCGTATGTCCCGTGGGAGAGAGTTACAGATTTTCGGCGCAGAGCCGGAGAAAACTAGGTGACATGTTCTCTTTTTGCGATAGCTCTGTGGTTTCAGGAGGAGAGAGTTAGCGCTACTAGAAGGTTTACCCCCTTCGGATAATTCTAGCTT
Organism: Lissotriton vulgaris; assembly: GCF_964263255.1. NCBI lineage: Eukaryota > Metazoa > Chordata > Amphibia > Caudata > Salamandridae > Lissotriton > Lissotriton vulgaris. The sequence continues at coordinate 322,512,042 of NC_141698.1, read as the reverse complement.
TTGCGCTAGATAACTGGGATTTTGAAATGGAGGGCTTTGTGAGATAGAAATGCAATCTTTAGCTGAATTCTTGCTTCATAGGGCAACCAGTTCAGGGATTTTAAGACTGGGGAGATGTGCGCCTTTCTTTTGGTACCCGTAACCAATCTGGCCGCAGCATTCAGTGAAGCCCTTGGTGGGGCCTGGGTATAGTTGGGGAGGCCCTATAGCATAGCACTACCATAGTCTAACCTTGGCAAAACAAGAACTTGGACCACATGCTTGAAGTCAGCTTGTGGGAGGAACGGTTTGAGATTTGTGAGTATCCTCATCAGGTGATTAGCTCCCTTGTACACATTGCTGATATGATTCTTCATGTTCAGATGCTTGTCCAGGGTGATTCCGATCAATTTGGCAGAGTCAAATATGAGGGGGGAGCAGTTAAAGGCAGTGAGGTGGTTCATCCAAAGGTATAACTTGGGGATGTGATGGGGGGGGGGGGGGGGGATGAGAAGGAATTCTGTTTTAGAGGTGTTGATCAAGAGGTGGTTCTCAGTTAACCAGTTTTGAGTATTTATTAGGGTAGTGTTGAGTGAGATAAGGTTATCCAGGGAGGGGATTTTCAGATAGAGTTGCATATCATCTGCATACATATGGAAGAGAATGTCTGCGGAGTTTAGTGCATTAGCTAACGGTTCCAAGAACAAGTTGAAGAGTATGGGAGATAAGGGGGAGCCTTGGGAGACCCCAATGGATACTGGTGATGGCTGGGAGAGAGAGTGGTTCGCCTTAACTTTTTGGAATCTGTGGTGGAGGAAGTACGAGAACGATTGCAGCACCGCACCTGAGAGGCCCATCCTATGCTCCGAAATGGATAGGAGGTTGTCGTGATTAACAGTGTCAAACGCTGAGGAAAGGTCAAGAACGATATGGAGGCAGGATTCATTTTGGTCAAGCATTTTTAAAATGTCATCCATAACGTGAGTAAGTGCTGATTCGGTGGTATGCCCACTCCGAAGGCCAGATTGATGAGGGTCCAAGAGATGGAAATTCTCGATGTGTGCACAGAGTTGATATTGGACGCATTTTTCATGGAGTTTGGTTAGAGTGGGGTTGTTAGAAATAGGGCGGAAGTTGTAAAGGTCCGTACTTTCTGCGGTAAGCTTTTTTAAGATCGGTGTTACCTTAGCAGCTTTTAGGCACTCCGGTATCGTACCTTCTGACAGAGACGTATTGACGATCTTTGTCCAGATGGGTGTGACAACATCCTTGATTTCTTTGAAGATGAAAGGTGGTAACTGCTTGCTGAAATGATTATATGGGTTGATACTATGAAGAAACTTGTTAATGTCTCTTTCACTGAGGGGAGTGAAGGTGCCCCTGTGGCATTGTTCTTGGAGCTAAGGCTAGTCCGTTTGAACTTCTATAATAGGGCCGGGGGGCGCAGACCCACCGGATAGCAATAGGGCCTTCCTGGAGTCAAGATAAATGTTGATGAGTGTAGATTTCTCAGTAAAGAAAGCAGCCAGGTCATCACATGAAGGCGGGATGAGTCTGAGCGGTGTGGTGCTTCCACCAATTGTTGTTTCACCAGCTCAAAAAGTTTCTTGGGGTGATTAGCGGCTTGATTAAGTTGGGATCTGAAGTAATCAGCCTTAGCAATCTTGATATGTTTGTTATAGGAGCTCCTTACTGATCTAAGGATTATTAGCTGGTCCAAGGATGGTTTGGATCTCAAGGAACGTTCGATTGCCCTTAGGTTGCGGCGTTCCGAGTTTAAGTTGTTGCTGAACCACGGTTTGGAAATGTTTGTTAAGGCATTTTTTTGTTGGAGTGGAGCAATGGAATCCATAATGCTAGAGATATTAGAGTTGTAGAAGTCAGTGAGTGTGTGTACCTCAGACATGTCACCTTGTGAAGAGAGGGCAAATTTACAGTGGGTTGCTAGATCGACTGTATTGATATCTCTGAGGTCCCTTTTCCAAATCTTAGATTTCATTGGTTGAGCTTCCTCAGAGAGACCTCCAAGTTGAAAAAAAAAGATGCTATGATGATCAGACCTATTGCAAGGGGTAATGGTGTCCAGTGTGATGGTGTGACCTTTGGTGATGATGAGGTCCAGAATTTTACCTTTATTATGAGTTGGCCGGTCACAGTGTTGAATCAGCTTGTGAACACTCACTTTGAGGCATTTTACAGCTTGGTCATTGAGGTTGGACCAGTGAAGGTTGAAATCACTGAGGAAGATTTAGGGCAAAAAGGAATCAACATTGCCAGAGATGATTTGCATTAATTGTTCGATGAAGGGTAGGTTGTCCCCAGGCAGGTGATAAAATGTATGTAGTTTGCACACCAGAAGGTTGTGAATTGAGATGTTGAGACAAAGATATTTACATGAGGGTGGTGTAGAGGACTCCGAGTGGGAGACCGCTAGTGTGCTCTGCTGTATACAAGCTAGGCCACCGCCCGGCTTCATAGCTCTATCTAGATGGATTATGTCATGCGTAGGAGGTAATAAGAGGACTAGGAGAGGAGTGGAAGCAGGATTGAGCCTAGTTTCAGTGAGGATGAATATGTCTATCTAGTAGTACGCATTTAAGTTGCACCAGAGTATGAGGGGGAGGAGTCTGTATGATGTTCACTCTCAAAAGGCTATCATTATTTATGCCTCTTAGGTTGTGAGGGGGTTCTTTGTTCAGGTTAGCGTAAATAGCTTACATTTGTCCTGGAATAATCTTGTTAGTGTCTAAGATAAGCGAGTAAGAGTTTAGTAGGTCATCGATATCATTAGACGCCAGAAGGGAGCATTAGGTAGGGGTATGGTTTTAGAGATAGAGAGGGGGAGTCTGACCATTTCTAGTTCTATTACTAGCAGGGGCTCTGGGCAAAATCGCAGGGGAGAGAAGGGAACTGATCATGGGGAGGTGTTCAATTGAAAGGGCTTTTCAGATCATGAAGTTTGGCGGTGAGAAGGTGTAAGTGGTGAGTTATATCGTCCAGGTGTGCCACCAGGTCTGAGTTGATTTTGATTTGATTTAGATTTTTCTATTTACATAGCGCGCGAATGCCCGAGGGCGTCTTGGCGCTGAGACGTACCACTGGCTCTCGAAGATGTTGACTAGAGCTGTGCAGAGAAAAGCCATGTTTTAACTTCCTTTCTGAAGGATTTCAAGGATGGGCTGGTCTTTATGTCTAGTGGTAGTTGGTTCCAGATTCTTGCTGTGTATACCAGGAAGCTTCTTCCGCCCCAGTTAGCTCTCTTAAATCTAGGGACCCTGATGAGCTTCATTTGGCTGGATCTGAGAAGCCTGTTTGGCTCATATTGTTGTAAATGCGTCTTTAGAAATTGTGATCCAGTTCCGTTTATTGCTTTGTATGCCAGGCACAGTGATTTAAATTGTATCCTATTTACAATTGGTAGCCAGTGCAAGTTTTTTAGTTTGTGGCTGACTGTTTTGAACTTTGGTATTCCTAGTATCAGCCTGGCTGCTGCGTTCTGCAGGCGCTGCAGCTTGAGTAGGATTTTCTTCCTTGCTCCGGCATATAGGCCGTTCCCGTAGTCCAGTCTGGACAATGCTAGTGCTGTCACTACTGTCTTGCGTGAATCGTACGGTAAGTAAGTAAGAAAAATGTTTTTGATCATTTTTAGGATGTACCAGAGTGATGACAACAGTTTACTGGCTTGAGCGTCAAATGAGAGATTAGTGTCTAACGTGATCCCGAGGTTTTTCACCTTTTCTGACGACTCGGGGCAACTTCCCAGATCTTTTGTCCACCATGCGGGGGACCATATGTTTGTGTCCCCTCCTAATATCATGACCTCACTCTTGTCGCCGTTCAGTTTTAGGCAGTTCATTCTCATCCATTGGCTGATTTGTGTCATGCAAAGTTGGAATTTTTCTGCTGTGTCCTGTACATCCTTACTTATTGACACCACAATTTGGGTGTCGTCGGCGTAGGATATTGGGGTGAAGCCACTGTTCCTTATTATTTGTGCGAGTGGAGCTACATATAGATTAAAAAGAGTGGGGCTCATCGATGAGCCCTGCGGGAATCTGCATGGTAGATTGAATAGGTTGGATTTTGTTTCTCCTGATTCTACTGAGAAGGTTCTATTCTCTAAGTAAGAGGCTATGAGGGCACAAGCTAAGTCATGTATATTTGCTGTTTTTAGGCGCGTTATAAGGATCTCTTGGCTGACTGTATCGAAGGCCGCCGATAGGTCGAGTAATATCAAGGCGGCCTTCGATCCGTTATCCAGTAGGAGTGCTTGAAGAGGGGTAATGGTTGTGTGGAGAGATATGGCAGAGAAGAGGGGTCTCGATGTGTACCAGAGAGGTCTAAGGCAGTATTATGAGGATCCAGAGGGGGGAGTTGATCATCAAGGACTTGCAGTCTTCCATGATGTCTGGATAGAGGGGTTGATAAAAGTAGGAGAGTGGGAGGGCCATGTGAGTCAGGGATGGTCAAGTAAGGATTGAGTGGGTTTAGATGAACATGGTCCGTGGGGAGCAATTGCCAGGACTCTGACCTAGCAGGTGGCATAGAAAAAAGGATGCGAGACGGGGGAGCTTTTTTTTTTCGCTTTCGTGATGGAGGAGCTTTCAAGGAATACATTACAAATATATATTTCAATTATCCCAAATAAACACATTTAAAAGTTAAATGGATATAACTGCCAGAAAATTAAAAAACATAAAGTATTTACTGTAACTCTCAAATTAATGATCAATATATTTTTAAACACATTAAAAACATTATTTATAAAAATATGAACAACTTTTAAAATATAAAATTCAATAACATAAATGTAAAACTCCAATAAAAAGAAATATGCAAATTACTAAAACACTTTAGTTTAAAACCAATAAATATATTAAAATAAAGTAAGTCCAATTACTTAAATCAATATACTTTTTGCAATTAACAAAGAACCAAAACATTTTGAGCAAATTATGTACAAACAAAATGATTCTATTTTTAAAAAAAATCTAACAATATTAAAATCATTGCATAAAAAAGTACTTTGCATTCAATAAAGTAATATTTTTTCAAATTAAAAATGAAATAAATTGTTTTATAAAAACACTTTATTATAAACATTTTTGAAAATGTAATGGAAAATGAAAACAAAAACAAATGTAAACACAATAAATGAAGAAAAATCACTCCTCTCTCTATTCCCCTAAAAACACAACAATCCAGTCCTGAAACTATATCACCAAAAATTCCAATCTCAAAACAAATACATTATAGGAAAACAAAAAGACATACAAAACACTTAAAAAATGATATACACAACAATACTTCAACAACAGTAGAAAAACATATTAACAAAAAAGGATAATCTTACTAGCAATACTGTGACCTAGGATATTTTTGGTATCACAATATTAAAGACGCAATATTTGTGTGTTGCGATGTTCTTTTCACAATTGTTTGTCAGAACAACCACATTTCAAAAGGCTACTAAATGTTACCTGATTTTTTTCTGGTTACTGTATGTGTGTGTTATTATTTGCACAAATTTAGATTGAACTTGGTAATGACTCAGAGGTCAGATATGTCTTAATTCATAAAACCATAGAATCTTAAGAGGTTCAGTTTCCTTATCACTGTACATGTAATCTGACGTGTCTCTACCTTATACTTATACTTCCACCTTCATGAAAGTGTACGGGTTATAACATTTTTGTGTAGATCTTTCTTTTTCTTAACTTGAAATGCCCGGAATTCGATACATTGGTTTTCCTTCAGCAGCACAATAATCTTCATAAGGTTATTTAAATGCACAGAAACATATTTTCAGTTTGACTGTGTATTTAAGAAATATACCTTCTATGAGATTATTCTAAATAGTTTTTGCATATTGCCCTGAGACACACTAACTTATCATTTCCTAAGTCATTTTCAATATCCCATTCAGTCTTGTTTACTTTGTTACCTATAGTAATCCGATCCGCGTATCAATCCCCCATTGATCAAGGTTGTGTCAGGTTTGGTTTGCATAGTCCCATTACCACTTTTATCCTGTAAACTGTGTGCCTCTCACATTCTCATTACTGCCCTATAAGAATAACAAGCACAATGAAAATGCAAATTCTAAAACTCCATTCGCCCTGATTAGCAACATTTTAACCAGCATTCACCTTTCCTCAGGGTATCAAAGAACTAGATAATTGTTCCCCAATTTCACAACTTCTTATCCTCTCCCATCACCATGGACTCACTTCACAGTTTCATTTACGCCAAAAATGCTTATTAACCAAACTATGACAACATTGAATTCCTTTTGTACTATTTCTGGATCTCCCAAGGTGCTTAATTTTGCAAGTATGTCAGATGGTGTCCCATTTGTTATTCCATATAAATCATAGGGAGACTGAGTTCTTTCCAGGCTGTCTCACTTCTTGTGGTACAAAAACATGGAGATCCACCCTCAGAAAGATGTGGAGTTGTGTCCTCTCAAACTAAGGGGTCCATTGTGGAGGAGTGTGGCTCAATGGTTAGAGCGGCAGACCCTGATGCAGAGTTCTGGCCTGGGACCAGGGTTCAATTCCCGCCTCAGGCGGGTCTTGGGCTCAATTTCCCCGGACCTGACAATTCTCGCCTCGGTGCCTAGTCTAATCATGGGTCCCACTCTGCAACTCTGGGCAATAGCTTGCTTAACCTCCACACCGGCCCCAACAGCGCTAAGGATGCCTGGCTTCACCTTGGGGGTGCCCAGGAGTGGACACTTCACAGGGAAAGCCAGGAAGGGTTCCACAGCGGTATGAGTAATAGCGCCAGGAAACCGCTTGGTGACAGTGCGCTCTACAAATACCTTGACATTTACATTTACATTAGGATGGCGGTCGGACTTTGCCCGCCTGCCATTCCCCGTGCAAAACGGGACCGTCCGCCATCGGAGCGGCGGTCCCACCTTGGCCATTAGGATGCACCCACCACACTGGCGGGTGCATCCTGTATTTTTACCATTGCGGCGGGCGGTGCTGAAAGTTGTGCATTTCAAAGCACAACATGACAGGCACTGCGCAGTGCCTGCCATGTTGCACTTTGAAATGCGGGGGGGTGCAACCCCCACTCCCCTGGAGTCCCAGGGGGCCCGCAACGGGCCCCCGCAGGGAGTCTCCGCATGGCTTCCGTGGCGGCAATGCATTCCCCAAAGCCCATCATAATATGGCTGGCAGTGTCTAAAAGACACCGCCACCATATTAAACATTTTCCACCCCAGCCGCAAGGCGACCGGGGCGGAAAAGCGGTGGGCGGTCTTTTCGTCTGCCGCGATCCCCCCGCCATACTAATATGGCGGGGGGAAATGGGTGGCGGGCGGCACAGGATGTCTGGCGGATCGCCACTGCCCGCATGGCGGTGTCGATCCGCCCGACATTCTACTGGGCCCCTATGTATGTTACCTACTGTGGTGAAAAACACACAGTTTTGTTAAAATACTCCTCACACACCAATGTATTGAAAGGAGCAATGTCCACAAAATATCTAGAAAGGTGTGTATGTACATGTAGTAGTTACTACGCAGTTAGACATGACACAGTGAGGCAGTGTCCTTGTGGGAAGTGTGAATATAGGCACCCTTCCCACCCGTTTAAAGGCTCATGTAGCATTAGCTCCAAAGGGAACAAATTGCAAAATAAGAATACCAATTTAGGTATTGTATATTGTGCATGACTATTTAGCATGCTCACCACGTACTAAATACTACATGTACATACATACCTTTCTAGATATTTTGTAGACATCGCTCCTTTCAATACATGGTGAGTGTAGAAGGGATCGTCTAGGTCCTGAAGAAGAATCCAGGGAAGGGCTTTGAAACATGTAGACAGACATAGGAGGGACTGCTCAATTAAGGCACCATACCTCCAACTCAATTTCCCCTCTTTTAATAATGCTAGCTCAAAGGAATATTAACGTTTTTTAGTCCAAAGAGCCAGGCATCTTTTAATTTACTCTCATTCACTCCTGACCCTTCCACTTACACTCCTACATGACACATAGTCTTGTTTTCTCAAAATTGTGCTCCCACATAGCCGTAGGTCGTAGCACGCCCCGTCCCGCAGCAGGACGGGAAGACCCCTATGATGAAGCATGTAACCAAGGGCCCTTTTGGTGTGTTAGGGGTATTTTAACAAAACTGTGTGTTTTACCACCACTGTGGGTAACACACTTAGGGGCCGATTATGATGGTGGACGGATTGCCCCTGCCAGGCTGCAGGTAGCCACCGCCGGCCCAGCGGGGCAATCCGTCCAATCGAAAATGACCCCCCCCCGCCACATTAGGATGGTTGGGGGTTCCGTGGCGGACGGCAAGACCGTCCGCCGCTTTTCCGCTTTTGGGCATGGCCAGATCCCTTACATAAGTCATCGCCTCCTCCTCTGAGATCGTTTAGTTTGAGGAGTAGATTGTCTAGAAGTGTTGTGCCAGCAGGTTCACTATTGTGTGTGGGTCCGTTGTGCTGCGCCCTTCAACTGTGCTAAGTTACGCTACCCATCTGTCCCTTTTCTCCCTTTTGTCTAACCATGCAAGCAGCTTTCCTGCCTTGTCGCCAATGTCATATATTTTGTGTCGCGTGTGTGCTAGTTGTTGTCTGGTCAGTTCCGTCAGGTGTTCTTTGTGACGTCTCTGTGCGAGGTGCAAACTGTGGGTCGCGTCGGGGGTCGGGTCTCTAGCGTGTCGGGCTTCCGCCACAGCCAAGTCCACCTCCAGAGTTTGTAATTCTAGCTGTTTCTCCCTCTTATTAGTTACTATGGAGGATATTGCCTGCCCCCTGAGGACTGTCTTATATGCCTCCCATAAAGTGACATAGGAAGTCACCAACCCCTCGTTCTCCTGAAATTAGTGTTTTGTCATCTTCTTTAGTTCCTTCCTAATCTTAGGGATCCCAAGGGAACCAGGACGTATCGGATAAGTCTGGCTCCTTTTCTGTTGATGGTGTGTATAGCTGAGTAGCATCGGGGAATGGTCCGAGATGCCCCGTGGTCAGATTTCTATATTGTTGATATTAGAAAGGCTACCCAAGGAGCCCAGAAAGTAATCTATTCTAGTGAGGCTGTTATGGACACTAGAGTAGTATGTGTATTGTCGCTCTTCAGGGTGGTATTTCCTCCAAACATCTATCAATCCCATCGCTACTAAGAAGCTCCCCAGGCGAGACACCCCCGACACACCAGCCCTCAGAGGGAGTCTATCCATGGAATTGTCAGAGACCGAGTGAAAGTCTCCACCAATGAGTAGTTCCCCCGCCGGAAGCCCAAGTAAGAACGCGCTTAAGTCCGGGAGGGCCACTGTGTGTAACGCTGGGGGTATGTATACTGAAACAATATTTAGGTGTTTCCCTTCCCATTGCGTATTTATGGCAGCAAATCTCCCTGCTCCATCAGATTTAACTTATTTTAAAATTAGTGGAAATTTCTTTTTGACTAATATTCCAACCCCCCTGGAGTTTGATGTAAATTCGGAGTGAGCCACCATCTTATAGCCCCATCTGTCCATTGCTTTGGTAGACGTGCCTGTAAAATGCGTCTCCTGCAGTAATACCACCGCCGGGTTTACTCTTTTTATGCATTGTAGAACCAGCCCACGCTTAATTTTATCGCCCAGCCCTCTTATATTCGATGTGAGCACGGAGAGGGATGGTGTTGTGGTGTCAGAGGCGCCCCTCGGGTTAGTCAGTGATTCATCCCCCATTACTATAGTGGAAAGAGCTAATGATTTCAGCGATTTGTGTCATGATTGAACTGTCTTGGGTGTCTGTGCATGTGAAAATCGTACGGTCAGCTTCATCTTCGAGCGTACATCTAATCATATAGTAACCTGTTCTTGAATAAACTTGAAACAAGCCCCGTCCCCCCACCCCCACCCTGCCTCCCTGACATGCGAACCCAAAACTGCCAACCACGCCAACTCAGCAGAGTGCTTAAAATCCAACCCCATAACCATTACTTGCACGTATAGGAGCGGGAAGTCCAAGGAAGATCATTCCTTCCCCACACCACAGAGTCCTCATCTTTCGATAGTCTCGCCGTTGTCGTTTTGTCGAGGAGTGTCTGAGTCTACATCGGTCTGCCAGTTTGCGTCTGACGGTAGGCAGTCTCCTAGGGTCTCATCCCCCCGATTCTTTATGCATCTGGTCATTCTCGCCCTCTCCTTGTTCAGTGTTTTCAGGATCGACCTCTCTCTCCAGACGGCGGCATCCCCTTTGCTCTCGTACAGGCTTTCCCACCTGTCTCCAACCTTCTAGCCAGTCATGGGCCTCTTCTGGTGTGCCGAAGAACCACGTCTTGCTGTTTGCTACCACTCACAACTTAGCTGGGAAGAACATTGAATATGGCAGCTTGCGGTCTCTCAGCGCCTTTTTGACCTCCAGAAAGCTCCTGCGCCGTGCTGAGACCGCCGCCGTGTAGTCCGGGAAGAAGGAAATCACAGAATTCTGTACTTTGATGGGTGGTGCCACACGGGCCGTTTGAAGAATGGCGTCTCTGTCTCTGAAATTGAATATGCGGGTCAACACCGGTCTTGGGGGGCACCGGGTCTCGGCCTGCCGCCCGTCACCCTAGGGGCCCGTTCTACTGAGAAGTGGTTAGAGAGACCCTTTGGCTGTAATCTTGTTTTAATCAAATCCTCAATGTATAGATCCATGGCTGGGCCCCCTTCCTTCTCGGGAATCCCCGTAATTCGGAGTTTATTCCGGCGGGAGCACCCTTCTTGATCGTCCAGTTTTGCTGCTATTCGCTTATTCTCCGCCTCCAATCGCTCCACTTTCTTTGCCAGAGTGGTAGTGTCTTTTGTAAGTGACGTTGTTAGCTGTTCCACCTCCGTGACTCTGGCGGACATTTTTTGGAAATCCGCTCGCAGGAATGTTACATCCGTTGAGATGGAGCCCACCGTCGTCTGTACATTATTGAGAGCCGCCATTATATCTTCCAGTGTTATTTTAGGTGCAGTCGCCTCGTCCCCTCCTTTAGCTGCTTGCCCTTTCGGTTCTGGCAGTGGCGTAAAGTCTTTATTGAAGGTGAATTTGTCTAGTTTCCCCTGTTGGGTCGTTCGGGATCCTTTTCCACTCATCGTTTATTACTCGCCTCCCAACTTCACCGTAGTGCAGAGTTTGTGGTAATTGTCATCTGCTGGGCCACTGGTTGCCACCTACACGGGGTCCCAGCCCACGATACACCACCGCTGTGATATGTATCTTCTATAGCCCGGTGCAAGTCGGCACCGCCCAGGGGTTATTTGCTGTCGTTGCTGTCAATTTTCCTCCCCCACCATCTCACCTTACAGTCCGTGATCAGTCGTGCAGGCCCGTACACTGTTATCGTCATATGTATTGTTCTTCTCTGGCCAAATACATTAGGATTATTACTGGGTGCGGAGATTCTGCCCCTCTCTGGGAAGTGTTGCACCACGCACCGGGCGTATTGCCAGCTGTTATCTCCTCCGGTGTACCTCACCCAGACTATTCTCAGCGGGACAGGTATATCAGTGTCCTTTCAAGGCCTTCCCCTCACGCGGCCACCATCAGAGGTTCAAGACGCCTTACCGCTAGGCCCGCTTCTTCCAGGGCGCCATCCGCTCTATCTGACCCTCTCGCCAGACGTCGCCCACAGACTGCAGCTCTTCACGGGGGTCCACTTCACCTAGCTAGCCCCGCTGCTTTAAGACATTCACTCTTGCACTCCCAGTCATGAGGCTCCCCGCTTTCCTCAGTCTCAACTCCCGTCGACCAGCTCTGAAAATTGAGTCCCCGGCTTCCACCAGTAGGGCCGAGGCCTACCCGGGTCCTGCTTCCTGTCAGGCAAGCCCCGACAATGGGCCGATCTACAGCATAATCCTCCGCTGGGCTGTTAAGAATAATACTGCCAGGCAAGCTACGTCTATGCACCGGCCTCCGGAGCCGTCACTCGGCTGGTCTTTGTGCCCGATCCAGTCCTCAATGTGCGACCCCCGACCCCCAACGAGAGCTACTCCTCCACGGCAGACACGGGCAGTTGTCCCTGGTGTCACCTCGTTCACTGGCTCACTTGTTTTTGAATTTTAGGGGCACCGTCTTCTACGCGGCCGTCACGCCAGTCCGCTCCTTCCCAGTGCCTCCACCAAAATTGAGCCTCCGGCTTTTACCTCCTGACCAGGCCTCAATCTTCCAACCGCGATATCTCTCTCATGCGGCCACGCAGAATTTCAAGCGTCAGCTCGTTCTGCACTGCTTCTCCTCTGCCGTTCACTCACAGACTCTGGGTATAGGTTTAAGGACGGATAAATGAGCGGATTACTGGGGAGGTAGTCTCAGCCTCGGAGTCCCTTTAGTCTGCAGCCATCTTGCATGGCTGCAGGCCACGCCCGCACTTGGATTTTTTTATCGGCATCTTGGGAACCTACTCTGTAATTTTGACGGCTCGATCTCACAAAAGAGTGTTTTTTCTAGACTCCCCCCTCAAGCGATAGTCCCCCTGAACAATAGATTCTCAGTCTAGGCTCGGATAGACGCCTTCGATTGACAGTTCAGTGAGGAGCATGGTGGCTCCGGCACACTGGATAAGAGTGGGGCACCTGACAGTGCCATATCTGTTTCCCAATTGATTACTAATCCTGTACTGAACCATCTCAGCAAAGGGTCTGGCGCCTTGGTTAAGGATGAGGTACTTGATGGTCCTATCTCTGTTGCCCATTCGACCACCAATCCTACACTGAATCATCTTCCTAAAGGGCCTGGTGCGAGAGTTTCCATGGTCGAAGGTCCAATAGATAATGCATGTATACATTTTTTAAGCTGGAACATTGCGGCTTTAACCTCCAAAATCTCGATTGATGGATGGCAATCATTTATTGCAAACTTTGATATAGTTTTTATGCAGGAAACCTAGGAGGTAAATCAAATAGTATTCATTGGATTTACGTGCTTTAGTTTGCCTGCGATCCCATCCCCATCAGGCAGAGCTAAAGGGGGACTGACTGCCTGGTTTAAAGTCAATATTGGCTGTTCTGTTCTACCGATTTTTCAGGAGCAGGGGGAGGCGCAGGCATCCTGCCTTAGCTGGAATGAAATCAATAAGATCTACCTGATAAACTTCTCTGGGTTGTACTCTATTGACTGCAAGGCTGACAATGCCCCTGTGCTGATGATTCCTAAGTGTCCAAATCTTGTTTTTATTGCGGATGAGGTTTTTAAAGAAATTGTAAACAGTAGATGCAAAAAGGCCCTGGGACCGGTTGGTATTGTACTTGATCTGTTTAGGGAAGACTCAGTGGTTTGGACTCAGGTCCTCACCTCAGTGTTCAACTTTGTCTGTAGCAAGGGTGTGCCAAGATTGTGGCGTTCATTAATAATTGTCCCTGTTTTAAAAATAGGAAACATGCATGATGTTAAGTGCTATCATCCAATACCCCTCTTGGATTCTACAGCAAAAATCATTGGGAGAGTTGTTCTGGACCGTCTACTTGACTGTATTAAGACCAATAGTATACTTGCTCCAAGTCAGTATGGGTTCAGAAAGAGGCTCGGGCAATTGAACAGTGCATTCTCATTGTGGCAAAATACAAATATGCCAAGGGAGTCTCCACCCACTTGGCGTTTCATGGAACTGTCAATCACCTTTGATTATGTCTCTTGTTCAAAGCTGTGGGTCATTTCAGAGAGCATGGGTGTTCATGTGGGGCTGGATACATTTTTAAGGCACCTTCACCATGACTTCACAGCTTCAGTCAGGTTAGGGAGTGCTGGTGAATGTTCAGAGCCGTTCAGCATTAAGAGTAGGGTGCGCCACGTTTGCATCCTTGCCCCAATCCTTTTTCCTCTCTATACGAACAACCTGGAGAAAACATTGGTATCTGTTGGGGTCTACGTTCCATCTGTGGAGAAAAAAGGCAGTTCCCACACTATTACATGCAAGGACGTCCAAATGGCTTTAAAAAACTCATCGTCAGTTATGTCAGCTTCATGAAAGATCCTGGCCTGGAGCCAAATTTTAAGAAAACATTTACAATGATATGTGGCCCAGGAAATACTAAAACCTGTAACCTAAATATTGATGGCAAACCCCTAGATAAGGTTTGTTTCTTTCCCTTTTTAGGCCTGGAGTTTGATGAAGGATCTACCTGGTTCACCTGTATTAAAAATAGAATATCCCGAAACACTCAAGCTGTAGGCACTACTTCCTTGCTTGCTATGTCTATTGGTAAAAAGCCCATTGGTCCTATATTAGAGATGTACAATCAGAAATGCCAGCCGATTTTAATGCATGGAATGGGTATCAAGGGTTGTAGGGAAGCGCATGCGATGCAGATAGAGGAGAATAGGTCCTGATGCCGGTTATTAGGCATTCCTTCCTCATCCCCGTATTTCTCCCTACACTTGGAGCTAGGCATGGAGTATGTCCAAGATACCATCAATGCTACCCCTTTGGCCCTTTGGCGCTCAATATGGTCCAAAAAGAAGCTAAATTCAATCGGGCTGTCATTGGAGACTGTCTAACCTATGCCCGTGGCTTGGTCATTCCATGGTTACAATATATAAAAAATTGCTTCTTGGCACTTGTATGTGCCTCTCTGTTTGAGCAACCCGAGTTCATCCAAAAAAAGGACAATAAGTGGGTCCGGGATAGTTTTTGCAAGCACAAACAAATGACTAGGGAACTCACAGAAGTGGCCAAACTCTCAATCAGAGATTATTGTATTATCTGGTGTCCTTTCGTGAGTCAATATCTTTTCCCATAGGACAGTACTCTTCTGACACTATTGCCATTTGTCCATGTAATGAGAAATCTAGTCAAACCAGTATACATTTTGTCTTCTTCTGTCAATTTTATCTGTCGTTTACTACAAAGCTTTTATTACTGTTACTGTGCGGGCAAAGTTTTTTTACGTGCAAAGCGGCCCTCTTCTATTTACTGCAACTTAACGATTTTAATATCTGTCATGCAGTTGCTCGTTTTAAAGTGCGCTTTAGCTAAAAGAAGTTTGCTGTTTTGATAAAATCTTTTTTATTCTCTTTTAAAAATTAATCATTGACCTTGCATTTCTTTAAGTGTATGTTACTGCTTTTAATTTTTATTCATTAGGCACCCTGTGGATGCCCCTGGAATCAGAGCTATTGCACTGTCACTGTCACTTTATTCAATGTAACACAACACAATGAGTTTTTTGTGTAAAAATGTGGTTGTCTGTAATCTACATGGCACGACGCACCTGGAACTCCATTTCTTTGACTGTTACCCTAATATATGTACTTGTACAAGGAACTGTTTTATTTTAAAAAATGTGGTTGCTATTTTTTAACATGTGTGTTTACTATGTAGTTTGCTTTTATCATGTGTATCTTTTATGATCTGCCCCTGGAAGATCGAATAAAGACAATTTGATTGATTAATTGACTTAATAAACACGGGTGTTGTGCTCATCTTGAAATTAAAAAGACGCACCACCATGTGATGAACTATCACTACAGCCGGTGCTGACAATTAAGTGCCGGTGCCGAGCACCATAAACCACATGCACAAATTAAGCACTGGGTTGCCACCTTTCCATCAGAAAAAATCAGGCTATTTGTTTTTCTTTTATGAGTCTGCAAAGCCTGGACATGATGCTAATTAGTTGCTAGTTTTAAAGTGCACTTTTTTAAATTTTTTTTATTTTTGTTGCATCATCATCATCAGTCACATAAAAGTTTACATTCGTAGGGCCTATCTACAACACAAGGTGAATGTGAAACAATATGTTTTGTGATAGCTCCCACTGATCGTGAAGCGAAGTCAGTATTCAAGGTGATCTGACGAACAAAAAGCATATGTATACCGTAAAAATTACAATTTGCGTTTTGTGTTTTTTTTTTAAGATAACAATGAACATAAACTAGAAAAACTGCACACGTAAATCGGCATGTCGTTGAGGTAGTATCGATAGCAGCTAGCATCACATTCGCCAAAAGGGACCAATCATACATTCCCATGTCCCATATCCCACGCCATCCCCTACCAGCAATCCCCCAGCACAAAACCATCCCATTCCCTCGTATGTTACTTATCAACCAACCCCAGTCCCAATCAGTGTTACTCTTCGCTCTCAGAACCCTCAAGATCCTCTTCGTCCAGTGGCTCACATATGTCCCCCCTATAAGAATTCCAAGGCTGCCAGACCCCGTTCCATTTACGTGGATTATCCCGCAGTTTGTATACTGCTCTTTCAGTCAGCATGATCATGTCCATGTTTCGGATCCATTGAGCCAGTGTGGGGAGATCCGCCGATCCCCATTTCTGTGCTATGTCTCGTTTGGCCGTGACAAGCCCTATTGTGGTCCACGCCCTTGCATAGAAGGTAAGGTCAGTAGGCCCTCAGACATTTAGTAAGCACATTCGTGGGTCCAAGGTGAGTGAGGTGTTTAGTGCCTGTGCTATGGTACGTAGAACCCTTTGCCAATAGCCAACAATCAACGGGCATTCCCATACTGTATGAATAAACGTGCCCTCTGCCCCGCAACCCCTGAGACAATATGGATGATCCGCCCTGTGCATTCTATGTAGTGTCGTGCGTGTGTAGTAAATCCTATGCAGAATCTTCAACTGTACCAAGCGGAATTTGGAGTTTATGCCTGCCTCACTAGGGGACGCCATGGCTGCGTTCCAGTCGGTTTCATCTTAGTCTCCGACATCCGTCGTCCATCTGTCTTTCAGCTTCTCCAATGGGTCAGGCATGTTATTAATCAATTTGCGATAGGTCATCGAGGTCGCCCCTTCCTGTAGGAAGTCTGTAAGCAGGCGGTCCTCTAGTGGTGAGGATTCTGGCGGGGACGTGTCTGGTGGAATTGCCGCTTGTAGGGCGTGTCTAACCTTTATATATCTGTATAGCTCATTATCCCCCAGGTCATACTGCTCCTGGAGAGTTGCAAAAGGAATCACCCCTTCCCTCGTCCACAAGTCCCCCACCGTGGAGATCCCGATGTTGTCCCACTGGGTGAAGCCCTTAGTGCGTCGTAAATGTCCCAATGCTTTCGTGTCCCATAGAGGTGTAAGTCTTGTAATGGTCCCATCCCATTTCAACTTTGCTTGCGCCTTATACCATATACGAACAGTGTGGTGCGTGGGCCCAATGAGTTTCGCCGCAATACCACGGTGGTACAGTGGGGCCAACAGACTGTTCGTAGCCAGTTGCGCCCTATCTGCTTTGAACGCTGGATCCTCTTGCGGGGCGTGTATCCACTGATTGAGGATCTTAAGCTGGGCCGCCCAGTAGTACAGTCGTATGTTAGGCAATGCGATACCCCCATCGTACCATCCCCTGTTCAACTTTATGTGCGAGATTCGGGCTAGCCGGTTCCCCCAGAGCACGCCCGTGATCTGTGCCGTTATTTTTTGGAGGAAGCTATCCGGTATCAAACGTGGAGAATTTTCAAGAATATACAAGAAGCGCGGCAGGGCCATCATTTTAAAGAGCGCTGCCCTTCCCAGTAGTGTCAAAGGGAGTTCCTTCCAATGTTGCACATCATTACGGAGTCGGAGCAAGGGAGGCCGCAAATTAAGCCGCGTGAACTCTGCCTCGTCTCGGGTAATATGGATCCCCAAATATTTAAAAGAAGTTGGCGCTATTTCTAGCGGACAGGAGTCCGGGAGTGGCGGAAGTGGCCCTTTGAGTTCGAAAATTGTCGACTTCGCCCAGTTGATGGTGTAGCCCGAGACTCGCCCATGTGCAGTACAGAGAGCCAGGAGGTTAGGAAGGCTGTCCTCCAGGTCAGTGAGGTATATCAACATGTCGTCCGCATATAGGGATACTCTATCTTCCCACTGCGGAGTCCATTGGATACCCTTCCGGAGCTGTGTAGTACGAATAGTAACCGCCAACGGTTCCAAAACCAGAGCAAAAAGGAGGGGCGAAAGCGGGCATCCCTGCCGCGTGCCACGTCCTAGATGTATGGTTCTAGAAATATGGCCATTAGCTACCACTCTGGCTATGGGGTCTTTGTAGAGCATACGTATCCAGGAGATAAACACCGGACAGAAGCCCATACGCGCGAGCACTGCAAAGAGATAGTTCCACTCCACCATGTCGAACGCCATCTTGGCGTCTAACGAGAGGATCGCAGCTGGCTCTCGCAGCAGCGAGAGTCTCGCCACAACGCCATGCACCCTGCGAAGGTTTAGGGCCGTACTTCGATGCGTCATGAAGCCGGATTGATCTGGGTGAATCAATTGAGTTAAGCACGGCAAAAGCCTATTCGCCAACACTTTAGCTATGATTTTGGCCTCTGGATTCAGAAGGGAGATGGGTCTATATGATGAGCATTCACTGGGGGGTTTACCCGGTTTCGGGATGGCTACAATAGTCGCCATCCGTTGGTCCGGAGGCAACATCCCCTGCAACCTACATTCCTCGTACATCTGAATAAGGGGCATGCCCAAGGATTCCGACATGGTTTTAAACCACTCAATGGGTATTCCATTGGGGCCCAGGGCCTTACCCGAATGAAGGGAACCAATGGCTAGTTGAATCTCATCCATCGTCAAGGGTGCGTCGATGTCCTTCGATGCCTCGTCCGTCAATTTCGGCAGGGGCACATGTTTGAGGGCAGTTTGAGCCTCATCCTCTGCCACCATTGCCGTAGGGGTGTATACCGCGCTAAAATAATCAGCTAGGACCTCCACTATCTCATCGGGGCGGGTGTGGACAACACCACACGAGTCAGTGAGTTGTAGGATATTCCTCCCTCCACCCCTGTTTCCTGTCTAGCCACGCCAAGAGTTTTCTAGCCTTATCCCCGATGTCGTAGACCCTGTGTTGTGTCGCAGCAATATCCGCCACAGTGACCCTCCTTAAGTGGTCGGTGAGGCGACGTTGGTGAACCTGTAGGTTGTGGAGTGTATCATCCGAAGGATTTGCCATATGGGTGGTGTTGGCCCTCTCGAGGCCCAACTCTAAGTCTAATGCCTCCCTCCTGTGTGCTTTTTTGTGGTTCGCGACAACGGCAATGGCCTGTCCCCTAAACACGGTCTTATATGCTTCCCATAACGTGGAGGGGGAATTCACCGAGGACCGATTCTCCTCAAAGTAAAGCCGGGTAGCTTTCTTCAGGTCTTTGCTTATCTGAGGGACTTTTAGATATCCAGGGAAGATCGGGAACAACCGCTGTCGTTTAGTGTTTGTGGTAGTGATTGTCAGAGTGAGCGGAGAATGGTCCGATATGCCCCTAGGCTGTATACTTGTCTCGGCCAGAGTAAAATGCCCGTTGCCCAATATGAAAAAGTAGTCGATCCTGGAGAGACTATTGTGGGTGGCTGAATAGTATGAATATTGTTGCTGGCCAGGGTGTAGTTTGCGCCATATGTCCACCAACCCTTGTGCATCTAGAAAGGTCTGGAGCCTGCTGGGACCGTCTGTGTGTGCTCGGGAGGGGAACCGGTCGAGGGTGTCTGTGTGCGTCATGTTGAAGTCCCCACCTATGAGCAGGTCCCCATCAGGGAGGTCCAACAAGAATCTGCCAAGGTCCGGCAGGGCTACAGAGTGCAGCGCTGGCGGTATATATACGGAAACTATATTTAACAATTTCCCCTCCCACTGACCATGGACTGCCGCAAATCGGCCATGGGCATCGACTGCTGTTGACTTCACAATAAATTGGGAGGATTTCTTCTGCAAAATACCCGTACCGCGGGACCCTGAAGTGAATTCCGCATGCACTATCATTTGATAACCTCTCCTGTCTAGGGCCTTCGTGGCCACCCCCGTCAAGTGTGTTTCTTGTAAGAGAATAAGAGCAGGCCCCTGTCTTCTAATTCCCTGTAGCACCAGTCCCCTCTTAATCTTATCCCCTAGACCTCTAACATTCCATGACATGATGAGTAATGGGTTCGGCGTAGTGCGGTTATCTGTTCCAGCCATGAGAAAGATGGTGAGCCATCACGAAGCCCCCTCGCCATGTGCGAGGTGGCGTGTGGGGACAGGTGTAGGGTAGATGAGTCTCACTTCGGCATTCCATTTCCTCATCGTCCCAAATAGACCAGATGCTCTCAGTAGAATGAAACATGCCAGTAAACATATGTGTGCATAGAACAAAAACTCGCAGGACCAAAGGGTCCCGTAGTGCAAACTTACCCAAACCCCTCTCCCCCGCCCTCCCTGCCCCCCTGCTGCACGGACTCAAAACTGCCCGCCCCCCCAACTGAGCAAAGTGCATACCCCATCCCCAAAACAGAGTACTTGCGCGTTGGGGTGAGGGACTCTCCGCTGCCGGCAGTCTCTCATAACACCCTCGGAGGCCCTTCACCCAGTGTCCAATGGCGGGAAGAGCTTACGCGGCCTTAAATGTCTGTAACAAAAATAGAGTCTGACGCTCATTGTTCCTCGAACTCCTCATGGCCGCCTTCTGCCCCCAATGAGTCATTATTTTCCGGTCCACCTCCTGAAGCCTGGGAGTCCTGGCGTTGACCTCCATTTCGATCTTTCTTGGGTCGATTTGTTCATCTCAGATTCTGACCCGGTCGCCAACCTTCCAGCCATTCTTGCACATTCTCCAGGTTGTCGAAGAACCACGTTTTGTTTTCTGTTACCACCCTCAGTCTTGCAGGAAAGAGCATGGAGTACGGTAGTTCCCTTGACCTCAGTTCTTTCTTCACTTCAAAGAACGTTCGACGCCGACGGGCAACCTCCGCCGTGTAGTCGGGGAAAATGGCGACGGTAGCATTCTGGATCTTAAGAGGAGGAGAAGTTCTGGCCGCCTGCAAGATAGCGTCCGGGTCACGGAAATTAAACAATCGGGCTACTATGGGCCATGGAGCTGCCCCCGGCTTTGGCTGGCCTCCTGGTACCCGATGGGCCCTTTCAACGGAGAAAAAGTTCGACAGCCCTTTCGGCTTAAGTTCAGCCGAGATCAGGTTCTCCACAAAGAGGTCCATAGCTTTAACTCCTTCCGACTCCGGTACCCCAATAATACGGATGTTGTTCCGCCTCGAACGTCCTTCCTGTTCATCCAGTTTCTCCCGGAGCATTTTATTGTCCTGCGCCAACTTCCCCATTTCCCGTTGGAGTTCGGAGACGTCCTCCACTAGCGATTTCGTGACCACCTCCATGTTTTTAACTTTCTCCGACATTTTGTGGAGGTCCGCTCTAAGCAAGGTGACATCCGTGGAAATCGTACCCACAGTCGTTTGTAGTTGGGCCAGAGCATGCATGACATCGTCCAGCGTCGCCTTCTTGCCCCCTGGAGTGTCGGCCGTCTTGCCTCGCAGATCTTTCCCCGCCGGGGAGGCGGTTGGCTTGTCGGAGGTATACCGTTCGATGCATGTCTGTGTGGCGCCGCCCTTGGGACCTTTCCCCGCCATACCACTGGATGTTGTGCTTCTCGTGCCCCTACGCTCCAGGATGTACGGAGCGGTGTGGGCACACCACCCGATCCAATTAGAAAGTGTTCGAGCCTCAGTAGGGTGTGTCGTAGGGCGAAGAGCTCCGGCAATCGCCAAGTGCGCAGCACCTTCCTCGATCTATAAAATGGCGGACGTCCCCTCCGTCACCGGTTCCATTACACTCAAAGCCGCCTGTGTCGAATGCTGGGACGGTTGGGGCTCCGGCGACAGTGCTATCGTCCACCACACTCCCGTGGTCTGCTGTGACGCTGCTTCTGGCTGTCCGGGAGGCGCTCGTTCCGCCTTCCCCCGCGCCCCGCGGGCACTTCCGGTCCAGACACCCAGGTCCGCCTTCACTTCCTGCTGGGCCACTCGATCAGGGGAGGCCCCGGCTTAGAGGGTCGGAGTAGGCCAAACCGTAACCTCGACGTATCTTGGTCTCCAGACGTCGGATTGTGTCGCCGCTTATCGCTGCTTACTCCACCCGGTCCTGGGCTCCGGTACCCTCCTGCAGGGCTTAGAAAGTGTATCGGATTATATATCGGATTGACGAAGAGGCCGCTTCAGCTGCGGAGCTCGTCCCTTATGCTGCCGCCATGATCGGCTGCTAGCCACGCCCCCCTTAAAGTGCACTTTAGCTAAAAGAAGGAGTTTGCTGTTTTGATAAAAAATCTTTTTTATTCTCTTTTAAAAATTAATCATTGACCTTGCATTTCTTTAAGTGTATGTTACTGCTTTTAATTTTTATTCATTAGGCACCCTGTGGATGCCCCTGGAATCAGAACTATTGCACTGTCACTTTATTCAATGTAACACAACACAATGAGTTTTTTTGTGTAAACATGTGGTTGTCTGTAATCTACATGACATGACGCACCTGGAACTCCATTTCTTTGATTGTTACCCTAATATATGTACTTGTACAAGGAACTGTTTTATTTTTAAGAAATGTGGTTGCTATTTTTTAACATGTGTGTTTACTATGTAGTTTGCTTTTATCGTGTGTATCTTTATGATCTGCCCCTGGAAGATCGAATAAAGACAATTTGATTGATTAATTGACTTAATAAACACGGGTTTTGTGCTCATCTTGAAATTAAAAAGACGCACCACCATGTGATGAACTATCACTACAGCCGGTGCTGACAATTAAGTGCCGGTGCCGAGCACCGGAAACCACATGCACAAATTAAGCACTGGGTTGCCACCTTTCCATCAGAAAAATTCAGGCTATTTGTTTTTATTTTATGAGTCTGCAAAGCCTGGACATGATGCTAATTAGTTGCTAGTTTTAAAGTGCACTTTAGCTAAAAGAAGGAGTTTGCTGTTTTGATAAAAAAATCTTTTTTATTCTATTTTAAAAATTAATCATTGATCTTGCATTTCTTTAAGTGTATGTTACTGCTTTTAATTTTTATTCATTAGGCACCCTGTGGATGCCCCTGGAATCAGAACTATTGCACTGTCACTTTATTCAATGTAACACAACACAATGAGTTTTTTTGTGTAAAAATGTGGTTGTATGTAATCTACATGACATGACGCACCTGGAACTCCATTTCTTTGATTGTTACCCTAATATATGTACTTGTACAAGGAACTGTTTTATTTTGAAGAAAAGTGGTTGCTATTTTTTAACATGTGTGTTTACTATGTCGTTTGTTTTTTCATCGTGTGTATCTTTCATGAACTGCCCCTGGAAGATCGATTAAAGACAAATTGATTGATTAACTGACTTAATATACACAGGTGTTGTGCACACCTTGAAATTAAAAAGACAGCCCCACCATGTGATGAACTGTCACTACAGCCAGTGCTGACAACTAAGTGCCGGTGCCGAGCACAGGAAACCACAGGCACAAATTAAGAACTGAGTTGCCACCTTTCCATCAGAAAAATACAGGCTATTTGTTTTTCTTTTATGAGTCTGCAAAGCCTGGACATGATGCTAATTAGCTCTTCAAAAATATCATATGTAAACATTTGTAGCATGACTTTTCTTGGATTATTAACGCAACCCTAGAATTAAAAAGAAGTGCTTTCCATTTATTTAGATTTTCGAAGTATGGACAGAGAAAGGCTAAAAATACCAGCTTTAAGTGATTTCACTTTTTTTCAATTCTGGCCCCGACATTAAAATAGCAGTGGTGCCTCAGAAGGTAGCCCTAGCTGCAATAAAGGCGCATTTGTGCTCCTAAAAGTGATCCCATACTCATGTTGATGCTGCACCAACACTGAATTAGCTCCCTCGTGTATGTTGCTCTATAAACTTGATTAGTACTCATAAAATTGTTTAGACGAACCTGCCGATGTAACACTATCAAGGATTTTTCACCTTAAGATAATTTTGCACCTAACAGTGTTTTGATCGTAAATGTGATGCCAACATGCTGCTTGCTATGCATCAAGGGTGATTTTGCTCCTTAAAGTGATTTTTGCTCTTAACGGTGTTCCACACACTTATCGTGGTATTGGACCAAGGGTTATTTTGCATGCAAGTGTGCAATCAAATAAGATTGCATATTATGAAAGTGCCCTTTTCGACATGGTCGCCCACACTCTTTGCCTGGTATTTGATGTGATTTCGACTGGAAGTGTACTGGGTTTCTGCTAGCCAGGTCTCTAGTGCCAGAACCTTTTCCCAAAATCATCAATTGTTTCCCCCAATTGGCAATACCTTTGGTGTTTTCTGAAAGTCCCTAGTAAATGCTACCCATGGTACCTAGGGCCTGGGGTACTAAAGAGAGTCTCTAAGGGTGGCAGCATGAATTGTGCCACCAAAAGGGCCCTAGAACTGAGCTCATGCAAACTGCAACTGCAAGCAGCGTGTCTCGGTGCAGACAAAAGTAAAAACATGTCATAGTATACAGTCTGTGTGCCATGCATACCAACACTGCATGCAGTATGGGTAAGTCACTCCTACAGCAGGCCTTACAGCCCTAAGGCAGGGTGCACTATACTACATGTGAGGGCATCACCGCATGAGCAGCGGGGCCCCTGTGCTGGTCAGTTCCATTGCTGCCGGTAGAAGTGAACAGGGAAGCCATTTTACAAGCATGTGCTGGACATTTGTAGAAAAGAGTTCCCCAGGTACATGATGGCTTCACTGAAAAAATAGAAGTATGGTATCAAACATTTTGTATTAATAAATCCACGCTGATGCCAATGTCATATTGAGTAATAAATGCACACAGCGGGCCCCTTAGAGGTGCCCCCTGAAAACATACCAGCCACTAGTGTGCCGAATGACTGGTTCTAACCAGCCTGCTTCCAGAGACACATTTCTGGCTATCAAATGTTAGGGCCTTTGTTCTCTGGGCGCCATAAACCAAGCCTGCTCATGCAGGGGGTGCCTTGAACCCCCACACACAAGATGAGCTGCAGATTAGCATTCCAGAGCTGGGGAGCTTCAAAGAGGCCCTCGCCTTTGGTATTTGAGGCTGGCTTCTCTCATAGGAGAAGAAACTGACCCCCTTTGTCCAGAGCCCTTTGGCACCTGGACAGGTGGGGAAATTAGCTAGGTAAGACTGGCATTGCCACCCTCATGTGAGAAACACCCCTGAGCTGGGCTACCTGAAGTGGATGAAATTTTTCAGAAGTGACCATCTTCGAAATGGCAATTTTAGGATCTCTAGCACAGGGTCAATCCCACTTCCACCAAGAAGTGGTCATTTAGGGGGTATAGTGAACCCAGGAGTAAGTAGCCCATTGGCTACTACCCTATACTCCTCTAATACCTCTAAATTATGTATTTTGGGGAGCCCTGCCACCAGGAATTCAGATCCTGCCAACACTGTTCCCTGTAAGGTGCGCGCCTAGTGTTGAGTGTGAAGCGTGCACACACAGCACCTCCCACGAGAGACCATTCACACCACTGCTTTTAAAATGCAAGCAGCGCAAAAAGTTTTAATTTCCATGTTGTGGGAGGCAGCCAAAGAGACCACTGTGGAAGAGAACGCGAGCAGCAGGTAAGTGTCCCTCTTACATGGCAGCCTGTGTGGTTAAGGATGGTCGCAACCCAAGTTCAGTAGCAAGTGGCTCATGCACTTGCTGCATTCCTTTTTTTAATAGAGTACGGCTGTGGGACAGATTGTGCTCCTTTTTGAAAGTATTTGTGTTAATCGCAGCCCCTGTCATGCTCCTAAACTGCACTGTTATTAACATGAATACTTTAAAAAAGGCACACAATCTGCCCCCGCAGCAGTGCTCTATTAACAAAAGGAATGTAGCAAGTGCTGGAGCCACATGCTGCTAAAATTGTTAGATTCTGAAAACACATGTCGTGCTTCTGGACTTGCTGCATTCCTTTTATTAATAGAGCACTTGCTGCTGAACTTGTGAGATTCTGAAAGCACATGTCATGCTTCTGGATTTGCTGCATTCCTTTTGTTAATACAGCACTTGCTTCTGAACCTGTGAGATTCTGAAAGCACACGTCGTGCTTTTGGACTTGCTGCATTCCTTTTGTTAATAGACCAGAAGTGAGCCAGTGGCAACAGAATGATCCTTGGGCCTTCTAGAGACCAAGCCCACCTTTGACTTGCCCACTGTGGACTTTCCGATGCCACCTGCAGCTTCTGTTTGCAAGCCCACTCTACAGTGAGTGCTCCCGGTGATAAAAATCCAACACCTAAAGACATCTCTGCTATCGTCGCCCCTGGACCCAGGAGAAGAGAACCAAAGGTGTCCCCACGTCCCTGAGCATTGCAAGAGTTGAGCCACTCTGTTGGTTCAGCCCAACTAGTCTCTCAATCCGAGCATGCAGCCTCTTTTCGGATGGACTGATCTTCATAGATTTGAATAAGGCACCTGAACCCGAAGTGCTGCTGGAAGTGAACTGTTGGTGCTGCCATTGACCATGCCCCACACTCACCTTAAGTTCAGAAGATTGGTCCCCTAAGGCGCTTTTGAGTGGCCAAATACAATACATGTTTTTCCTGCAGAGATTAACATTAGTACAAAGTGCTTGAATTCCGATTTAAAGTATGAAACTTACCCGATGCTGAAAAACACACCTCTGCACTCAGAGGCCCCAGTGCTTCCTGAGGTGGCCTGTTGATAGTGCCTCGGACCTTGCCCCATACTCACCTTGGGGTCCCATAAGTCGTTGTTAAATG
Organism: Lissotriton vulgaris; assembly: GCF_964263255.1. Taxonomy (NCBI): domain Eukaryota; kingdom Metazoa; phylum Chordata; class Amphibia; order Caudata; family Salamandridae; genus Lissotriton; species Lissotriton vulgaris. The sequence goes on along the minus strand of NC_141698.1, from coordinate 322,485,610 downwards.
ACTTTATGCAGCTAAGTTAACATTGCAGTGAAGTGCTTCAATTATGATTCAAACAATCAAAAACCTGTTTACTTCAAACCTGCTATTTCAAAAGTACTTTTGATGATCTTGGTGCCTAAAGTTATATAAAAATATGTGTTATTTTTGAAAATGTGTGTGGATCTCCTTATTAATTCATGTGCATCATTTATTGACTTCTAGCTTGCTTCTAGTTGCTGCAATTTCAGAAGAAAGGAAATTCAAGGAAACTTGTTATGATAACATTAAATTTACATTGTGTCATTGTTATTGAAACTTATTCATTTTATTTTTAAAAACATTTCTAAGTGTGGCTTGAGCAGTGCGTCCTCGATTGGCTTCCAATCTTGATTCTGGTTGCTCTCCTGTTTCATTCGAGCGGGGTTGAGCAGTGCGTAATTGATCATTTTACAATCTTGATTCTCGTTGCTCTCCTGTTTCATTTGAGCGGGCTTGAGCAGTGCATAATCGATCTGTTTCCAATCTTGATTCTCGTGGCTTGTTCGTTTGAGAAGAACGGGCTTGAGCAGTGCGTACTCGATCGGCATCCAATCTTGATTCTCTTTGCTCATTCGTTTGAGAATTACGGGCTTGAGCAGTTTGTATTCGAACAGCATTGCGGGCTTGAGCAGTTTGTATTCGAACAGCTTCTAATCTTGCTTCCCATTGCTCGTCTGTTTCTGAAGCTCATAATGCCTTTTTCTTTCGTGCTTCTGATGTAGATTGACCAATTGATTTCCGTTTGGGGGTCATAACTGTCGACGATGCTCGCAAATTCGCTGTCTATTTCAGTATTCGAAAGATTATGAGGGCCCTGGGGGCCGATTTAAAAAAGAAATTGACAGAAACCTTTGCGGGAGTGTACTCAACAACTTCCCAAAGATTCATGGCGATCGGATGAATGGTGTAGTAATGCATAAAGGACAAACAGACAGACAGACATACTTATGTTTTTATATATATATAGATTGTGTGAATGTGCAGATGTCTAAAACTCCTCTCTGCTAAACCTAAGGCTGTTCGGCCACACTACCTCATAGAAGGGCACCTTGGAATGCTAGAGCAAGCCCCTGTCCATTAGCAAGGGAATACCTGGACTCTTTAAGTGTACCTGGACTCTTTAAGCGATATACCTCTTTTTGGTATGCCATATAAAGAGGCAGCTTCCTACACATATTGATGCAGCCCTTTTGGACCTAATGTAATGTCTTACTAACACAGTTTCTGTATTGTGTGATTTTGCACCTAAATGTGACATCGCACTCCTGCTGACATGGTAATAAGGGAAATTTTGCACCTAGATGTATTTTTGTTTCTAAATTTGATTTGTGCTACTGAGAGTGTTTTCAGTTACCTGCTAATTGTAGGTCAAGGATGATGTTTTACCTTAATGTGACTCTGCCTCTTGTATGATTGTTCCTAATTGTGACACCACTGTACAACTTAAACTTCACCGAGGGTTATTTTGCACCCCCTACATGTGATTTTGCATATAAATGGGATTTGTGCTCCTAAGTAGTCTCCTTATTAATGCTGATGTTGTACCAAAGACTAATAAGTATCTCAATGTGCTATCAACCAAATCAGATGTGATACTTATGTAAGCCCTTTACACCTAAAGTGACATCTAACTCTCACAGCAACCTGAAGAATTAAAAAAAGGTCACAGACATAGGAGGTACAGAAAGTTGCGCCTGGGCACACAATAAGTAGTCAGTACATATTTGTGCATACACATTTATATAAGAATTAGCACATTAAAGTGTTTTACATATCTGTTTTGTAAATTTTTGGTGACAGAGATGGCTGCACAAAATAAACCATGGGTTTTGAACAGACTGTGTTTATCAATGTATATTTGAAACATTTTGATTTGAAAATTAATTGAGAGTCTTTTGCTAGTCAGTTATCACTCGTTATGTTTTAAATGAAAAAAATAATGAATGGTAACCAGACATCTTGGTTTACCAGATGATTTCTAGTCACTGAGACAGCTATTTCCAATTTTGAGTGTTTAATCAATTAACAGATCATTACATTTTGAAAGTCAAAGACTTGTTTGTATGAGTGTATGTATATGTTGGTATTCATAGATAATAAAACTAGCTCGAGAGCAACTGAGCACTGAACAGGGGCTTGCCATATAGTCATGATTAACTTCTTATATCCCTGATCACAGTTACCTTTGTGGGGTGAGGGCAGAGTCAGTCTGGAGTCAAGTGTTCCTTTGAAAATCATTAGGACCGGTTAAAAATCAGTTGTATGTTGGATGTACAGGCCTGTACAGTTGTTGCAGAATCAGTCGCTTGTCAGGCCCACGTGTGAAAGATAGGTAGAGCTGGGGAAAATCAGGTACATGCCAAGTGTAAAAAATTGGGTTGTTGATAAAGGGGGTGTAAAGGCTTCTCAAGTGACAACCACCATCCTTGTCAGGGTGACCACAAAATTCACTAAATTAGTCTGTGCTTAACCCAGAGGTAGCTTGGCACAAAAGCAGTCAGGCTTAACTTAGAGGTAAATTGTAAAGCATTTATGCAGCTAACAGTAACAAAGAGAAACCACAGCACAAGAAAAATCCCAAATTCGATTTAGAAAAATAGAATAAAATGTAATGAAAATGACAAAATCCAATCAATCAGTAGATACAGCGATGTTGAATTTCATAGCTTTAGGTAGGTATAGTGCCTAAAAGCACATAACGCTACTCGTGTTCATCTGTTTATGCCAGACCAGGTGAAAATCACAATTTCAGGCCAAGGGACCGTAAACTGGATACCTGGACCAGGTTAGTCCCACTAAAAAAGTTACCTTCTCAAAGGCCAGCACAAAGCATTCCATTTGCGGTGGAGGATGCCTTGAGCAGTAGGGACAGCATTGTGGATTTTTGTCACTGTAACACAAATCTTACCAAGGTTAGAATAAGACAATAGGTTTGGCCTTCATATCGTTGTACACAAAGAGGGACACAGACACACATGAAGACAGAGAAAGACAGCTATAGGCTTCATGTGCACAATTTATTTATGCGATTTTTAAAGCTCTGCAATTACCCTTAGGTGTCTCGGCGCTGAGGGCTAGAACTGATACCAATAATAGACCAACACACATACAAGAAGCCACGCAGAAAGACGGACACACACAGGTACCCATGAACACCTTTGTTTGGGGGAGGGAACATGGCACTGAAGATACCTAGATGGTCAATCCATTTTTTGTGTATGGGAAGATAGCTGGCCTGCTACTGTCTATGCATTAGCAGTTCTGTGTACAAAAACTCCTTTCATCATGACCCTCCTCATGCACCCTGTGCCCCATCCCATTCTATTATCTCGACTGAACCCATGGCTCTCCTCACTATTTTGCACCTTCCAGTCTCTCGTTCTTAGAGTTAATTGATTTGGGTTTTTGCTTATTGAAATGACATTTGGCAAGCTTCATTAATATAAAACAACAGTACAGCTCTGGCAACAACAGAACAAGCTTCCCCTACACAAAGAACAGCTACAGGAAAGTTTACGTCAGGATATGCTAATCACACATGCCAGAACAGGCACAACATGTGCAGCAGGAGTGCAAGATTCCTCGGTGTGTGTGCGTGTGTGTGTGTGTGTGTGTGATATTAGTATTGGCTGCTACTCCCTATGTGCTACCTTCATTATTACTTATGCTTGCAAGTATCTTTTCACCTTTGTATTATATGACACTAAAATGCACACAAAACAATGAATACATATTAAAAGGGAGCAGGTCATTAGTTGTGTGGCCTGCACAAGTAATGGGTCCACATTTGCTCTTCACTGTGAACCAAACACCTCACCAAAGTGCTGGACTCTCTCAAGGCAGTGGAGCAAAGCAGTCCAAGGCCTATTCAAGCGAGGTGGTGTGGGCTAGTAATTACCATTTGCTGGCACACAATACTAACACTCAATAAAGGATTGTCCAGTCTGTGCTTTCCTTTTGAAAAATAAATAATACAGTTATTGCACACACACTATGCTATACTACGCAGTAATTTAAAAATATACATAAGGCTGATGGAAATACCTTTTGATAACATTGTGTAATCAGCTCTAAGCCCCTAAAGGAGTCAGGCTCCACAAACCACAGGTGAAAAATCATCATCTTAGGAGTGAATGCAATAATCAATTATAACCATTAGTGAATGCACTTCTTGATGATAATAAAGCATATGTACTTTGATCACGAGTTGCTATCAACATCATTACTTTAGTACAGCATTTACAGAAATTAAACATGCCTTTCTCATGGGTCTGTGTGCTTTTTTTTATACCTGCAGCATTGAACTGCAATTATAAAAATAGCCCCTAGAAGGCATCACATTTTGATCACAAACCATATTTAACCATAAACATCATAACTAGATGGCGCTGTAGGACATGTATTTTTTTTAGTCACTTTTAGGTCAGAATAGTTACAGCCATAGACTTCACTCCTATAGGTTCCTGAGCTCCCAGCTGAAAAGCAAATGCTCCAGCCTAGCGGGTGCTTGTAACTTTGAAGAAAATCCTGGGGTTGTAACCTCTTAATGAACCCTGTAAACCTAGGGTCAGTATTTACAAAAATGTCTTTGGGCATCTTTGGGGAGAGCTGCCACGCGCCTGTAACTCCTCCATTCTATTTTCTAAGTTCCTGGTGGTGACCCCGCAGACTCACCACAGTCAACAGAAATGGATGAGTCAGTTTCAGGCCCCATAGTGCATTACAAAGCCTCTCCCAAAGCAGTAAATATTTTATAAGCAGATCTCCCACTGAGCCAGGAAGAGCTGCTGCATTTAGTGAAGCCGTGCTGCCCTACCTTTACTTTTCTCTGTCTGGAGTGCCCTTTGTTGGGGCAGCCCAGGGAAGCCACCCATGGCAGTACCCAGCTGGCTCCCTGCAGCAGCAGCATTCTACCACATTCATTGCAGCAGCCGGCAGCTCTTCTCTCCACTGCGCGCTCCAGTGGTCAGGGCTCTGACTGTGGTGGGGCCCGTAGTTAGGATACTAGGCACCATAGTTTGAAAAGCCTGCCTGGGGAATGGTATCGCACGACCCCCCCCGACATGGGGGGGTCAAAGGTCAGATTCTTTGTTTGCAGATAGCTCAGGCCCCTTGGCCCATTTTGCGTGTTTGTGGGCTCCTTTTTGATCCTGGTGGTGAACTCTAGCCACTTGGATCACTTTCCTTAGGCTTCCTGGCCTTTAAGGTGGACAACTTTGCAGGAGGCTGGTTCCACTGTCTCCGTGCGCCACCCGGTGTCCTTGGTGTCCTCTGGGCCTCTCTCCTTCTTGGTGCAGAAGCCCAGTCTTTCCTCCAACTAGTCCTTAGGGGACGTAAAGGGACCAGCTTCCTGGGGGCAACTGCAGACACTAGTCCAGATGGATATCAGGGGATTTCTCCCAGTTGTCCATGACTGCCGACTCCAGTCCCGGTGTCCAGCAGAAAATCACAACCAAGAGAGAGCTCTCCCACTTGTGCAAGACCATTTAAGTGGGGGCTGAAGGTCACAGAAGTGAGACATCTCTTGCCTATCTTGATTTGCTCCATATCTTCTCCACCTTTTCCCCAAACCTTCCTGCATAGTCTGCTGGTGCATTTCAAAATGGTGTCACCAGGAGTCACTTCCCACGTCTGCTCTGAGGGCCACAGCTCCAGCCCTCGCTAAATCACTGCCAGGGCCTTTCCCACCAAATCTTCTAAGCGGGCCCCCTCCCATGGTGGCTTCTGAGGTCTGGGCTCTCTCCTTTGTTCAGTGGGCTTGGAAGGGCCCATCTCTGGCACAATGTGACAGCTGATTGACTGATGCAGATACTTCACCCCCTTTCCTCCTCAGGAGCTGAGTCAAGTACTGTTAATTGCTCCCTTTGTGTGGGGAAAACCTTTGTTCCTGCTACTGGAGAGAAATGTAAATAGCTTAGCACAGCAGGGTAACAAAATGCCTAGGCTCTGATTCTGAGCTGAGTCAGAGAAATATGACATTGCTGGATGACCCAAAAGCTGTTCAGGTATCTTTTTGGAACTTGTGGAATACATTTGTATGCACACGTTATGCGCCAATCTGATAAGACACTGGTCTCTGTAGGGCAAAGAGAAGCATAGCTGCACTCTAAGGCAACCCTTCCCATAGGTTTATAATGGAGTGTCACTGCAGACTACAGTGGCTTTCCCTATGAGTGTGCACTAACATTATGAGACCTACCCCAGGTCAATATTTAATCCTGCGGAGTCCCCTCCATGCCAGGCTGTCTGTGCGCAGTTACAGGGATGTGTATGACAGGATTCTCCCACCTGCAGCCTTTTCACGTGTGCACACATGTGTGCACACGTGTAAGTAGCCAAGTACTACTTACCCTTGTTGTATCACAGCGACCTAATCTTAAAAAGTGGGTACTGGTGGTTAACAAGCGCAGTCCAATTACCATGAATTTACCGTGGGTGAGTCACCAGTGGTGGGGCTCAACAACAGTAAAAAGGTCAATAACCAGTTGGTCAAAAAGCAAATAAATCTGGGCGGATTTGATGGGCAGAACCCATTCCCTTACACATATATTAATTGCATGTATGCCATCTGTTTCTCCAATGTATAGATGTGTATGCAAGATTTCATAAAATTTGATAAAAAATTAAAATATGTATCTGCATATACGTTTCTTTTTAACAGCATCAATATGCATCGCTCCAAATAGGTTCCCTCCTTCTCCGTTAATTCATAGCTATGTTGTTGTATTCAACTTTTTATTAGGATGATTTTGTATGGGACTGCAGTGTTACCCTTTTTCCTTTACTTTCCTGTCCTCCTCTTCCCTATACCCTTCCTTCCTCCCTATCCAGAAGTTGGTGCGCTCCTTTGTGGTTGACAGTTAGGCATGCTCAGGCTTCACCAAGACCCGAGCTTGGAAGGTCATTTCTTTTGTTTCACAGAGCTTATCCTGAACACATCTTTTCTGACAATCTTCTCGTTTTGCCTTTATTCAAACACTGGGGATGGATAATGGGATCCTGCTGTGCAGGAAGCAGCCTATGACACCTCCACTCTTGTTAAATTCAAGCTCACTCTATTTCACTGCTGGGGACACCTTACAGACACCTTGCCTGTATGGCGACAGGAAGCTGCACCTCCTTTAAGGAGTACCATAATCAAGGACGCCTGTGGTGTGAAGAATTATACCCTTACCTTCAGCTCAGAGCTGAGGGGATGTGCTGGCTCTGCCTGGCAGCTCAGTCGTGGGGAGGGAACTGTAGAAGTGCTCGGCCTGAGACATCAGCGGAATTTAGGTTCCAATTGTTGTGTTAGTCAGCTCATTAATGGTGAAGCCAAAGCCTTATTCATCCAGAGTCCCGGCCGGCTGTTCCTGAATCACAGCCAACAGAGCAGGGTCCTTGAGCTGTCTGCAGCAGAGAGGTGAGCAGAACTGCTAGCGTTAATGGGCGGTGGCCATCTTGAAGCCTGTCATTGAAGGGGCGGTGGCGTGCGAGCCTGCTAGTCTTGAGGCCGTGAGTGTGTCTTCATTTCTACCATCGTTGCTGCCTCTCCACAATTAGAATATGTGGGATCTGAGGCAGCTCAGGTCCCCACTTCTACTGTCCTCTGCAGAAGGGTGTGTCTAAGAGTGAGGCTTCACTACGCCTTAACCTGTTGCTATGTCGGCAGCTCTGCTTCCAGTCTGAAAGAGTGAAAATTAAAATAGGTCTGGTACACGTTTTATGCCCCAGGAAGTCTGCACCGATAAATACATCTGTTAGTACAGTTTTTGCACACAATCCTAACAGTACCAGTGTGGGGCAGTTTTAGGAAGAAGTGAGATTTACAGTAGCTGTAGTAGGTCACTGGAAAATAACACCAGGACATTGTTGTCTGCAGAAGTAAGGAACTGGATAATCCACTATATAATGGCGGCAGCAAGCAAGTCTCAGCTTCCACTCTGCTTAAATGACCTTAGAAGGAATGGGTAATACTATTTGAGTCATAATTTTTAGGAGGAAAGACGTGTTCCCACTAAGGAAACAACATATCCTATTTTCCAATTTAGAAATACAGGGTCAGGCATTTTTTGAAAATTTAACGGATCCAATATTGTGAAAGATGGAAAAGAAAAAGAGCAAATCAATGTGTACCAATTGACTTTCAGCAAATTGGAAGAGCATTTTGGTCAAAATGTCAATGTGGTACTGAAGAGGCACAAATTCCTCAGTATGGTTCATGGGAAGAATGAGAAAGTAACAAGTTATATTACCTCATTAAGGGGACTGTGTAACACATGTGAATTCGGAACTCTTTGTGATTTCTTGATAGGGACCAACTGGTCAGGCGCACTAATAACTCAAGGATCCAGACAAGGCTGCTGGCTCACAACCCTGATATAAAGCAGCGTATTGCCATTGCAAAGAGTGTGGAACCTATGGCAGACTCTATAAAGGAAATATGACTGAACACAACAGGAGTAGTAAATGACGTTATGGAACTCCAAAGGAATGGGGATTCCAATAAGACTAAAGATGTGGATAAGATGTACATGAGATACAACCAGAAAGAAAAAGAACACATGCAGAAAACTCCAAGAGCAAGTTTTTTAGATGTGTCTTACCTGCAATAACCTGGCGAACAATTGTAAGTGTGTTGCTAGTTCATGTTTATGTAGAAAATGTAGCAAGAGGGGGCATTTTGCTAGAGTCTGTAGTAACATTAATGGCGAATCTAAACAGGTAAATGTTATTGAAGATGTAGAGGATAATATGAAAAAGTTTCTTTTTCAGGTTGGTACAAACAAGAGTGGCAATTTTGACAATTATCCTTCATGTAACTTACTTTAGATGGCGAGAGGATTACAGTTTTTGCTGACACGTGCTCACCATGTACTTTTATGGACAATAATTTGTTGGAAGGAAAGTTGAAAGAAAAAGATTATGTTTTGCAGCAGACACGTTAAACCAGGAGGGTATAACAAGGATCCTGTGCCCCTCATGGGCAAGCTAACTATGCGCATTTCATTTAAAGAACGTGCCACAGTGGGAAAAGTTTATATTAAGAGATGGGGTTGCAATTTATTGGGTTGAAGACACCAAAATGAACTGGGAATGAAATTAGACCCCAATAATTAGGACAAATTATATTGGAGGAAAAGGTTATTTACGGGCAAGGAAAATTTCCTACATTGTTTGAAAATAGGTTATGTCAACTGGTCAATTTCCAACACAAAATTAAATTAACAAAGGATGCATTACCAGTAGCGCATAAGGTAAGACCCATACTTCACTTAATGCAAGAACCTCTGAAAGTAGAAATCAAAAAACTGGTCTCACAAGTGGTTACAAAACCTATAGAAAACTCATTTTGACTTGCCTCGCTAGTGGTGACTTGAAAGATCTTAATGCTACATTTGGATGGATAGATTCCCATTATCGAGGATAAGTGAAATATTGAGCTTAACTGGAGAAGCTAGTTGTTTTAGTGTAATCAGCCTCTTATTGGTGTATCACCAGGTCAAACTTCATCTACAGTCCAAATCCCTCACTTCCTTTATCATGCCTTTTGGCACCTTCAGGTTTTGTAGGATGACTTTTGGCCTGGCATCTGTGGCTGCTGTATTTAAGTGAACAACGCAGCAGATTCTAGGAGGTTTAGGTACATTTTTGTGCTTCCTGGTTGATATCCAGGTATCGAAGCAACGGAAGAAGAGCACAATAATTCCTTGCGAAAAGTACTTGGCGCTCTTAAGCAAGCCGATTTGATGATTGTTAGATTTGGGGGTCTCGAGTTGGCAGAGGTAGGTACCTTTGACCAAATAGGGACCCTTGCGTCTAGTCAGGGTAAGGGGCTACGCTCCTAAAATAACCCCTGCTCACCCCCCTTGGTAGCTTGGCACAAGCAAGCAGGCTTATTTCAGAGGCAGTGTGTAAAGCATTTGTTAACACATACAGTACTACAGTAACAACCCTACAGATGGACGCCACACAGATTGTATTAAAAAAATAAGTATTTTTTATAAAGACTTAACACAAGACCAAACAGCAAAAATCCACAATACTTTAGTCAAGGTATGCTTAAAAATAAGTTGTTCACTTAAAATCAGTCTCTAGCAACAGATAACTCCAAAGTGAGTTATTACGACGTCGTGACAGGAGAAATCCCAAAGTACGACGCCGACCGCGAGGTGCACAGCGTCGGGCCCAGGGTCAAACAGACCCCCAAAGAACAGTACCTTGGAAAAGCGATGAAAAACAAAGACAGCTCACGGTGTTCGGGAGGTGCGGCTTTGTTTCCTTACTGCAGCGCAGGGGAGGTGAGACAAAGGTTCCTTACTGCGTCAGGGAGGTGACGTTGTGATGGTGCCGAAACCACGGTCCCTTTCGGTGTTTGGCTGTTGAGGGATTCTCGGTCACCCACGTCGAGGATCGGCTACGCGATATCGATGTCAGCTTCAGAGTCGATGCGACCCATTATCAGGCGTCGGGACCATGGCACAAGTCGCGCTCACGGCTTCGGACAGGTTACGGCGTCACTCGCTGGCGTCGATGTGGCACGGTGGCCGGTGTCGGGTCTACGGTGCAAGTCAGAGCAGCGCTCATGGCTTCGGTACAGAAGACAACATCGCTTGCCGCCGTCGGTGTTGCAAGTTCCTTCTGCAGCAGCTAAAACCACAGTTCTAAATGCAGGCAAGCAGAAGGGGTGAAGTCTTGTATCCCTGAGACTTCAGTCAGGAGGCAGGCTCAAGTTCAAGCCCTTGGAGATCTTCTTCAAGATGATGAAAGCACACTCAGTCCTTTTTCTCCTTTCTTTGGCAATGAAGCAACCACTGCAGGTCAACCCCAACAACACGCAGCATAGGGGTAGTCTCCTCCTTCAGTTTCCTGGTTCTTCTCCTCAGCAAAGGTTTGTCTTGATTCCCAGCAGTGATATAAAATTCTGGGGTCAGGGTCCCCTCTTTTATACTCCACAATCCTTTGTCTCTGAAGGCAGAGAGTTTCCGTACCTAGTCCAAACCAGTTCTGGTCAGTCCTGGAGCACTTTGTTGACAAGACTCCTTTCTTTTGACAGTGTGGGCCAGGGACATCAGATGCACCACAGGAGGTGGAGCCAGCATTGTGGAAGGCAGGCACAGCCCTATTCAAGTCCCAGGTGCTCCTCTCACCTCACTCTACATGCAGATGGTCTATTCAGCCCTGTGCTGACTCACCCTGTCTCCTGGAATCCCGAGCCCCTGTCACTCAAACTCAAGACAAGGAATACACAACCTAGCAGAGCCAGGCTTGGACAGTTAGGCAAGAAAATACCTACTTTCTAAAAGTGGTATTTTCAAACACAGAATGTTTAAACCAACTTCACTAAAAGATGTATTTTATTATTCTGGGTTCAGGCATACTAAACTCGAATTTCTACCTAGTTCCCTGAGTCAGTTAGGATTATAAGATATTATAATCAAATGGCCCATTCTGGCCTATGGGGAACAGTTGGCCTTTCAATAGTGAAAAACGAAAAGGGCTGTCATTCTCTATCAGGACATGCCACACACATCAGGGCATGTTTTACCTTTTACCTATAATGCCCCCTGCCCTTGGGCCTACTATAGGGGTGACTAATATGCATAAAAGGGACGGTTTAGGGACTGGCAAGTGGGTGCACTTGCCCTGTCAACATGGCAGTACAGACTGCACACAGGCTCTGCGATGGCAGACCTGAGACACACTTTACAAGCTGCTCCGGTGGGTGGCACAATCAGTGCTGCAAGTCACCAGCAGCATTTGATTTACAAGCCCTGGGCACACGCAGCGCACTGTACTAGGGTCTGACACTTAAACCAAACAGCCAATCATGGAGTCACTAATCCATACATCAATTTACCATAGGGAGCACTTGCACTGTGGCACTGAACAGCAGTGGCACAGTGCCCAAAAGCATCTAAAACTAGCAAAAACATAAGAGGCAGCAGCAAAAAATGGAAGGGAGACCCACGCCGGTGGTGCCAGTTCAAACAACAATCAAATTGGAAAAATGACGAATTAGAGAAGGTTTGGGGGATTATCTAGGTCACACCATCCAAAGAGGGTGTTAAGCCTCAGATTTATCTAATCGTGGCAGTCAAGAAGCACCACCACCCACTTCCAAGAAAGAGTGGAATAGCCTGCCACCATCCTTACATCAGGCTCAGGATCTCTTCAGTTTTAGGCGAGGATTAAAAGCTTGGCTCTTCTCACAATAAATCAGTTGTCCTGGGGATACCTGAACTGCTCTGTCACTGGTTCTCTTTCTCAGCGCTGGGACACTCCATGGAGTAGTCGTGCGCTTTACAAGTACCCAGTAACATAGTAACATAGTTAAATTCCTGTCTTGGATTAGTAGAATACATGTCTAAATTTGTTAAGAACTTTGCAGATCTAGCTTCACCACTAATGAATTTACTCAGGAAAGGGGTTCAAGTTTAACCAGGATCAATGTTGTCAACAATCCTTTGGCATTGTTAAACAATCCATAATAAAAGCACCCTCTTTAGAGAATTTTGATGCAAAGCACAAAACTATTTTGACCACTGATGCTAGCATTAATGGAATTGCAGCCATGCTAGCTCCAATCGTAAAAGATAAAATTGTGTTTTTTACCCCCAGAACCCTAAAAGATTCGGAATGCAATTATTGAACCGTAGAAAGAGAGGCAATTGCATGTTATTGGGCAATAATGCACCTAAAATTCTTTCTGTGGGGGCTGTCCTTTACATTACGCATCAACCCCATTCCCCTAACCTACATTTTCTCCTCTATAGGGGTGGCTTGCACTACTCCTCGCATTGCCAAATGGGTTTTTAGTTTGGAAGATTACAATTTCAAAATGGAGTATGCACCTGGAAATCACAATTTGGCTGGTTATTGGAATGGTATGGTAAGGAATTGGTGGACAGGGATGGTGAGAAATCTATACTATTAGTTACTATACCTGGTATACCGAAGGACGAGTGGGAGAGATGTACAAAAGATGATGAGACATTAAAGTTAGTAAAAGAAAAAATTGTCAACGATTGTCCGACAAGAGTAAGTAACTTGCAATATAATGTTAAAAATGTCTGGGATGTGCGACATGAATTGAGTATAAATGACTCCATGATAATGAGAGGCAGCAAGCTGGTACTGCCCAAGTGGTTATTGGAAAGAATTGCTAACTTAGCTCACAAAGTCGCACCTGGGCAGGAGTATCACTAAGAATAAGGCCAGAGAAAGCTACTTGGTTCTGGGTATGGATACTGTAATGGAAAACCAGGTTAAGGAATGTATCAAATGTGCTGTCGGTGATAAAACAAAGATCACCAGAATAACTTCCCCGGTAGAGAATCCCCTGAAACCCTGGAACCAGCCTGCATTAGACCTAGTGGGTCCATTAAGGCAAATCACATGGGCAGCAAAGTGTCTGCTGATGCTGGTGCATTATCACTCTCACTGGATAGTGGCCAAAGTGGTAAACCACATTACTGCAAATTATCTCATTACTTTTTTAACAGAAACATTGATAGTCACAGTCGTGACTGATAATGAGGTAACATTCACTATGAAATGAAAGATTTTTATTGTTTCAGTTAATTAAAACCACAACAATACGTTTTAAAGGAATCGACTAATGTGTTTAAAATTTCTTAACATATATGTACAATCTCTGTTAATATATTCTATAAAACTCTCCGTCTAAAACCGAGTTTGTTATTTAAAATCGAATGAAGTGCAATAAAAATGCAGTCTGTCTAGCTTAGTTCTGAAGTTCTTGATTTTTTCCTCTTTCATGTTCCGGAGCGCTCTCTGCCCGAGCTACCACAGTTGTGTTATCCTTTTGTTGACAGGGTGCTGTGGTGTGTTTTAGCGCTTGGGAGTGGGCTGCAAGGAACTTTAGTAATAGGCAGTTCAATCGCGTGTCTGCTGGGTTCAAGGTTGCCATAATTGCAGATCTGCACGTTCTTATACCCCGCTCGTTCATAGACTTTTTTAACAGAGAGCTTCGAGCTTGAGCTAGATTCGGGCAGATGCAGACAAGATGAATAAAGTCCTCGTTGCTCCTCCCGCATAGTCTGCAGGTTTTTGGTCCATTATGCACCCAGGTTGGTTGGTCCATAATCGATGGGAATTTCCCCAAACGGAGTCTCATTAATTTCTGTTTTCTGTGAGCTGGAAATGTAATTGTTAAGTATGGGGCTGCCACAAGTGTTTTGTAATTTGATATTACCATCCATGCGTGTTTTCTGTTGGTAAACGTGGCTTTATCAAGTAAGAGAGAGTGGAATTTTGTTGACTTGTTTATAGCCTGTTTGAACGCCGGGTAAGGCAGGTTTAGTTCCCAGAGTTTTCTTGTTCCAGTCTCAGTTATGGAGTTTTCAAGATACTGGTTGTATGGGGATTTAGTGTCAGATCTAATTTCTTCCCATAGTGCTTGGTGCAATTCCGAGGCTGACGTGTTCTGTTTCAGTGTATACCAGTACTTAATACTTGCATACTTTCTTCCCACTGTTTCGTTTACTGTTCCAAATTCTAACCTTGTCTGAGCTGGTGAGGCTCCCTGTTGTATTTGGAAGGTAGATTTGAAGATGGCTGTCTGCATTTTGTTAAGCAGATCCGCATCTTTCCCATGCAATCCTACACTGCCGTATGAGAGGGTTGGTAGAACTTTTGCTTTTATTGTTGCCAGTAAAGGTTTATATGATGGCCCCGTGAGCTTTTTGGCCAAAGATCTAAAAGCAAATGAGAGTGAATTTGATCTCTGAGTGATGTACGACATTTGCTGCTGATGGCTTTGTCGATTATCAAAGTAGAAGCCCAAGTACTTGAAGTTGGACACGGCCTCTAGCTTTGTTCTCTCCAGGTAGATGTTTGTACTGGCTGTCCGCCGCCTGGTGATAAGCATTGTTTTTGTTTTTGTTGTGTTTATTTCCAGGTTGTTATTTGTTATAAATTCTGCCAGCCCTACTAGTAACCTTTGAATGCCAATCTTCGTTAGATTCAACAATACCACGTCGTCTGCATAGGATAGATGAGTTAGAGGAAGGGAGCCAAGTTTAGGTGGATGAGATGGGATCTTATTTAGACTTGATGTTAGGTCTGCCATAAAAAGGTTAAAAAGATGGGGGGCTAGGACACAGCCCTGCTTGAGGCCTTTACTGGTGTTGATTTTTCTTGAGAGCCGTGTTCCACTCCCCAATTTAACTTCCATCCAAGTATTGGAGTAAAGGAGTAAGATCCCTCTCAGGATTTTTTCCGGAATGTTCCAGCTGCACAATTTCCTCCATAAGATGTTCCGATCCACACTATCGAATGCTGCCTTTAAGTCAATAAAACATAGATGAAGAGGCTGTTTTCTCCGAAGATATTTGTCGGCTAGCACTGAGAGAGACATAATGTTAGTTAGTGTCCCAGTTCCTTTCCTGAAGCCTGTTTGGTTCAGTGGTATTCTCTTTGTGACGTCGGACCAATTTATTAAACACTAATGAAATGAAAGAGTTTCTCGGTAGGATGTCCATTCAGCATTTAAAATGCCTTTGTATTGTCCCGGTGCCAATGGCTTAGTCAAATGTGTAAATAGAATGACTAAGGAATGCATTAATAAATCTCTTTAAAAAAATGTGTGGTAATACCATACAGCTCCCAACTACATCACAGGCTTACAGGTATTTCTCTCTTTTATCACTCCAGGGTAGACATTTGGTACTAAGCTATCACCTAATTGGTGAAATGGAGGGGAACCTGGATGGGTACAGAGAGACAAGGTTTGTGAGCAGCTTTACAAATATTAAACAAATTACAGAAAATGTATAGAATTAACTCTAGTAATAGTTCAAGTTCAACGTTATTTAGAAAGAGCAAAGGTAGTTAAAAAATTATATCTACCAATAATAAAACAATAAGAAAAATAAGAAAAAAACTTAACAACCATGTTCAAATGCTTAGTATTATTCATTCATTTAAATAAGAGAACCATGACATACCATTTAAAATGCAACATATTTTCATATGAAAACTTTATTCAGCAGGTTAAAACCATCCATAAAAATGCATACAATATCATTAATAATGTTCACAATGGATCCCCTGTTCGAAGGCACACCCTAGAACAGGTGAATTCCATTCATTCTAGTGAAGGCAACAAGTATTTTTTATTCAGAAAAATTGCAAGCCTTACGCGTTTCAGAGCAGCAGCTCCTTGTTCACAGGCATTTCATGAGGCTGTGCAGTGTTGATGAAAAGGCATTTTCCCTACATGTATTTTATTTAAATTTCCCTCCAGTAGGCCTCGCAGGTGAGTTCAACATACATTGCATGCTGGGATGTGTAGTACAAACTTGTTTTCCTCCAGCGGATTCAGTAGTGCCTTTTGAACATTGTTCCCCTTTGTGGGTTCTGAGCTTCCACAAGCCTTTCTATTCTCCCACCATAAGACTCAAGACTGTTCTAGGTCTTGTGGCCCCCTCTTCAGTTTCCAGGGTGGTGATGACAGGATATCAGTCACCGCTGTGATGGAGTAACCTGTGTACCAAAATCTAAATCAGGCCCATAGTTATTAGTATAGACCACGGAAACACTTAAAAACCTTTTGTTTTTTTTTAACTAGAAGTGAATGCGATAATGCTGATATGTGCACAATGAAATTTAGAAAATTGTCCTTAATATGATATGCTTACAAATATTGGTCATAACTGCAGAATTTTCCAGTTTAATAAATGTTTTTAATTTTGGTGAGAAAAATATTATTCTAATAACTACCTTTCTATTTATTCCATATTTTACATAATGCTTGATTAGATTTGTTGCACATTTTAGAACAGTATTTGTGTTAATGAAATATATTATTAAACAGTATTTTAGCAAGTTGAATTTTCTTTTCCGTAGCATAGTTCATTGTTTACGCACTTAAACATCTAACATTAGGAGGTTACACTATGTTCAATGTCTAAGTGAACTGAGGCTTATAACTCGAGAAGCTGCCTACATAAGTGCCTGTCCCAAACTTTGGGATACAAACTGTGCAAGCTGCATGTTATTTTGGGGGAAAGGAAGAGTTGAACTGACTCTCAGCCAAATGCTGCTGCCTGATTGGATCTGAAGAGGAAAGCCTGATACAATATCTTCAACATATTTTGCCTTTTTATACTACTGCGTGTTCCTAGTTAGAGTAGATTTTAAAGCTGAGAAGCTGAGACCCAGACCCATTTTCCCTTCACGTTTTCTGACATTATTGGCTACTGCTGCAGCTGTTCATTCCAAACTTTACTATTGATGCTCGGTTTTTACAGACTGCTACTGCAACTGTATGTTTATTTGTTCGAAATACTGAGACTCAGCAGAGTTTCATGAACTACTCTTAATGAGAAGTTTAGCTGCTTTAATTGAATTTGGAGCTTTATGCTCTCTTTATCTCACATTTTGTTTTATTTGAGTTCTTCATGAGTTCTACTAACTCTAAATTCTGGTCTTGTTAGTTAGAAGACAGTATTTGTCCTTTATTGAATGCGGTTGATGCATTATTTGATGATTTGTTCTAACCATACTTTAGGAGATTTCTGTAAACTTTCTCAAATGTATTGACTAATTATTGAGTAAAATGAATCTTACTACTCTATTAATGAGAAATAGACTTTTGAAACTAATTCAAACTCTCATCATTGACTGAACCTAGAACTGTAACTGTGATTTAACTCTATATGATGAAATAGCTCCTGACTCAAAACACGGTGGCAAAGATCCATCACCTGAAGTGAGTTATACTTGGATGCCAGCATGGGAAGGGTGCTTAACCCTGTAAGTGATGGTAAATAAACTTTGAATCATATTATTTAAATTTGCCCCAACTCCACACTACCACCACTGTCAGCTGCCTGGCAACAAATAGTCAACAAGATAGGTTCAACGTGTTCTCATTTGATTTTATGTCATGAATATGGCGATGCAAAGTATACTAAAGTGACTGTGCTCAGCTGTAGGCCTATCTGTGCAAAATGTATTAAAGTATCACTGCTCAGTTGCGTCCTGTACTAACTACAGCATAACGATCACCCTCTAACATCAATTTTGGAATTTGGGCATGACTGTGCCAGGTTTGTTAAAGTGACAGTACTCACCCCAGTTCATAACTGTGCATAGTATAGTCAGTGGTCGAAGTGGGGGAAAAAAAGTAGGATCAGTAGGATCAGTGGGCGGAGCCAGAGGTGTGACCAGAATGCGCAAACATCCTAACTTTTAGTATTTGTTTGGCATTTCACTGCCCAGTTTAATCAACCAATGGATACACATGATTATTTAATGAGTTATTGACATTAATACACATCCACAAAGTGAGATATGCTTCAAATCACAGAATGTCCCAAATGCTATAAAATGTGGAAGAACAAGCCATTTGTCGCAGAGCCATGGAGTTTGTCATCATCACTTCTCCCTTTTTCCACAACAGCAGTTGAAACATGAATGGCAAAATATCTTAAAATGTTTTCTATATAATTATGGCTCTGCCATATTTGTCTCATAATGCAAGATCTGCTGCATGATCTGACCATTCAAACTAATAAATTGTTTATAGCTGAAACGTATCAAAAGTTAATAAAAAATGTGACTTGTTTTGCAGCAGAATGGATGGCTTATTGCAAAGGTTGACTGATCACCTTTCTCACTGTGGCATTTGCATGTTAAACTGGTACTAATCAGGCAAATACACATGTCAAAATTATAAAATATCAGAAAATATAAGGCATTACACTGCAGCATAATTTTGTCAACGCTGCGGCATAATTTTGTCCTCCTTTGCTGCATAATTAATTCCAGTGGCCCCACAGCAAGTGGCACATGTTAAAAGTGATTGTGAATGAAGCAGAGAGACTGTGAAGTTTGTGAACTTAGTTTGGGGTGTGTGCAAATTCTGCATTGCCAATCCCTGATGAGTTGCAGCTACTACTTCTAAAACAAGGCCAATGGAGGTACCTATGGGTGAGGTAGACTGGCCTCAAGGGCAGGGCCGGCCTTAGCAATGGTGGTGCCCTGTGCATTAATGCTTGTTATTGCCCCCAATTACCTCCTCAGCCATGGATTCCCTCACTACCACCCTTTAACAGTGCCCTTCAAGTCTCCATAACCACACTCTCTCTCAGATGCATTTAATTTGATTTACAGCACCACTCATACCAGTGTAGGGTGTCAGAGCACTTTACATCACAAACATTACTCAGAGACAATCAATATGTGTGTAAATCACTGTATGGAAAATGTTACATAAGACTAAGGACTACAAGTTGTAGGAGTCACGTGAAAACCATACTAGAAGGCCGTAAAGTTTAATAGTGATTGGTCTGGAGAAACACAAAGTCAGAATTTAAAACGTACCATGGTTGGGGGTTCTCTTTAATAATCAGAATTGATTTCTGTACAAAAGAACACTTTTTGCAACATTAGGATAATCAAAGACTCGGGGCGTGGCTTGGACGCCGGCCAAGATGGCGGCGGGGAGCTCCGGCATCAACCCGCAACTTTCCCGCATTTGGGCAGCTCCGCCGCAACTTTGGCTACAATGAGACCTGTTCCGCGAACCGGAACTTGAGGAGAGCCTAGCGCCCCTTTTGTTTTCCAGGTTTCGCGGTCTCCCTTGCCAGCTGCGTGTGGGTCCCGTCTTCGCGGCTGCAGCCGCCATTTTGTGCGCCGGCCGCGGATTTCAGCGGCGGCCGGCTTCATACGCACGCATGCAAATTTTCCAGCTTTCTTCCCAAAATGAGGAGTTCTGCATTACTGCACTTCTCTGGTGAGCCTTTTTCGACATTTATCTGACTTTTTGAGGCGTCCTCTCTCTCACACTTCTGCTCTGTTTTTGGGAGCCATTTTGAGTCTACTCGCATCTACCATCAGCCTCATTTCTCTGACTAATCATAATTCAACTTTGAATTGTACTTCTACAGCGATTACATGCCTCTGACTTTACGTACCTGTTCAACTGCGCTCTGAAGTTCCACGTCAGGAAGCTCTACTTCAGGGGCTGCTTCCAGGGTTTAATCACACTTACTGCACATCTCCTCATAGCTCCTCTCACATATGCTTCTGCCTGGCGGCTAACAAGTGGTTTTGCGAGTCCTTGGAGTGCCCCTCATCCTGGTGATTCACTTCTCCTGCGCAGTGTTTATCAATGACTATTATAATGTGTTCCACGACTCATTTGATTTCCTCACGTATTTGGAGACCATTTCTTTCCCTGGTTTAGTACCTATTTACTATGCTGCTTGTTTCTCCCTCCTGTGGTCACTACTTGGTGCTGATCTTTTATACCCCTCTTTATTTACCTTACGCTCTCCAATATTAAAGAGTTCCCCTACTTCCCACTGACTTATTACCTTTACATCTCTGCTGATTGCCTTTCATGGGGAAACTCCGCACTCTAAAGCTCACATCTCTACCGAAACTACCTGTTGGTTCTGATTCTGACTCACCTTCCCAGGAAATGGAGGAGGGCAAGCCCTCGAAGTCTGACTCTGCCCATGGGGCTATTCCCAAGGCTCAAAATGGAGGTAAGGTGCAACCTGCCTTGACATCATCCAAGCGTCTGAAGAAAGATCCACCGTCTCCTGGGAATAACTCTTCATCTTCCTCCATGGACCTAATTCTGGAAGAACTACGTGCCTTCAAGCCATTTATGGAGGCTACCACAAAAAATATGCAAGCCATGCAAGAAAAATGGTCATCTCTGGACTTGCGTGTCACGACCTTGGAGCAGTCCTCAGATTCTCTGCATTCTACTTGTTCCCGAATCCCTTCAATAGAGGCTGAGATCCTTCTTCTTAGACGTCAAACTGAGGATTTGGAAAATAGAAATCGAAGGAACAACCTACGCTTATATGGCCTTCCGGAACTCACAGAAGGGTCTAATCCTACCATCTTCTTTCAATCTTTTCTCGCAAAGATTCTAGACACACCGGCCTTATCCTCCATTGACATCCAACGAGCCCACCGACTTGGCCCTAAGGTTGCAACCAGGCCTAGGGGTGTTAATATGCTGTTCCTGCAATACACTGACCTCTTACAGGTCCTCTCAGCTGCCAAGCTCAAGAAGCAAATCATGTGGGAAGGCCGCCGCCTTTATCTCTCGCAGGATGTCTCCAAGGCTACCGCTGATCGGAGGAAAAAGTTTTTAGATCTAAGACCGCAGTTAAGAGCCCTTAACACCAGATATGGTCTCTTACACCCTTGTCTCTTCAAGGTCACTTATAAAGACAGAACAATCACATATGAAGATCCTGCGGCCTTGCAAGAATTCCTTCGCCAACAGAGTCCGGATGTCATGGATACCTCTAGGCCTGGATGAGAGACTTTATTGTCCGATATCTTATTGATTCCGCACATTGTGGTTCTGTTTTTTCTTCATTAGCATTGATTAGTCTATTTTACATTCCGTTTCTTGTTATTATGACTGTTTACCATTTTCATGTTTTATATACTATAAATCCCAATTTCACTCGTGTTTTGCTGTAGATCCTTGTATTTTTCCCTAATGTTTCTTTCATTTCTTCAGATATTCCCCTACTCGTCTTCATCCTGATGTTTCCTACTGTTTTCTCATCGTGCCCTTGGATTTCTGGTACTAGGGTTTGATGTACGCTCTGGTTATTGCCACCGTCATCTCCCGCCACCACCATCCCCATCCCTACTCTGGGTCTTTCCGTTTTCGTAAGTATGTCTTTCAGTCGTTCGTTCTGGATTTGTACTGTCTAGTTGCTCATTTTTGTCTCTGTCCTTTTTCTCTCTCTCTTACCCTTACACTCTCTTTCACTCTCTCCCTGGTCTCTCTTTCTCTTTTCTTTTTCTTCTTCTCTAACTGAATCTTATCTATACAACAGTTTTCATATTTTCTCCTTAAACCTTTATTTCTTTCCATCTTATGTTCTCATCTTTCTTTCTTTACCACTATGTTTTCTCTTTTCAACCTTCTTTCACTCTTTCCCTGCTCTCTCCTTCTTTTCTCTCCTCTTCTCTCTCAATTTCATTCCTATCTTTATAACAGTTTTTCTAATTTTTTCTCATATCTTTATTTCTCCTCTTCATTTTCTCTTCTCCTTCTTTCTTCATCACTATTTTTCAACTTTTTCTCAATTTTTTCCAATGTATTCATTATGCATTTATAAGGTGTGTATCACTTACAACGCAACTATTACAACGTAATGCTGTTACAACGCAGCTATTACAACGCGGGATCCATTACATCGGATGCCATTACAACGCATGGCATTACATAGCAGATGGTATTACAACGCATACCATCACATCGTACGTTTTGGTAAGTATATAATTTTTTTTAATTTTATTTATTATTATAAAATTGTTTTAATTATTATTAATTCTAAATAAAAATATTTATTTATGTTTTTAAATATTATAAATTAAATATATTAATTGAAGTAATTTTTTAAATAAGTATGAGTATAGGAGTATATGTTTTGGGGTTTTGATGAATATGTTTTGGGGTGTTTGGGTATTTTTAGGTTTTAGGGTAGGGTTTGGGTTTTGGGGTACAGGGGTGTTTTTAGGTTTTAGGGCTGGGTTTGGGTTTTGGGGTACAGGGGTGTTTTTAGGTTTTAGGGCAGGGTTTGGGTTTTGGGGTACAGGGGTGTTTTTAGGTTTTAGGGCAAGGTTTGGGTTTTGGGGTACAGGGGTGTTTTTAGGTTTTAGGGCAGGGTTTGGGTTTTGGGGTACAGGGGTGTTTTTAGGTTTTAGGGCAGGGTTTGGGTTTTGGGGTACAGGGGTGTTTTAGGTGTTAGGGCAGGGTTTGGGTTTTGGGGTACAGGGGTGTTTTTAGGTTTTAGGGCTGGTTTGGGTTTTGGGGTACAGGGGTGTTTTTAGGTTTTAGGGCAAGGTTTGGGTTTTGGGGTACAGGGGTGTTTTTAGGTTTTAGGGCAGGGTTTGGGTTTTGGGGTACAGGGGTGTTTTTAGGTTTTAGGGCAAGGTTTGGGTTTTGGGGTACAGGGGTGTTTTTAGGTTTTAGGGCAGGGTTTGGGTTTTGGGGTACAGGGGTGTTTTTAGGTTTTAGGGCAAGGTTTGGGTTTTGGGGTACAGGGGTGTTTTTAGGTTTTAGGGCAGGGTTTGGGTTTTGGGGTACAGGGGTGTTTTTTTAGGTTTTAGGGCAAGGTTTGGGTTTTGGGGTACAGGGGTGTTTTTAGGTTTTAGGGCAGGGTTTGGGTTTTGGGGTACAGGGGTGTTTTTAGGTTTTAGGGCAGGGTTTGGGTTTTGGGGTACAGGGGTGTTTTTAGGTTTTAGGGCAAGGTTTGGGTTTTGGGGTATAGGGGTGTTTTTAGGTTTTAGGGCTGGGTTTGGGTTTTGGGGTACAGGGGTTTGTGTTTTGGGTTAATTAAATTATATTTACCATTTTTAAATTAATTAAAATATATTTAATAAATTAAATTAATTTTATTTCATTAATTACATTTTTAAATTAAATTATTTAAATTAAATAAATTATTTCAATTAATTTAATTTATTATCAATTATAAAAATATGTACTTTAAGTTAATTTTATTACTTTAATTAAATTTAATTATTCCCATTTTTTATTAAAATTACATTTATTAAATAGATATTATTTTAGAAAATTAAATTAATGGCTATTTTAAAATATATTTTATTTAATTTTATTAAATTAAATTAATTAAATTAACTTAATAACATTTTTAAAAAAAGGTATACTTACCTATACTTACGATGTAATGCCATGCGTTGTAATACCATCTGCTATGTAATGCCATGCGTTGTAATGGCATCCGATGTAATGGATCCTGCGTTGTAATAATTCCGTTGTAACGGAATGCGATGTAATATTTCGCGTTGTACTGACACCAATCCATTTATAAGCATGTTGCGCTTAGTTGTTTTTCTAAACTGTTCTGTTCCGTGTAACGACATGGAACGTTAAGGGATTAAATGATCCCAATAAAAGACAGAGGGTTCTCTCACATTTGGCAAGACTTAAAACTGACGTTGCCCTCCTTCAGGACACTCATCTTGCTGAGTCGGAGGCCTTAAAACTTAAGCTTTGTTGGGTGGGTCATGTTATTTGCTCTCCTACGACCTCTAGAAAGAATGGTGTTGTAATTTTGTTGCATAAAAAGTTAAATGTTTCCTTGATTACTCATGAATGTGATGATCATGGTCGTTGGCTTATTGTTACTTTTCTCATTGATAACATCCCACTCACCCTTTTTAACGTATATGCTCCTACTGGGATTGATAGATCCTTTTGGCCTTCTATATCTACCAAGTTGTCCTCTCTCTCTGGAGATTACATACTGCTCGGTGGAGACTGTAATCAGATTGTCGACCCCTTTCTCGACCGCCGTTCGAAAGTCACTTTTGTTCCCTCTAGAATGCACACTCAGTTTGTGAACTCTTTTCAAAACAATGCTTTAGTAGATATTTAGAGATTGTGCAATCCTGATGTTAGAGAATATAGTTTTTTCTCCCTTCCTCACCAATCCCAATCTCGCATTGACCACATTTTTCTCAGTAAATCCCTGTCCCAACACGTTATCCGTTTCCGATTATGCTCCAGTTTTTGTAGACCATGACCTTCTCCCATTCTCTCCCCACTCTGGCAGATGGAGGTTTAATAATGCTTTACTTTTGGAACCCACCTTTTCTACCTTATTCACTGCCTTCGCCAAGGAATTTTTTCTATTAAAGCAAACCCCTGACTCCCCTTTTGTTACGGTTTGGGATTCATTTAAAGCAGCCTCTACAGGTTTTATTATTAACTTGGTGTCCCGACGGAAGAAACTTCGAGAGGCCAAGTCGGAGGAAATTTTGGCTGACATTAAAGCTCTAGAACTGGCCTATTATGCTTCTAAATCTTCCCTTAAGGCACTTATTGAAGCAAAATTCTCCTTTAATAAATTCACAACCGACGCTGCTTCTAATATTTTGCTACAATGTAATTCCCGATATTATGGAGGTAAGAATAAAATGGGGAAGCTTTTGGCCAATTATTTAAAGATTCGTAAGTAACGCACAAAAATTCAATCTATCAAAACTTCTTCTGGCGAATCCACATTTAAGGATAAAGATATCCTCACTGAATTTGTAAAATTTTACGATACCCTTTATACTCCAGAACAGGTTCCAACGTCTGATGATCTCATCTCTTACTTTCATTCTCTCCCATCTCCCTCGATTTCACATGTTGACTTCCATTCCCTGGAACAGGATGTATCGCTCTCTGAAATTTCCCTTGCTGTATCTAAGCTTTGTCATGGCAAATCTCCAGGTCCGGATGGGTTTACTATCGAATTTTACAGCCACTTCGCTTCTCTCTTTCTCCCTAAACTTTTACTCTTATTTCAATCTTTCTCTGATGCTGGTTCCTCTAGCGGCTCTTTTCAACAAGCCTTAATTTGTCTAATTCCCAAGGAGGACAAGGACCACTCCTTATGCAAAAATTGTAGACCAATATCTTTGGTTAATACTGATTATAAAATCCTAGCAAAGATATTAGCATTACACATGGACCCACTTTTACCAGAACTTAGTGGCCCAGAACAATCCGGTTTTGTCAAGGGGCGCCTCTCTTCCGATAACTCCCGGGTTTTTCTTAACATACTCAATAAGGCATCTTCTTTGAATCTTCCTTTCGCAGCTATCTCCCTAGATGCGGAGAAAGCTTTTGATAGGATTGGGTCGAATTTTATGTTTCAGGCTTTACGTTAGATTGGTATACCTCCCAAATTGATTTCTATTGTTTCTTTACTTTATTCCGATCCTCAAGCTTCCATTTTTGTTAATGGGATGTCCTCGGACTATTTTTCTTTACATAGAGGGGTTCATCAAGGTTTCCCCTTGTCTCCCTTACTTTTTGTTTTAGCCTTAGAACCCTTCCTTACTAAAATTTGTTTAGATGACACTATCTCTGGTTTTCAATTTGGTCCCCAACAAGTCAAACTCTCTGTTTATGCTGATGATATTCTTTTTTACTGCTTCGATCCTATCATCTCTATTCCTTCTTTTCTTCAGCAGGTCTCTTCCTTTTCTGCAGTTTCTGGCTATCGCTTGAACGCCGATAAATGTGAAATTTTGCCGCTCAATCCTCTTTGCCAGAAACATCTTTTTTCTTCTTCGGGTTTCTCTTGGCAACCATCTAAAATCAAATACCTAGGGGTTTGGTTCCCTATCTGGTACTCTTAAGCTAAACTTTGATTATATTTTCAAGAAAATGGACACGGCTATTACTCGTTGGCATCTGCTCTTTTTGTCCTGGGGGGGTCTATAAAGATGATGTTATCCCCCTTGCTTCTCTATACTATCTCCATGCTTCCTTTGCACATTCCTCTCTCTTTCTTTAAAAAGATTGACTCTTTATTATTGAAATTTTTATGGAACGGTAAGCACCCTCGAATAGCCCTTGCCTCTCTGCGTAGAGACAAGGCCCAATCAGGAGTACGTTTTCCTGATTTTAAACAATACCATCTTGCTTTTTCCTTGAAAGAATCAATTCACTGGTTTTCATCTGAGTTATCTCATTATCCTCCTGTCTGGCTAAGTATGCAATCCTCTTTTCTTTCCCCTTTTACTTTCCACAAATTCTTATCCTTCTCGTCTTCTTTATCTCGTCTTCGCTCGCCCATTATTTCACATTCTCGTAATCTTCTTTCTTCCTACTTATCTTCATCTTATCCCTCTCTCCTCTCCACTCATTAACAACCGATCTGGAATAACTCTCTTCTCAAAATCCGTAATCGTACAATTTTTTGGAAAACCTGGCACTCCCGAGGAATATGTTGGATTTCTCAACTACTTTCTCAGGATACCCCTCTCTCCTTCCAGGAACTTCAATCTCTTTTCTCTTTGCCTGCCTCTGCCCGATCGCAATACACTGCTCTTTCTCCAGTCTTGATCTCCTATCTTCAATCTCTTTCACCTTCCAACGATATTCCTTTAGAATGCAGATCCACTTCCATTTTACTGGAGACTTCTCCTTCTGCATCCGCTTTGTATAACTCTTTTCGTTTTACCATTGATAGACTGAAGTCGCTCATTGAGCTCGCTTGGGAGTTGAACGTCTCTCAGAGTTGGCCTGTACTTTTTTGGGATAAAATTTGGACTAAACTCCATAAAACATCTAGAGCTGCTAATCCTACCCAAACTTTATACTTCATTTATCACAGAACTTTATTTACTCCACTTGCTTTATCCCGTTTCTCACCAGATACCTCCTCTACCTGCTGGTCTTGTCCCTGCCCTTCTGCTGACCTCAAGCATATGCTGTTTTATTGCCCCTCTACCGCCCAGTTCTGGCAGATGGTTTGGCAGCAAATACAAAACAAAATCAGTTTCAGGTCCCCTTTTCACCCTCACTAGTTTTTCTAGGCTCCCTTTCATCGGAACTCCCTCACTCTTCCAGCCATTACCATTTACTTGACCTTTTCATTGCTGTAGCTTTTCATACCATCACTTCTAACTGGAAACATGCTGCTCATATTTCATATCAGTCCTGGTGGAATGCAGTCTGTTTTAATCATCGTCTAGATACCAATTATGTATCCCCCATCTCCCTAGCTATCAAACGTGCCCTGATTTGGCTTCCTTTGGTAACATACCTTTCTTCCTCTGCCCCTGCACATCCCTCTCCTGATGCTGCACCAGTTGAAGTTCGCAAACCTCCATGATCTCTTATTGCCTGTTCTTTCTTCTTTTTAATGCTATAATTAGTAGGTCTCATTATAATGTATCTCATTTATTGTATTTATATAATGTATTTCACTTATTGTATTTACATTTATATGATATGTTCATAATTCTTCATGCTTGTAATGCTTACTTTTTATGAATCTACTATTGTATTGCTTATTTTATACATCTGCTTATCTCCCCCTCCCCTTTCCCCTTTTCTATTCCTCAATAAATCAAACTTAAAAAAAAGGATAACCAAAAACTGGGGAAAACATAATGCTCTCATTTATACCTTGCAGTTTGTATGCAGCTCTTAGATAAAAGTTAATAGCTCACTGTTCTATGTTAGGATTTTAACTTATAAACTGCAAGTAACAAAAGGATCTCTCTGACAAAAGCAGTAGCCCACTGACTTATTTAGATTATGTGAACTTTGTGATCTGCATGGTACATGTTCTATGCAGCAGGCACATTAACCCTCTGAGCTACCTTTCCATGAATCAAAACTTCCGCCAGACAGAATGATTTCTCTCTAGGAAGAACATTAAACACCAGAGTCATCATGACATTTTTATTGTTGCCGAAAATTGCTGGAGGCCAGGAAGGAGGCAGCAAGCACTTTTAAAACCTTGATATACTTGCAAAAATAAAGCTTCAACACAAAGTCAGCACCTGGTGCGGTCATACCGGTTGCACTGCCCTAGAGCTGGCCCTTCTAAAGGGTCCTGTGACCAGAGTGACTGAGTCACTGTCGGTCTAGGGTGTGCAGCTTTTGTAGGCCTGCCCGCAAGGCTGGAGGTGAACTTCAGTATGGATTGTGGTGGACAAACCTTGAAAGTTAACCCACACTTGCCACTGCTGGTGCTAAGACACCAGGGCTTCTAAGGTCTTGCGACGCCTTCTATGGTCTAGCATCGAATTGTGCTCTCTCAGGAGAGTGGTATGGTGGACTGGGTATTAAGGCTTAACCTGGTTCCCCAGTTTCAAATTCAGCAGCTCTTTTCATAGTGCCACATCCTCTCCCCCACTGAGCACCATACTGCCCCACTGAGAAAAACACACACTGCCTTCAATTACAACCCAATTCCTGCCAGCTATAAACACTTGGATGCGGCTCAATTTAAATAACGCACTAGACAATAGCAATTTGCGGCCTACAAAAAAAAAGTAACAATATCCTGGAAAAAGCAAACGCTCATAGGGAATGCAAAATTTAGCAAACCATGTGAAATGTAAACAGTAACAAATAGTTACCTTAACGCTTTTACACTCACTATTCAGAAATCAGTGAGTGCTTTTGCCTGAAAAGTTAAGAACATGACTACAGGGCCCTGAATGGGCCCATTTCAATGTCCATTGCTTATATTCTTACAAAAAGTAAGCAGTATGGTAAAAAGACCACATCCCTGGACGCAGAGCCACAGTACACATTTTGTTTTCCAGTCCACACTTTGCAGTACCACCGGGATTGGTGCACTAGTTTCAAGCCCAGGGAAAACAAAGACAAGAAAACAAAAATAGCGCTTCACTCGCGAACTCTGTAAAAGTGGTGCTACTGTGTTTGGGAGTGAATAAAATCAATCTGGCCAGTTTGCTACCACTCTGTCTTACTCTATTTAGTTATTTTTCATAACCTTTTATTCCAGGTGCAGCACTTTGGAATTAAAATACGTCATTTTCGGCAACATTTTCTTTCTTTTTTGGATCCATTTCACAGGGGAGCAAATAAAAGAAAGGAGAGGAAAGAGAGTGAGAATCTCGTCTTAAAGTCACGGTTTTCAGTAAGAGAAGAACTGCTAGACAGAAAGGGAGGAAAGAATAAAAGAGTGGGGGGAGGGGGGGGCCAGCTGAAGCAGCAGAGCAGCAGAGCAGAAGTGGACACTGTATTTTTCTTCTCTGGGCAAGAAGGAAAAGAGAGTCCTGTTACCCGTCCTCGAATGAACGCCAGGAACGCCAAGCTTTATTTATAGGCGATAGTGATTTCTTGCGTCCTGGGACGCATTTTCAAACTAAAAAAGAAGGGGAACAGAATCCTTGGAATTGAAGTAGGGCCCACCATGCCCTGCCGATCCCGCCCACTTCGACCACTGAGTATAGTACTAAGAAGAGTAAGAGGAGGGTAGGAGATTTGGTAACTGTCAAAATGTCAGTTTTACATAAATGGAGAGACAGCAATTTTACTAAACCTTTAACAGTTGTTAAAGTCAAAAGAAATATTGTGACTCTAGAGAATGGGAAACATGAAGCGCGGATAAAATGTACTACTGCAATAGCTGTTGGGAATGTTTACACTACATCTAGGGGTTCTCAAAATGTGGAGAATAGAGCACATCACAAACCCACAGGTGAATGAAGAACTTCGTCGACTCGATGAGAGACAACTGCCTGAAATTCAACACAGACAAGATGTAAGTACTTATCTTTGGGAATAACACATCCTTGTGGAAGGACTCCTGATGGCCTTCCGAACTAGGACCCTCATTCACGCTGACAGACCATGCCCGCAACCTCAGCATCATTCGAGACAGCAAGCTCACAATGAAAAAATAGATCAATGCAGTCTCCTCCATCTGCTTCCTCACTTTTCGTATGCTCCACAAAATCTTTAAATGGCTCCTGGTCAACACCAGATAAACCATCACCCAAGCCCTAGTCATCAGCTGCTTGACTACGGCAATGCACTCTAAACAGGAATCACCTCAAACCTCCTGAAAAGACTGCAGATCATACAGAACTCATCCTTGCCCACCCCAAGTGGACCCACCTCAGGAAGCTCCACTGGCTCCCCATTCATAAGAGATGTCTCTTCAAGATGCGGATCCATACAAACAAGGACCTGCACCATCTAGGAGCAGAATACGTTAACCACCACCTTAACTTTCACCAACATTCCCGATATCTAAACTCTGCCTCCCTTCACCTCACTCACAACCCCTCGCTATGAAACCACAGCGAAGGCCATTCCTTCTACCTTGCGGCCAGGTCCTGGAAAGGCTTCCCTCCTCACCTCCGGACCTCTCCCTCTCTCGTGGAATTCAGGAAAATACTCAAGACCTGGCTGTTTGACTGAGCCTCTGCAGCAAGATCCTCAGCTCCTGGATACCCTCATCGGCGATTATCTACCCTATACAAGTCTTGTTTGATTGATTGACACATACGAGTACCTGTTTGGTACAAGGATTTTGTAATGTCTTAAATTTTTAAGGGAAGGCGATATGTTGTCATCTATGTTTTAGTACTATGATTTCCAATGTAACCTCAGTTTAACCACTTTTTCTTTCTTTTCCTGTTCTCCCCTTCACTGTACCTTCCTTCCACCCATAACAGAAGTTGGTACGTTCCTTTGTGTTTGACCGTTGGGCCAACTGAGATAAACACAAGAGTTTCAATAAGGGTAGTGCTTGGAGGGCTGTTTCTTTTATTGAGCTTATCCTGAATAAATCTTTTCTGTCAACCTTCTCACTTTGGTTTCATTCTGACATAAATCTTCATATAGAAATTAAAACCTAGAGATATTGGTTTTGTCAGAACTTATTTCCACTGTTTCCAGAACTTCCCTTGTATCTGACACTTTTTCACTAATACTGAGTGGGCCTAATTGAAGGCACTCACCAAACAGATGATCCATAAAGTCAGAAACTCCCATCAGGATAATACATTTTCAAATTTCATCTGGGACTCCAATTGTTGATAGCAGCAGAAATTTCTTGGGTGAAACACCGGAGACCAACTTGCGGGAATCAGTACGGAAATACCAATTCCCAAATCTTTTTTTCTGAAAATATGTAATCAGGAGATGGCTACTGTATGGGTAAATCTGGGGAGAGGAGAAAAATTGGGTAAATTATGCCGATTTGCAGGGGCACAAGTAGCCCCGATCATCAGGGGCAGCTTAACACTCCCAGCCAGGGCTGCCTCTAGTGTTGGTGACGCCCGTTTCAACAGTCTTTTTTGGCACCGATTTGCCCATGACCACCTACTCCATGAATTTCTTCACTACCACTCTCCAACAGTGCACCTCATCTCTCCACAGACTCTCTCTGACATACATTTCATTTTTTATAGTATAGTGCTACTCAGTTCACTTACAGGCAGTTCTGTGATCTTGATGGTACACATTCTTTGCAGCAGGCACATTAACCCTCTGTCCTACTTTACAATGAGTCTAAACTGCCACTACACAAAATTCCGATACTAGTGAGAACACCAATCACCAAATTTTGCTTGACATTCTTACTGTTGCCTGAAAACTGCTGGATGCACAAAGACGTTTATGTGCTTTTGAACCAAAAGTTATTTTTAAACACAGCCCCCCCCCCCCCCAACAACGTCAGTGGCAGGTGCGGCTGCACCAGTGACATCACCCTAAAGCCAGCTCTGCTCCCAGCAATAGAACAGGACAAGCATTTCCAGAAATGGGGTCAGAGCTAACCTCAGAGCCATTATATAAGAAAAAAGAAGTGACAAATTGTGCAGTTTAAACACATTGGACAAACCTGATAGTGCAACAAACTAATTTTTTGTACACTTGAAACTGTTCCTAGGCCTCAACTCATTGCAAATCGAGAAACATTTTCTTCACCCATTTTTGGCTGAAGGTACAGATGATTTAGTTTACCCAGTGAGATGTTGTAAATATTTTAGGTCTGGATGCACTTAGCAGCAGTCACCTGACCATATGTGATCAACAGAAAAACATCATTAAGAAGCACACCTAAGAGAGGAGCTTTGTCCCCACCTACACGTTGGTTACCTTGAGTATAATATTTGATTGGGCAGAAGATGTATACTGTCTTTGAGAAACAATGATTGTCGTTCTCCTGTTGGATCCTGAGGAGACTTCAGCCACCAAAAAAAATGTAATCATGTAGCAGTCTGCAATGGGAAGACGTCTTCACTAAGTGGTAATAGTATTGGCTAATAATATTCCTAAAACGTCATGAGATGCTCACTGTGTGCATTAACTACACTGTAGACCATGTTTTTTTATTGATTGGCTAATCCTATTGGCAAATACAGAATTTCATTAAGGATGTTCCCTCATTCAAAATTGCTGTGCCATCCACATTAATGCTGCAAAGGTGTCTGTGCAGATTTTCTTTTCTCCATTTATGTTTGTGCTATGAAGAAAAAGCATGGTTTTGCTCTTCCATCCCAGTACTACGACAGACATGTCTGTTGCTGCAGCCCGAACATGCCTCATGCTGATCCTTTCTGCTGCATCAATGCACTGTCTCAGCGTGCACTTCCAACTGCAGCGACCCACGCACGTGCGGTACTCCGAAGCCAGGGGAGCCAGATTCACAGAGTTTGGAATAGTTCGGACCACATGGCTCACTTTTGGCTACAAACTGGGAAAAATTACAGATAGGTTAAGGGAGCAACAGGCTCAGCCACTTTTTTAAGCAATTATATTCATTCTACGATTAGGCAATGCTTTTAATTCATTATGACATCTCTGCTCCTGTCCTTTCTGAAGCAACAGTGCACACTCAACTCTTAAACTGTTCTCTCCACATCCTGCAAATTCTGCTCACTAGTGCAGACTAAAGATCTATGTAATGGTTGGGTGTGATACTTCCCCCAAATTCCAACAAACAAAACAAGTTAACTGATTTCTTGTAGGTGGCTTAAGGGAGAGTTGGCTTTGCCCCATAGAATATTTTGGATACTTTTGGGGTTAGGTTTTCTAAAACTCCAGTTCTTTCATGGTGCACCAGGGAAGCCTGGCCTTTCCTAGGAGTAGATTCAGATTTTTTTTAAATGTCAGAAATTACTTCCAGGAGTACATACAATATGACATGTACCATAGTCATGGGTACCTGTAAAAATGCCATCTCCCAAACAAGGGTCTGCATTTTTGCCAATTACATCCCCTATACAATGAGTACAGGAAATCATACAACAAGAATTACCTCATATATCAGTTCCAACCTTTTGCTATGGATCCAACCCATTTGCTAAGAATTGCAAGCATCATATAAGGGTCTTCCGCCAGGTGTGGTAGTGTGTGGTCTGGGTCCCTGCTGTTGGGTATGACTGAGCTAAAGGCTTTCTCATTTAGACAGTTAGAGTCCCCACAACCAATGATGGTGTCTTAATAGAAGCATGTCAGGGCCTGCAGTTTGCATAGATAACACCACCCATCAAAATGCTATTATTGCCCTTGACCATAAGACAAAAACATCCTCTTGAATGCAAGACCAGCAGAACATTTGCACGCAAAACAGACATACACTCACACAGAAACACATACACACACATTCTCTCACACACTCATTCTCACTATAAATCTTGCACGCTTTCATACATTTGAACTCTGTTGCACTCACACACACTGCCACTCACAGATCCGTTAGTCAATCTGCTTTTATTGTGTTACAAAAACACTTGTTGTGACTTTTAATGCAGCTTAATAAAAATATATTCTCTATACGCTATTAAAAAATAATAATGTATTACCTTGTCAATGTTTGTTACAAGTATGATGTGAGCGAAAAGTGCACTTCCTTAAATATAGCTGTAAATGGCTTCTATTTGGTTTACACATGGAACAAGGATTTACAGTATTGGAAATTAACAAATCCACTCTCTAACATGTGATATCACAGTATCCAACTGATCTTATGTAATGCTTGACTTCTTCGGTAATCATGGATTTTTCCAGTAGCACTTTGCATTTTGGGATTTTCAGACAAAACTTAACATGTGAAAAAAAATGACATGTTCCAGAATGAAGTATTGTCGTTAATGGAAAGCTGTCACTGGCTGAAGGTGTCACACAACACAATCCTCAATCCAACACCAGACCCCAAAGCCTCATCCCTATTCTCCCTCCTTGTGCCACCCCACATTCTCAAGACCACTCTACCCTCTTGCACAAGCCTCATTGTTGCAGATGGAATTGAATAGGCATCTAGTACTATGGAAAGAGGAGGTATTCTGTGGGTGCCTTTGTAGAAATATGTGTATATTCATGATAGCTGAGTAATTTTTATACGTGCAGAGCAAGAGGTGTGATCATGTAAGTGCTAGGTGATGGTGAATAGAATGAGAGAGTGCAGCGTGAGTGGTGCAAGTGCAGGGTGAAAAATGTTCTGATGTGGGTGTTGGGTGAGTTGCATAAATGCAAAGTGAGAGGAGGGCTCATTTGAGTGTCAGTGAGAGGAGTGAGTGCACTTTGGTGTGAGCAGTGTAATTGCAAGATGAGTGGTGTTCCCGTGTGGTGCAGGGTAAGCGGCGTGAGTGAGGGCTGATATGTGAGAGTGACTGGTGAGTGCAGTGTGATGGTGTATCCCTATGAATTCCTGCAGATTATTGTCCCTATGTGCAGGCAGGAAGAATAGAGTGCAAATATGAGTGGAGGCTGTGAGGATTGTCGTATGAGTGCAGGGTGACACAAGGGAGTGCAGAGTGAGTGATGTGTCTCCAGGGTGAGTGATGTGCTTTTTCGCATAGTGTGAGTGCAGGGTAAGTGTTGTGCCCATGTGAGTGAAAGGTGAGCTGTGTGAGTGACAGGAGTGCTTATGTAAGTGCAGGGTGAGCGATGCAACAGTGTGAGTGTAGGGTGACAAGAAAGACTGCAGGGTGAGTGATGTGGCCATATGAGTTTGGGTGTGGGTAAAAGTGCAGAGTAGGACAAATTAATACATGGTTAGTGAGGTTCTTGTTTGAGTGAGATTAAAATGTGAACCGTGAGAGCAGGGTTGAGTGAAGTACCATGAGTGCAGGGTGGGAAGTGTACATGTGTGTTGGAAGGTGAATCATTAGTAGAGGTAAGTATGCACCGATGACTAGCAATATGGCCACCAAAGCAATATGAGGTCCAGTCAAGGTCTCAATACACTAGTCCTTGGCTCAACCCTTGGTAGCTGGCTGCAAGCAAGCAGACTTACCTCAGAAGACAGGTATGTGAAGCATTTAAAAACCCTAATACATTAAATAAGTAAAACACACAATAAAAAAATCTGACACCAATTTGTAAAAATAGGAAATATTTTAACTTTAAAATGACACCAAATCCAATATAGGTCACCAGAGATTTAAGTAAAAAATGAAATTAAACACTTTCTAGTGCTTAAAAATATATATTGCCAATTAGGCCCATCTGGTCACGCTTGACCGGGACAAAGTCAAAGTTTGAGGTCGAACGAGATTGAGCCCTGGTCGGATAGCCTAAGCGGGAGCCCCAGTCAAAATGTTACACTCTGACTTGATAACCTTTCTGGAGGATTTTCTCTCGAAATCATATGGTTCCCTCCAGCAAGCCTATTACAATGCAACATCATTTGATTGCTTCTCTGCAAGACCCCTGTCATATCCTGGTAGTCTGGAGCTCCAAGCTTTCAGAGGAATGAACATCAAATATAGGCCGCGTCGCGGTTGACAGTAGCCAGCTTGACTCCTGACATCGAGTCGGTCCCCTTATGAAGCTTTTTCCAAAAGGTGCTCCAAACTTCTGGAGCTTCTTCCTGAAGTCCCGCTTGTGGGTTCAAAGTGTCCAAAACACAACTCCAAGCTCTTAGATGGTGCTTGAAAGTTTGAGACTACAATTCCCACAATGCACCCGGCCGAATCCTTTAAAGTTCACTGGACACACTCCAGGCTGGGGACCTCTTGAGGGAGATGATGCAGAGAGGATCTGTTAACCAGTCGCATTCAGGGAGCCCGCTCCTTAGTCCTTTTTGAAGTAAGACCAAGTCCTTAGGGCTGTAGTTCCAAGTGTGCAGTAGGCACAGTCTTTCAGAGTGCAATCCTTTGGGGTGCAGACCAGGGTTTCAGCAGGGCAGTCCTTCTCCTCATAGTTTCAAGCAGCAGATTTGAGTTGCTATGCAGCTCTCACATGATTATTCAATCATCTGCGACAACAAGCGGGGGGGCACCTCTGTCCAATGAGGTACAGGGTTCCACCCAAAAGCATGACAGCTACCTACAAGTGTGGCATACTCTTGTTCACATAAAGCACTGCACTTTAAAATTCAAGATGGAGAATTCCTCTCCTGGAGAGTAAGACCTGGCTAACCCAACCTACTGGTGTGGCTCATTTCCATTAACCCCCTCCAGACCTTCTGCAAATTCCAGAAGGTATGCCATCTTGCTGGGGGGAACAGTAAGAGCGGGTAGGACTAGCTGGCATTCCTTACTGTACTGCTCTCTTTGAAGCCCAGGTTGATTTGCCCAGTCCCCTTTCTAGTCTGTTCTCTTCAGCTGCAGAGCTCCTCCACCAGATAATCTCTGCTCAATGCAAGCCACGTATCACCTCATCGAAGCAGCTTGGCTAAGCCTTTTAAGGCTGACCAATTAGGAGAGGTTTTTGGTTCACAGAAAAGAAAGCCCTATAACTTATCTTCTGTATTACCTATGCCAAATTCAACAGTGACAAGCGGTTGGATTTATCATTATCACTATTTTAAAGTCCTTGAATGGCATTTTTAGCTCCTTCCTGGCAATAATAATACTTTAATAAAGTTTTCCAATGGTAGCCTATGGAGCTAGTTATCTACAATGGGGGAAAAAATGAATTGGCAATTTTTCCCTCACCACTGCATATAAAACGTATTTTATAATGTACCTGCTTATAGGCACATGGCACCCCACACCTGGGGCACCAAGGGGAGACCTCTGAGGTGACATATGTAAAAATAAGATAGATTTCCACTTTGGAAGTACCTTTAATGCCAAAGTCGATTGTGCATATAGTTTACTTTTAAAGACGGTCTGCAAGCAGGGTTGCCTTTGAAAATGACAGCAGGAAACACAGAAGTGCAGAAATTATACTAGGCATTTAAACCTTCTTGCCCTATTATATACTAGGGACTTGCAAGGGCCTGTCGTTGTCAATTGTAATTATACCAAATTACCATGTTGATATTGATAAATACGATGTCAATGTACACCATGACATGTGTACATATAACAATGAACTCGCATCGCTGTTTTCGAAACTACATATAACTTCCCCATCAACCTGAGTCAACAATACGTGGCCAGGCAGGCCCTGCAACCTAAGTCTGAAGCAAGTGATTGACAGTTTACAGGTGGGGTGACACGTAACACTTATACAAACTTGCAAACAGGAAAACTCAGATAGATCCTACAGATAGGCAGCGACACCACAATGGTCTTATGAGACCGGCCCTAATAAAACACGTTTGGCCGAAGGGGGCGCGTTCCCAAAACACCATAGAGTCAGATGCCGCACTAAGTTAGGAACACTCAGCCATTCAGAACACAGCATGCACGCCGCACGTAGTGATCACACGTTCCCCATGCTGGACATATGGATACGTACCCACTGACCCCACATTGTGTCCACTCAAGGTCGAGATCCACCTGCGCTTCTTATCAAATGGTTCAGTGACTAGGCCCAGATTTTTGTGTCCAAAGGACATATGGATAAGTACCCACTGCCCCCACATTGTGTCCACACAAGTTCGAGATCCACCTGCGCTTCTTATCAAATGGTTCCGTGACAAGGCCCAGATGTTTGTGTCGAAAGGAATGTAAAAATTGCTTTATGAAGCTTCATGTAATGATGACCGAATCCAATGTTCTTTGAGACAGTCTTCAGACCCGGACACTGTTGCTTGTTTTCCCGGCCGCTGCGTTTAATCAAACCAACTGTTCCTGTTTTTCCAAATGCCTCTTGTCTTGGACTTTTTCAAGGTAACTTCATATTTGAGCAACAACCCTATACCTTTTTCCTCAGAGCACTGGCCTTGGGCCTGGTTAGCAGAGCCCGGGTACAGTCAGAGTCAGTTAGCACAAATGACAGTAAAATATTATGTGACTGCAGAGTGAGTACAGGGTGCTCAGCACACGTTCTTGGTGAGTGGTGTGAGTGCAGTCTGATTGTTGTGAGTGTAGGATAAGGTGTGTGCTCATATGACCGCAAGGTAAGTGGAAGAAAAAAGGCGTGAGTTCACAGCAAGTGGCATGAGTGAAGTGTGGTGCTGTGAGCGCAAGGTGAGCAGTGAGCTTATGTAAGCACAGGGTAAGAGGAGCATGAACGGAATGAGTGAAGGGTAAGAGTGTGAGTGCATGGTGAGCAGTGTGAGTGCAGTGTGATAGCTGTGAATGTAGGGTGAGAGGTGAAAGTGATAGGTGAGTGGAGTATCATGTATGTGCTAGGTGAACGGTGTGCTCGTTTGGGTGCAGGGTAGGAGGAGGGGGAATGGCGTGAGTGCATGCTGAGTAGTGTCATCGCTGTGAGTGCAGGATGAACGTGAAAGTGAAGGGTGAGAAGGAGGAGTGGGTTGTCTGAACAAAGGATGTATTGCCAAACACTTGGAGTAATTCAGCAATAGTTTAATATATCTGAAACTCTATGCCAGTCCTCATTAACATGACATCAATCAGCGATGGAGGGTGGAGGAAATAAATAATGTGCTGATCCTACAAGAAACTTTCAGTCTTGTGGCTAAGGTTGCCAGCAATTATTTTGATGTCCCAGCTGTTAGGGGTGGTCCGATTTGACCTCATAAACGAGTGTTCAACGTAGATTCCACAGGGCTAAATCGGAGTTCTCCTTCCAGCATTTCCTATTGAACTCCATGAGAACTATGTTGAGTCCTTTTGTGACATTCCCTAAACAGCGTGCTGGGTTGTGTTGGCAAACTTTCGAGATGCTCCCTAACTAAGTGAAAAGGGAGTCTCACCCACGAATCATTGCTTGGCTTACTGCTTGGTTAGTGACCACGCCCCCTTTACTCAGCGTCCTGCTTTTTGAGGTTCCCGTAGCGTTCTTGGTTCCTGTCTGTCTTCCTGTTCCAGTTTGTTCCCTGATTCCTGAGCCCGTGGTATTTTCTTTGTTTCCCTGTTGGATTCCCAGTATTTCTTCCCTACCCTTTACCTCGAATTTCGCTGCCTAATCTGTTCCCGATACTTAGTTTCCCTGTCTCCCTTCCCGCTTCTCAGTTCTCCCCGGTTCCTTGCTCGACTTTCCGCCTTAGCGACTTGTTCTGTCCCTACACCCCGTTAATGGTGATTGGTTAGTTTTCGGGCCATTCTTGCCGCTCCGTTCCACCGGTCTTCAGTGTATGAGTGGACGGAGGCTTTCTCTGGGCATTAGCGTTTCTGTGTTTGTACATGTCCACGCGCTCCACACTGTCTTTAGTTTACGAGTTGGACGCATTGTGCGTACTCCGTGTGTTGTCTTGTTGAGTGTACACCCGCTCCGCTCCGTCATAAGTTCCAAGAGTCGGACGTGGTGTGTGTATTTGTGCTTGTTGTGTGTTCTGTGTTTACCCACTCCGCTCTGTCTTTAGTTTATGAGTCGGAAGTGGGAGTTGTTGCCGTGCCACTTTGTCTTTAGCTCTATAAGTGGTACGAATCTGTCATCTGCTGCTCTGGTGGCTCAGTCTTGCTCAGTCTTTAGTTTATGAGCAGGACTGGAATTGTTTACCTTCTTGCTTGGAGGTATCCCTTGCTGAGTAGTCATCCAGGTTCCCTTCACTACCTCCTGGTTCGTGACTTTTGACTACTCGCTTATGCTCTGACGCTCACCTGGTGAGGTAAGTGGAATTCTATATTGAACACTTGTGTACTAGTCCTGCAAATTACTAGAGAGTTTAGTCATATTGTATGATTGGTTACAGCCATCTCCTGCCATCGAGACTGCAGCTACAACGTCCCTGATGGGGGAGAGTCGGTATAATCCCTGGGAAATTCCCCCCACACTTTTTGGGAGCAACTGACTTTGAGTGAATTATCTCTCCTCACTTGGGTCGTTGCTGTTTGGAAGTGTGGGGGGCATTCATCTTTGCTCCTGTGGACTTCCATCCTCCTCAACAGGGGAGGACCCTTAACACCAGCCAGTACAAAAATAAGCAAAATCACTTACAGCTGGAATTTTGGTTGTCCATATTACAACCCACAAACATAAATAGAAAGCACTTTTTTTTAAAAAACCTTTATTACAAGAAAAGTAGTACAGTTACAGACCTACAACCACAGAGGACGGTCAGTAGCAATAAATGCCAAATCTGCAATGTTACACAACT
This sequence comes from Lissotriton vulgaris, assembly GCF_964263255.1. NCBI lineage: Eukaryota > Metazoa > Chordata > Amphibia > Caudata > Salamandridae > Lissotriton > Lissotriton vulgaris. Next base: position 322,444,952 of record NC_141698.1, on the reverse strand, counting down.
CATCAGCCGACAACCCGTGGGTCCGGCAGTGATATTGCATGGCTATGTAGAAATCCTGTGGTGATAGGAGGATGAATGAAAGGTTTCACATTTTATATTTTATAAAACAAACACACAAACAAAAATTCTGAGGCAATAGACTATACAATAAGTGGCTGTCCAGGCAGCAGGGGGAGTGACCTAGCTAAGGGGAGCTGATTTGATAAAGGATGGAAGATCTCGGGGAGGGAAGGGGGCCGAGAGTAGGCAAGCAAGTCATATACAATAGGATGTAGATGCCATGGAATGCACGGTCACGGGGACAGAGGAATGTCTGAGACTTCTACAAAAGGGGGGGTGCAAATCTCTCCACGATAAGAGTTCCATTGGCTCCATATCCTCCCCCACTTCTTGGCCCTGCCACGGGCAACATACACAGTTTTTTCTCTGAACATGCACCAGTCCATGTTTTCTGACCATGTTGAGACTAGAGGTGCCCTTTGAGACCCCCACAGTTGGGCTATGTCCCTTTTCGCTATGATGTTGCCGAGGGTGGCCCATTGAGTCTGAGCAACGCTGTAGTCATTCGGCTCCTAGATGTTCAACAAACAGCGTAGAGCCTCTGGCAATAACGAAACACCCGTCACCTCTTCCATAACAGCATGCACACGGTTCCAAAATTCCACAACATCCGGACATTCCCATAAAATATGAAGAAAGGTAGCAAGCATACCGCAGCCGCGCCTACACAACCCATCCACAGAATAACCCATACGCATCAGGCGTGGACCCGTGACATAGACACAGTGTAAAATCTTCAGTTGCACCAGCCGGAGACGCGCCGGAATCGCGACCTCCTTGGGGGAAGATATCGCGGCCTGCCAGTCTTCATCGTCCAACTCCAGTCCATCGCCGGTCCAAGCCCCACGAAGCTGTACAAGTAGATTCGGGTGGTCATTGATACGTTTTTTATAAATGAGTGAAATAGTACTGTCAGGGACGTACCCGTCAAGCACTCTATCTTCCAGGGGAGAGGACTCTGGAATAGCGGTTCCGGCTGGAAAGACCGACTCAAGCGCATGGGGGATTTGGATATAACGGAAGTGCTCGCTATCACTCAATGCATATTCCCGTTTGAGTTCATCGAAAGTTTTGATTCTGTTCTTGACCCAGAGATCTCCGACCTTACTGATGCCGATGAGGTCCCATTTGTCGTATCCCTTCGTCGTCCAGAGACTGCCCAATCTCTCTGCCGCATAAAGCGGGGTAGCTCTAGCCAGCTTGTCCGACCACCCTGTGGCAGCGGTTGCACTACCCCACACCCGTACCGCAACCCCGGTGGGGCCGGTCAGATTCTTCCTAGCCGATCTAGAGTAGAGCACCCTATTATAGTTGCCTCCCGGTAGCTGCCATCTTTCCATTTCGAATGCGGGATTCGGGACGGGACCGTACATTGCGTGGTTGACTGCACTCAATTGGGATGCCCAATAGTATCGTTTGATATCAGGCAACGCTATGCCTTCATCGTACCAGGGCAAAGTCAATTTCGCCAGTGCAATGCGAGGTCGCCCACCCCACACAAGCTTCCTCTGGAGGCCCTCAATCTCGCGGAAGTAACTGGCAGGCACCAAATCAAGCGTGTTTTGGATGGCATACAGGAATCAGGGAAGAGACATCATCTCACCCTCCCCGCTCCCGCCTCCCAGCTGCTCCGCCCACCCGCGCCCTTGGCCATATATGGCGACCGTGCGACGCAGGTGAGTGTGACCTAGTTTTAGGACACCCCTGCGCCGCACGGCCACTAGCTGCTGCGTGTGCTCCCCCTTCCTTTGTGCCTCGCTGCCCGACTGCCGGCTCGTGACCACGCCCCCTCCTTCGAGCGGCGTGGTCCGTGATCAGCGCTCCTCTCCCTGTGCCCCTGGTTCACTGTGCAGACTTGTATTTGTGATTACTTGTGCTCATTGTTTGTTTTTCCGCCGTATTGCCTGTATTTTCTGTTGAATTGTATTTGTGTTCATTTGTGTGTTTTCCGCCGTATTGACTGTATTTTCCCGCCTGTTGCCGCCCTCCCCGCTCCCCGCTTCCCGCCACCACCGCTGACCCCGTCCCTTTTTTCCTTCTGTTCCCTCCCCGCTCCCGCCTCCCAGCTGCTCCGCCCACCCGCGCACTTGGCCGTATATGGCGACCGTGCGACGCAGGTGAGTGTGACCTAGTTTTAGGACACCCCCGCGCCACACGGCCACCAGCTGCTGCGTGTGCTCCCCCTTCCTTTGTGCCTCGCTGCCCGACTGCCGGCTCGTGACCACGCCCCCTCCTTCGAGCGGCGTGGTCCGTGATCATCGCTCCTCTCCCTGTGCCCCTGGTTCACTGTGCAGACTTGTATTTGTGATTACTTGTGCTCATTGTTTGTTTTTCCGCCGTATTGCCTGTATTTTCTGTTGAATTGTATTTGTGTTCATTTGTGTGTTTTCCGCCGTATTGACTGTATTTTCCCGCCTGTTGCCGCCCTCCCCGCTCCCCGCCACCACCGCTGACCCCGCCCCTTTTTTCCTTCTGTTCCCTCCCCGCTCCCGCCTCCCAGCTGCTCCGCCCACCCGCGCACTTCGCCATATATGGCGACCGTGCGAACGCGCAGCGGTCACGCGCAGCGGGAGCGCCGATTGTGCGCCGAAGGTAAGCCCGTCTACGCCCGTCCGCACCTGGACCGCGCCCAGTGCCAGGACCCCTGGCCCTCGAGGACCCCGACCGACCCGCCTGACGTACACCGCCGCCACCCTCATCGCACTCAACACCGGCCGAGTCCCGGGATGCTGCAGAGCCACCCCACGGCGCGTCCACGGACCCTTCAGCTGCAACACCTGCAAGTTCACCTGCATCCGGACCTGCCCGACACCAGCACCTGCCAAGCCAAACACCAGCAGCAACCACCTCAAGTGCATCCTGCTCAACACCCGCTCCGTCCACAGACACGCCATCGAACTCTGGAACCTCCTAGACGCCACAGCCCCTGACGTTGCCTTCATCACGGAGACCTGGATGAACGCCTCCTCAGCGCCCGACATCGCCATCGCCATCCCAGAAGGCTACAAGATCACCCGGAGGGACCGCAACGCCAACCAGGTGGGAGGAGGCATCGCCATCATCCACAAGAACACCATCCGCATCACGACCAGCACCGACAACACCCCACCCTCCGCCGAACACCTGCATTTCCAGATTCACACCAACCCGAAGACCACCCTCAGAGGCACCCTGGTCTACCGACCTCCGGGACCACGCACTCAATTCAGCGAGGACATCGCCGACTTCGTCAGCCCGCACGCCCTCCCCTCCGCTGACTACATCCTCCTGGGGGACTTCAACTTCCACCTGGAGAACAACAACGACTGCAACACCAGCACCCTGCTCGACAACCTCGCCAACCTTGGACTCAAGCAGCTGGTGTCCACCCCCACCCACCTCGCCGGACACACACTCGACGCCATCTTCTCATCCAGCAAAGACATCGCCTTCAGCCACGCCACAGAACTCCACTGGACGGACCACAGATGCATCCACTTCACCTTCAGAAGAACGACGATCCACTACCACCAGCAACAGGTTGCCCGAAGAAGCTGGAACAAGATCACAGCTGACCAGCTCGCCGCTTCCCTGAGCCAGCACCCTCCGGCCAGCTCAGCGAACCCCAACCAGGCTGCCGACAACCTCTCGAAGTGGATCAGCAAATGCGCAGACAAACTCGCCCCTCTGAGGAACCCGCCCAGCAGACCCGGCAATAAGAGAGCCCCATGGTTCACCGACGAACTCAAGAGCTCCAAGAAGAACTGCCGAGCCCTCGAGAAAGCCTGGAGAAAGGAACCCACGCCGGACAACAGGACCACCCTCAAGCTCGCCACCCGGAAACACCACCAATTGATCCGCACCGCCAAGAAAACTGCATTCAAGAACCGACTGGACAACAACGCACACAACTGCAAGGAACTCTTCAACATCGTGAAAGAGCTCTCCAACCCCAACGCCGGAAACAACGACATCACCCCATCGCAAGACCTCTGCAACTCCCTCGACTCCTACTTCCACAACAAGATCGCGGACATACACAACAGCTTCAGCACTCAACCGACGCACGCCACGACCGCAGCAACACCACCCACCACCACCCTTCGCGCCTGGACCCCGGTCAACACCGAAGACACCGTCCACATGATGAACTCCGTCCACTCCGGATCTCCGACCGACCCCTGCCCTCACCACGTCTTCAACAAAGCCGACGCTGTCATCGCACCCCACCTGCGGGACATCATCAACACCTCATTCGACACCGCCACCTTCCCCGAGAGCTGGAAGCACGCCGAACTCAGCGCTCTACTCAAGAAACCTACAGCAGACCCCACCAAACTCAAGAATTACCGCCCCATCTCTCTACTCCCGTTTCCAGCCAAAGTCATCGAAAAGACCGTCAACAAACAGCTGGCCGCCTTCCTCGAGACGAATGAATCCCTCGACCCATCGCAGTCCGGATTCCGTGCCAACCACAGCACCGAGACCGCCCTCATCGCCGCCACTGACGACATCCGAGCCCTGATGGACAACGGAGAAACAGCGGCCCTCATCCTCCTAGACCTCTCCGCGGCTTTCGACACGGTCTGCCACCGCACCCTAGTGCAACGCCTCAGCAACGTCGGAATCCAGGAGAAGGCACTGGAATGGATCGTCTCCTTCCTCGACGGAAGAACACAAAGAGTCCGCCTACCACCGTACAAGTCAGAGGCCACCGAAGTCATCTGCGGCGTCCCTCAAGGATCCTCGCTGAGCCCTACTCTCTTCAACGTCTACATGAGCCCCCTCGCAGCCATCGCACGCCAACACAACCTCAACATAATCTCCTACGCCGACGACACCCAGCTGATCCTCTCCCTGACCAACGACCCCGCCGCCGCCAGAGCCAACCTACACGAAGGGATGAAAGAGGTAGCCGAGTGGATGACGAAGAGCCGCCTGAAACTGAAGTCAGATAAGACGGAGGTCCTCATCCTGGGCTCCTCGCCCTCCGCCTGGGACGACTCCTGGTGGCCCCCCGCCCTGGGCACCGCACCCAAACCGACGGACCACGCACGCAACCTGGGTTTCATCCTGGACTCCTCCCTCTCCATGACCAGGCAAGTCAACGCCGTCTCCTCGTCGTGCTTCAACATCCTGCGCATGCTTCAGAAGATCTTCTGGTGGATCCCCACAGAGACCAGGAAGACCGTCACCCAGGCCCTCGTCACCAGCCGACTGGACTACGGCAACGCACTCTACGCCGGAACCACCGCCAAGATCCAGAAGAGACTCCAGCGCATCCAGAACGCCTCAGCCAGACTCATCCTCGACATCCCACGACACAGCCACATCTCCGGACACCTAAGAGACCTGCACTGGCTCCCGGTCAACAAGAGAATCACCTTCCGCCTCCTTACTCACGCACACAAAGCTCTCCACTATCAAGGCCCGAGCTACCTCAACAACCGCGTCAACTTCTACGCTCCCAAACGCCACCTCCGATCTGCCAGCCACGCCCTCGCCGCCGTCCCACGCATCCGCAGAGCCACTACAGGAGGAAGGTCCTTCTCCTACCTGGCCGCCAAGACCTGGAACTCCCTCCCGGCCGACCTGCGCCTGACCCAAGACCACCTCTCCTTCAGGAAGAAGCTCAAGACCTGGCTGTTCGAGCAGTAGCGGCACCCCCCCCAAGCGCCTTGAGACCCTACGGGTAGGTAGTGCGCTCTATAAATGTCTTTGATTGATTGATTGATCTTAAAGAGGGCCGCTCTCCCCACCGGGGACAGCGGCAAACCACACCACGCCTTGACGTCCGATCTAAGCCGGATAAGCGGAAGAAGCAAATTCCTCTCATATCGTGCCGGGGAATCCAACGATATATAAATCCCCAAATACTTAAAACCGACGGGCGAAATCGGTATCGGACAGACGGGGGGCAAGAGAGGCAATTCTCCAGTAAGCGAGTAAATACAGGACTTGTCCCAATTTAATAACCAAGCCAGAATTCCTCCCGAAGGAACTCAAAACGTCGAACAATACTCCTAGTGATTTACGAGGGGAAGTTAGGTACAGCAAAATATTGTCTGCATACAACGATATACGTTCCTCAAAGTCAGGGGACCACCTAATGCCTTTGAGCGATGGCTCCCACCGAAGCCACGCGGCAAGGGGCTCAAGGGCGAGCGCGAAGAGCAGTGGTGACAAAGGGCAGCCCTGCTGCGTGCCTCTTCTGAGAACAAAAGGTTCCGAGGCCCTACCGTTGACCACCACTTGGGCTAGCGGTTGTTCATACAGGAGTCTAACCCACCCGATGAAATTGGGACCAAAACCAAATTTTGCAAGGGCCGCCCACAAATATGGCCACTCCACCGTGTCGAAGGCCATCGAGGCATCCAAAGAAACCAAGATGGCCAACTCACGAAGCGACCCCGCCCTTGCCAATACGCCATGGAGACGGCGAAGGTTGAGCGCGGTATTTCGATGGGGAATAAACCCAGACTGATCTGGGTGTATCAAATCGCAGATCACCAGTATCAGCCGATTTGCCAAAAGTTTTGCCAAGATCTTTGGCTCGGCGTTCAAAAGCGAAATCGGCCTGTACGATGAACATCACAGGGCTTCCCGTTTTTATGGATGACAACAATGAACGCCAGTCTCTGATCCCTGGGAAGGGATCCGAGATCTCGAGATTCCAAAAACATTTGGCGAATATGCGGCGCCATTTTGTCAGGACACAACTTGTACAGCTCGATCGGGATACCATTTGGACTGGAGGCCTTTCCTTAGCGAAGGGAGCGGATAGCGAGCGCTATTTCATCGGTGGAAAATTCTGCCTCCATAAGCTCCTTGTCTGACTTCGACAGGCTAGGCAGCGCAATATCTCTAAGTAGCAAATATGAGTCCTCCTCCGGCCTATCTGAGATCGGCGCGTAAACCTTCTGAAAGTGCTGGGCAAAGACCTCAACTATCTCAACCGGGTCCACAACCCGCGTCCCATCCGCTCTTTCTACAACAGGCACCACCTGATTCAATCTTTCTCTTTTATCCAACCAAGCAATCAATTTTCCCGCTTTATCACCAACATCATACAGACGTCCCTGTTGCTCACGACTCATTGCCTTGGCCCCATCAGTCACCAGGGCCTGGTAGTCAGACTGTTTAAGGGCTAGAGCATGCAACCCCTCAGGTGTAACCCTAGATTCCAATTCTTCTTCCAAAGCAGTAATTTCATTCTCCAAACGTACCACCTCCTCATTCTTGCTTTTCCTCGCACTAGCAATCAAGGACAAGGTTTGACCACAAATCACAGTCTTATAAGCCTCCCATAGTGAGATGGGGGAGGACACCGACCCACACTTTCTCAGCAAAATAATAATCCATGCATTTAACCACCTCGGCTCTAGTTTTAGGATTACGAAGGTGCCAGGGGTTAATCGGAGAAACCCGGCCCTCAGTTCCCAACTGTACATCAATAGTAAGCCAGAGTGGGGAGTGGTCCGAGATCCCCCTAGCAAGGTATCGAATTTCCCTCACAGAGACCACCTGCACCGCCGGTATTAGGCTATAATCAAGCCTCGAGAGACTCCCATGTGCTCCCGAATAAAAGGTATATTGTGCCTGTCTGGGGTGCAGTTGCCTCCAGCAATCAACTAGACCCAGCGCATCCAGGAAGTTGCCCAGCCATGTTTGTGATTTCGGGAGAATCCTGGGGGGGCTACGATCCTCACTACCACAGACAACCGAGTTAAAGTCACCACCCACAACCAACATACCCTCAGGGAAACCCAAAACCACCCTTCCCAATCAGAAAATGTAGTGGACTGTAGGCCTGGCGGGACATATACAGAAAGTATGGAGATCGTCTTGCCTTCCCAGCGGCCCGTTATGGCCGCATATCGGCCTCTATCGTCCAGCACAGTGTTGTCTATCTCCAAGGGGAGGGATCTCCTAACGAGGACGCCCGCCCCCTTCGACCCAGTAGTAAATCTGGAGTGTGCTGCCAGACGATAGCCCCGTCTATTCAATGCATGGCATGTGTTCCCTATTAGATGCGTTTCTTGCAATAACACTATACCTGGGGAAAGACGTTTTAAGTATTGCAAAACGATCCCCCGCTTTATCCTATCACCCAGACCATTGACATTCCAGCTCAGCACCCTCAGCCCCCTACCTCCATCCCAGAAATGAGAACAGTGCCCCCCCCCTGCAAAGAAACAGGCACAAGAGACAAAATATGCAGCAAAGCGTAGCCTCGAAATAAACAAAGAAACAAAGCCCCTCCCACCACCCCCAGAGGAAACCCCAAAACACCCCCCCCACCCTGCACCCCTGCGTTAGACCAAAAAGCCACCCCAACTTGCAGTGTGCCTGTCGCCCCATTAAACTAACCTACAAAAAGAGAAGAAACCCCTAGAGGAGGAAGAGTCCCGATTCCTCCCGCCCCCGGGTAATTACCAATTTATGTACATAAGAATCATCGAACCACTGCTATAAGTCTATAAAGCTGGCACGCTGGTGAGGACTCACTCCTCCTGTTCCTCCAGGCCACCCTCAGCGCCCCTCGATTGTTCCGGGCGATCTCGATGTGCCGGCAGAGTATCGAGCCAGTCACTGACACCCTCAGGGCGGTCAAAGAAGAGCGCACGTTCCTCATATTCAATCCTCAATCGGGCCGGGAAAAGCATGGCGTACTTCAGTCCCATGTCTCTGAGTCGCCGTTTCACCCCCGTGAAACCCATGCGTTGTAGGCCGCGAAGTTTCGAAGTGTAGTAAGTCCGGTTCCCGGCGGCCAAATCGATTTTTGAAAAGAGATACCGTGTCAGCAGGGCATCAGCTAGTAGAACCCGTCGTCTAAATCAGGATACGTGACAGGATAGATGCGGGAGGCGGAAAGGGTCGCGGGAGCCCTGTGCTCACGAGTCCATCTTGGATGCGTGCAAAGCTCTTCCCCTAGAAAGCACTTTTAAATGTGTTCCAGGGCTGCATTAATGATCCATGACTACTAATTAAAGGAAATAAAGACAGAATTTATTTGCAACCCTATTTAGTTTCAAGGCAATGCCTTCATAGGCTCTTTAAACAACAAGTGGCCAGTATTTTTCTTTTGGAAAAGTGACATCCCTACTTGTGATACACCTTTTCATGAAATGCATTCTCCCACTGTGGCAGTGAAAGTAAAATACAAGTGTAAGAAATAGGCACAGTGGGGTCCCAGGGGGTACTGGAACCAGTGGGAAAAACTAAGCCTTGTTCAGCAGTTTACAGAGGTATATACATATGTAAATGGTCTTTTAAAGGCCTGTGAAAAACTCATTTGTAGCAGAGATAAGACTCCAGACACTGCCCAGCAAATGCCACAGCAGCTCAAGCTGCAGCAGCCTGAGCTGAGACACATGATGATGAGGGGGCCTAAAGCCCTTTTAGACCTATAGGGGTTGGGGGGCAGCCGACAGGAGGGTAGTCTGCCTCCCTGGTAGTTTGGGAGGATGAGGCAGTGAAGTGGACTGCCATTTTGTGCTGATTTGGGCTAAATTGGTAAACCAATGTGGCCCAAGGGGTATATAAAGCCTAGAGTTACTGAGCTCCATGCCACCATTTTAGGTTTGGCAGCTGGTGGCAAGGAGTAGAAGTAGCAGATTTTTGGCCGCCCTTCATTCCCTAAAATATTGGAGTTAGTTGGGGGTTTATACAGTGGAAAGATGTTTTTCCCTTTCTTTGACCTTTTTGATTGGGACAGGTGTACAAGGGAAAAGCTGTATTTTCGGCTGGAACAGGTGCTTAGCGGGGGCATGCAAAGTTTGCCAGGAGTTGGTAGAAGTTTGGTTGGCATTGAAAGTTAGGAACTAAGGGCAGAGAAAGGGTAGGCAGGTAGTTCAAGGTTCTGTTGTAGACGTTTGGTTATTTACAGTTTCATGACTGCAGGCATAGGGTGTAGGTTTCCTGGAATTGTGTATTTTTAATTGCAATACATTGTAATGTTTGTAATGTGTTCTTTGCAGGGTCGGGCATGTTGGGGGGGATCGTAGGGGTGGGATCAGGTTGTAGGTATCAGATATACAGCGAGGTTTTAGATTTGTAAGGCAGTTGCTAGGTAACGTTTTTGTAATGTGCACCTGTTTCAATAAAGCAGCCTTTTTCACACACAAAAGTGGTCAGAGTCTTGGCTGCACCCTCTCTCCCAATGGGCTTTGGGCGACTGCCCGTTTGTGATCCCGCCATAAATCGTAACAGGACACTCAGAGTTTACATTATACATTTGTCAAAAAGTTCTTTCATGTGATTCTGCACTGGGGATTAATGGAGAACGCAAGTATTTGCTAAAAGGTAGTGAGTGTCTTGTTCGGAACAAAGACGTGTTTGTCCCTTCCTTAAACCGCCAGCATCCATAAGTTGCAAAAACACTATGTTTGCCAGGTGCGAAATCTTGCGAAATTCATGTGCCCCACGGAGGTGGCAAATCCCAGCCCCCTCATTACTTACAATTGGAGACTAGTAGTTTAGATATATATTATTTACCCAATGCAAACAAGAATGGACCATTTCCTGGCGCCTTCAAAAGTGAACAAGATCAAAGTACACAGCAGTAAGTAACAGAAAAATCACTTCAGCCATGGCAGGTCGATATTTGAGGCAGAGAGGCTTTGAAAAAGAACTTGGCAGCAATCGGGTGACAGCCAGCGCCAAATAGCGCCAGTGAATACATTAACTGTCCTGAAAAAAATGGCAGAATTTAGAAGGATTGGTGGTAAAATGCCTATTTTCAGAAATGGAGGTCTCTAATTGAGTGCCTGAAACAAATAGATATTTTGATGCGGGCAGTGCACAATGTGGAGATTTGAAATGAATGGAAATAGGTTCTTGTTAATCAAAATGAAAGAAAGAACAAGAGGATTAGACCTGATTCTCTAACTACTAACTGTAATGCCATTTTTTTTAAGACTTCCCAACAGAAGACGGTTTACCTAATTTGCCCCCAGTGTTTGGGTCCTATACACATACAACACACACATTTACCCGGAGGGAACCACCAAGATCCATAAAGGTTTTTCTTTCAGTACACTGTAATACATAGAAGTAATCACTGTATAGGCACTACATTGTTATGAACATATCCAACTTTACTTTACAACACAGTTCACCACAGCAAATGGAGACAAAAATAAACAATACAATAAATATACAAAATAAGCACGTTGTAAAAATAATTATTTGACATTTTACCGCATCCACTAAAAAGAAATATGCAACCAGCAGTTTTACAATTACAATCCAATCAAAGATAAAAAGTCAACATTTCGGTCCTGTTAGCAAATGATGGGGACCGTCATCAGGACGTTTGTGTTATCATGGGCAAGTTCTGGTTTCAATGCAATACAGTAATGAACAGTATGAATGAAAGTCTAAAGAAGCACTTTCAAGCAGGGCGATGTCCTCTTGTGATGTGAGGTCAAAGCTTGCTTTTATAGGAAAAAGTCGCCTGGTGGCTTTTTAGTTGGGAACCAATTTGACACCTCCTTCATGAACACTCCTTGTTCACTCTTGGTGCAAGGTTAATCAACTAGATGAGCCTATTTTTCCATGAGTAAAAAACACATGAGCAGCCCTCCCAAATTATGTCTCCGGATGAGTCCATGTCACCAAGATCACAGGGGCATATTACCAAGCCTGGCGATATTAGATTATCGCCACTTTAGCAGTCGTTTTCGGCTGCTAAGCGGCGATAATTATATCGCCCTAATAGCAAGCTGTCGCTAACTGATGTTAGCGACAGCTTTGAGGCGATAGCGAGCGGTTTGGGGCCCGCTTTGCATGTCAGCGATATTTATTGCTAATGACATGCAAAGTGGGCATACCCAACCAGTTAGCCACTAAAAACAGTCGCTAACATCGCTATCGCCTGTTATCAACGCAGGCGTAGCGATGGAAATATTCACGCTAAGTGCGAATATCTCCAAAAGCTGACGCCTGCTCAGACCAGTTCTTAGCCATTATATCCAATGGGAGGTGGATATTATGGCTAAGACCCTATTGGCGTTAATGCGTGAATATCGCTGTATTCTCAGCGATATTCACGCATTTCGCCCTTATCGCCGGATATTTAATCGCTTTAGAGATAAACGTTGCTAATAGCACGTTATCTCTGCTATAATATCCGGCGATGCTTGGCGATAAAAAACTCCCTAAGCCCATTTAGCGATAAATATCGCTAGTTGTTGGTAATATGCCCCACAGCGTTCCTGTCCTGGGTTTACCTTCAATAACCTAATGCATTCTGAGAGTTGTAATGCTACATCACTTCAATTGATACAAAGGAACACATTCATCTGCAGTGCTGCCAAGATTCCCATATGTGGATGCAGAATTGATTCCTTAGTGATAGAAGCATGATCAGTTAATCTTAATCCCACATTGTCAAGGTGTGACAATAAAGTATGGTAGGATATGGAAAGTGGGCATGTTGTCCTCGACATGAGAGCATCAATGTTCAAATGGCCACATGGGCTTTAAAGATTGTCCAGAACCCATTTCCAAGAGAAACCCCAAATTACCAATAACTGTAATTCTGGCTGATTATCAGTAATTCTGCATTCTGGGAATAGAATGCAGAAATCAGACTTTCTTTCAGACTTCTTTAACATTTCCCCCCCCAGTTTTTCCTTTGCAGCAGGGGAAGTGTCTGAGTAAACCACCCCGAACTTGCACTATCTCGACTGATAAGACTGGAAACATCTGCTACAGATCCATCTTCTGCTACAGATCCATCTGGACAGGGGCGGCTCTAGGCTAATGGCGGCCCTGGGCAGGGAGCGTAGGTAGGGGGCCCCCGGAGGAACAGGTAGGAGGCCCCCTCAGAAACGCAGGCGTGGAGGCCAGTGAAGAGGGGGAGTCAGGGTGTTTGGAAGTGGAACAGAGCCGGAGGCCGCCAAATCCCTGCCAAGGGCCGCCACGCAAATATGTATCCATCCTCAGAGGATTATTATATTAAGGATATATATTGGCTTGGTGGCCCCTGGGGTTTGATGGCCCTGTGCAGGTGCACAGCTTGCACATGCCTAAGGCCGCCCCTGATCTGGACTACCAAACCAGTCCTAATGAGGGCCCAAGTTCCTCTTTGACCTTTTCTGCTACTTCCTCCCTCATGATCTCTTCTCCTGCAATGCCTCATGTAAGGAGAACGCTCATAGCCAGTACGTAGAAGTGGTCTAAATCTGTGAACATCATTTACAAAAATATTTTCACTTTTTGTCAGGCAAAAAGATATTATATCTGCATAAAAACGGTAAAAGATCGCATCACAGATGTTTAATCCAATGCCAAGATTAACGAACAAAGTACATCAGTCTTCATCCACTCTATTTTTTTAGCATCTTTGAACGTTTAGAAAACAAGGTTATTGACATCATGTAGGTCCCTCTTTTCCACTTGCACACAAATGTCTTCAGCTACAATTTGCAAGTCCTGGTTTCATTTCACCCTCACATATCTCCCTCTCACTCATATCTTTCAGAAGTCTATCTCTGTCCTGCTGCAGAGGTGTGAGCACCATTGCACATCTTTTCTTAGACCCCTAGCCCCACCTCTAGGGAAAGTGGGTCTAAAGACTTTAAGGTAAAGGTACTCATTGTCATCCAGAAGACCAGATTGATGTGGTGTCTTTATACACCAGTATCAATCCTGAACTGGGCTTATCAGCCATGACGAAACTGCTATCTAACAGACCGGCCTCACTCTGGGCACACACCAACATGTTGTTACATATGATGGCTATTATCCTAGAGAATAATTTTTTCATCTTTGATCGCAAGTGGTATCGACAGAAAAAGGGAGTAGCCATGGGCTCTAAATTTTCACCCTCCTTTGCTAATCTCTTCATGGGGGCGTTGGAGGCTGACCTAATTTGGGGTACCAAAGGAGCGGAATATATCGACTCCATACTCTTTTGGGGTCGATATATTGATGACTGTTTTCTATTGTGGTCTGGCTCTGAGGAATTACATATTTCTTTCTTCGAACATCTAAACAAAAACACATGGGAAATTAGTTTTACCATGTGACACAGCTTAAACAAGATGGAATTCCTAGACCTTGAATTCTATGTCAAAGACAACCTACTACACTCTAAGCTGTTCAGGAAACCCACTTCCTGCAATGCTATACTCCATGCATCCAGTTCCCACCCCGAACACCAGTTACGCTCAATCCCATATGGAGAATATCTAAGAGCTAAACGTAATTGCAGTGAATCCACTGAATTTGAAAACTGCATTTCTAACATGAGAGACAGATTCCGCAAGAGACGCTACTCACATGCATCCCTTAAGAAAGCGGAACAAAGGGCCAGAATCACCTCAAGACCAGATTGTTTAAAGACACGTACGGAGCCTGAATCCTCCAGCCAGAAAATCAGACTAATAACAGAATTCAACGCACTGAACCACACTGCCAGAAAGAGTTTCAATAAGCACTGGAAACTCCTAACAGGAGATCCTGTTCTTAAAGAGTTTTTATCCGATAAACCCTCCATCACATACAGAAAGGGCTTTACTCTGAGAAATAAACTTAGCCCCACGGTTCCCCCAAACACCACAGCTCGGGACTGGCTCACTACACGAGGCTTAGGATTCCACAAATGTGGTTTCTGCTCCATGTGTATTTGGGGTAAACATGGTACCAAAACGTTCCAGGGTCCCGACGGAACAATATATAAAATCAGACACAACATCACATGCCTAACGAAATTCGTAATATACATAATCGAGTGCCAATGTGGCAAAATTTATGTAGGCAGCACCATTAGGGCTCTCAAAGATAGAATTGCAGAACACATGAGAGCCATTCAAAGACGAGATCCCAAATACCCAGTAGCCTTACATGTAGCAGAATGTCAACCCTCGGAGGATGACATCAAAGTACGTGTCTTTGGGATAGATATGATTCCCCTCAACATCAGAGGGGGTAACCGAGAACTTACACTCAGACGTAGGGAAGCCACATGGATCATGCGTCTACAATGCGTGGAACATGGGCTCAACTATGACCCTGAGTTACAATATTTCTTGGGTGACTAATTGTTACCCCTTGGGATCCATTAAGTGAGACATTTACTCTGAATTTCAAGAAATCACCACACATAGGTTCACATTACCATATGTAAACATTTTCATCAGGTAGCTATATGTTTTGGAAAGAGATAACGCTTACATAGTGTGTACTGTCACACACACATGTTTATGATGAAATGTATAGAACTGTATATTTACTTGTTTAATTGTCTTAAATATGATGTCATCTACACAATGTCACAAGCATGACAGAACGAAGTGTTGTTGACAGCATGATGAGCAAAGTCACAAATGGGTTGGTTGATGTGGCACTCTCACCCTCAAAATCGCCATCTTTCCTTTTTTCTCAATTAGCATCACAATATTTATTGGCGCTCGGTCACGATGGTCTCATGCAGTCATATAAGCTCATCACCTAATATAAAGTAATGACTCACCAATAGAGTATTCAGACCGGAATTCGTTATTAACAATAACACAATACTAAACGACTAAATCGACCGCATATGCCATTAGGCTTTCAATTTTTCTATTCGCCAATATTCAAGCGGGTGTATGATACATATACTGCTCTTATACTCGCTATTATCATTTTTTATACTAATTAGGGCTCACCAACGTACTGCCACTCGTTTGCAAACTATAGAATACTCGACTGCTAATCACATCGCCATATTAGCTCTCCTCTTAAACATGGCGGCCTTGAAATACAGGTACACAGTCGGCATTTTCCAATGCAAAAACTCCAAATAAAGAGGCACCTCCCTTCCGGTCACGTGTCCGTCTTTCGAAACACGGCGACCGGGAATCAGCAGAGGAGGGATACCGCACTCCTGGTGAGTTTCCATACCCATTCCACAATGACTCTATCCTTTTCAAACTGTCTGATCGTTTCACATGATCAGGCTAACCCTACTAAGTATCGACCGATACCGGCAGCGACTTTGTCTCTTCTGGCTTTTTAAATAATTTTTAATTCCATGCTCATCTAATTTTGTGCGCATTCATTTATGTTTCTCGACACAGAACGTCGCGAAAGTGAAAACGCACCCGTTTCCACAGCGTCTTAGCAGGTGGATCCCCTCCCGGTACAGCTCAATACGCACCCGTATTAAGGTACATACATGTTGCATTTTGCCTAAACTGAGTTGCAAACTCAACCATAACGTGATAAAGAGTGACGCCATAAACTCGATCTCTAGCCTAACGGCATATATATTGTGTGTTTCTCTTTTTACATATAGCCTGAACTTTGAAATCATTACCTACCCTATTGGGCGATATACAGAAGCAGGAATACTTTCTTGCTCCTAACTAAACTTGACGAACCATTTCAGTGAATCAGTATATCTAAGAATGTGACCGCGCATTGGTAAGAACATTCTCCTCTTTATTTCCTCTCGCACAACACAGATGTCCTTTGACATTTCCCTGTTTTTATGCCTTCCTTATGCCCTTTTCTCTTTCCCTCTACCTTCTCTCTATTCTACTTAAACAGAACGCTACAACGAGAACCAGACTGATCTCAACCCATTTAATCTGAGTTGAGCCTCAAGGTAATAACTCTACCCTCTTTAGAGAGCGATTCTTCTCACTTCACTCCAGGCACTGCCTTTACTATAGACTTTCCACTTCCCTCACACGCCCCATATTGGATTCAACACCACAATTCTCACAGACTAGTTGCACTCTATACTGGTCACATTCGCATGGCATGTTCTTCACGTTAAGACCTTTTTTGTGCAGGATCGCCGTGTGCCTGTCACACATGTTAAACACTTAATCAAAATCACGACCTCATGTCCCACCTAGCACACTACCACTCGAGGATACCCACATTCACCTTGCAGTGGATTACACCTAAAACAGCATAGCGTCATCACAATCCACACTCACAACGTGTGATAGACACTGCACGTCATAGATGCATGTGTGATGCACCCTTGTCACCAATGCAGCATGTTAAAGTGATAAGATGCAGAAATGAATATCTATACATACGTCATTTTGTATTACCAGCCCTGAAGAGTCGTGTTGACTCACCGAAGCACGACGAAACACGTGTCGGCTAACTGTGGACTGTTCTTCAAGTCTGGACACATTAAATCATCGTCTTGCAAAAACAAGAAAAATACCCAAGAATCTGCTTCTGTCTGTTTAATTGCTTATGTCACGTTTTACTATGTTTATCTTTACCCTAATGTAGTTGCGAGAGCTCAGCTGTGTATATGTGGGCCTGCCTTGGCTCTACATTAAGTATGTTCTGACGGTTAGCGATTATCACTTTTGCTTTATCTCAGCAGGGTGGTATCATCAAAATCATACATCCTCAGTGAGATGACATAGTTAATTGTGAGACAATAAAATGGGGTTGTTCTTGACCCATATCCAGCTGCGGCCCATGCAGGTAAGAGTGTCGGGGCAGTGGGACAGGGTGAGGGGTGGGATTTCAACAGACGATGATGAGGTAAAATTAATGAAATAATTAATTTCCCCTCATCATCCACCATCAAAATTCCCCCACCCCTACCTGGCCCCGCCACTCTTACCTGCACAGACCGCGGCTGTCCATCCGAATTTTAACTCCTTTGAGTTGGTATAGTCATTAAAAATGTATCAATACATTTAAAAAAGACATATGAAATCCTTAATGGGGGGGGTGTTCTGTATTGCAAGACGTGGTGAAACATTTAGTGACTAAGCCAATGTATGCAACACTGAAAGCGCAGAACGTTAACATTGGAACCCAAATCATGATTTTCAGAACATATGTCCAAATATTCCATTGATTGTATTGTAATATTTTTATGCGGGACCACTATTCCAGCAGATCCAAACGTGGCTCTCTTCTTTGTTGGCACTACCATTTGCACTTAGTTTCATTGGAGTCATTGAAAGAAATATTCAAGAACTTGAAAGCACACACAGTACATCCCTTCTCCCTCTTTATATAGTAATTTAGTCCATCTCAGAGTTATTATAACAAGGATTACATTGCATGTTATGATAGTATCGCCTCTTAACAAACTTCAAACCCCCCCCCACCGCCCACCCTTTCCCACCCTCCGCGGCTCCTAGCTTTCATCAGTGTGGCACTGTAAACCTTGGCTTGACAACCGTATTTTGTCCATTAGTGCAGTTTTAAGTGGTTGTCTAACCTGTACTTCCGGTCGTTATACCCTCACTCTGTGTTCCTTTCACAACTTATCTTATATTACTGGTCATGGGACAATCTCTTGTGAGGTCTCTAGAACCTCTTCCTCTACCTCTATCAGCATTCGCTCCCATTCCTGTGCTATCGGGTGCTTCCGGAGTCCTCTCTCCTCCTCTCTACGTAGGACCATACTTTCTGCCCGGCCCCATTTAAGTAAATCAGACCGCCATACCTCTACACTCGGGGGTCTGGCTGATTTCCACCTCATAGTTATGACTCTGATTGCTATTAAGAGTGCTAAGTCTAAGAGTTTCAGCTGCGATTTGTGGGTCTTGGTCCTTTTCCTGTGCCCTAGCAGGCAAGGCAGTGCTCCCTCCGGGATCTGCAGAGTTGTGATAGTGTGCAGTGTATCCCGGACTGTCCCCCAATATCTTCGTATCCTCGGGCATGCCCACAGCATATGAAGAAGATCGGCCTCATCCCCTTGGCATCGGGGGCAGCTATGGGCGGAGGCAGGGAACATTCTATGGAGTCTCTGTGGGGTGAGATATGCTCTGTGTAGTATCATAGCCTGAATGAATTTGAATTTGATGTTTCTGGACACCCTCCTATGATGCTCCAGGATAATCTTCCAGGCTCCATCCGTTATAGCCTCTCCCATGTCCAGTGCCCAGGTGTCCCTGAGCGTGTTCCCTAATGCCGACATAGAGCCATTTAACTAAGTGTCCCCCTGTCCCCATGTAATGGAGAAGATGCACTAGTTCGTGTAGTGCTGGTTTATTACGCTGTACGACGCACATAATGTGTCACTGTAGCATGCAGGAGGTATAGTCTCATTGGGGCTCCCGTTGCCTGTGCAAAGGAGGCGTGGTCCAGTAGCGTGTCATCCCCAAACAGGTCTCCCACTCTATCCACTCCTGCCTCCGCCCAGGGCTGTATCCTGCGTTGTGTTAGGCGTCCTTGCGGTGTTGGGATCCCTAACAGGGGAATGTTATCTGCATAGGGTACGGTCCCTGCTGTGTATGTCAGTGCCTTCCTCCAGCATATTAGGGCCGTATGTAGCAGGGGATGGCAGTCTTGGGGGATCTTGGCTCTGGGTAACAGAAGGGAATGAAATTCTCCTCGTGCTAGTTGGTTCGGAGTGAAATTGATCTCATGTAGGTTCTTACCCGCCACCCATCGTGATAGCCATTGCAGTTCGCTTGCGTAGTAATAACTTCGTAGGTCTGGAACACCTAGGCCGCCCCGTCTAGTGCTCAGTTGCAGTTTCTTGAGGCTTATTCGCCGTCTCCCGGAGCCCCATATGAGAGTGGTTAGGATCGTGTTTAGTGTGGTGAATATGTGCTGTGGGAGCAGGACCGGTAAGTTTACAAAGTAATACAGTATGCGGGGGAGCAAGACCATTTTGGAGACTGCTATCCGACCCATGACAGACAGCGGCAGGGACGTCCAGAAGTTTACACTACCTCGGAGGCCAGTAATTGCCCTCCTCAGGTTACCCTCAATCTGATCTTCCTGTCGTCTATGTACGTTAATGCCTAGGTATTTGTAAATGTAGACGGCTCTATGCGAATCCGACAGTCGCCGAATTGTACGTGAGGGGGCCGTTGCCCTTCGCGGAAATAGTAACCTAGGGATTTCGTCGGATTAATGGCCAGGCCAGATACGGTCTCAAAGTGGGCAAATATATTTGCCAGAGATGAGTGGTTCCCATTTAGATCCCGCAGGTACACTAAAATATTGTTGGTGTATATTGATGTCAAATGATGTGTTCCCCCTATGGAAATACCCACCTCGTCCGCTCTGGTTCGGAGCACTACCGCTAGGGGTTCGAGTGTCAGTACAAACAGTAGAGGCGATAGTGGGCAACCTTGCCGAGTTCCTCTGTAAATGTCATAACTGTCGGATATATACCTGCCTGTGCGCGCTCTAGCTGTCGGATTCGTGTATAATAGACGGATCCATTTGATTAGGAAGTCCGGGAAGCCAAAACGTCGTATGACCTCGAACATAAAATCCCACGTCAGGGAGTCGAACGCCTGTCATAGATCCAGGGCAATGCAACCGGCCCGGGGAAGGTCCGCTGGTGTCGCTGACATGAGGGCGTGGAGCCTCCTCGTGTTCTAGGAAGTGCTCCTCTCCGGGAGTATTTTATACTCTGTGGAGAGCATTGAGAGGGGCCTGTAGTTACTCAAGTCAAGGGTATCCTTCTGGGTTTTGGTATGGAGATCACTGAAGCCTGCATCGTCGTGGCAGGCAGGTGGCCCACTTCGTATGCTGTCTTGTATATTTTCTCTAATATGGGTACTAGCGTTTCAGAATAGGTCTGGTAAAATTCTACAGGCAGGCCGTCCATACCGGGGGTCTTGCCCTGATTAAGGGAGCCAATAGCTATTTTAATTTCTTGCTGCGTAATGGGTCCATCCATCCCCGTCTGTTCTTCTCGGGTCAAGGTTGGGATCGGGAGGTCTCTCAGAAATTCCATCGTGTCATCCCAACCGCCCTCTGGGGGAGGGGCGTATAGCTTTTCCAGGTGGACCTTAAATGCAGTGTTGATATCTGATTGAGTGGTTACTTCTCTGCCCTCCCCGTCCCTAACTCTCGTAATCACTGGGGCCTCAGGGTTGTCTCGGACTAGGCGCGCTAGTAAGGCTCCAGATCTGTCTGCCTCCGCCTGCTGGCGCCTCAAATAGTCCTTGTAATCGATGACTCTCAGTGTCTCTAGCAGTTCTGCGTGTTCTATATTGCACGCCTGTAAGTCTCCCTTGCGTCCGGGTGAAGTAATTCGGGGTTCCCAAGGCCTACACGCTCCAGAGATAACCCACTTACACTCAAGAACTGTTGGCACGGAAACTGTAAAAGGCAAAGAACAAGTTTATTAAGACCCCATGGGGTGGTGGTACACTCAAACAGCACCCTTCGGCAATGCAAGAGGTATCACACCGAACACCGGTGTGACCCCGTTTATATACAGTTTGGGGCAATAAAAGATAGGCGGTACGAGTTAAGACACATCTTAAGGACATATATGGTCATGTTTTGGAATACTGCCAGCTCATTGGAGGGGGCACAACTCTGCTGGTCAGTTTGGTGCACATTCCAGAAGGTTTACGGGTCAATGGGAACTGCGCATGTGCGGCTTGACCAGTACTAAAAATAGCCTGTTGCTGGGCAGATAGAAGTGGTCAGCGGAACGGACAACGGACTAAAGGGCACGCCGGCCACGAGGCCGCTCATGATCTAAGATGGCCGCTGCAACATTCAAAATGGCGTTTTCATATATAGCCAAGTTAAGGAGGACAACGTGTAGGTTCAGCTAATCGCTAATGCGGCCGGGCCAATTACGACAGACGACCCTTTTAGCGTTTAGCTGAATCTACCTCATAGTGAACATAATCAGGATGTTCGTCCTCGATGTCTATTAACATTATTTGTGTTACCTCTTGGTGAAGCATCATTTTGTCATGGGCAAGAGCTCGTCTTGATGGTATGCAAGCTGATAAACACATTGAACATAAAGCTGGGCCACATTGAATACATAGGAATATGAAAAACATGGCTCCTACAAGTATACAGAGAATCGTCAACAGTTTCCAGCCCCAAGTTGCAAGCATGGACCAGAACCATCCCGAAAGTGTCCAAGTTCCATTGTCCGGGTGAATCTCAGCTGCAATTTTATGAAGTTTGGAGATGGCATCATACACAGATGGAGAATTGTCCGGAATATATACGCAACAGCTGCTTCCGATAATTCTACATGCTCCCCCACGATCAGCTAAAACAACATCCAACACCATCCTATTTTGGAGCGTAACAATCCTGGAAATCTGTAGTTCTTCAGTAATATTCCCCAGGGCAATGGCAGTGTCATTCGCTACAGCCTCGACAACACGTGTCAGTCGTCTGATTTTCCGGCTGTTCAGTGCAGCCCCCACAAAGGAGAATAGTCCCAAATTAAAGTCCACATACTGTTGCAATGCAGTGTCTGTTTGGTCAACGTCCTCCAGGACAACAGTTCGCTTAACCCTATTCAAGACGAAGTCATGGTACAACGTATAATCATTGTGATACATTGGAGGGGCAATGAATACAGGAGGTAACACAAACGATACGTAGCACGTGCCCAACCACCCCAATGGAAGCTGATGGTAGCCCTTCGTTCCACAAATAAAATATGTATTTCGTGATGCAACAAATGAAATGCCATTCGGGCTATCAAACGTGAGAGTAGTATTACATTCGCTTTTCCCCACTGCAATCGAACCCTTGTTCCTGATACATAAATCGGCTTTTGTAGCAATGACATTTATAACATGGGCACTAGAGACATTGATGTTCCTCTGATTGCTGTATACCCGTGGAACAGACACATTATCAGGCCTGTACTCTTCCCATTCGAAACGAGTGCCCTCAGCCCGGGGAAACCCATCCTTGTCGTGGAAACATACTTTATTCAAGCGGAAAAGCACCCCCCCTTTTGTTGGCCACCTCATAGTAAAGAGGAAGGTGTACCAAGCGTTGCATGACCCATTATGCGAAAACGGGAGTGGAATAAGTGGGGTGCCCCCTCTCTTCTGGTGCCCTGGCAACATCCCACACACCCAGCAATTTGAAGTATTGGTCATGTTATGTGTGTGGTGTAGAATCTGAATGAAGCTGTTATTTAAGTACGTTTGGCGGTGTCGTTCTTCATGAAAGGGCAGTGTAAAATGAAAATGTTCAGACGGAGCCGGGGTAGTCGGCAGCAAATGTTCACGTACAGGCACCACAAGTTCGACTACCCAGGCTATAACAGCTATCACCACAATGGTCAAAACAAAGAGAAAGGCACCCAATATTTTCTTATCACGGGATGCTGTTGATGCCATAGTTCAAGAATGTTCGTGCAAAGTCTCAAATGGCACAAATTGTTCACAAATTGTTCACAAAAGTCTCAGATACACGTACGTATATACCTAAAAAAGAAAAATACGGTGCTGAACTCCGAGGTAGCCGTTGTTTTCTTCTCCGGGCCAAGACGGGTGTCGCTACTCTGGCAGAACTGACCCCCCCCCTTGGAATTCCCGGTTTCCGTTTCACAAACCTGGAGCGGTAACCAACCAGTCATTAAAAAAAAAAAAACAAAAAAAAATCTTTTTATCGTGGGCGCAGGTTGTAGCGCTCTCTTCCGGCAGCAGATTGGTCCGGGAAGGCTCCCTCAACTTCGGTCGACGTCACAGCTGGGCTCTTTTCTTTCTCCAAGATCTTCTTATAATCAGTCAACACAGCAGGAGTCACCAGATCCGGAGAGACACGGCGACAATGTGTCGAATGCACCCACCGCTTTCTGTTGGTCACTCGTACTGCGGTGCGGGTCGCAAGGAGGACCTGCTCGGGGCCCTTCCACCTGGGCTCCAGACTGCTTGCTCTCTCAAACGAGCGTATCATAACATGGTCCCCAGGACGAAGATCATGGCCCTCTCCAATAGAGTTATCAGGGAGCGCTTCTCGAACCTGTTGATGAATAGAGAGCAAATCATTTGTTAATCGTGCCAAATAATCATTCATCATAACACAAGGCACATCATGTATTAATCGCGGCTTGGGCACCCCCAAAATATTCATAGGGCGGCCAAACACCACCTCATAAGGCGTAAGGCCGGTTCGTGAGTGGGGTACTGATCTAAGAGAAAGCAGTGCTAGCGGCAAAGCGTCTGGCCACTTCAACGATGTAGACGCCACAATTTTGGCCAGTTTAAGCTTCAACGTAGCATTGTACCGCTCGACCAAACCTGCTGACTGAGGGTGGAATACAGCGTGGAACTTCTGCTGAATCCCTAGCCCCTTCAGTACATATTCCACAATCTTTCCAACAAAATAGGGCCCATTATCGCTCCACAAAAATTTGCAAACTCCAAAGCGAGGAAAGAATTCCTTAAGCAACACCTTAGCTGTTGTCAAAGCCGTATTGTCTTTCGTGGGGTAGGCCTCAACCCATTTGCTAAAAGCACACACCACCACTAGGACGTACTTCAGGTTATTGCAGCGCTCGAGTTGGATGTAGTCCATTTGAAGCACTTCAAATGGTGCAGAAGGTGGAACGAACCCTCCTTTCGGAGTATGGGTCCCCTTTCCAGGATTGTGTTGCAAACATACCAGGCAGGTCTGCACTACTCTCTTTGCAGTATTAGCAATCTCGGGATGTTCCCAAACTCGTGTTAAAAGCCGAGTGATTGCAAGAGCTCCGACATGAGCCAGTCCATGTGTCATCTGGACCATCGCCTGTAAGTAAGCCGCAGGCAATTTCCACTTCTCCATATCTTTGCTTCTCCAACAACCCTCATCATCTAGTACCCCATCTGCTGCCCAAGCCGCAAGTTCAGATTCAGTAGCTGATTTTTGAATATCCAATATTTCTGCTCTAGCATCATTCCATCGCTCAGCCTGCGATTGTACCACATACATGGGGGAGCTAGTTCGGGACATAGCCGTTTGTCTAGCTATGCTGTCGGCAAAGGCATTTCCTTGACCCACTTTATCCGTAATCTTTTTGTGGGCACTGCATTTTACTATCGCTACTTTCTTTTGGCCTAACAGCGCATTTAGGAGATCACGCACTAGTTCTCCGTGCATAATGTGCTCTCCGTGAGATGTCAAAAACCCACGTTCTCTCCAAAGTAGCCCAAAGTCATGTGCCACTCCAAAAGCGTACCGGCTGTCCATGTATATGTTCACACATAAACCAGCGCTCAGTTCGCAGGCTCTTGTTAAGGCTATCAGCTCTGCTGCCTGAGCCGACTTTTGTGGTATCCTAGCTGTTTCAACCTCTGTCTTAAGTGTCGTGATCGCATATGCTGCGGAAGTCGTACCATCTGGCAGCCTTAGACACGATCCATCAACCCACAGTTCCCCATCCACATCTGGAAGTGGCACATCCTGTAAGTCGACACGACCCTTTGTCTGTTCCTCGGTCAGGAAAACACAGTCGTGATGTTTTTCTTCCTGACCCTCCTCGGCCGGATAGGGCAATAAAGTGGCAGGGTTCAAAGTAGCACATCTTTTCAATGTAATATGTGGCGCCAAGAGTGTCAGCTCGTATCCTGTTAGCCGTGCACTCGTGAGATATTGGGTCTTGGTTTGGTTTAACAGGGCATCTACTGCGTGAGGAACTAACACCAACAATTTGTGTGATAACACTATTCCCTCACTCGGTCGTATGGCTACTGCAGTTGCTGCTACCGCTCAAAAACACCCGGGCAACCCTCGTGCTACAGGATCCAAAATGGCAGAGAAGTATGCACATGGTCTCTGCTTATCCCCGTGCAATTGCACTAACACTGACAACGCGCACCCATCATTCTCGTGCACGTACAATGTGAAAAGTTTCGTATAGTCTGGTGTACCTAACACGGGTGCGGAACAAAGGGCCTGCCTCAACTGCTCAAAAGCTTTCTGACATTCATCTGTCCACTCAAGAGGCATTGGTGTAGCTTTGGACAGTAATGCTAGCAAAGGTTTTATGATATGTGAAAAGCCCATGATCCATTGCCTACAAAAGGACGTCAACCCTATAAAGGCACGTACATCTCTCTGCGTGCGGGGGACTGGTGTGTCTAAAATTGCTTGAATTCGATCAGATGTTAATGCACGCCCCTCCTTAGACAACAGATGACCGAGATAGGTCACCTGGGGTCTACAGTATTGAAGCTTTTTCTTGGAAACCTTATGATTGTTTTTTGCCAAAAAGGAAAGCAACGCAAGTGTGCTGTTCACATTGTGCATAGGAGTCAGCGGCAAGCAGAAGGTCATCCACGTACTGGATGAGCGCAACGCCAGACTGCAATTTAAAAGAATCTAGCTGCCTTTTCAAAGCCTGGCTGTAGATGCTAGGACTTTCAGTATATCCTTGGGGAACACGACAAAATCTATACGATTTATTATTGAGCGTAAAACCGAACAGATATCTGCTATCAGGATGAACAGGGATGGAAAAGAACGCATTCTTTAAGTCAATAACACTAAAGGTGGTGGCTGTCGGTGGAACCAAGGTAAGCAAGGTCGTAATATCAGACACCACCGGGTATTGGGGAATGACAATTTTGTTGATCTCTCGCAAATCAATAATAAATCGATAGATTTTGCCGTCAGTGTCTCTCTTAAGAATCGGAAGAATAGGACTGTTACAAACATTATAAGGGACCTCCTCCACAACCCCTGCAGAAATCAAATCCTGAACAATATGTATCAATGCAATTTCACCTTCTCTCGAAATCTTATACTGTGGCACTCGTGGTAGAGGGGCCCCCTCCTTAACAGTAATGTGTATTGGTGGAATACGCATCTCTCCCACATCCGTATCTGAGGTCGCCCACAACGTATGCGGTAGAGAGGCCAAAGCTGGAATGTCTAAAATAGCATAAAATCTGTCAGGGTCAGGGTAATTGTCATTCAGGATAACCCGCACTCCCTCTGGAGCGCAACGTATTGTCGCTCGAAAATATTTAAGCAAATCAATGCCCAGGATATTGTCTGGGGTATGGGGTGATAACAAAAATTGGCCGAAACTAAAGTATTTGTCTATGCATAGAGCAAGGGGCTTGGACAATGGGCTGGGGGAGGGTGTGCCATCAAACCCTACACACGTAATCATTTCGCCAGACAGGGGAGCCCTCGGAACCAAATTTTTCGACAAAGCGCTACGAGTAGCTCCTGTGTCGACTAGAAATTGATCAGTAGAACCCAGAATGCCCGCTGTTACATATGGACCTTGCTGATCTACCGGCACTTCAACTGATTCCTTACCCCATCCTACGCAATCCTATGCATGCACATAATCCTGATGTTCCACATTCTCTCCTTCCGAAATCTGATATTGATTCCGTCTATCAAACGTATTTCGTTCGGCCTGGCCACGGCCCCTCTCCTCAACCTGTCTACGATCACCTCCGCCACCCCTCGCTCCAGTATAACCTCCTCTTGACCTTCCACTTCCTCAACCACGCTGACTACGCTGTTCACGAAGTACCGGACAATCTTCGGCCCAATGCCCAAACTCCTTACAATAAGCACACTGATCCTCCGCAATGTCCGTACGACCATACGATGCGTTTCCTCCACCTCGTCTACCTCTATCATTCCCTCTACCCTGTGTTCCCCGAACTTGCGCCAACATCACCTTCGTTTTCAATTCCTTCGCCTTTTTCTCTACACTTTCTTTAGCCTCCACTTCCTGTCGCTCATAATACTGAGCCATAGTTAACAAGGACGCAGGGGTCGCCGTGGCCCAGGAACTTTCACTCGACTTCAATCGTTTTGCAATCTCTGGTAGGAGATTAGCTACATACTTATCTACAAACAAATGCCGGCCCGTATCGTCTGTTAAAGATTGGCCACTGTAATCATAAAATGCTTCCTCGAAGCGTGTAAAGAAATCTGAAACCGTTTCATCCGGTTTCTGCTTACACGACGTTAGCATGGTCCAATCAATCTTTTTGGAGGGAACAAGCGTTTTTAATTTATTCAAGATAGCTGCCGGCAGATCTAGAATTAACTGGCAAGGCTTACAGGCTGGTTCTCTATCTAAATCTGCAGCATTTATTTCTTTCCATGTTCCCCCCAATATCGTTTCATCATTATTTTTACGAATTTGCCTCCACATATCAGGTGGTAATATTAGCCCAAAAAACAAATCTATATCCACAAGAGTCATCACACAAGATGATATAGCCCCCTCCACCCCCTCATAAAATGCCGCCGGATTCTTCCGAAGATCAGGTAGAGAATTTTTCAATGCCATGACATCTGCTCTATTCCACGGCGTATATACCCAATTATACACAAAGTACCCTTTCGCATCCTTCGACAATTTATCATCATCCGTACCTTCCCCTTTTGGTGGAACATACAAAGGCGCGGCTTCACGCATAGGCATAACATGCAACGCAGAACTCTTATCTGAACCACGGAGAGAGCACTCCTTAGCCTGCCCATTATTGCCCGAACCAGACTCCTTTTGCCTCTTTTTCCTCTCCTCCCGTAATCCGGCTGTCTCATCCCGTAGCGCGATCAATTGCTTGAATAGGTCGTCAGCATCTGAAAGATCAAAATCACCTTTAGCCAAATTCTCACGATATACTGACAACGATTTAGATTCTAACGTGTCTGAAAGTTCCCGATACGCGCCTACAACTTCATCCGCCAAACTAGACAGAAAATACATTAATTCGAGATCCGACCACGCTTTCTTTTCTTCTAACAACTGCTCCTGGGAAACACAATTCTTAGTTACTTTACGAGCCCAACTCCGCAAATGAGCGGACCTCGCCGCAGTAAACCTGAGAGCAGATATACCCTTGTGATCCGACTTATCCTGTCCATCATCCTCTGAATCCCCAGCTGGAGCCGTCGGCGAAACATATGGAGGTGGTGACCGATCTAACAAAGAAAAATCATCAATTTCATTATTAAGGACAGGATAAAGTGGTCGGCGGATAGGAAATTGACCAGTCGTTTGCAATTTACGTTCCCGTTCCTCCCTTTCTTTCTTCTCCTGAGCCTCCTTTTCCTCAAGCTGTAAAGCCTTATCCCGAGCAGCCTTACGCTGCTCTTTGTCCGCCAAGGCAACTTCACGCTTCATTCGCTCACGCGCCGCTTTCTCCCACATTCGCACGCAATCAAACATATTTTGTCTAGACCTGCGTTGAAACAAACATTGCTCTACAAATTGTATTTTACTTAAATCAAACGACCCGTGTAGAGGCCATTGCAATTCAGGATCGGCCTTGGTGTACTTATGCCATAATTTACTGTACATAATAGGGGGAAGGCCAAATTTTATATACATGTCCCTATTTGGTGTTCCCTCTGGGGGAGCCGGCTGTGCTTCTGCTAACCTAATTGAGGTACCTTCTCCAAGACAACACATTCCTCGGAGTGTGCTGAAAACAGGCATGTTCAAAAAGTATCACGAAAACGTGACACCACACAAAATGGCACTTACAGTTATTCACACAAGTGTGCCGCTCAGAGGGAAAAAACAAAGTTAGAGAAACATCTCTACATGCCTGCCTATGTGAAGTGCACTACACATATAAGTTCAAAGATCACAAATTCACAATGTTAGCTAACTCAAATCAAAGACGTAGATCGTAGGACTTCGGCAAGCGTCTGAGGACTGCCTTACCGATCACAAATCACAGAATTTCA
Source organism: Lissotriton vulgaris (assembly GCF_964263255.1). NCBI lineage: Eukaryota > Metazoa > Chordata > Amphibia > Caudata > Salamandridae > Lissotriton > Lissotriton vulgaris. The sequence goes on along the minus strand of NC_141698.1, from coordinate 322,415,531 downwards.
GTAAGCATCCGAAGACTACCTTACCGAACACAAATCATAGGACCTCAGTAAGCGTCCGAAGACTACTTTACCGATCACAAAGCTTACCCAAATTCCCAAATGTCCAGATTCCAACTGCCAAGGTCTTGTAAGCCAAATCAGCCAAACGGCACTTTCTCAGCGATGCAGACACTCGAAAACTCAGTCGGAGACCGGCGCCACCTGGAAGGTCAGATCGGAAGGAAAGGAAAAAACACTGTGGCAGCCAAGACTCGGGTCACTCGTGGCAGCGCGCGTCCATGGCGAGTTTCCAAGCCTTCGTCACGACCTCTCCTTCGGGCATCCGAGTCGCCGATGAGTCCCTTCGTGGTCGCCAATTGAAGTAATTCGGGGTTCCCAAGGCCTACACGCTCCAGAGATAACCCACTTACACTCAAGAACTGTTGGCACGGAAACTGTAAAAGGCAAAGAACAAGTTTATTAAGACCCCATGGGGTGGTGGTACACTCAAACAGCACCCTTCGGCAATGCAAGAGGTATCACACCGAACACCGGTGTGACCCCGTTTATATACAGTTTGGGGCAATAAAAGATAGGCGGTACGAGTTAAGACACATCTTAAGGACATATATGGTCATGTTTTGGAATACTGCCAGCTCATTGGAGGGGGCACAACTCTGCTGGTCAGTTTGGTGCACATTCCAGAAGGTTTACGGGTCAATGGGAACTGCGCATGTGCGGCTTGACCAGTACTAAAAATAGCCTGTTGCTGGGCAGATAGAAGTGGTCAGCGGAACGGACAACGGACTAAAGGGCACGCCGGCCACGAGGCCGCTCATGATCTAAGATGGCCGCTGCAACATTCAAAATGGCGTTTTCATATATAGCCAAGTGAGGGAGGACAACGTGTAGGTTCAGCTAATCGCTAATGCGGCCGGGCCAATTACGACACGGGGTCTACTCCTGCTGCCGTCTCTAGGTCTCTGAGGCGGTCCTCGATCTCACAGAGTTTCCTGTGAATTTCCTGCCTGGCCCCCACCATCCGCCCAATAGAGGCTCCCCTTATCACAACTTTCATGGTGTCCCATACCAGTAGGTTCGAGGAAGCAGTGTCCCAGTTTTCCCTGAAATAATTATTTAAAGTGTCCGACAGGTGTTCACGGAAAGGACCATCCTCCAGCAACAATGGGTTAAGTCTCCAGGTGGGCACCGGCGGGGGCACCTTCCCCCAGTGTAGGTCGATTGTCAGTGGTCTGTGGTCCGAGAATGTTTTTGCCAGGTAGTCTGAGGATACACATTTAGTCAGTAGGGAATTGGTACACAAGATCCTATCTAAGCGGGTATGTAGGTCATGCACTAGGGAGTGGTAAGAATATTCCCTGCGTGTTGGGTGTAGGGCGCGCCATACGTCTGTCAATCCCCATCCCTGGAGCCAGGTTCGAAAATAGTCGGCCATCTTATGTATTCCTGTTGTCTGGAGGGGGGGATGTGATCTGTCCAGGTCAACATCTAGGATCATATTCCAATCTCCCCCCAGAATCCAGGGGATATCTATCCAGTCAGCCAAGACCCGGCCCACGCTTGCTAGGAATTTTTCTTGGTCAAAGTTCGGGGCATATATGCTGCCCAGGACCAGCAGTGTACCGTCCAGTGTGCCTTTCAGCAAGATATAACGCCCTTGGTCATCTACCCTCTTCTCAAGTTCTACAAATAGGGTGCCGTGGCGTACCCATATAGTGGCCCCTGTGGAAAAGGCGGAGTACGTTGTAGAGAATATAGTACCTCTCCACTTTTTCCTTAATGTGTGTGCTTCAGCCTGCGTCAGGTGCGATTCTTGCAGAAATACTATTTGTGCATGTTGGCGGAGCAAGAAGGCATGTATCCTATGTCGTTTTTGTACTGCTCCTAATCCCCGTACATTCCAGGTAGCCAGCCTATACTTCCGCTTTGCGTCAGCCATACTGGAGTACAGATGTCATACCTGCCAATGCTATATGATGTGGTGTTTGTAGTGTCAGTGGCAGCCAGAAGAGGTTTCCCCTCCCTCCCCAACTTCGAACTCTATAGGCGCAGCCTAAGAACATTGCTGTGCCGAACCAAAAAATACAAAACATAGCTAAACAATTTGCGGTGCATGCGCCTTTGGGGGGTCGACTAAGTATGTGCTGTGTCTATAGAGTCTTACAGCTCTACGGTGCCGGCTCTACGGTGCCGCCAGGGAAGTTATTTCCAAGAGTGTCAACTGTCGGTGTCCTCCGAGGAGGGGGGGTTTCCCCACCTCCATGTCTCTGTGTCTCACCTTTCTGCAGGAGTGTGGATTGTGAGGTCCGTCAATTGCGACGTCCAAGTGGGGAACAAAAAAATAAGTAAGTCGGACCGCAGCATATAGACTGCGCACCAAGGCCGGTGCCCCCCTCTCAAGATCTCTCCTCCCCTCCTCCCCCTCCCGGGACCCAGTTCTCAATCAATTCAATTTGAAAAGGATATTTGTAGGTCCTAGGGCCTCAGGCCCCCTCCGTGTACGTAGTCACTCCTGGGCAGCGTCCAAAAGGTCATCTGCTGCTCGTGGTGTCACAGTCGGGAACAATACCAAACTGTTTTCTGAGTCTGAGTGTATAGTACTGTCTTCAGTGTCTGTATTAATGATCTCCTGCTCTTCCCGAAAGGAGCCCACCATTGCAACTGCTTCTTTCTGACCTTCTTGCTGTTGGGATTTAGTGGGTTTCCGTTGTTTCGGTTTCTTAGTTTGCGTAGTAGCGGTACCTCCTGTATTATCTGCGCTGTCTTTGGATCCGCTGGCCGACAACCTCTGGGATGTTCCCGGATTTTCCTCGATGCCCATCACCTCCAGCCACTCCTCCACGTCAGTGGGGCTCTCAAAAAAGTGAGTCTTATTGTCATGTATCACCTTAAGGCGGGCTGGAAACAGTAGGGCATATCGGAGGTTGGCTTTTTGGAGTCTCTTTTTAATCTCGAAGTAGGAGGACCGTTGCTTTTGCACTAGATTAGTGTAGTCCGGGTAGAGCGATATGCGTTTGTTTTCATATTCAATGAGGGACTTCTCCCGGGCCTTTTGCAGCAGAATGTCTCTGTCCCGGTAGTTGAGGATTTTGACAATCAGTGGTCTTGGTGGTTGTCCCGGTTTCGGCCGCCCAGTGGGGATCCGGTGAGCTCTCTCCACACAGAAGAACGGCGATAGGGCTTCTGATGTCACGTTGTTCCGGAACCATTGTTCTATGAATTCCGTTGCGTGGGGCCCCTCACTCCGTTCCGGAAGCCCTATGTCGCGGATGTTGTTGCGTCGATTGCGGCCTTCTGCATCCTCCACGCGTTCCATTAGGGTCTTCACCTGCTGTTGTATCTGTTGGATGGAGGTTGTATTTTCTGTCACCGCCGGGGTGAGGTCTGACAGCGTTATCCCTTGGCCCTTGACCTTGTCTGCCAGTTTGCTATGGTCAGCTTTTAATAGCGAGAGATTTGTAGTAAGGGTTCCCATCTGTGTTTCCATTGCGGTTCTGGTGTCTCTGATTTCTTGCAGAATCAGATCTAGTTTGTCCATTTGCTGGTCTCCGGGTAGGGCTGAATTTCCCATCGTTTGCGTGGAAACCTCTGGGCCAGTGTCTAGGGTGTGTCCCACTGGTGTCCCGTCTTTGCCATCCAGCGTTTTTGCCACTTTCCGGACCATGGTGCCTTCACTCCGGATATGGCCGTGTCCGAGAGCGGGCCCAATGTGGGGCATCCCCTATCTCTAGCATCTGCTCCCCTCGGGCCCTCGCCTCAGTATATTCAGCCAGACACCACCTCTGATTAGGCAGTTCCTCTCCCCGCGGGCCACCGTTATTATTCAGTGTCCTTCCCCCTGATGGCCACAAGTGTTCTCTCACAGTGCTAGTTCGGTTCCTTCTCTTACTTTCCTGCACTGCAATTCGGTGGTGAATTGGCCCGTGGTTTCAGGCTTCACTGGCCGACCCCCACGTGTCAGGGTCCTTCACCCAGGCTTGTGACCCCATTTCTCGGTCCGCGGCAGTTCCCGCACCGGGGGGGGGGGGAAGGGAGGGAGAAGCAGTAGCCTCCCCTTTGGTGCACCCCGTACCCTGTGTCTCACCCTCACAATGCTGCACCAGGTCGGCACACGAGGCCACGGAGTCAGCGCGTCCGCCTTCAGGTTGGTTTCGCCCCGGCCGCACCAGGTCCGTAGTCCTCACCGCAAGGCGCCGAAAAGCGTCCACAGGTCTTCCCGGTCTCCCTGTCTGTGCGCTGACGATTCCCGCCGTACCTGTCGGCGTCTTCAGTATCGGGACGGACCCGTCCCGGGCTGCTCCTTCTCGGCGCCTCTAGTCAGGATCGGTGGGCGTCGTCTGGCAGTCCGGGTGTGTCCGCCACTCTAGGTCCCAGCTCACAGCGTGGAAGCAGGCCTCAGGTTCCTTCTGTCCGATCGTTCGGCAGCTCCAGCTCCCAGGACCTCCAAACTTTCACCGAGTCGTCGGGGGTGTTACGGAGTCAGTGCCTCACCTCCGAGATGGTATTCCACCCCCCAGGAGCTACTAGCAGGATGTCTTCTTCCCGGCGGCACCGGAGCTCTAGCAGACTCCGTCCGCCATCATGGCCCGCTAGCCACGCCCCCCTGTTGTCATATAACTAGATATTTCTTCCTAATGTTAGACGAGACATAAGTACATTCTTATTCAAAGTGACTAGGTATCAATTTTACCCACACAATTCGGGCAGACTTGAGTAATTTATAGCATCCTCAAAGTCAGTCTTTCAAAAATTCCAAAGTATAGGACATGATAATCCAAATCCAAATTTTTTTCAAGAAAAGTCATTTTCAATCGTTCGGAATATCGGTGTTTGGGCAGATATGACCCAGGGACCCCCCAGTATGCAAGGGGAATTAGTCCACCCTCTGCAAACGCGCCAGTGGCCTGCGTTGCAGAGAGGTGTAAAATGGGGCATAGCCTCATTACACCTCTGTGCAATGCAGCCCCCTGGCGCATACTAGAGGTTCCAGGTGAGCTAGTTGGCCCCCAGGGACCCCTAGTATGCAAGGGGAATTAGTTCCCCCTCTTCAAACATGCACGGGGCTGCGTTGCAGAGAGGTGTAACAAGGGGCATAGCCTCATTACACCTCTGCAATGCAGCCCCCTGGCGCATACTGGAGGTTCCAGGTGGGCTAGTTAGCCCCCAGGGGCCCCCAGTATGCAAGGGGAATTAGTCCCCCCTCTTCAAACATGCACGGGGGCTGCGTTGCAGAGAGGTGTAAAAGGGGGCGTGGCTTCATTACACTTCTCTGCAATGCAGTCCCCTGGCACATATTGGAGATTCCTGGTGGGCTTTCAGATCTTATATAGTTAGGAATTAGCATTAAAAAAACCTTTGAAATTCACTGAAAAAACATAGGTTTGAGGCCTTATATAGTTAGGAATTATCATTTAAAAAACCTATGAAATTCACTGAAAAAAACATAGGTTTCACACCAGTTATAGTTAGGAATTAGCATTTAAAAAACCTATTAAATTCACTGAAAAAAACATAGGTTTGACACCAGTTATAGTTAGCTGGAAATTTTATTGACATAAAACCATTGAAATTCCCACGTTATAGTTAGTTGGACTCACTATAACTTGCGCGCCTGCAATGCACTGCTGATGACGTCACATATTACATCACTCATGACTTGGTCAGTGACATCACTCATGGCATCACTGATGACACCATCCTTGTGACAGAGTGACAGAGTGACAGACCTCTTTTCAGTGTAATGTAACCCTTGAAACACATATTCAAAAATAGAAACTCAAATTTTCAAAAAAATAGAGATACCATACCAGTTACAACAACCAATTCAGTAATACCACCATCTATATACACATCCACTCATTCACCAACAGTTCTATATAGTCACTCATACATATATTCACTCATCATATGTAGTGAAACACCTATACATCCTGTTACACACCGACAGTCATCCAAAAGTTACTCACACACATAATCACACATGCAAATAAACTATTGAACATCCATTAATTTGCATATACAGCTATACACACACTACCACCTTACTTCTAAGGAAACTTACACATACTTACTCTCTTAAACAATCACTTATAGAAACACATACTTATTTAAACAAGAACTCTTTCAATCTCTCACTCTCACATATACTCACTTATATACATCAATACTCACATATACTAGATTAAAACATATGTAGTTACTGATAAAGACACTAGTGAGACAGTCATTCACTAACTAACACACACATATACACACTCATCCACCCATACAGTCCTGCACATATGCTGTCTTCAAAACACATACAAACAGTGAGTCAGTCATTGATGCATCTATGTGCTAAGTAACACCCCCACCAAACCATACAGACACTCATACTGATACTAAAAAAAACATCTAATAACCCATATACACACACATGTAGCTACTCACCAACCCATGCAGCCACTTATACACAAAGGGAAACACTGATACAAACATTTAAGTATTTAAACAATACTCGTTAATATATGTATTCACTAAGATACACTTAATAAGCCAGTTAACCAATCAATTAAAAAAAACATCCATTAAGACACTTATTTAAACATTTATTCTTCCATCGACCTTTACATATACATATATAAAACATATTTATTTTTCAGAAAGACACACATTCACTGGATGGTGTCATCAGTGATGTCATGAGTGATGTCACTGACCATGTCATGAGTGATGTAATATGTGACATCATCAGCAGTGCATTGCAGGAGCACAAGTTATAGTGAGTCCAACTAACTATAACGTGGGAATTTCAATGGTTTTATGTCAGTAAAATTTCCAGCTAACTATAACTGGTTTCAAACCTATGTTTTTTTCAGTGAATTTAATAGGTTTTTTAAATGCTAATTCCTAACTATAACTGGTGTGAAACCTATGGTTTTTTCAGGGAATATATATATATATATATATATATATATATATATATATATATATATATATATATTACCTACTGGCGATAGCCAGTAGGTATATATAGTTAGGATTTTTTTCCTATGGGATTTTTGAAAATTCTATGTCGAATAACTTTGGCGTTTAAGGACAGAATTGGCTGAAATTTTCAGGAAAATGGAACATTTTGTTTCTGAGCAGCCCCTGAAAATTTGGGGGGGTTTCGTCAAGGGGGGGCCGAGAAAAAAGGGGGGTCCCAAAACGTGTTTTTCCCATGCAATTTTCCATAGGGCGGTTGGCCTCACTTTTAGCCTGAACGGCTGAATGGATTTACACCAAACTTGGCAAAATTGTAGGGACTGGTAGCCCGATGTGCCTTTGCTATGTCTCAAGATATAGGCTCCAGTGGTTTTTACAAAAATTAACTTTGAAAAATATATATTGGGCTACATTGGGCTATATATATGTTGGAGCCCAAATGTAGCCCAATGTAGCCCAATGTAGCCCAATGTAGCCCAAAGATGGCCACCAGAGACAAAAAAAAACAAATGTAGCCCAAATATCAGCCAGATGTAGCCCAACTATAGCCCAATGACAGAATGTCCCAGAGTGTTCTAAAGAACAACTAGAGTGCTAACAGTCCTACTTATTACAAAGGTATGGCACACCTGAAGCCATCTTGATTGGAATAAAGTGGTAACTCTTAAAACATTTAATTTAAAAAGGAACAAAATGAGGGGGTTCATTTTGCCATAGAAAGTATGATTAGCGAATATATGACGAAATCCTGCATGTACTATTAGGCCGCAAATTAAAATAACGAAAACTTTTAGAACGAATATGCCTTTAGCATACACTAAACAACTAAACTACCCTAAACCCTAAAACACTACCCCCAGCATGACCCTACACTACACAAACAGTACAACACTACCCTAAACCCTAAAACACTACCCCCAGCATGACCCTACACTACACAAACACTACAACACTACCCTAAACCCTAAAACACTACCCCCAGCATGACCCTACACTACGCAAACACTACAACACTACCCAAAACCCTAAAACACTACACCCCAGCATGACCCTACACTACGCAAACACTACAACACTACCCTAAACCCTAAAACCCTACCCCCAGCATGACCCTACACTACACAAACACTACAACACAACCCTAAACCCTAAAACACTACTCCCAGCATGACCCTACACTACGCAAACACTACAACACAACCCTAAACCCTAAAACACTACCCCCAGCATGACCCTACACTACGCAAACACTACAACACTACCGTAAACCCTAAAACACTACCCCCAGCATGACCCTACGCTACGCAAACACTACAACACTACCCAAAACCCTAAAACACTACACCCCAGCATGACCCTACACTACGCAAACACTACAACACTACCCTAAAACACTACCCCCAGCATGACCCTACGCTACGCAAACACTACAACACTACCCTAAACCCTAAAACACTACCCCCAGCATGACCCTACACTACGCAAACACTACAACACTACCCTAAACCCTAAAACACTACCCCCAGCATGGCCCTACACTACGCAAACACTACAACACTACCCAAAACCCTAAAACACTACCCCCAGCATGACCCTACACTACGCAAACACTACAACACTACCCAAAACCCTAAAACACTACCCCCAGCATGACCCTACACTACGCAAACACTACAACACTACCCAAAACCCTAAAACACTACCCCCAGCATGACCCTACACTACGCAAACACTACAACACTACCCAAAACCCTAAAACACTACCCCCAGCATGACCCTACACTACGCAAACACTACAACACTACCCAAAACCCTAAAACACTACCCCCAGCATGACCCTACACTACGCAAACACTACAACACTACCCAAAACCCTAAAACACTACCCCCAGCATGACCCTACACTACGCAAACACTACAACACTACCCAAAACCCTAAAACACTACCCCCAGCATGACCCTACACTACGCAAACACTACAACACTACCCAAAACCCTAAAACACTACCCCCAGCATGACCCTACACTACGCAAACACTACAACACTACCCAAAACCCTAAAACACTACTCCCAGCATGACCCTACACTACGCAAACACTACAACACAACCCTAAACCCTAAAACACTACCCCCAGCATGACCCTACACTACGCAAACACTACAACACTACCGTAAACCCTAAAACACTACCCCCAGCATGACCCTACGCTACGCAAACACTACAACACTACCCAAAACCCTAAAACACTACACCCCAGCATGACCCTACACTACGCAAACACTACAACACTACCCTAAAACACTACCCCCAGCATGACCCTACGCTACGCAAACACTACAACACTACCCTAAACCCTAAAACACTACCCCCAGCATGACCCTACACTACGCAAACACTACAACACTACCCTAAACCCTAAAACACTACCCCCAGCATGGCCCTACACTACGCAAACACTACAACACTACCCAAAACCCTAAAACACTACCCCCAGCATGACCCTACACTACGCAAACACTACAACACTACCCAAAACCCTAAAACACTACCCCCAGCATGACCCTACACTACGCAAACACTACAACACTACCCAAAACCCTAAAACACTACCCCCAGCATGACCCTACACTACGCAAACACTACAACACTACCCAAAACCCTAAAACACTACCCCCAGCATGACCCTACACTACGCAAACACTACAACACTACCCAAAACCCTAAAACACTACCCCCAGCATGACCCTACACTACGCATTTACAACAAGGGGTGGTGAGGGACAGAGTCTCTGAATTAAACAGAATACTCTCACCCAGTCAAGAGATCAGGGCTAGATCCAACACCGTTTTTTAGCTCACTGCACCATCCCAGTTTCAGAACCTGACTGTATGCAAATTAGTCTGTTCCTGTCCCAGTGCATGATGGGAACAGGGCAAACCAAACTACAAAAGCCAATTCTTACACTGGGAAGGAAACAAGCTACCGGGGACCGGTTTCTGGCATTTCAGCCTCTTCGGCCCGGCTTGCTTGAATCCTGATGGTGCAATGAGCAAGGGACTCACATCTGAGTATACCCTTCCACGCTTAGGGTGGACAAAAATATTTACAACAAGGGGTGGTGAGGGACAGAGTCTCTGAATTAAACAGAATACTCTCACCCAGTCAAGAGATCAGGGCTAGATCCAACACCGTTTTTTAGCTCACTGCACCATCCCAGTTTCAGAACCTGACTGTATGCAAATTAGTCTGTTCCTGTCCCAGTGCATGATGGGAACAGGGCAAACCAAACTACAAAAGCCAATTCTTACACTGGGAAGGAAACAAGCTACCGGGGACCGGTTTCTGGCATTTCAGCCTCTTCGGCCCGGCTTGCTTGAATCCTGATGGTGCAATGAGCAAGGGACTCACATCTGAGTATACCCTTCCACGCTTAGGGTGGACAAAAATATTTACAACAAGGGGTGGTGAGGGACAGAGTCTCTGAATTAAACAGAATACTCTCACCCAGTCAAGAGATCAGGGCTAGATCCAACACCGTTTTTTAGCTCACTGCACCATCCCAGTTTCAGAACCTGACTGTATGCAAATTAGTCTGTTCCTGTCCCAGTGCATGATGGGAACAGGGCAAACCAAACTACAAAAGCCAATTCTTACACTGGGAAGGAAACAAGCTACCGGGGACCGGTTTCTGGCATTTCAGCCTCTTCGGCCCGGCTTGCTTGAATCCTGATGGTGCAATGAGCAAGGGACTCACATCTGAGTATACCCTTCCACGCTTAGGGTGGACAAAAATATTTACAACAAGGGGTGGTGAGGGACAGAGTCTCTGAATTAAACAGAATACTCTCACCCAGTCAAGAGATCAGGGCTAGATCCAACACCGTTTTTTAGCTCACTGCACCATCCCAGTTTCAGAACCTGACTGTATGCAAATTAGTCTGTTCCTGTCCCAGTGCATGATGGGAACAGGGCAAACCAAACTACAAAAGCCAATTCTTACACTGGGAAGGAAACAAGCTACCGGGGACCGGTTTCTGGCATTTCAGCCTCTTCGGCCCGGCTTGCTTGAATCCTGATGGTGCAATGAGCAAGGGACTCACATCTGAGTATACCCTTCCACGCTTAGGGTGGACAAAAATATTTACAACAAGGGGTGGTGAGGGACAGAGTCTCTGAATTAAACAGAATACTCTCACCCAGTCAAGAGATCAGGGCTAGATCCAACACCGTTTTTTAGCTCACTGCACCCTCCCAGTTTCAGAACCTGACTGTATGCAAATTAGTCTGTTCCTGTCCCAGTGCATGATGGGAACAGGGCAAACCAAACTACAAAAGCCAATTCTTACACTGGGAAGGAAACAAGCTACCGGGGACCGGTTTCTGGCATTTCAGCCTCTTCGGCCCGGCTTGCTTGAATCCTGATGGTGCAATGAGCAAGGGACTCACATCTGAGTATACCCTTCCACGCTTAGGGTGGACAAAAATATTTACAACAAGGGGTGGTGAGGGACAGAGTCTCTGAATTAAACAGAATACTCTCACCCAGTCAAGAGATCAGGGCTAAATCCAACACCGTTTTTTAGCTCACTGCACCATCCCAGTTTCAGAACCTGACTGTATGCAAATTAGTCTGTTCCTGTCCCAGTGCATGATGGGAACAGGGCAAACCAAACTACAAAAGCCAATTCTTACACTGGGAAGGAAACAAGCTACCGGGGACCGGTTTCTGGCATTTCAGCCTCTTCGGCCCGGCTTGCTTGAATCCTGATGGTGCAATGAGCAAGGGACTCACATCTGAGTATACCCTTCCACGCTTAGGGTGGACAAAAATATTTACAACAAGGGGTGGTGAGGGACAGAGTCTCTGAATTAAACAGAATACTCTCACCCAGTCAAGAGATCAGGGCTAGATCCAACACCGTTTTTTAGCTCACTGCACCATCCCAGTTTCAGAACCTGACTGTATGCAAATTAGTCTGTTCCTGTCCCAGTGCATGATGGGAACAGGGCAAACCAAACTACAAAAGCCAATTCTTACACTGGGAAGGAAACAAGCTACCGGGGACCGGTTTCTGGCATTTCAGCCTCTTCGGCCCGGCTTGCTTGAATCCTGATGGTGCAATGAGCAAGGGACTCACATCTGAGTATACCCTTCCACGCTTAGGGTGGACAAAAATATTTACAACAAGGGGTGGTGAGGGACAGAGTCTCTGAATTTGTAAATCGATTTTGGCCACTATAGGTGTGGCAGGGTATACTCAGACATGAGTCCCTTTCTCACTGCTCCATCAGGATTCAAGCAAGCCGGGCCGAAGAGGCTGAAATGCCAGAAACCGGTCCCCGGTAGCTTGTCTCCTTTCTGGTAAAGAATTGGCTTGGTAGTTTAGTCTGCCCTGTTCCCATGATGCACTGGGCCAGGGACAGACTGATTTGCATATAGCCAGGTTCTGAGCTGGGATGGGGCAGTGAGATAAATAACGGTGATGGATCAAGCCCTGATCTTTGGACTGGGTAAGAGTGGTCTGCTCAATTCAGACACTCTGTTCATCACCACCCCCTTTTGTAAATCGATTTTGGCCACTATAGGTGTGGCAGGGTATACTCAGACATGAGTCCCTTTCTCACTGCTCCATCAGGATTCAAGCAAGCCGGGCCGAAGAGGCTGAAATGCCAGAAACCGGTCCCCGGTAGCTTGTCTCCTTTCTGGTAAAGAATTGGCTTGGTAGTTTAGTCTGCCCTGTTCCCATGATGCACTGGGCCAGGGACAGACTGATTTGCATATAGCCAGGTTCTGAGCTGGGATGGGGCAGTGAGATAAATAACGGTGATGGATCAAGCCCTGATCTTTGGACTGGGTAAGAGTGGTCTGCTCATTTCAGACACTCTGTTCATCACCACCCCCTTTTGTAAATCGATTTTGGCCACTATAGGTGTGGCAGGGTATACTCAGACATGAGTCCCTTTCTCACTGCTCCATCAGGATTCAAGCAAGCCGGGCCGAAGAGGCTGAAATGCCAGAAACCGGTCCCCGGTAGCTTGTCTCCTTTCTGGTAAAGAATTGGCTTGGTAGTTTAGTCTGCCCTGTTCCCATGATGCACTGGGCCAGGGACAGACTGATTTGCATATAGCCAGTTTCTGAGCTGGGATGGGGCAGTGAGATAAATAACGGTGATGGATCAAGCCCTGATCTTTGGACTGGGTAAGAGTGGTCTGCTCAATTCAGACACTCTGTTCATCACCACCCCCTTTTGTAAATCGATTTTGGCCACTATAGGTGTGGCAGGTTATACTCAGACATGAGTCCCTTTCTCACTGCTCCATCAGGATTCAAGCAAGCCGGGCCGAAGAGGCTGAAATGCCAGAAACCGGTCCCCGGTAGCTTGTCTCCTTTCTGGTAAAGAATTGGCTTGGTAGTTTAGTCTGCCCTGTTCCCATGATGCACTGGGCCAGGGACAGACTGATTTGCATATAGCCAGGTTCTGAGCTGGGATGGGGCAGTGAGATAAATAACGGTGATGGATCAAGCCCTGATCTTTGGACTGGGTAAGAGTGGTCTGCTCAATTCAGACACTCTGTTCATCACCACCCCCTTTTGTAAATCGATTTTGGCCACTATAGGTGTGGCAGGGTATACTCAGACATGAGTCCCTTTCTCACTGCTCCATCAGGATTCAAGCAAGCCGGGCCGAAGAGGCTGAAATGCCAGAAACCGGTCCCCGGTAGCTTGTCTCCTTTCTGGTAAAGAATTGGCTTGGTAGTTTAGTCTGCCCTGTTCCCATGATGCACTGGGCCAGGGACAGACTGATTTGCATATAGCCAGGTTCTGAGCTGGGATGGGGCAGTGAGATAAATAACGGTGATGGATCAAGCCCTGATCTTTGGACTGGGTAAGAGTGGTCTGCTCAATTCAGACACTCTGTTCATCACCACCCCCTTTTGTAAATCGATTTTGGCCACTATAGGTGTGGCAGGGTATACTCAGACATGAGTCCCTTTCTCACTGCTCCATCAGGATTCAAGCAAGCCGGGCCGAAGAGGCTGAAATGCCAGAAACCGGTCCCCGGTAGCTTGTCTCCTTTCTGGTAAAGAATTGGCTTGGTAGTTTAGTCTGCCCTGTTCCCATGATGCACTGGGCCAGGGACAGACTGATTTGCATATAGCCAGGTTCTGAGCTGGGATGGGGCAGTGAGATAAATAACGGTGATGGATCAAGCCCTGATCTTTGGACTGGGTAAGAGTGGTCTGCTCAATTCAGACACTCTGTTCATCACCACCCCCTTTTGTAAATCGATTTTGGCCACTATAGGTGTGGCAGGGTATACTCAGACATGAGTCCCTTTCTCACTGCTCCATCAGGATTCAAGCAAGCCGGGCCGAAGAGGCTGAAATGCCAGAAACCGGTCCCCGGTAGCTTGTCTCCTTTCTGGTAAAGAATTGGCTTGGTAGTTTAGTCTGCCCTGTTCCCATGATGCACTGGGCCAGGGACAGACTGATTTGCATATAGCCAGGTTCTGAGCTGGGATGGGGCAGTGAGATAAATAACGGTGATGGATCAAGCCCTGATCTTTGGACTGGGTAAGAGTGGTCTGCTCAATTCAGACACTCTGTTCATCACCACCCCCTTTTGTAAACCTACACTACGCAAACACTACAACACTACCCAAAACCCTAAAACACTACCCCCAGCATGACCCTACACTACGCAAACACTACAACACTACCCAAAACCCTAAAACACTACCCCCAGCATGACCCTACACTACGCAAACACTACAACACTACCCAAAACCCTAAAACACTACCCCCAGCATGACCCTACACTACGCAAACACTACAACACTACCCAAAACCCTAAAACACTACACCCCAGCATGACCCTACACTACGCAAACACTACAACACTACCCAAAACCCTAAAACACTACACCCCAGCATGACCCTACACTACGCAAACACTACAACACTACCCAAAACCCTAAAACACTACACCCCAGCATGACCCTACACTACACCCCAGCATGACCCTCCAGCATGACCCTACACTACGCAAACACTACAACACTACCCAAAACCCTAAAACACTACACCCCAGCATGACCCTACACTACGCAAACACTACAACACTACCCAAAACCCTAAAACACTACACCCCAGCATGACCCTACACTACGCAAACACTACAACACTACCCAAAACCCTAAAACACTACACCCCAGCATGACCCTACACTACGCAAACACTACAACACTACCCAAAACCCTAAAACACTACCCCCAGCATGACCCTACACTACGCAAACACTACAACACTACCCTAAACCCTAAAACACTACACCCCAGCATGACCCTACACTACGCAAACACTACAACACTACCCAAAACCCTAAAACACTACCCCCAGCATGACCCTACACTACGCAAACACTACAACACTATCCTAAACCCTAAAACACTACGCCCAGCATGACCCTACACTACGCAAACACTACAACACTACCCTAAACCCTAAAACACTAGCCCCAGCATGACCCTACACTACGCAAACACTACAACACAACCCTAAACCCTAAAACACTACCCCCAGCATGACCCTACACTACGCAAACACTACAACACTACCCTAAACCCTAAAACACTACCCCCAGCATGACCCTACACTACGCAAACACTACAACACAACCCTAAACCCTAAAACACTACCCCCAGCATGACCCTACACTAAACAACCACCACAACTCTACACTACACTAACACAACACTACACTACACAACACTACACTACACTACACAATCACTAACCCACGAAAAAATTAACACAAACCCACTTACCTCTCTCGTCATCGTGGTTTTCACAACGCAAATGCATTTACCATACATGCCTTTAAAACGTAATTCTTTGTAAAGGCATGCGCGATAAATGCACATGCGTTTTGAAACAATGCGGGATAATGGTATGCGAGGTCAATGACCTTGCGGGATAATGGTAAGCGGACTGAAAGTCTGCGGGATAAAAAATGCGGGAAAATGGCTGCAAACCATGATTAGCAGCAGACTTCCCTGGTGAGCACTAGCTTTACTACAGTGATCTAATGAGCAACTAGAGTGCTAACATTCAGAATTTATCGCAAATGTGTGACACATCTGAATGCCTTCTTGGTAGAACCAAAGTAAACAAGCATTGAAAATGCAATATATCTCGCCCTCGTTTAAGTTAAAGCCATTCTGTTTGTAATGAGGTGGCTTTTTAGCTTTGCTTTTATTAGTGTTTTTAAAACTTTCATGTAAATAACATGCATATGTATGCATATATGTATATGTATGCATGCATTTATATCTATATAGATATGCAGATTATATATGTTTATATATGTATATTACCTACTGGCGATAGCCAGTGGGTATATATAGTTAGGATTTTTTCTCTATGGGATTTCTGAAAATTCTATGTCTAATAACTTTGGCGTTTGTGGACGGAATTGGCTGAAATTTTCAGGAAAATGGCACATTTTGTTTCTGTGCAGCCCCTGAAAATTTGGGGGGGGGTTCGTCAAGGGGGGCCGAGAAAAAAGGGGGGTCCCAAAACGCGTTTTGCCCATTCATTTTTCCATAGGGCGGTTGGACTCACTTTTAGCTCGAACGGCTGAATAGATTTACATGAAACTTGGCAAAATTGTAGATATGGTTTGCCCGACGTGCCTTTGCTATGTCTCAATATATGTGCTCCAGTGGATTTTGAGAAATGAACGTTTAAAAAAATATATATATCTGTGACAGCGGTCCGGTTAGCGCCCCGGTTTGCGTACCTGACGCGTAACGGAACTTCGCGAAGCGAAGCTGATTGGCTCTCCGGTGTCTGTCAACATTCTAAACAGTCCGGAGCGGCCGCCATCTTGTCTCTCGGTACGATCGAGAGACAAGATGTGGTGAAAAACGAAGGGGGAAATGAAGGAAAGGGGGCAAGGTAGACCACTCCTGACCCCCTAGGATTGATGAGGGGGATATTAAAGTGCCCCGCGGGGCAAAAAATATATATTTTTTTTTTTGCGATTTTACGCCGTAGAGGCGCGTCCCAGTACGCGAACCGGGCAGCTCACCGGGCAGCTCACCGGGCAGCTCACCGGGCAGCTAACCGGGCAGCTAACCGGCAGCGTAGCTGTCAACATTGTAAACAGTCCGGAGCGGCCGCCATCTTGTCTCTCGGTAGGTTCGAGAGACAAGATGTGGTGAAAAAAGAAGGGGGATATGAAGGAAAGGGGGCAAGGTAAACCCCTCCTCACCCCCTAGGATTGATGAGGGGGATATTAAAGTCCCCCGCGATTTTTCCCGGTAGAGGCGCTTCCCGGTACGCGAACCGGGCAGCTAACCGGCAGCGTAACGGGAGTCCGCCATCTTGTGTTTTTGGAGCGTCCGGTTCGCGTACCGGGTAGCGTCCCGGTAAGCGTAACAAGGGGAAAACCAAGAGAAACAGTAAAAAAAAAATTAAGGGAATAGATTTCCAGCAAACTTGGCAAAATTGTAGGGACTGTTTGTTTGATGTGCCTTTGCAAGGCCTCAAGATATGTGCACGTGTGGATTTTGTCTAATTAAGGTTAAAAAATATATATATATCTGTAAGCGTGCTCCGGCACGCTTACGTTACGGGTTTTGTTTGCGCTGCAGAGCCGATACGTCACGGTTATGCGACGCGCCATGAGGCGTCTCACGTGGCTACGTGATACGTCACGTAATAAAGAATATATTTTACAGCTATAGATATTAGCTTTTAAAAAACCAATGAAATTCACTGAAAAAACCATAGGTTATAGACCATATATAGTTAGGAATTTGCATTTACAAAACCTTGAAAATTCACTGAAAAAACCATAGGTTAGAGACCATATATAGTTAGCTGGACATTTTATTGACATAAAACCAATGAAATTCCATATATAGTTAGTTGCACTAACTATATATCGCACACCCGCAATCCACTGCTGATGATGTCACATATTACATCATTCATGACATGGTCAGTGACATCACTGATGACATCACTGATGACATCTCAAATGACATCACTGATGACATCACTGATGACATCTCAAATGACATCACTGATGACATCATGACACACCAATACCAGTTACTACATACGCACTCACTGATTCCTACGTCTACACACACATTCACTCATTCACCCATACAATCACTCATACATACAGTCACTCATTATTACAACACTATCATATGCACTCATACACCTATGCAGACACTCACACACTGCCACTCATCCATGGAGTTACTCACACACCTAGTCAGTCCTGTAAAGAATCAATCACACTTCCATTTCCTCATCTATACAGTTAAACACAGAACATCATACTTCAGTGACATCACTGATGACATCACTGATGACATCTCAAATGACATCACTGATGACATCTCAAATGACATCACTGATGACATCATGACACACCAATACCAGTTACTACATATAAACTCACTGATTCCTACGTCTACACACACATTCACTCATTCACCCATAGATCACTCATACATACAGTCACTCATTATTACAACACTATCATATGCACTCATACACCTAGTCAGTCCTGTGAAGAATCAATCACACTTCGATTTCCTCATCTATACAGTTAAACACAGAACACCATACTTTTCACACATATACTAACACTCTCTTATACAATCACTGATACAAGTACACATTGATATGCACAGAGTCACACACCTCCCAGCCAGCCACACACACACTCAGTCTTCCATACATCCACTCATTCTTCAATATGTAAAACATATTTAAACTTTACAAAAACACACAGACACTAGATGATGTCATTTGAGATGTCATCAGTGATGTCATCAGTGATGTCATCAGTGATGTCATTTGAGATGTCATCAGTGATGTCATCAGTGATGTCACTGACCATGTCATGAATGATGTAATATGTGACATCATCAGCAGTGGATTGCGGGTGTGCGATATATAGTTAGTGCAACTAACTATATATGGAATTTCATTGGTTTTATGTCAATAAAATGTCCAGCTAACTATATATGGTCTCTAACCTATGGTTTTTTCAGTGAATTTTCAAGGTTTTGTAAATGCAAATTCCTAACTATATATGGTCTATAACCTATGGTTTTTTCAGTGAATATATATATATATTCCCTGAAAAAACCATAGGTTATAGACCATATATAGTTAGGAATTTGCATTTACAAAACCTTATTTTACTCACACAAAACCATTGAAATTCCATATATAGTTAGTTGCACTAACTATATATCGCGCACCCGCAATCCACTGCTGATGATGTCACATATTACATCATACATGACATGGTCAGTGACATCACTGATGACATCACTGATGACATCTCAAATGACATCACTGATGACATCACTGATGACATCTCATTTGACATTACTGATCACATCACTGATGATATCATTCATGTGATAATACGATGAACCTCTTCAGACTCTAATATAACCTTAGATACAATCAGTGTAAACAGACATTCACAGACTGTCACTCATCCATGGAGTTACTCACACACCTAGTCAGTCATGCAAAGAATCAATCACACCTCCATTTCCTCAACTATACAGTTATACAAACTTTACTTGTTCAAACATATACTAACACATATTTACTCTCTTATACAATCCCTGATACAAGTTCATAATGATCCATACAGCCACTCACACATTCACTGGCTCTTATGCACAGTTATTTATATATGTCAACTCTCACATGTAAATGTATTGCGATTTATATAGCGCACGTATCACCCGAAGGCATCAAGGCGCTTGCCTTGGGAACCCGTCCTGGTATTCCCCTGTGAGATAACCCCAGCAGGGTATCCATAAGGTGAAAGCCAGGCATCCCGCCGCGAGGGGCCGTAGTGGAGATTAAGCAAGCTATTGCCCAGAGTCGCAGAGTGTGAACCCGTGAGTCGAGTAGGCACCGGAACGAGAATTATCGAGTCTGTGGAATTTTTGAGCCCAAGACCCACCGAGGTGGGGAATTGAACCAGGACCGATCTCAGCTTCCGGTCTGCCGCCTCTAACCCCTGAGCCACACTTCTCCACATGTACTGTGTTTTACATATGTACTTACTTTGACATGTAGCACTGAGATATCCATTCACTCACCAATACACTCATGCACACAGTCAACCGCCCATACAGCTGTTTCCACATGCACTTTTAAAACCATACATCTAGTGAATCAACTGCTCACACATCTATGCACAGAGTCATACACCTCCCAGCCACCCACACACACACTCAGTCTCCCATACAAATACTTGGGCAACCAATCAATAACCCATATAGTTACTCATATAGCTACTTATCAACACATGCAACAGTTTACAGAACAACAGACATAATGATGCACAAATTAAGACAGTTTAGTCACTAACCCATGCACTCAGTGAGACACATTTAATCACTCACTCATACAGTCAGTCATGCACCTACTAAATCCTTCATCCAGACACTTATACATCCACTCATTCTTCAATATGTAAGACATATTTTAACTTTACAGAAACATACAGTCACTGGATGTTGTCATCAGTAATGTAATCAGTGATGTCATTTGAGATGTCATCAGTGATGTCATCAGTGATGTCACTGACCATGTCATGAATGATGTAATATGTGATATCATCAGCAGTGGATTGCGGGTGCGCGATATATAGTTAGTGCAACTAACTATATATGGAATTTCAATGGTTTTGTGTGAGTAAAATAAGGTTTTGTAAATGCGAATTCCTAACTATATATGGTCTATAACCTATGGTTTTTTCAGTGAATTTTCAAGGTTTTGTAAATGCTAATTCCTAACTATATATGGTCTATAGATGAGTGCATCTGTGGGAGGCTATATGTGTGAGTGAGTGTGCATATGGCTGTGTTGGTGAGTTAAAGGATGTCCCAGTGGAATATGTGAGAGTAACTACATATGTAAAAGGCAGTATATGTGTGTGTTGGAGTGTATAAATGACTGTATATGAGAGTGAGTGATTGTGAGAGTGGCTGTATGGATGAGTGGGTGCTAGTGTCAGTGATTGAATAACAGAGTAAGTATGTGTAAGTAGCTGTATAAATATGTGAGGTGGTGTGTGTGTATAACTGTGTAGGTGAGTAAATGGCAGTGTGATTGACTCTTTGGGTGACTGACTAGGTGTGTGAGTAACTTTATTAGTGGGTGGCAGTGTGTGAGTCTCTGTATGGATGTATGAGTGCATATATCAGTAGCTGTATTGCTGACTGACTGCTTGTATGAGTGACTGTTTGGGTAAGTGAGTGGATGTCTGTTTAGACCTATGAATCAGTGAGTGGGTATGTACTAACTGGTATTGGTGTGTCTATTGTTTCGAGAATGGTAGTCTGTATTTTAGAGTGTGTGTATGAAAGGTTATATTAGGGTGAGAGGAGGTGCATCCAAGATTAAGTGGATGATGTCATCGGTAATGTCATCCGTGATGTCATTTGAGATGTCATCAGTGATGTCACTGACCATGTCATGTGTGATGTAATATGTGACATCATCAGCAATGCATTGCAGGGGCACAAGTTAGCTAGCTCAGCTAAATATAACAACTGAATATATTGGGGTTTTATATGAGTAAAATATCAACCCAACTATAAGGTCCCTGAAACCTGTGTTTTTTTCAGTGAATGTCTAAGGTTTATTAAATGCTAATTTCTAACTATAACATCCCTGAAACCTGCGTTTTTTTCAGTGAATTTCTAAGGTTTTTAAAATTCTGATTTCAACCTATAACGTTCCTGAAACCTGCGTTTTTTTCAGTGAATTTCTAAGGTTTTAAATATGCTAATTTCAAACTAAAACATCTTGAACCCTGCGTTTTTTCAGTGAATTTCTAAGGTTTTTTAAATGCTCATTACAAACTATGCCTACATAGGTACGACGTGTGCTGAAAAAGGAAGGAATGTGCAGAAAGAAGCAAGAGAAGTACAGAAGGAAGCAAGAGAAGTGCAGAAAGAGGAAGAAATGTGCAGAAAGAATCAAGAGAAGTGCAGAAAGAAGCAATAGAGGTGAAGAAAGAGGTCCACTTCAACTGTACCTTTCCACAGACTCATAAAAAGTAGCCTAATCACTAATCCTTCTCCCAAGATGTTTTAAACCTCACTTTTCTCTTAAATGTTCACTATTCCTCGACTGCTCAGAATGTTAGCCCTACCAAATGTAAAACAGCAATCCTAACCATATCACTGTTGTCATACCAAGTTGGTGAAGGTATGTATGCGTGTCTGTGCTTTTAACTAGTGACATATTATATAAAAATAAACATAAGAATACTTGAATACCTGTGTTTCAAACAGCATACTCTGTAAATGTATGTACAAAAAAGTGTATTTATTTATTTCTGCTCATAATATAATGCACATGGGGATTCAATGGCATATATTTAAGGGGCTCTATAACACCTACATACGTAAGACATGTCTGGCTGTGCAACCGAATGACAGAGCAGAACTGAGAAGATTTGATCACCTATAGGAGAAGCTACCCACTTTTTAAGCTACCATCTTCAGATGTACAACACATGTGAGAATACATGTACAAGTAGACATATACCTCAGTCACGTGAGTGTTGGGAATTCTCTTGTAAACCTCTCCTGTGTAATTTGCCAACATCCCTCTGGAAAATACTTTAATCATGTTGTATAATTAAGGCATCTTTGTTAGTAATCATGTGCATATAATGATTCTACAATTTGTATTTGTCAATGCTTGTTTGGTATTCTGGTGCTATGTATAAATTGTTTACACCATTGTCAGGGATCATGTGGAAATGTGAGAAATTGATGTACATAAACAGCGTTCATTATTCCATTTTCCCGCTCCTCTCCCTGTAAGCTCCATGAATACTGTAAAATATTGACCGCATCACTCTGCCAGTAAAAGCCCGCACCCATATGTACATGACCGCCATTTTAGGCACCCTGGCCTTTTTCCTGCTCATTAGAATCACCGGCTTCCCTTCTGCGCGTATCTGAACCCCCCTCCCTCTCTCGCATGCATAGATTATGAAACCCTCTCCCTCTGCGCGACCCTGCCCTGAAAGGCAAACCTCCTGCTTGACCCACGCAAACCCCCCCATTCCCTCTTGAAGAGGCATCCTTCGCCTTAGCTGACATAGCCCTCCCCAGCTGCACCTGACTGCCCCCGCTCTCTCATGTACGGGTCATAAGATCTCTCTCTCTCTATGAGACCCTGTCCCTGTGTCCACCCTGGCTCCCCCTCCCTTATCCTCACACGGGCAAGTCATACACCTTCTTCTTCTGCAAGACCCTGTCCTTGGGAGTCACGGCCGCGCCTGACCAGCACCTCCTCTCCTTTCATGAATAACCCCTCTGTTAGTAAACCCTCCCTCCGCGATTGACTGTCCACACAGGTCTGAGGTCATCGCCTAAGCCAGGGGATACTGTTTACTGCTTATTGTATGGAATCACTCCTCTTCAAAGGACCCACTATTGATCCTGGCCACCCCACCCCCTGGGCTATGATCAGGCGCACACATCCTAAAAGTTGGCGGAACACTCAGCTGCCTGATTACCCTCCCCTCTTATCAGCAGGTCAAGGGTCCCTATTGTGAACATATGTGGGGTAGGATTAACACGAGCATCATGGGGATGTCCTTTCCGTGTTTCACAATGTCATGATTGTAATGCTAAGTGTTCTGTAAAGTATAAAAGACGACGTTGCAGCTCACTTGTTAGAGCACCTCCCGAAAGACACTGTGTTTCGTGTCCGAAATGACAGGCTCTCCTCATGAGTAATAAATCCTGTTCTTGTTACTCCGGCTTCCAGCGCCCGTCTCTTTATTTTGGTAACTATTCAGAATGGGAACTAAGAGGCGACTTGCGCCAGCCATCCGGGCATCGATACTAGTATGGACCCACGTTTTACAATCACGCTTAGAACAAGACGTGAGAAACGTAACAACCACACCCTGTTTTCCCTATAAATAGCCACACCCTTCACGTAGCGGTGCTTGGCTTTTTAGGTCGAGCTAGAGTTGAGCATGCGTAGCATGCGGTCTAGCTCGACAACTATTGTTTTCAGTTTCCTGGGAATCTGAGACAGGAGATGGGCATGAGCGCCGATTGCACCTCGTGGGCGCGCACGCCCATGCCGGCGCCGTGCACATCCCCTGCCTCAGATTGCCAGGAAGCCGAGAACACATATACACACACACGCGCACACACACACACCACACACACACACGCCCGCACATCCCCCCCTCACGTGCACACACACAGCCACGCACACAAACAGCCCCACTCTCCCCCACTCACTGGGTGTCTCAGGCTGCTCTTGTCCCACGGTGGTGGCGGCATTACACACGGACACATTCATTTTTTGGTAGGCACCGGGTGATTAAACGACTTGCCCAGAATTACAGGATGTAGAGCAGACGCACTACGCCGCATTCAACGTCTCTCTAGCACAACAAGGATTTCCTGGAAGTCCGCCTTACGTCACAGAACCTACTCGCTCTCCCATTGGGCGTCCTTTCTGTCACGTGACATTGTTCAAGACCTATCCTTAGCACCTTAGCCCTGTTCTCGTAGGACGGTAGTTGGACAGCGAAGCCCGGGCGGCGCTGTGACCACTGCACGGCATGGAGACTTCTCTTCCCCACCTCGCTCAGGGCGGCCCCTTTCCCTCACTCCCCCCGTCCCCAAAACGGAGTACTGGTTGGGAGAGAGGAGGCATTATCCCACCCTGGCCAAGAGCGTAGTGGGATGAATGGCTCCTTTGGAACCTTGGGAAGGGAAGTTAGTGGTACCGGGGTGCTGAAGTGCGTGTACATGTGCATGCGTAGTCTCTTTTTCCTGCTGTATTGCACCGTTTGCTCCTCTTGTATTTTGTTTGCTGACGATTGTCACTTTTGCCTCATGTAATGTAACATTTGCTTTTGCAATGTGTTCGCTTGTAATGTTCTCGTGTTCATTAATGTATTTGAATGTAGTGCAGACCTCATCCAAACGTGTTAGTGTGCTTTACAATAAAAATGCACCATTACATAATGTACAAATAAACGGAGTCCTTATGTAATATATCTGGTACGATTGTAAAGCGCTCTGAAAACTTCAGGTAAAGTCCGCGCTTTATAAAAACGCATTAATAAATATTGTTGCAAATGCGCAAAAATCGTTACACTCTGCTTGTTATCTAACGGAGGCTGTAGAGATGGTTCGTGTTTTTGGAGTCTGGGCCAGGTATGGCAGGCTCGAAGCACCTGGAAGGTGTAAATCAGAGGCAGGGTAAACATTTTTTTTCTAAAGCGCTCAGAAATCTTAGCGCTTCCATGTAACACTATTGCGTGTTGTTTAGTTTGCAAAAGAATCTGTGGAAATCGCAACTAGTCGTAAATAACGGCCTCCTATTGGAAGATGCAAATCTTACATAACAAGAACGTAATACGAAGTGTTTTACAGTTGGCAAAAGGGTTCAGAAAATTACACGGGTCCCCGTTGTATTCCGATCATGGGCTTGACGGTCGTGGGTTCGAATGCCAGTATCACCCACTCCCTCTGCCGACTTCCGTAAATGACTTGCCTTTAAATATGGAAATAATGACGCGCTGTTTGCAGCTCAAACGGAATAGTGCTCCGAACGGCTGTATGCAGTGCTATAAAAGACAAGTTATTGTTCAGATTCGTAGTGAACCATTCAATTCGCAGTGATGAGATCTGCGCGTCAATGTATCTCACTTTGCCAGGGAAGTTTCCAGGCACTAAGCATAGTGGATAAATGAAAACATCTGTATACTGCCCTGACAGGAAACGATCCCTATGTTCTATTCATTGGAGCGACTGCGGGTTAATAGGTGTGACGTCATAAATACGTCACTCAGTTCATTTAGACATGTTGGCGCCAAAAGCTTTGTGCACTAGCGCCATGGGAATACTGCAATCTAGCGCTCAACGTGGCCGGACAGCTGTGTTTCATACTCTCGAGCACAGACCCTATGCACAAACACAGGGGCAACCCTGACACCCAAAAGCTCACTTACGTACATTTGTAGTAAAACCATACATTTTTAAGGTAGTAAACATTTTACTAACTTACATGCACACATCTAATACATTTTGGGGCATATTTACTAACATTACACGCAACGCAGGGCCGCAAGCAAAGTTACTGCGCTGCGTGAAACAGAGAAATGTTGGCACATCTACAAAGATATTGTGCATTTCTGCTGCCTCCTAGCGCTGCCTCGCACCAATGCATGCGCCCTTGCACCACACAGAGCCACACACACAACCACAGCCACACAACCATACAACCACACAAACAACCACAGACAGCCACACAACCACACACAACCACACACACAACCACAGACACACACAACACACACACCCACAACCACACACACACACACACAACAACACACACAGCCACACACACACTACCACCACACACACACACACAACCACACACACACTACCACAACCACACACGCACTACCACCACACACACAGACAACCACAACCACACACACTCCCACACCCACACAACCACACACAACCACACACACAAACACAACACACAACCACAACCACACACAACCACAACACATACAACCACACACAACACCATACACACAACCACATGCACAAGCACCAGCACACACAATCACACAAGCACACACAACCACACACACATACAACCACACACACAACCACAAACACAAAACACACACAACCACACACACACAACCACACACACAACCACAACCACACACACAACCACATATACAACCACACACACACAACCACACACTCACAATCACACACACAATCACACACAACACCATACACACAACCACATGCACAAGCACCAGCACACACAATCACACAAGCACACACAACCACACACACATACAACCACACACACAACCACAAACACAACACACACACAACCACACACACACAACCACACACACAACCACAACCACACACACAACCACATATACAACCACACACACACAACCACACACTCACAATCACACACACAATCACACACACAACCACACTCACACAATCACACACACACAACCACACACAAACAAACACACTCAACTACACACACAACCACACACACAGCCAGACAGTCAGTGCACGCTTTCAACAGGCACAGACATCATCAGTCGTCAGTGCACGCTTTCACCGGGGACAAACACCACCAGCCGCCAGTGCACGCTTTCACCGGGCACAAACACCACCAGCCGTCAGTGCATGCTTGCACTGGCACACACCACCAGACATCAGTGCATGCTTTCACCAGGCACACACACACCACCAGCCGTCAGTGCACGCTTTCACCAGGCCCACACACATCACCAGGCCCACACACACCACCAGCCGTCAGTGCACGCTTTCACCAGGCACACACACCACCAGCCATCAGTGCACGCTTTCACCAGGCACACACACCACCAGCCATCAGTGCACGCTTCCACCTGGCACACACACCATCAGCCGGCAGTGCACACTTCCACCAGGCATACACACCATCAGCCATCAGTGCACAATTTCTACAGGCACACCCACCACCAGCTATCAGTGCACACATCAATTGTTAACGCATCCACAATTAACTATTGTAGCAATCGCAGTATGGCGCACTTTGCTTTTAAACATATTCATCTAAAGCGCAGCAAGCCACCAATGCTACAAAAATAAATACACATTTTTTTTACCTACAATTTATAGACTTTTGTTGCAATTAGTGTTGCAATATTAAGCAATGCCAATAGATCAAACTTAATTAATGCGAGACCTATTGCATTGCAAATGCTTGTTACTTCTGTAATCGTGTAAGAAGGAAGACCAGCGCTGCCAAGACCCATGAGAAGAAGAGCATTGCCGAGACCCATGAGGAGAAGAGCATTGGAAGTAATTGAGCCGATATCATCCTCGAGAGCAAGCTAAGTGGAAAGAGAATGCCCTTTGTAGTTTAAAGCATTTTTTTAAATAACGCACAGTTTTCAAGAAAAGCCCTGCACATTAAAGTGCGTAGTTCAAAAAGGAAACTCTGTACTTTTATCGTGCATTTGACACCTGGAAGTGAATGGAGCCAGGATTAATGTGCCCTTGACACAATCCAAAGAAGTAAAGGTCACCAAACATTTCGGAGTGTTTAGTTTGAATGGGATTTGTTCCAAGACTGAGTGAATTTGGCTTTGGCAGTGCTCTTTAACTACGTGTTTAATTCCTGGTGAAATTTTAGTGACACAAGGTCAAGTTATAGCAAAGAAAACCATGGCACAATATTTACTGTGTTTATTTGCTGGCAAAACAAACTCAGACTATGATTATGTGAAGCTCCTGAAAAAAGGATTCTCATTATTTCTAATTCTGTGAATATTTGAAATCTTCAACTACGTGTAGACTTATTGATGTTTAGGAAAATTCCTTAAGTGTTCAATGAGTTTAATTTAAAGAGGGTATTTACCAAGGGTGTTGAAAATCAATGCACATATTCATTATATTTTGTATTCCTTCGATAATTGTAAGCCATTAAAGAATTAAGCGTGATTCATCACCACAGCCATTCTAAAAGAATAGAGAGACTAATGGTACAACAATAGTCATAATAAGGTATTTTCTAGTGTAGATCTGATTTTACTTAGATGTTATTCGAATTATTCTGACGTTTAATTTCAGTTCACTTGTTGTTTGCAGAAAGAAGATACAACACCACACCTGCACCTAAGAACTCGGATCCTGGCAGGTCCAGGTGGCAGATAATTGCGGTGTCTTTTATTTTCTCTCTCTTGTCGTCCCAATCCCCTTCCCTTTTGGAATAATTACCAAGCCTGCTATTCTTCCAGTAGCCTTGAGAATTGTTCCAAGAGGATTGAGGAATCAGCATCGCCCCTGCAAATCTTCCTGGACATTCAGGTGAGCGGCTGGAGTCTCATCTGACATAAAGCCAAGCCACAAAAACACTATTTGCCTGGGCGATGGATATCCCTGCTATTGAGAATCCATCCGTTCAAGAATTGGCTAAGGCTTTTGAGGCCTTACAGCATGAGGTGACAGTATTAAAACAAACTAACCATCACCTACAGAGTGAATTACAGCGTTACAAACCAAGAGAATTACCTTGGGATGATGGTTCAGTTCAACCCAAACAGATTATTCATGCACCACGTTTTCAGTATACACTCAATTCTTCAGACACATCTACTTCCAGTAGTCAACCAGTAACCATTTCTGTCTCACCTCCAACTCCTGTTGCCTTAGCCCCACCAGAATGCTTTTTTGGAGATCAAGCAAAATTTCATATATTTATGAATCAGTGTCAATTACACTTTTTGTGTCGTCCATCAGCATTTCCTGATGATACTACTAAGGTAGCGTTTATTCTTTCTTATTTGGGGGGCACTGCCGCTACTTAGTCCATTCCTTATGTGGATCCAGATAATCTTATTCTACACAATTTTCAACGTTTTAAGGACACTTTTCAGAAACTCTTTGCTAGGCATCGCTTTGTGCAGGCAAGCGATAACGAATTGTTAAATCTTAAACAGGGAAAACAAGATCTATTGTCCTATATAACCACTTTTAATAGACTTCTCGCTGAAACAGAATGGCCAGAAGAAAAGAGGACTTCATTGTTTGACGGAGGTCTTTGAGACGAATTAAAGGATGTAATAGCCCAAATAGTGGATCCACCTACAGATTGCACAGAATTCATTGATTTGGTGGTCCGTCTCGATCACCGATTAGGTGAACGACAGGGAGAAAAGACTCGGGGAGACCTAACCAGAGTTGTAGTATTAAAAAACGAGAAGAAAGACTCTACCTTGTCCGACTCTTCTCAGCCAATGCAAATTGGAGGAATCAGGGGACCCTTGTCAAAAGAGGAGAAGGATCGGAGGCGTCGACTTCATCTATGTTTATATTGTGGTCGAGCTGGGCATTTTGCTAAGGAATGTTCAGTTAAAAATACTAATCGTAAGGCAATTTGCCTCACTGAAACTTCTCAAACCTTCCCAAAAGATTCCCAGTCGGAAAACTTCTTAGCCCGATAAGGTCTGAGACCTCCTTATCAACCACTTCGAGCGACATGGTCTCGTATCTGGCGGATGTTATAACAGCCGCTCTGCGTCATATGACTCTAATTGTGACCCTACTTTTTTTAAACCAAATCCGGAAAGTAAAACCAATTCTATTGGATTCAGGGGCTACCGGAAATTTCCTAGATATCAGATTGGCTAACACCTTGAATATTCCTACAGTTAAAAAAGATATCCTGAACCTGTGAGAGCTGTAGATGGCTCAGAACTGTAATCTGGTCTAATTCTCCATCAAACTGCTCCCATGACTATGATCTGTGCAGATGGGCATTCGGAACAGATTCAGTTTGACTTAATTGACACGCCTGTGTTTGGAGCTATTTTAGGTATTCCTTGGCTACAAACACATAACCCCAAAATTTATTGGGTTAAATGTACAATCAGCTTAGACTCAACACATTGTTGGCACCATTGTTATTCAAATAGACTTCAACCTGTAATGCCCTTGCATTGTGCTTTCACAGAGTCAATCGAACCCTTGCAAACAGTCTCTATACCTGTTCAATACAATGATTTCCAAGATGTCTTTTCTGAGACACAGGCTACTCAATTACCGCCCCACCGGTCTTACGACTGTCGTATAGATCTGGTGCCTGGAGCCACCCTGCCTTGTAGTCGGGTTTATTCTCTTTCTGAACCAGAAACCTTGTATTTGAAAGAATACCTTGATGACTTGCTTTTGAAAGGATTTAAACAACAGTCCACTTGAGTTGTCCACTTTTCTTCGTCCCTAAGAAGAACAAAGAATTGCGCGCTTGTATCGATTACCGCGCACTTCACAAAGTGACAGTGAAAAATAGGTACCCTCTTCCTTTCATCCCGGTACTATTAGATCAGGTACAGAAATCGACCATTTTTACAAAACTAGACTTAAGAGATGCTTATCACCTAATAAGAGTTAAAGCCGGAGATGAGTGGAAGACTGCCTTCCGGACTAAATTCGGTCTATTCAAGTACACAGTCATGCCCTTTGGACTGTGTAACGCTCCTGCAGCATTTCAATTCTTTATTAATGAGGTTCTACAAGACTTTTTAGATGCTTTTGTCATCTGTTATGTTGATGACATCCTAATTTTTTCATCTTCAACTGAGGAACAGATCGGTCATGTCAGGGCGGTCCTGCAAAGGATGCGGGAACACCATTTAAGTGCCAAACTTGAAAAATGCGTCTTTAATGCTACCAACATTGAGTTCTTGGGCCATGTCATTTCCCCCAAAGGTATTTCCATGGACACTTCCAAGGTCCAAGCCATATTGAATTGGAACTCCTCAGGTTCTGTAAAAGACATCCAACGATTCCTGTGGTTTGCTAATTTCTATCGACGCTTCATTCCTCAGTTCTCTTCCATTGTGTCTCCCATCACTTATTTGTTAAAAAAAAGGAGTTAAGTTTGAATGGTCCACAGAAGCAGAGCAAGCTTTTCAGATTCTGAAAAAGCTTTTACTGAAGCACCAATCCTACATCATCCAGATTCCCCTCAACAATTTTTTGTGGAAGCTGATGCTTCGCAGGTGGCTGTTGGAAGGGTTCTTTCTCAAAGAGATCCTGATTCAGGTCACCTTTATCCAGTAGCCTTTTTCTCCCAAAAACTTTTGGCTGCTGAACAGAATTATACAGTTGCCGAGCGGGAACTCTTGGCAATTAAACTGGTCTTTCAAGAATGGCGACACTGTTTGTTAGGGGCTCGTCATACGATCACAATTTATTCTGATCATCGTAATCTTCAGTTTTATCAAAACGTTAAGGCCTTAACTCCACGACAATTAAGATGGCTGTTGTTTTTTAATGAATTCGACTTTATTATCACTTATAGACCCGGAAAAGAATAACAGAAAGCTGACACCCTGTCACGTTTAAATTATCCAAATGCAGATAAAAAAACTGGATCTGCTGATCCAATTATTCCAGAACATAAGGTCATTGCTTTGTGTGATTCCAAGACATTCCTGTCACCTTACGACAGGCATTACTTACTGCATTATTTCCTCCTGATACCTATAAAAGGGGGATTTGGTATACTTTAAAGATAAGTTATTTGTTCCCAGAGAATCCTTACAACAAACAGTATTACACTGGAACCATGATTCTGCCCTAGCTGGTCACCCAGGTTGTAAAAAGACCTTGGAAATGTGAAGGAACATTTTGGTGGCCAACACTGTCAACAGATGTTGAAAGGTACGTACAATCCTGTCCCACCTGTATCCAAGCCAAATCATCACATGTTGCACCCGCTGGTTTGTTACAACCCATGCCTATACCGCCCATGCCTTGGCATACCATCAGTATGGATTTTGTCACTGATTTACCAACATCAAATGGGTATTCCATTATTTGGGTAGTAATAGACTATTTAACCAAAATGGCTCATTTCCATCCCTTAAGAAAAATGCCCTCAGCTAAAGAACTAACCACATTATTCATACAGCACATTGTCAGAGAACACAGCCTGCCGACCATCATAATTTCTGATAGGGACCCCCAATTCGTTTCCAGGTTTTGGCAAACCTTTTGCTCATCTTTAAAAATTGATTGCCATCTATCCTCTGCTTATCATCCACAAACCGATGGGCAGACTGAACGATTAAACCAAACTATGGAGCAAACCTTACGTTGTCTAATGTCTACCTGGACCACCGAATGGGAGAAAGCATTGCCTGTAGTAGAATTTGTGTACAATAACTCCAAACACTCTGCTACTGGGGTATCTCCCTTTTTCCGTCTATTAGGCTATCATCCTCGCATGCTGCCAATAGACGCACCAGTACATTCTAGAATACCAGCCGTACAAGAGCATCACAATAACTTGCTAAATATACAACTCCAAACACGACAGCATCTGCAGTCTTACCAAGAGCAAATGAAAATACAGGCAGATAAACATAGGCGACTTGCTCCCTCTTATGTAGTAGGAGAGAGAGTATGGCTTTCAAGCAAGAATTTAAGATTGAGTGGTTCCAAAAAATTACATCCAAGATATCTTGGTCCTTTTCCTGTTAAACGTCTAATCAATCCAGTAACCATTGAGTTGCACCTTCCAGCAGACTTCCAGGTACACCCTGTGTTTCACGAATCTTTGTTAAAACCATTCTCTGATGATATCCGAGATGGTCCTCCGCCCCCTCCTATAAAGGTCCAAGACAATTGGGAGTTTGAAGTAGCTAAGATACTAGATTCTTATCGAATTAGAGGGAAATTGTATTATCTTCTGGCCTGGAAAGGGTATGGACCAGAGAAAAATTCATGGGAACCAGCATCCTCAGTCCATGACCCACGACTTGTGAGAACGTTTCACCAACAGAATCCCTCTAAACCACGCCCTGTGCCAGTATCTTTAAGGGGGAGGACTGTTAGGAATTCTCTTGTAAACCTCTCCTGTGCAATTTGCCAACATCCCTCTGGAAAATACTTTAATCATGTTGTATAATTAAGGAATCTTTGTTAGTAATCATGTGCATATAATGATTCTACAATTTGTATTTGTCAATGCTTGTTTGGTATTCTGGTGCTATGTATAAATTGTTTACACCGTTGTCAGGGATCACGCTTAGAACAAGACGTGAGAAACGTAACAACCACACCCTGCTTTCCCTATAAATAGCCACACCCTTCACGTAGCGGTGCTTGGCTTTTTACTTCTATCATCGTGTAAGAAGGAAGACCAGCGCTGCCAAGACCCATGAGAAGAAGAGCATTGCCGAGACCAATGAGGAGAAGAGCATTGGAAGTCATTGAGCCGATGTCATCGTCGAGAGCAAGCTAAGTGGAAAGAGACTGCGCTCTGTAGTTTAAAGCATTTTTTGAAATAACGCACAGTTTTCAAGAAAAGCCCTGCACATTAAAAGTGCTTGTGATGTTCAAAGAGTTCATTTGACATTACTCATAGTTCAAAAAGTAAACTCTGTATTTCTATTGTGCATTTGACATTTGGAAGTGAATGGAGCCAGGATTAATGTGCCCTTGACACAATCGAAGGAAGTAAAGGTCACCAAACATTTCGGAGTGTTTAGCTTGAATGGGATTTGTTCCAAGAATAAGTGAATTTGACTTTGGCAGTGCTATTTGACTGCATGTTTAATTACTGGTGAAATTTTAGTGACAAAAGGTCATGTTATAGCACAATAAACCTTGGCACAATATTTACTGTGTTTATTTGCTGGTAAAACAAACTCAGACTATGAATATGTGAGGCTCCTGACAAAAAGGATTCTCATTATTTCTAATTCTGTGAATATTTGAAATCTTCAACGTGTAGACTTATTGATGTTTAGGTAAATTCCTTAAGTGTTCAATGAGTTTAATTTAAAGAGAGTATTTACCAAGGGTGTTGAAAATCAATGCACATATTCATTATATTTTGTATTCCTTAGATAATTGTAAGCCATTAAAGAATTAGGCGTGAATCATCACCACAGCCATTTTAAAAGAATAGAGAGACTAATGGTACAACAATAGTCATAATAAGGTATTTTCTAGTGTAGATCTGATTTTACTTAGATGTTATTCACATTATTCTGACGTTTAATTTCAGTTCATTTGTTGTTTGCAGAAATAAGATACAACACCACACCTGCACCTAAGAACTCGGATCCTGGCAGGTCCAGGTGGCAGATAATTGCGGTGTCTTTTATTTTCTCTCTCTTGTCGTCCCAATCCCCTTCCCTTTTGGAATAATTGCCACGCCCGCTGTTCTTCCAGTAGCCTTGAGAATTGTTCCAAGAGGATTGAGGAATCAGCATTCCCCCTGCAAATCTTCCTGGACATTCAGGTGAGTGGCTGGAGTCTCATCTGGCAGTGAGCAAGCAGACCTTTAAACTTGACAGCTTGCACTTCCCATCTGAGTACAGAAAGATGGCAAGAGAAGTACAGAAACAGGCAAGAGAGGTACAGTAAAAAGAAGAGAGGTGCAGAAAGAGTAAGACATGTGCAGAAAGAGACAAGGGAAGTGCATAACGATGAAAGAGAAGTGCAAAAAGACAGAAGAGAAGTGCAGAAAGAAGCAAGAGAGATGCACGAAGAAGCAAGAGAGGTACAGAAGAGGAAGTAAGGTGCAGAAAGAGGCAAGAGAGGTGCAGAAAGAGTAAGAAAGGCGCAGAAAGAGGAAGAACAGTTCAGAAAGAGGCAAGAGAGGTACAGAAAGAGATAAGAGAAATACAGAAAGAAGCAATAGAGTTGGCAAAAGAAGCAAGAAAGGTGCAGAAAGAAGCAAGAGAGGCACAGAAAGAAGAAGGAGGGATGCAGAATGAAGCAAGAGAGGTACAGAAAGAAGCAAGAGAAGTGCAGAATGAAGCAAGCAAGTGCAGAAAGAGGCAAGAAAAATACAGAACGAGGCAGAAAGAGGCAAAAGAGGTACAGGAACAGGCAAGCGAGGTACAATGAAGAGGGAAAAGGGTTGCAGAAAGAGGCAACAGGATGCAGAAAGAAGCAAGCTAGGTGCAGAAAGAAGTAAGAGAAGTACAGAAAGAAGTAACAACAATTCATAAAGAGGCAAGAGAAGTACAGAAAGAGGCAAGAGGAGTGATGAAAAAGGCAGAGAGGTGCAGAAAGTGGGAAGAGGGGTATAGAAATGGGCAAGAGATGTGCAGAAAGCAGAAGCAGTGGTGTAGAAAGCAGCCAGTGAGGTCCAGAAAGAGGCAAGAAATGTGCAGAAACAGGCAAAAGAGGT
The DNA here is from genome assembly GCF_964263255.1 of Lissotriton vulgaris. Taxonomy (NCBI): domain Eukaryota; kingdom Metazoa; phylum Chordata; class Amphibia; order Caudata; family Salamandridae; genus Lissotriton; species Lissotriton vulgaris. The sequence goes on along the minus strand of NC_141698.1, from coordinate 322,379,756 downwards.
GCAGAGACAGGCAAGAGAGGTACAGAAAGAGGGAAAGGAGTACAGAAAGAGGCAAGCGGGGTACAGAAGAAGCAATAGAGGTGCATAAACAAGCAGGAGAAGTACAGAGAGGAGCAACAGAGTTGCAAAACATTGTAAGAAAAGTACAGAAAGAGGAAAGAAAAGTGATGAGAAAGGTAAGAGAGGTTCAGAAAGATGGGAAGAGGGGTACATGAAGATGCATGAGGGGTTCAGAATAAAGCAAGAGATGTACAGAGAGAAGCAAATGAAGTACAGAAAGAAGCACAATGGGTATAGAAAGAGACAAGAGAAGTACAGGAAGAAGCAACAAAAAAGCAGAAAGGGGCAAGAGGGGTACATAAAGAAAGAAGACGGTGCAGAAAGAGTCAAGAGGGGTGCATAAAGAAGCAAGAGGTGCAGAAAGAAGAAAAAGAAGTGCAGAAAGAATTAACAGAAGGGCAGAAAGGCATGAGAAATGCAGAAAGAGGCAAGAGAAGTGCAGAAAGAAGCAATAGAGGTGCAGAAAGAAAAAAGAGAAGTGCAGAAAGAGGTAAAAGAGGTGCAGAGAGAGGCAAGAGAGGTAAATAAGGAGGGAAGAGGGAACAGAAAGAGGCAAGAGGGTGCAGAAAGAAGCAAGAGAGTTGTAGAAAGAGGGAAGAGGGATGCAGAAACAGGCAACAGAAGTGCAGAAAGAGTGAAGATGGGTACAGAAAGAACCAAGACAGGTGCAGAAAGAAGCAAAAGAGGTGCAGAAAGAGGCAAGAAGGGTGCAGAAAGGAGCAAGAGAGGTACAGAAGGAGGACGAAAGGTGCAGAAAGAGGAAGAAAGGTACAGAAAGAGGCAAGAGAGGTACAGAAAGAGACAAGAGAAGTACAGAAAGAAGCAATAGAGTTGGCAAAAGAAGCAAGAGGGATGCAGAAAGAAGCAAGAGAGGTGCAGAAAGAAGCAAGAGAAGTACAGAAACAAGTAACAACAATTCATAAAGAGGCAAGAGAAGTACAGAAAGAGGCAAGAGGAGTGATGAAAAAGGCAAGAGATATGCAGAAAGAGGGAAGAGGGGTATAGAAATGGGCATGAGAGGTGCAGAAAGCAGCAGCAGAGGTGTAGAAAGCAGCCAGTGAGGTGAATAAAGAGGCAAGAAATGTGCAGAAACAGGCAAAATAGGTGCACAGACAAGCAAGAGAGGGCAAGAAAGAGCAAAAGGAGTGCAGAAAGAGGCAAGAGGGGTACAGAAGAAGCAATAGAGGTGCCTAAAGAAGCAGGAGAAGTACAGAAAGGAGCAACAGAGTTGCAAAAAGAGGCAAGAAAAGTACAGAAAGAGGCAGGAGAGGTGATGAGAAAGGTAAGAGAGGTTCAGAAAGATGGGAAGAGGGGTACAGGAAGATGCAAGAGGGGTGCAGAATAAAGCAAGAGAGGTACAGAAAGAAGCAAAAGAAGTACAGGTAGAAGCAAAATGGGTATAGAAAGAGACAAGAGAAGTACAGGAAGAAGCAACAAAGAAGCGGAACGAGGCAAGAGGGGTACAGAAATAAAGAAGACGGTGCAGAAAGAGTCAAGAGGGGTGCACAAACAAGCAAGAGGTGCAGGAAGAAGAAAGAGAAGTGCAGAAAGAAGCAACAGAAGGGCAGAAAGGCAAGAGAAGTGCAGAAAGAGGCAAGATAAGTGCATAGAGGTAAGAGAAGTACAGAGAGAGGCAAGAGAGGTACAAAAAGAGGGAAGAAGGGAACAGAAAGAGGCAAGAGGGTGCATAAAGAAGCAAGAGAGGTGTAGAAAGACGGAAGAGGGATGCAGAAACAGGCAACAGAAGTTCAGAAAGAGTGAAGAGGGGTACAGAAAGAACTAAAACAGGTGCAGAAAGAGGCAAAAGAGGTACAGAAAGAGGCAAGAAGGGTACAGAAAGGAGCAAGAGAGGTACAGAAAGAAGCAAAATAAGTGCATAAAGAAGCAAAAGAAGTGCATAAAGAAGCAAATGAGATACATAAAGAGGTAAGAGAAGTGCTGAAAGAGGCAAAATAGGTACAGAAACAGGTAAGAGGGGTGCAGAAAGAGGGAGAAGGAGTGCAGAAAGATGCAAAAGGGGTGCAGAAAGAAGCAAAAGACGTGCATAAAAAAGCATGAGAAGTACAGAAAGAAGCAACATATGTGCAGAAAGAGATTACAGAAGTGTAGAAAGAGGCAAGAGCGATGCAGAAAGAGGCAAGAGAGGTGCAGAAACATGGCAGACGGTTGCAGAAAGAGGTAAGAGGGATGCAGAAAGGAGAAAGGGAAGTACAGAAAGAGACAAGAGATGTTCAGACAGAGGTAAGAGAGGTATGAAAGAGGGACGAAGGGTACAGCAAGGGATAAGAGGAGTGCAGAATGAAGCAAGAGAAGTTCAGAAATAACCAGTAGAGGTGCAGAAAGAGGCAAGAGAAGTACAGAAAGAGGCAACAGAAGTGCAGAAAGAGGCCTACTTCGACTGCACCTTTCCACAGACTCATACAAAGTAGCCTAATCACTAATCCTTCCCCCAAGATGTCTTAAACCTCACTTTTCTCTTGAAGGTTCACTATTCATCAACTGCTCAGAATGTTAGACCTACCCAATGTAAAACAGCAATCTTAATGATATCACTGTTGTAAGTCTCACCAAGTTTGTGAAGGCATGCATGCGTGTGTCTGTGCTTTTATCTAGTGACATGTTACATAAAAGTAAACATTCAAACACTTAAATGCCTGCGATTCAAACAGCATACTCTGTAAATGTGTGCACAAGAATGTATATGTATTTCTTTCTGCTCATACTACATGGTACATGGGTGTTCAATAGTATATTTGAGGGGCTCTATAATGACCGACATACGTAAGACATGTCTGCCTGTGCAACCAAATGACAGAGCAGAATTGGGAAGATATGAAGACCTATAGGAGAAGCTACCAGCTTTTTAAGCTACAATCTTCAGATGCATAACATATGTGAGAAAACATGAACAAATAGACGTATACCTCAGTCACAAGAGCATACAGACCTATAAACTCGGCAGCTTGCACTTCGCATTTGACTACAGAAAGAGGCGAGAGAAGTACAGAAAAGGTAAGAAGAGCGCAGAAAAAACAAGAGAGGTGCAGAAAGAGACAAGAGAAGTGCAGAAAGAAGCAAGAGAACTGCAGATAGAGGAAGAAAGGTACAGACAAAAGCAAGAGATGTGTGGAAAGAAGAAAGTGAGGTACAGAAAGAGGCTTGAGAGGTGATGACAGAAGCTAGGGAGGTGCAGAAAGAAGCAAGCGAGGTGCAGAAAGAGCCATGAGAGGTGCAGAAAGAGGAAGAAAGGTGCAGAAAGATACAGAGAGAGGCAAGAGAGGTACAGAAATAGACAAGAGAAGTACAGAAAGAAGCAATAGAGTTGGAGAAAGAAGCAAGTGAAGTGCAGAAAGAGGCAAAAGAGGTGCGGAAAGAGGGAAGAGGGGTGCAGAAAGTGGGTAGAGTGGTGCAGAAAGAGGCGAGAGGGTGCAGAAAGAAGTGAGAGAGGTGCAGAAAGAAACAAGAGAAGTGCAAAAAAAAACAACAGAGGTGCAGAAAGCGGCAGGAGGGAAGCAGAAAGAGGCAAGAGTAGTGCAAAAAGAAGCAACAAAGGTGCAGAAGAGGCAAGATAACTGCAGAAAGAGGCAAGAGAGGTGCAAAAACAGACAAGAGAGGTGAAGAAAGAGGGAACAGTGCTACAGAAAGAGGCAAGAGGGGTGCAGAAAGAAGCAAGAGAACTGTAGAAAGAGGAAGAAAGGTGCAGAAGAAGAAGATGGCATAGACATAAGCAGGAGTACAGATAGAAGCAAGACAAGTATAAAAAGAGGGAGGCAAGTGGGATGTAGAAAGAGGCAAGAGAGGTACAGAAAGAGGCAAGGGGGGTGCAGAAAGAGGTAATAGAGGTACAGAAAGAAGAAGAAAGGTACAGAAAGAGGAATAAAAGTGCAGAAAGAAGCAACAGAGTTGCCAATAGAGGTTCAGAAGGAGGTAAGAGAGGTACAGAGAGTGGGAAGATAGGTGAAGAAAGAGGCAAGAGGGATACAGGAAGAAGCAAAAGGGATACAGAGGCAAGAAACGTGCAGAAACAAGCAACAGAGGTGATGAAAGAGGCAAGAGATGCGCTGAAAGAGGAAAAGTTTTGCAGAAAAATTCAAGATGTATGAACAAAGAAACAAACTAGGTGCATAATGAAGCAAGAGAAGTGCAGAAAGAAGAAATAGATGTGCAGAAAGAGACAAGAGAGGTACACAAAGAGACAAGAGGGGTGCAAAAAGAAGCAAGAGAGGTGCAGAAAAAAGCAGTAAGAAGCAAGAGAGGTGCAGTAAGAGGCAAGAAAAGTGCAGAAAGAGGCAAAAGATGTGCAGAAAGAGCAAAGAGGTTGCAGCAAGAATCTAGAGAAGTACAGAAATGTGCAACAGAGGTGCAGAAAGAGGCAAAAGATATGCATAAAGAGAAAGAAATGCACAGAAAGAGGCAAGAGTGGCATAGAAAGAAGCAAGAGAGGTGCAGAAAGAAGCAGGAGAACAGCAGAAAGTGGAAGAAAGGTGCAGAAAGAGGCAAGAAAGGTACAAAAAGAAGCAAGAGAATGCAGAAAGAAGCAAGTGAGGTGCAGAAAGAGGGAAGAAAGGTGCAGAAAGAGGCTAGAGGGGTACAGAAAGTGGCAAGAGAGGCACAGAAAGAGGCAGGAGGTGTGCAGAAAGAGGCAACAGAGGTGTGGAAAGAAGCAAGAGAGGTGCAGAAAAAAGCAAGAGAAGTGCAGAAAGAAGGAAGAGAGGTACAGAAAAATCCAAGAGAGTTCAATGAATCAATCATTTAATTTGTAAAGCGCACTACTTACCCGTAAGGGTTTCAAGGCGCTAGAGGGTGGTGGGGTGCTGCTGCTACTGGTCGAAGAGCCAGGTCTTCCGTTTGTCGTAGGTAGATGGGGAGGGTGTTCCAGGTCTTGGCGGCTCGGTGGGAGAAGGGCCTGCCTCCAGAAGTGGTTCTGCGGATGCGTGGGACCGTGGCCAGGGTGTGGTCAGCAGAGCGGAGTTTCCTGTTGGGTTCGTAGAAGGAGAGTCGACTATTGAGATAGGCTGGTCCGGTATTGTGGAGTGCCTTGTGTGCGTGGATCAGGAGTTTGAAGGAGATTCTCCTGTCAACAGGGAGCCAGTGCAGGTTCATCAGGTGGGGGGTGATGTGGTCGTGGCGCGGAACGTCGAGGATTAGGCGTGCAGAGGCGTTCTGGATTCTCTGCAGTCTGTTGATGAGCTTGGACGAGGCTCCGGCGTAGAGGGCGTTACCGTAGTCAAGTCTGCTGCTGACTAGGGCCTGGGTGACTGTTCCCCTCATGTTTGTCGGGATCCATCTGTAGATCTTGCGGAGCATGCAGAGGGTGTTGAAACAGGTGGAGGAGACTGCGTTGACTTGTTTGGTCATGGTGAGTTTTGAGTCGAGGATGAATCCCAGGTTGCGTGCGTGGTCAGTGGGGGCCGGGGGGTCCCCAGTGATGGGGGCCAGATGAGGGGTTGGACCCAAGGATGAGGATCTCCGTCTTGTCTGAGTTCAGCTTAAGTCAGCTTTCCTTCATCCAGTCGGCGACTGCCTTTATTCCCTGGTGGAGGTTGGATTTGGCGGTGAGAGGGTCCTTGGTGAGGGAGAGGATCAGCTGCGTGTCGTCAGCATAGGAGATTATGTTGAGGTTGCGCCATCGGGCGAAGCGTGCTAGTGGTGCCATGTAGATGTTTAATAGCTTCGGGCTGAGGGAAGATCCTTGTGGGACGCCGCAGATGATCTCGGAGGCCTAGGACCGGAACAGGAGAGGCGGGCTCTCTGAGTTCTGCGGGAGAGGAAGGAGGTGGTCCAGTCCAAGGCCTTCTCCCGGAGGTCTGCGTCGTGTGCGTAGTGTGTGGTGGCAGACGGTGTCGAAGGCAGAGGAGAGATCCAGGAGGATGAGGGTCGCCGTCTCTCCGTTGTCTAGAAGGATCCTGATGTCATCTGTGGCGGCGATGAGGGCGGTCTCGGTGCTGTGATTGCTGCAGAATACTGATTGAGAGGGGTCCAGGATGTTGACTTCGAGGTGACGGGTGAGCTGGGTGTTAACTATCTTCTCGATGACCTTTGCTGGAAACGGAAGCAGAGAGATGGGTCGGAAGTTCTTGAGGTCGCTTCCAGTTCCAGGGAAAGGTGGCGGTCTCGAAGGAGAGGTTGATGATTTTGTGCAGGAGGGGTGCGATGGAATTCCTGGCTTTGTTGAAGATGTGGTGTGGGAGAGGGTCAGACAGGGATCCAGAGTGGATTGTGACCATGGTCTTGATTGTGTCCTCGATGCTCACGTTGGCCCAGGTTGTCAGGGTGTCGTGGGCAGTGGGGTGCGGTGGGTCCGGTGCGGCGAGGTCTGCAGGGGTCATCTGGGGTTTGAGACTGTCATTGATGTCGGTGATTTTCCGGTGAAAGAAAGTGGTGAGGAAGTCGCATAGGGCTTGCGATGGTGGGATGTCATTGGTGCTGGAGCTGGGGTTGGAGAGTTCCTTCACAATGGTGAAGAGCTCCTTGCTGTTGTGTGCATTGTTGTAAAGGCGGTCTGTGAAGGAGGTCCTTTTGGCAGTCCTGATGAGGTGGTGGTGGTTGCTGATGGCGTCTTTGTGGGCAGCGTGGCTGTCCGGCATCTTGTTGCTGTGCCGTATGCTCTCCAATTTCCGGCAGGTGCGCTTTGAGTCGAGGAGTTCCGGGATGAACCAGCTAACTCTTTTGCTGGTGTGTCTGTTGGTGGGTTTTTTCAGCGGGGCTCGGTGTTGGCGCAGTCGTTCATCCAGCGTTCGAGGGTGAGTGCACCATCATCGGGGTTGGTCGGAGGGTTGAGTGTAGTTGTTCTTCAGTGACTTTGCCCCAGCAGCAGCGGGGGGTCTGTAGGGTGCGTTGGTGTGTGAGGGGTTTTTGGAAGGAGAAGTGTATGCAGTGGTGGTCTGTCCAGGTGAGTTTGGAGGAGTGGCTGAAGGTGACGTGGGGGCTTGAGGAGAAGATGGCATCTAGCGTGTGACCGGCGATGTGGGTCAACGTTGTGATGAGCTGTTTCAGTCCGAGGTTGGCGAGGTTGTCGATCAGGCTGGAGGAGTTGTTGTTGTTGTTCTCCAGATGATAGTTCAGGTCTCTGAGGACGATGTAGTCGGTGGAGGTCAGGCCGTGCGTGCTGATGAGGTCAGCGATGGAGTCGCAGAATTGAGGCCGGAGTCCTGGCGGTCTGTAGACAAGGGTTCCTCTTAAGGTTGTCTTGGGGTCCATGTGGATCTGGAAGTGCATGTGTTCGGCGGTGCTGAGGGTGTCGTTGGTGTTTGTTGAGACCCTGATGGCGTTTTTGTGGACAATGGCGATTCCTCCTCTCGCCCTGTTGGTACGATCTCTGTGGGTGATCTTGTACCCGTCTGGGATGGCTATGGTGATGTTTGGCGAGGAGGCTTCGTTCATCCAGGTCTCGGTCAGGAAGGCGACGTCCGGTGATGCGGTGTCGAGTAGGTCCCAGAGTTCGACGGCGTGTTTGTGTGCGGAGCGGGTGTTGATCAGGATGCATCTAAGCTGGTTGTGTTCCGTCGTGGAGGGCGTCTTGGCGCTTTCAAGGCAGAAGAAGCTACAGTTCAGGCAGGTGAAGCGACCGTGGGTGAGCTTCGGTCGGCCTTGCAGCAGGTGTGGGTCCTTCCTGGGTTGAGAGCATCAAGGGTGTTGGCGTCATAGCGGCGGCGGTCCTCGTGGCTGCTGCTGGGGGCAGGGATTCTGGTGCTGGGCTGGTCCAGGCGCGGACGGGCACAGACGGGCTTGCCTTGGGCGCACCTTCGGCCACCATATATGGGGAGGTGGAGAGGTAGGGAGGGAGGAGATGCCGGGAGGAGGGAGGTGAGGGTCGGGTGGAGAAAATGGGCATGGAGGGGGCAGGGCCGCAGGGGAAGCAGCGGCGGGGATGGGGGAAAGGAGACAGTGTAGTGTAGTTCCTATTTTCCCTATAGGCCCTGCGCATTGGAATAACATAAACAGCAGTGTATACGTAGAAGTGCCGTCTTCCAGGTCTCTACTGACTATGCTAAACTTAATTGGGTTGGTACCAACTAGCTCAGAGGTCACTGGAAACTTTCTTGACTGAATAGGAAGTGATCAGCTCCCCTGGCTCAGACAAGAAGGGATTCAGTTTTCCAACAACCACATACACATGACAACTTTGCTCCTTAGAATAAGAGTCAATCTCTAGAGTCGTGTGAAACAATAGACAGCTATTTCACTCAGTCAGTTGTGCAGATTACTTTCACCAAGATGCAGAGACGGGCGTTTTCAATAAAAAGGTATTATATATTGAACAGTCTTTCTTCTCATGCAAGAGAAATGAATTGCCACAATTGCAAGACTTGTTATTATAAAAAGTGCGTACAGTAAAAGGAGGATTGCGAAATAATACTGTAAAAGCATTGATATGGTTTCTTAGCCATACAATGGTTAAAATGAGTAAAATATATACATTCATATATACATTTAGCTAACGTACTCAACTGGTGCTTCTAACTATGCCTACCCCGGTGTACCTGACCTAGCCTAATACGCGGAAGGGTGTAAGTAAGTAGCAGTTTAAGTTAAGTTGGTTTTGCCAAGAGTTTGCTTCAAGAATTCTCTCTAAATGTTTAGTCAACACTGTACCTCTGGAATAGAATGTTGGAGGTCTTGTATCTCCTCTCAGGACTCGATATCCCAGTCACCCACAAGGGTAGGCTGGAAACGCCGGAGCTGGATTTTCTCGGCAGGAGAAAAGACAGCGTCTTTCTCAGCGCGTCAAGGAGGAGGAGGGGCAGCGTCTGTGGGCTTCTCGCATCTGCTGGGCTCTGCAAGGGACAGCTGTTCTGCTCCTGTATTCTCTACCACCACCGCTGTGTTTGCTTAAGGCAACGTTGGTATTATTTATACCTGGAAGGTGCCTTGTTTGATGTATGTTTTTGGGCATAAGACGTCAATAAAGATGTCACTAAGAACCGGTCGTTCTTACAGTGCTCATTAGAGTTCTATTACTAATCAAAACATAGCAAGCGGGGCTTTCCCAGGTTGCTGGGGGTTTTATCTGGTGAAAGAACTCGGTGTGTAATCTAGGAATCTTAGATAGTGGCTTCTGCTGTGTCATATACTGTATTGAGCTGCAGAGGCGGGTTTCTGAAATATGGCTCTGATCGTTTATGCCATTATAGGGGTATGGATGGATTATAGGTGTATTAGGGGCATAGGATCACAATATTCATCGGGGTCCCAGATAGAACACGACACCCACTCCACGAATTTATGTCCATCAAATTACTAAAAACTAAAGCAATAAGATGCGTGTGTAATACTTCCCACCCCAAAATACATATTGCATTTGAAATGGCGTATTCGAAATACATAAAAATATAGGTACTGTACGTCTTTAAGCATAGAAATCATTCAAAAATTATAGCATATGTAATCAGTTGAACGACTTTGCGAAAAAAAATTACACATGAAATATCTCTTTATACAGGAAAGAAGGGCGAGATTATTTCATCACATAGAAATGCATTTGCTGTAAAATGTGCTAGAGGCTGATGTAAAGTTATTTTGTCTCTAGATTTACTAAAAATAGAAGCTCTGTTCTTTATGAATAGTTCTACTTTAAGCAAAGGTTTTCGTGCCAGAAAAAAGGTAAATATTTCGAAAAAGTGTTCAATTAAAAAAAAAAAAAATTCATGGTGAACGGGGGAATAGAGTTCCAAACGCTTTTTAGTAGTTTTTGTTGATCAAAACTGAAGGCCGAATTCAGAGTTCATGTGAACGCTGTGCGCCGGAATGCTTTCCAAAAATCATTGTTGCTGTTCAGGCGAGAACATCATATCAGACAGGCTTTTAAAGAACAGGTCTACATATTCAGGTGACAGTTCGACCAAGTTCGATAATGCTGTAACTTGGAAGGTGTGAGAATGATTGCTATCATCTATGTTTGGATCAGCAATGCTCACAGAAGGCCGTACCTGGGTGATGTTGCTTTCTTGTATCGCTTCACTGCCGCCACCTAGTCGTAGCACAGGAGTCTCAACGAATGCCGTCATCAGGATTGGTAGCCGCTGGGGACAACACAATGCGTGAGCCGTTACAGGACTTAGCAAAGTATCGATATTCATTGGTACTGCTGATGGTAGTGCAAGACAGGTGTCTAACACGCATTCTTCTCCGCATAGCATACATCGAAGCACAGGTAAGATGCAGGTCTGCCATATGGGTCTGAATGAAAGAAACCAGGTCATGTTCAGATCTCTCAGCCTGGCCAATCCAAGGACTCTAGTTATGCGGTCCCGGTAGCGTACTGCTAGGATTGTTTCTTCCATCCTTGCCGGAGTCATGTCTGTGTTTTGGCTTGCCATATCGGAGCAGGAGGGTCAAAAATAAAATGCCTGCTACAAGTCCCAAAGTTAGGGGTATGCCGCCAAAGACTGAATGGACAAAATTAGGAATAATTCCTAGGACTGCTTTGAATGGTGTTAACAGTCCCGAAAAAATGATCTTAAATACGCCTGAGATACCTACGGCATTTGAAATATTTAGAATTTGGCTAAGCATTTCTGTGAAATGCACGGGGCAATTTGTTGATAAAAGGTCATGTATCTCCGAAGCTGTCCTTGCAACTTGGAGATCATACGTCTCTTTTGATGACGTTGTGGGCACTGTTGTCTGTAAAAGCACAGACTTCATTCTGCTTAAAGTATCAATTTGTATAGAAGAGACATTCAAACAAGGCCAAATGAGAGTCTCGGAGTCTCCAGGGCCGTTTGGAAAGAATGCTTGCATACAGCAAGTGACCATGGAAGTTACGCTTACGAGATCTGCTTTCTCTGGCAGCAAGCCACAACAGCTGTGATCCGTTATTAGAATATAACTCCAGTTAGAAAGTTGCTTAAAGAAAGGCTCTATCTGCGTTGCAGGTGTGACATGTTGGTGGCATGAAAGGTTGTTTGAAGTTCCTTCACAGGCCCCGTGTAAATTAATACCCTGGCACAAAAGTATACCGCTTAGTGAATGTTTGCAATTTTCACCACTAAGAAATACATTTTTGTTGCTGTCACTGTAGCATGTGTGTGTATATGGTAATTTCCATGCTGACTTAATGTACCCTTTACCCAATCGTTCATACTGGTCAGTCGGTATATATTCAAGGCAATTTTTAAATTGGAAAGTTGTTATCGGAATTGTGATAATCCCGTGTATTATCCATTCAATGACAGGTCTTTCTGACATTGTCAATGGTAATCTCTCAAGTTTTTCGATGCTCAGGATTGTATAGTCTGCTCCTTTCTGTGCCAAGCTGATTTGTTTATCAGTAAGGTTAAAGATGTAAAACAATGACGTTATGTTGATTAAACGCCATGGCACATAGCCTGAACGAAGATTTTGCAGGGTCCAGCCTAGCTGTACAATAGAACGCAATTGCGACTGGCCATGTTGTAACATTAGCAAGTCTTTATCTATTATATCGACGGCAGATGATACAATACTGTCCAGTGAATATATTCTGGAAGACAGAGTCATTAACCCATTGTTCACAACAGAAAGTGATCTTTCCAAATTAATACGATCAATTTCTCGTATTTTTTCAGCTGTTTCAATTTGAGTTACTTTCTAAGCCTCGTTGAATGCCGCATATATACTTGTCGCTATGAAACGTTTCTGACGCTGTTTGCGTGGTCCCAGAATGAAATCGCGCAAATCAGTACCATCTTTAAGTAAAGTTAAGTGTTGCTTAATTTCTGCCAGTGTGGATGATTCTAGCCATTCAAGGCACAGTTTCCCTACACTGTATGTTGTTACTATCCCTGGATGTTGTCTCTGGGAGTATCTAGGGTCTGGTCTGGTCATTGTTAACCCCTGTGTTTTGTTCAGGAATCTATCTTGACAGTTATTCGTGTCAGTAGGCCAGATTAACCACTTTTTCCAATCAGGATGTGTTCTGTTTAAATGTAAAATTTTAGAAACGTCTATTTCAACTCCTGTTGTTGCATTATCAGGTATTGGCTTTGGAATAGACGGTTTGTTAAGGTCTTTAATCTTAGCTAGGCCAAGACAGGTTGTTCGGTGAATTGTGCCATTTAAGAACATTATTTGTTCTGGGATCATGCATGCTCGAAATAATACTTCTACACCTTGTACCTGCCAATCTTTTGTACCCCAGATGGTTTTTGTTTCAATATTATTTTTCCAAAAATCAAAACCAAATGTCATCATTTTTTCATAAAATGATTCTGAATATATCAATTTAGTATTTGTCAGCATTGTTTTCAACCCTGTTTTATCCAACAGTTAATAATAAAACGTTTCTGCATCACTTGTGTTAAACCCTGAGAAGTATTGGAATCTCTCATAGAATGTTTTAGAACTACTTTTAGGTGGAGTAGCACAATGTTCCCATTGGTTATATTTAAAAACATTTCTAGGTTGTGCAGATTTATGTAGGTAATGGTCTCCATAATGTGAGAAGCAGTACATCTGTTCATAATTAGACGAACCTTGTAAATAATCATGTTCTGTAAATCTTGCTGACAACACTAAATCTGACATCATATTATTTATACTTTCAAAATCCCAATCATCAGAAAATGTACTTGGTTTTACAAAGTCACTTAATGAAACCTTGAACTGGTGAGGATATTTCAGGATTTCGACCGGGCCATATACTTCATAGTCCGTCTTGTCCCATACTACCCCGCCGGGTATTGGAATGGCTGTGACATTTACTGATGATAGTCCTCTTTTCTTGACGTGAGATGATTTGTGAGGTTTTAGAACTAAGTTGATGTTCTGACTTGCTGTGTCCATTGAACTGTATTTCCCTTCAATGAATTTTCCCAAACAAAGTATCATGATGAGCCAAAGCAGGAGGAAAAATACACCTAGCCCCATCTAAAACTCTAACCATGGAGAAATAAGGTAAGTTTCCTTGAGTTGATGAAAGAGTTCTGTTGTTTTTTCTTTAAAAGTCTTTGTTTCTGGCGTCACTTCCGGGTCGTTTTGATCTTCAGAAAAGGTATCGAAGTTGATGAAGTAGCCAGAGGCAGTTCTGTCAATTGTTGGAATTTGTTTCTCAATGTGTCTTTCATTAGCACATTCTGATGTCACATCATTGTAGACAGGTGTTTCATTATTGCATAGTCCCTCTCTGTGCACTGTAGGTTTATCAAATGTGATTAGTCTTTCAGTTTGAACCTCTTGGATTGTTGCAAATTTGGATATTCTGTTATTTCTCTGGAGTCCACTTGGCCAACTGTTGATTATAGGCCACATGATTGTGGTTTTACCAGGTCGATTGATACAACTCGGTTCTCCTTTTTACCAGCAAGAGGCGGTAGTACTACTGATCTTGTTCCATTGATTGCCAAGACAGGTACTGCTTTTCTGTAAGAAGGCCCAAATTCCTTCTTCACCTCTATTTTCTCTCTGACTAGATCCCCAATCTTTGGAATCCAGACAGGTTTTGCCGGGACAGGTGGTGTGTCTTCAGTGGTAGTGGGCTGTTGCTTTAACTGTAAGTTGCTTAAGGATTTTCTTGTTTCATTGAAGTCCTGTAAAACAGCCAAGCGATCTTTGATTTCAAAGTCGTTATTCTTATCTGTTACCACTGAAGCCTGACTATCGAGGTCCTGAACATGCATTCTAGTTCCGAACAATAGTTCGTATGGGCTGAAACCTTTTAGAGAATTTCTTGGCAAATTATTTAGACTAAGTTGGACACTTATTAAATGTTTGACTCACCCATCACCCAAACCTAATACCTTCGCCGTTATAGATTGCTTTATGTCTCGTTTTTTTCTTTCCACTACACTCTTCCCCTCAGGGTGTGATGGACAAGAGTATCGCAATCCAACGCCCATACTGGCCATGGCCTCCTTATCAGCTCGAGAGCTGAAAGCAGGACCCTGGTCAGAATGGAACATGGCAATTGCGTATGTGCCGATAAAGACTCGCAGATCTTTTATAACAGTTTTGGCATCAGCCGAGCGCTGGGGCCACATTTTCTAAGTGAATTTTAGTCTTAAACAATTAATAGGATGCTGGATTGCATATAGACAGCATTACCCTGTCCACAAACGGTAACTGGGCAACAGACTGGACCGGTTCATTACTGCGATCTCTGCTGCAGTCTTGACAGTTTTTTGCAAATTTATAGTGGTGCAGGCTCATCTCCGGCCACCAGTATACTGATTGTAATTCAGTCAGGGATTCCTTCATCTGTTTGTGCCTTGGATCTTCACCCATGTGTGCGTCTGCTATTAATAACTTTCTCCGGTTCGTGTTTGGAATTACCCTATCCCCCACTCCAGGGATTCGAGCAAAAGGAACGGAGTTTGCATCAATTACGTATGCATAATTGAGTGGATAGTTCACGGGTAGTGCTGCACAGTCGCCTTTTAAGGACGTTTTCACTGCCAGCATGGTTTCCCCGTCTATGTATTTTTCTGAACGCTTTTTTGTGGCTACGGAAGCCGGTTTAGTTGCTTCCGCTACGGCTGTGTCAGCCAATGAATTCCCTGCAACGTGAACACCATCACGTTGATGACTCAGAGTGTGTATCACGTGAGTCTTTTGTAGTTCTTTCTGTAAAAGAACTACTTGCTTCCAAAGCATTTTATGCTTGATTGTGGCACCTGTGTCATCTTTGTAATCATTTTGAACCCAGCTCTGCAACTCATTATTGTAAGAGTTGACGCAAAAATGCGAATCGCACACGATTAGTGTCGGGAATTCAGGTTCTGCATTTTCAAGCGCCATCTTTAAAGATCTAATTTCAGCTCTCTGAGCAGAACATTTTCTCAGTGATTCAGTTTTTGTTTTTTTCGGTCTGAATTTACCGCAGAGCCAGCGACCTTTAACAATCGCGCAGGCTGCATCGTAGGATTTATTTTCTACGTTGAAATGCTGTACGAATCTGTCTGTGTAGATTATACAGGAGTATTGTTGTAGAGGAAGAATTTTGATTGGCAGAGGATATTCTTGTTCATAAGTTAAATCATTCAGTTTTTTCATGTGTGGGGCGAAATAGTATTTCACATCTTCCGCGCCAAGAGAATTTACACACTGTATCCATTTCGGATCCAGTGACACTGTAGGCAGGTTTACTAGGCTGAATAGTGCCTCCAAGGCTGATTCCGCTGTGAGAACAGTGATTCTTTTGCCGTGTGCTAGTTCTCGTTCATTCGCTATTGCAGTTTGTACTGCTTTCACAGTATTTTCTGTGAGACTGAATGTTTTTTCTGCTTGTGTGTACAAGTGAGATTTGTAAGCTATTGGTACCATTTCTCCCTCATTAGAGGTCAGGTACGTGAATCCGCATCTTCCTGGGATGACTCGGATCACAAGGTCGATTGCCTTGTCTCGTGTATCTAATTTTGTTTTTGCTAACATGTCTGTTTGCAGTGACCTCAAAATTTCTGTGTGTTTTTGAGTCCAGTTGATTGGTTTAAAATCAGGTTTATTTAGTTTGTATAGAGGTTTAACCCTCTCCGCATAATTTAGAATGTAAGTTCTTCCGAAATTCAGGAAGCCTAGAGTCGATTGTAAGTTCTTCAGCGTTTTTGGTGCTTGGAGTACAGCGCACTTCTCTAAGAAGTTGTCCGCTAGGTTTTTTCCTTCACTTGATAATTCGTATCCTAAAAATAATACTGTCAGATGGGCAATTCAAGACTTTTTAAAGTTGAATTTGTAACCCTCTGCTGCGAACCCAAGTATTATGGTGTTCACCTTTTTCAAGTGAGTCTCCAAGTCGTCATCTGTTAGATAGATGTCATCGACACAGGATAATGCCTCATCATCATGTATTTGTAGTAACTCTGTTACTCTGGCTGAGAATAGTCCTGGGCTGTTCTTGAATCCCTGTGGGAGCCTACAGAAATTTTTTTTGTGACCCTATTACTGAGAAAGCGGTCAAGTATCTGCTTTCTGGTGCAATATTTTGACAAAAGAAACCATTAGATATGTCTAATGTTGTTTTATATTTTTTGCGAACTATGTTATTCATTAGTGCAGCACTATGCGAATTTTGTACTGCAAATGTTTTGCAACATGAGTTAAAGTGTCTGTAGTCCAAGACTAGACGATATGAATCGTCCGGTTTGGAGACAGGAAACAAAGGATTGTTCATTTGAGAGGTGCATGTTTCAATCACCCCCTGGTATTCAAGTTGATCTAAAATCTCCCTGACCTGTTTTTTAGCTTCTTGCTTAATTGGATACTGCCTTTGTGCAGTCGGTTGACTTTTTAACTGGATTTTGTGAGGAGGAGAGTCCTCATCCCATCCTACATGATTTTTATATAATGCTGGTGCCTGGGCTACTACCCATTTCCTTGCATATATATATTTAGTGTGAATCGGAATGTGATTCGAGAAGGCAGGCATAATCATTTCTTCGCCACGATGGCACTCCCTGACAAAGTCTGGGGGCCAATCTTTTTCAGCTAACAGGATATCATAGCCTTTTGAGAGATTATCCCAAAATAGACCCCTTATTTTCCTAGTCTTATCACGCTCTATACGCAGTGTTATTTCGTATATCTTATGAGGTTAGCTAACTCTGGTGTCGGCAGTTTCTACTTGAATGTATTCATTCATGTCCACTGTCTCCAGATGACTCATCAGGATCTTGCGAGCTATGGTGATTTCTGCTGCACTGTCTAGCATTGTCTGTGCCCACTCCCCGTTTTTCAGCGGTGTCCTCAGTATTCTCGGCATGTTCGATTACTCTAATACTGGCTACCTTCTTTCTTGGAAATTGTGATTTTTTACTTTGAGCAGGTTCCTTGTCTTTGGACTTGGTGTGCTCTCCTGGGTCTGACCGTCCTCTTCTTTCCGATTTCTGCGAAAAAGATCGAGAGGGACGTGTATCAATACTTTGATATCTATCACGGCTTCTTCAAGTTATCCGTATTTCTAAGGTTATATCTTTTCTCAGAGGGCTCCCTCTGGGGAGACTGGTGTTCTCGATTCGGAGTTCTTTCCCTCCGTCGAGGAGACCTTCCTCTGGACTGGAAAACTTTTTCCTTGGGAGTAGATTGTTTATTTCCATCCCAGCTCTTTTTAGGAGTGTTTGAATTATTTTTAATAAATAATTTTTCAGGATTTTCGAGTAGTTGGGGTTTTACTGGTTTCCCACCCAAGCTATCTCTACCTAATTCTTCATACCATTTTTCTATAATTCTGGCAAGCTCAATTGGTTGATCTGTTATATCTGTTTCCTTCAATTTCTGGTGGATCGCCACAGATGCTGCTTCTCCTTTTATGTTGGCTAGTAATATAGCCGAGACCTGCTTGAAGTCTTTCAGTAATTTCATACCAAGAGTTAAAGCAGGTTCTGGACCGTATTCATTCTGAATCTGTTTTAGCACATCTGGTATTACCGCCATTGACGGAACACCATGTGTTTTTGTGTAAATGGAAGCAAAAACTGTACCCCAAGTGTCACAGTCTTCCGTGTGTGGTGCGACCCCCATAGGAAGGCAGATGGTCAGAATTCTGTGTTTCTCAATAGGGGTTGTATTTGGAAATACTGCTTCAATTTGAGTAATTTTCTGTGCTAACCAGAAAGGTATTTGTTCCCGTTTTATGGGTGTTTTACCAAGACATGATTGTATGTTCTGTGGTGTAATTTTATTTGTGATCCCCTGATGAGGGGTCAGCTGTGGAACATTAACAGCTGTTTGGACTGTTGCAGTCCACATTACATATTGGACTAATTGTCTATGTATTTTAATTAATGTTTTTAGCTGTGCTAAAAGTTCCTCTTTTGACATTTTTTCAATGTCCGGATGTGGTGTGTAGCTGGCTAGAACCGGCCACGTTGCTCCTGGTCTACCTAGTGGACCGAGCCTGGTAATATGATCATTATGTTTTAGGGCGCCTTTAAACCAGAGCAGATGCTCTTGGTATTTTAATGGGATTTCAATCTCCTCGAAAGGAGCGTACTCTTCCGGAGGTTCCTCTATTTTGTAATAGTGGAACTCGTGTGTTGCAGCGTTTGCCGCTGGAAATTTTATCCAAGAATAGAATACCTCTGTCTGCCGATATTCGTGTGCCTCTATCACGAAGACGACTGTGCCACCTTGTGTGGTCAGTCCATTTTCTATAAGTTTTAACGTTATAGTTTTTCTTATGTTGACCGGGATGATTATCGCACCCGGTTCATTAACACCGGTGTCCCGTTGATTCGCATCTACGGCGGCTTCAGCGATCCCGTTGTCTAGTAATGACATTGTATAAATGAAAGTTTTTTGCAGCGCAGGTCTCCAAGGAGACAAAGATTAGGTGCACAATATTTTGGAACACTGTATCCTTCAACGTTGAATAAACCAGAGCTTTACATAGGAATCTCTTCCTACTAAGTTCGGGCGGATTTTAACGTTTCACCCACTCCAGACGTCTATTGGAGTATTTACGTGAGAAAGGGTCTGTGTGAAAAAGCTCGACTGAGTGACTCTAAAGTCTTGCGTTAGTTTTATCTCATTATTGTAAGAGTTGACGCAAAAATGCGAATCGCACACGATTAGTGTCGGGAATTCAGGTTCTGCATTTTCAAGCGCCATCTTTAAAGATCTAATTTCAGCTCTCTGAGCAGAACATTTTCTCAGTGATTCAGTTTTTGTTTTTTTCGGTCTGAATTTACCGCAGAGCCAGCGACCTTTAACAATCGCGCAGGCTGCATCGTAGGATTTATTTTCTACGTTGAAATGCTGTACGAATCTGTCTGTGTAGATTATACAGGAGTATTGTTGTAGAGGAAGAATTTTGATTGGCAGAGGATATTCTTGTTCATAAGTTAAATCATTCAGTTTTTTCATGTGTGGGGCGAAATAGTATTTCACATCTTCCGCGCCAAGAGAATTTACACACTGTATCCATTTCGGATCCAGTGACACTGTAGGCAGGTTTACTAGGCTGAATAGTGCCTCCAAGGCTGATTCCGCTGTGAGAACAGTGATTCTTTTGCCGTGTGCTAGTTCTCGTTCATTCGCTATTGCAGTTTGTACTGCTTTCACAGTATTTTCTGTGAGACTGAATGTTTTTTCTGCTTGTGTGTACAAGTGAGATTTGTAAGCTATTGGTACCTTTTCTCCCTCATTAGAGGTCAGGTACGTGAATCCGCATCTTCCTGGGATGACTCGGATCACAAGGTCGATTGCCTTGTCTCGTGTATCTAATTTTGTTTTTGCTAACATGTCTGTTTGCAGTGATCTCAAAATTTCTGTGTGTTTTTGAGTCCAGTTGATTGGTTTAAAATCAGGTTTAATTAGTTTGTATAGAGGTTTAACCCTCTCCGCATAATTTAGAATGTAAGTTCTTCCGAAATTCAGGAAGCCTAGAGTCGATTGTAAGTTCTTCAGCGTTTTTGGTGCTTGGAGTACAGCGCACTTCTCTAAGAAGTTGTCCGCTAGGCTTTTTCCTTCACTTGATAATTCGTATCCTAAAAATAATACTGTCAGATGGGCAATTCAAGACTTTTTAAAGTTGAATTTGTAACCCTCTGCTGCGAACCCAAGTATTATGGTGTTCACCTTTTTCAAGTGAGTCTCCAAGTCGTCATCTGTTAGATAGATGTCATCGACACAGGATAATGCCTCATCATCATATATTTGTAGTAACTCTGTTACTCTGGCTGAGAATAGTCCTGGGCTGTTCTTGAATCCCTGTGGGAGCCTACAGAAATTTTTTTTGTGACCCTATTACTGAGAAAGCGGTCAAGTATCTGCTTTCTGGTGCAATATTTTGACAAAAGAAACCATTAGATATGTCTAATGTTGTTTTATATTTTTTGCGAACTATGTTATTCATTAGTGCAGCACTGTGCGAATTTTGTACTGCAAATGTTTTGCAACATGAGTTAAAGTGTCTGTAGTCCAAGACTAGACGATATGAATCGTCCGGTTTAGAGACAGGAAACAAAGGATTGTTCATTTGAGAGGTGCATGTTTCAATCACCCCCTGGTATTCAAGTTGATCTAAAATCTCCCTGACCTGTTTTTTAGCTTCTTGCTTAATTGGATACTGCCTTTGTGCAGTCGGTTGACTTTTTAACTGGATTTTGTGAGGAGGAGAGTCCTCATCCCATCCTACATGATTTTTATATAATGCTGGTGCCTGGGCTACTACCCATTTCCTTGCATATATATATTTAGTGTGAATCGGAATGTGATTCGAGAAGGCAGGCATAATCATTTCTTCGCCACGATGGCACTCCCTGACAAAGTCCGGGGGCCAATCTTTTTCAGATAACAGGATATCATAGCCTTTTGAGAGGTCATCCCAAAATAGACCCCTTATTTTCCTAGTCTTATCACGCTCTATACGCAGTGTTATTTCGTATATCTTATGAGGTTAGCTAACTCTGGTGTCGGCAGTTTCTACTTGAATGTATTCATTCATGTCCACTGTCTCCAGATGACTCATCAGGATCTTGCGAGCTATGGTGATTTCTGCTGCACTGTCTAGCATTGTCTGTGCCCACTCCCCGTTTTTCAGCGGTGTCCTCAGTATTCTCGGCATGTTCGATTACTCTAATACTGGCTACCTTCTTTCTTGGAAATTGTGATTTTTTACTTTGAGCAGGTTCCTTGTCTTTGGACTTGGTGTGCTCTCCTGGGTCTGACCGTCCTCTTCTTTCCGATTTCTGCGAAAAAGATCGAGAGGGACGTGTATCAATACTTTGATATCTATCACGGCTTCTTCAAGTTATCCGTATTTCTAAGGTTATATCTTTTCTCAGAGGGCTCCCTCTGGGGAGACTGGTGTTCTCGAGTCGGAGTTCTTTCCCTCCGTCGAGGAGACCTTCCTCTGGACTGGAAAACTTTTTCCTTGGGAGTAGATTGTTTATTTCCATCCCAGCTCTTTTTAGGAGTGTTTGAATTATTTTTAATAAATAATTTTTCAGGATTTTCGAGTAGTTGGGGTTTTACTGGTTTCCCACCCAAGCTATCTCTACCTAATTCTTCATACCATTTTTCTATAATTCTGGCAAGCTCAATTGGTTGATCTGTTATATCTGTTTCCTTCAATTTCTGGTGGATCGCCACAGATGCTGCTTCTCCTTTTATGTTGGCTAGTAACATAGCCGAGACCTGCTTGAAGTCTTTCAGTAATTTCATACCAAGAGTTAAAGCAGGTTCTGGACCGTATTCATTCTGAATCTGTTTTAGCACATCTGGTATTACCGCCATTGACGGAACACCATGTGTTTTTGTGTAAATGGAAGCAAAAACTGTACCCCAAGTGTCACAGTCTTCCGTGTGTGGTGCGACCCCCATAGGAAGGCAGATGGTCAGAATTCTGTGTTTCTCAATAGGGGTAGTATTTGGAAATACTGCCTCAATTTGAGTAATTTTCTGTGCTAACCAGAAAGGTATTTGTTCCCGTTTTATGGGTGTTTTACCAAGACATGATTGTATGTTCTGTGGTGTAATTTTATTTGTGTTCCCCTGATGAGGGGTCAGCTGTGGAACATTAACAGCTGTTTGGACTGTTGCAGTCCACATTACATATTGGACTAATTGTCTATGTATTTTAATTAATGTTTTTAGCTGTGCTAAAAGTTCCTCTTTTGACATTTTTTCAATGTCCGGATGTGGTGTGTAGCTGGCTAGAACCGGCCACGTTGCTCCTGGTCTACCTAGTGGACCGAGCCTGGTAATATGATCATTATGTTTTAGGGCGCCTTTAAACCAGAGCAGATGCTCTTGGTATTTTAATGGGATTTCAATCTCCTCGAAAGGAGCGTACTCTTCCGGAGGTTCCTCTATTTTGTAATAGTGGAACTCGTGTGTTGCAGCGTTTGCCGCTGGAAATTTTATCCAAGAATAGAATACCTCTGTCTGCCGATATTCGTGTGCCTCTATCACGAAGACGACTGTGCCACCTTGTGTGGTCAGTCCATTTTCTATAAGTTTTAACGTTATAGTTTTTCTTATGTTGACCGGGATGATTATCGCACCCGGTTCATTAACACCGGTGTCCTGTTGATTCGCATCTACGGCGGCTTCAGCGATCCCGTTGTCTAGTAATGACATTGTATAAATGAAAGTTTTTTGCAGCGCAGGTCTCCAAGGAGACAAAGATTAGGTGCACAATATTTTGGAACACTGTATCCTTCAACGTTGAATAAACCAGAGCTTTACATAGGAATCTCTTCCTACTAAGTTCGGGCGGATTTTAACGTTTCACCCACTCCAGACGTCTATTGGAGTATTTACGTGAGAAAGGGTCTGTGTGAAAAAGCTCGACTGAGTGACTCTAAAGTCTTGCGTTAGTTTTATCGCCTTACCAAACGCTGAGCGCCATGTAGTGTAGTTCCTATTTTCCCTATAGGCCCTGCGCATTGGAATAACATAAACAGCAGTGTAGACGTAGAAGTGCGGTCTTCCAGGTCTCTACTGACTATGCTAAACTTAATTGGGTTGGTACCAACTAGCTCAGAGGTCACTGGAAACTTTCTTGACTGAATAGGAAGTGATCAGCTCCCCTGGCTCAGACAAGAAGGGATTCAGTTTTCCAACAACCGCATAAACATGACAACTTTGCTCCTTAGAATAAGAGTCAATCTCTAGAGTCGTGTGAAACAATAGACAGCTATTTCACTCAGTCAGTTGTGCAGATTACTTTCACTAAGATGCAGAGAATAGAGAGACGGGCATTTTCAATAAAAAGGTATTATTTATTGAACAGTCTTTCTTCTCATGCAAGAGAAATGAATTGCCACAATTGCAAGACTTGTTATTATAAAAAGTGCGTACAGTAAAAGGAGGATTGCGAAATAATACTGTAAAAGCATTGATATGGTTTCTTAGCCATACAATGGTTAAAATGAGTAAAATATATACATTCATATATACATTTAGCTAACATACTCAACTGGTGCTTCTAACTACGCCTACCCAGGTGTACCTGACCTAGCCTAATACGCGGAAGGGAGTAAGTAAGTAGCAGTTTAAGTTAAGTTGGTTTTGCCAAGAGTTTGCTTCAAGAATTCTCTCTAAATGTTTAGTCAACACTGTACCTCTGGAATAGAATGTTGGAGGTCTTGTATCTCCACTCAGGACTCGATATCCCAGTCACCCGCAAGGGTAGGCTGGAAACGCCGGAGCTGGATTTTCTCGGCAGGAGAAAAGACAGCGTCTTTCTCAGCGCGTCAAGGAGGAGGAGGGGCAGCGTCCGTGGGCTTCTCGCATCTGCTGGGCTCTGCAAGGGACAGCTGTACTGCTCCTGTATTCTCTACCTCCACCGCTGTGTTTGCTTAAGGCAACGTTGGTATTATTTATACCTGGAAGGTGCCTTGTTTGACGTATGTTTTTGGACATAAGACGTCAATAAAGATGTCACTAAGAACCGGTCGTTCTTACAGTGCTCATTAGAGTTCTATTACTAATCAAAACATAGCAAGCGGGGCTTTCCCAGGTTGCTGGGGGTTTTATCTGGTGAAAGAACTCGCTGTGTAATCTAGGAATCTTAGATAGTGGCTTCTGCTGTGTCATATACTGTATTGAGCTGCAGAGGCGAGTTTCTGAAATATGGCTCTGATCGTTTATGCCATTATAGGGGTATGGATGGATTATAGCCGTATTAGGGGCAAAGGATCACAATATTCATCGGGGTCCTAGATAGAACACGACACCCACTCCACGAATTTATGTCCATCAAATTACTAAAAACTAAAGCAATAAGATGCGTGTGTAATACTTCCCACCCCAAAATACATATTGCATTTGAAATGGCGTATTCGAAATACATAAAAATATAGGTACTGTACGTCTTTAAGCATAGAAATCATTCAAAAATGATAGCATATGTAATCAGTTGAACGACTTTGCGAAAAAAATTACAAATGAAATATCTCTTTATACAGAAAAGAAGGGTGAGATTATTTCATCACATACAAATGCATTTGCTGTAAAATGTGCTAGAGGCTGATGTAAAGTTATTTTGTCTCTAGATTTACTAAAAATAGAAGTTCTGTTCTTTATGAATAGTTCTACTTTAAGCAAAGGTTTTCGTGCCAGAAAAAAGGTAAATATTTCGAAAAAGTGTTCAATTAAAAAAAAAAAATGTTCATGGTGAACAGCGGAATAGAGTTCCAAACGCTTTTCAGTAGTTTTTGTTGATCAAAACTGAAGGCCGAATTCAGAGTTCATGTGAACGCTGTGCGCCGGAATGCTTTCCAAAAATCATTGTTGCTGTTCAGGCGAGAACATCATATCAGACAGGCTTTTAAAGAACAGGTCTACATATTCTGGTGACAGTTCGACCAAGTTCGATAATGCTGTAACTTGGAAGGTGTGAGAATGATTGCTATCATCTATGTTTGGATCAGCAATGCTCACAGAAGGCCGTACCTGGGTGATGTTGCTTTCTTGTATCGCTTCACTGCCGCCACCTAGTCGTAGCACAGGAGTCTCAACGAATGCCGTCATCAGGATTGGTAGCCGCTGGGGACAACACGATGCGTGAGCCGTTACAGGACTTAGCAAAGTATCGATATCCATTGGTACTGCTGATGGTAGTGTAAGACAGGTGTCTAACATGCATTCTTCTCCGCATAGCATACATCGAAGCACAGGTAAGATGCAGGTCTGCCATATGGGTCTGAATGAAAGAAACCAGGTCATGTTCAGATCTCTCAGCCTGGCCAATCCAAGGACTCTAGTTATGCGGTCCCGGTAGCGTACTGCTAGGATCGTTTCTTCCATCCTTGCCGGAGTCATGTCTGTGTTTTGGCTTGCCATATCGGAGCAGGAGGGTCAAAAATAAAATGCCTGCTACAAGTCCCAAAGTTAGGGGTATGCCGCCAAAGACTGAATGGACAAAATTAGGAATAATTCCTAGGACTGCTTTGAATGGTGTTAACAGTCCCGAAAAAATGGTCTTAAATACGCCTGAGATACCTACGGCATTTGACATATTTAGAATTTGGCTAAGCATTTCTGTGAAATGCATGGGGCAATTTGTTGATAAAAAGTCATGTATCTCCGAAGCTGTCCTTGCAACTTGGAGATCATACGTCTCTTTTGATGACGTTGTGGGCACTGTTGTCTGTAAAAGCACATACTTCATTCTGCTTAAAGTATCAATTCGTATAGAAGAGACATTCAAACAAGGCCAAATGGGAGTCTCGGAGTCTCCAGGGCCGTTTGGAAACAATGCTTGCATACAGCAAGTGACCATGGAAGTTACGCTTACGAGATATGCTTTCCCTGGCAGCAAGCCACAACAGCTGTGATCCGTTATTAGAATATAACTCCCGTTAGAAAGTTGCTTAAAGAAAGGCTCTATCTGCGTTGCAGGTGTGACATGTTGGTGGCATGAAAGGTTGTTTGAAGTTCCTTCACAGGCCCCGTGTAAATTAATACCCTGGCACAAAAGTATACCGCTTAGTGAATGTTTGCAATTTTCACCACTAAGAAATACATTTTTGTTGCTGTCACTGTAGCATGTGTGTGTATATGGTAATTTCCATGCTGACTTAATGTACCCTTTACCCAATCGTTCATACTGGCCAGTCGGTATATATTCAAGGCAATTTTTAAATTGGAAAGTTGTTATCGGAATTGTGATAATCCCGTGTATTATCCATTCAATGACAGGTCTTTCTGACATTGTCAATGGTAATCTCTCAAGTTTTTCGATGCTCAGGATTGTATAGTCTGCTCCTTTCTGTGCCAAGCTGATTTGTTTATCAGTAAGGTTAAAGATGTAAAACAATGACGTTGTGTTGATTAAACGCCATGGCACATAGCCTGAACGAAGATTTTGCAGCGTCCAGCCTAGCTGTACAATAGAACGCAATTGCGACTGGCCATGTTGTAACATTAGCAAGTCTTTATCTATTATATCGACGGCAGATGATACAATACTGTCCAGTGAATATATTCTGGAAGACAGAGTCATTAACCCATTGTCCACAACAGAAAGTGATCTTTCTAAATTAATACGATCAATTTCTCGTATTTTTTCAGCTGTTTCAATTTGAGTTACTTTCCAAGCCTCGTTGAATGCCGCATATATACTTGTTGCTATGAAACGTTTCTGACGCTGTTTGCGTGGTCCCAGAATGAAATCGCGCAAATCAGCACCATCTTTAAGTAAAGTTAAGTGTTGCTTAATTTCTGCCAGTGTGGATGATTCTAGCCATTCAAGGCACAGTTTCCCTACACTGTATGTTGTTACTATCCCTGGATGTTGTCTCTGGGAGTATCTAGGGTCTGGTCTGGTCATTGTTTTTTTTTTTTTTGTAAAACATTTTTATTGCAGATGCACAGATACATGTAGAAGTACATTTCCATAATCCAACAAACAGTAATCAATGCGTACATCGGTAAGAAAAAGGCCCATCAAACCCCCAGTTCTCATCATTGTGAAAAAACAGCAATCAAATCACCATCACAAAGGGTCACATAGGCGGAGCCCCGCCCTAGCACAGAGGGTGGCCGTAGTGTCCATCCGGGCATCTGCTTTTTTCTTTTTGTTTATTAACTGTCTTCCGAACCCAAGTAGCAAAACCAACCCCCCCCCCCCCTCCCTGAACACAACTAAACAATGCGGGGAAAGTAAGAGCCCATCCATTAAGTGAACGTGAGTCCGGATAACCTTGATAATAGTGCATTCAGTGTCCATCAGCCGCAGCCCTCCCTTTCCCGCCCCACATGTAAGCCGCCCCTGGACTGTCAAATTATTGGCACACTCCCAGCACACTGGGTCCCCTCCAAATCAGGCCCGCCGCCCATCCCACCATCCCCCCCAAACCCCGGACCCTTGCGTAGGCCTCCCTACCCCGACCCACTCTCCAGCCCATGATACTGCCTCCATTTTGACCAAACCCTCTTAAACTTCTTAGGGCAGCCCCTAGATTTATATGTCACCCGCTCCGCCGCCATGTAGAGGTCCAACCCCCTCCTCCATTCCTCCATGGTAGGCACGGACTCCACCCCCCAATACTTAGCAATGTCTCGTTTTGCGACCACCAGGGCCAAGGTTAGGAACGTCAGCAGAGGGCGGGGGAGGTCCACATCATTGGTCATTCCCAGCAGGGCCAGTTTCGGCTCCTGGACGAGTGGCACTGTCAGGACCTCCTTCAGTTCGGTAAAGACAAGTGTCCAGTATGACTGAATCTTGCCACATTCCCATAGAATATGGAAGAAGCCCCCCCCCCTCCCGCTGGCAGCGGAGGCACCTGTCATCTGAGACCTTCCCCATCTTAAACAACCTGACCCTGTCAAAGTACGTCCTGTGGAGCACGTTGTACTGGATCAGGCGGAGTCGGGATTTAATGGCCACTTCCCTCGGGTGCATTAGGACTAAGTCCCAGTCGATCTCCTCCATACCACCCACGTCATGCTCCCATGCAGCCCTGAGTTTCGTCAGATCCCCCAGCATGTTGTTTGTAAGTGTCTTATAAGTAAGGGATACAGCCTTGTTGGGAATTTGCTCCTGCAGTAGTCTACCTTCCAGGGGCGCATACTCCGGGAGACCCTCTAATGATATCGCCTGGGCCCTCCACGCATGCCGTAACCGTACATATTTAAAGAACTGCGATTGGTGGAGCCCAAATTCCGCCCGCAAAACCTCGAACGACTTGAGCTCCCCTCTAGCGATGACATCACCCACCGTGGAGATCCCGATGTCATCCCACTGTTTAAAGCCGCGTAGTTTGCTCAGCTCCCGTAGCCATGCACAATGCCAAAGCGGAGTCTGCCGTGTGGGCTTCTGGTCCCAACCCATACGTTTCGTGGCCACTTTCCAGGCCCGGAGGGTGATATTAGTGGCTGGGAGAAGGGGCGTCCTCCGCTGGCCACCGTATAGGTACGTAAGCAGGTGAGAGGGGGATAGCTTTGCTCATTCCAGCACATATGTGGGGTGGCTCGCCGGGGCATGGAGCCAGTCGTTAATAGGGGAGAGGTGCTCCGCCCAGTAATAGGCCTCCAGGTTCGGCAGGGAGATGCCCCCGCTATATTGGTGGCGTTGCAGGGTGGTGAGCGCCACGCGCGGCTGCTTACCCAGCCAAATGAAGGACCTAAGGTCAGCGTGTATTTTGCATAGGAGGTCTCCTGGGATGGGGTAGTACTCGTTCTGCAGGGCGTACAGGTATTTGGGCAGTATTACCATTTTGTACAACGCTGCTCTGCCCAGAAGGGTCAATGGCAGCTGGCGCCACCGTGTCATATCACTGGCAGAATTCTGCAGTATCCTGTCTACATTCCTAGAGCGGGACACTTCAGCGTCTAGCGTCATGAAGACCCCCAAATATTGAAAGCCCTCCGTAGACACCACCAGTCTATCCGGGAGTGCGTCGACACCCGTGGTCCCCTTAGGGTCAAAAAGGACCGACTTGTGCCAATTTATGGCGTACCCGGAGTGGTCCCCATAACCATCTATCTCCCGGAAGAGCTCGGGCACGGTGGTGGGCGGGTCAGTGACATAGAGCAATACATCATCGGCGTATAAGGACAGCTTTTCTTGCGAGTCATCGGCAGGTGTTACCTTGAAGCCGGTGACATTCGGGTTCTGTCTGATCCTAGCCGCCAGCACCTCGATTGTCAGGGTGAAGAGAAGAGGGGACAGGGGACATCCCTGTCTGGTGCCACGCTGGATCTGGATTTCGCAGGAGAGTGTCCCGTTCACCCTCACCCGGGCCCTCGGGGTAGTGTAGAGCAGCTGTACCCAAGAGCGGAACCTGGGGCCAAAACCGAACTTATACAGGGTGGCCTCCAGGAACGGCCAATGCACAGAGTCAAAGGCTTTTTCCGCATCTAGGGAAAGGAACCAGTGCGGCGGGTCCCTATCCCTCACCTCCTGCAGCCAGTTGTGGGTGCGACGGAGATTAAATTTCATGGCCCTGTCCGGCAGGAAGCCCGTCTGGTCTAGATGTATCAGAGCAGGCAAGACCGCCCTAAGGCGGCGCACCAGGATCGTAGCGAGGAGTTTCACCTCCGTGTTCAGCAGGGAGATCGGGCGGTACGAGGCACAGTCCTCCCGCGGCTTGTCCTCCTTGTAGATGGGGTTTATGGTGGCCAGGGTGAGGTCGGGGGGCAGTCCCCCCTCTGCGTAGGCCTCAAGGAAAAGGTTCCGCAGGTGCGGGGCCACTATGTCAGCCGTACTTTTAAAGAATTCCGGGGGGAATCCATTCGGCCCCGGGGCCTTGCCCGGTTTCAACCCAGCAATGGCAGACTTCACTTCATCAAGAGAGATGTCAGCTTCCAGTAGTGGTATGTCCTCATCATCTACGCATGGTAGGTCTACGTCCACCAGATAGAGGAGTGAGTCATCACAGGAACCTAGTTGCCGTGCCCTATAGAAGGCCTCGTAGTATGTCGCAAATGCGTCCGCAATAAGTGAGTCCGAGCGCACGACCCCCCCCTGCCCATCCGCAACCTCACTCACCCACCTCGCCAACCTCTCCCTCCGACTAAGCCACGCCAATAGTTTACCAGATTTATCCCCCACATCGTAGAGACGATGGAGGGTGGCCAGATTCTGTGTCCTCGCTTCATCCGACACCAATTCTCGGTATCGCCTCTGGGCATCTAACAGCCTACGTAAGGTCTTCCTGCATTTGGTACGTAGGTGCTCCTTTTCCAGCTCAACAACTGTGCGCTCAACAGCCACAACCTCTTCCACTAGTTTCCTCCTCTCCTCCCCCAGTCTACCATTTATCCTATCTCTTAGCACCGGTTTCATCGCTTCCCAGAGGGTCACCGCCGATTCCACCGACCCGTCGTTTTCAGCCATATACACACGTGTATCCGCCCTGACGCCTGTAAGAACCGATTTGTTCGCCAGATCCCATGCGGTGAGTCGCCAAGCGGCCTCCCTCCCGACCCTCCAGGCCGGCCCATTGAAAGCGACAGGGGCGAGTGGTCCGACAGACCCCTCGCCAAATATGTCGCCGTGTCCCCTGCAGTGAACGTCTGTCGCGGCATAAATATATAGTCCAGCCTGGAGAACACTTTGTGAGCCGCCGAGTAAAAGGAGTAGGCCTCAGTCTGCGGGTGGAGCGACCTCCAAACATCACACAAGCCCATTTCAGTCATCAGTTGGGCCAGGGGAGTCTGAGTATCTCGGATGTGAGCAACTCCGGATCTATCCACTGCCCTGTCCATCACGTCATTAAAATCACCCCCCACTATCTGTACGGTGTCAGGGGTGTCCATAAGTATGGATGCAAGGAGCTTTAGCGCATTCGCCTGCAATTTGGGTGGAGCGTATACTGACACCAGTGTGTAGGTGCGCCTTCGCCATGTCCCCTGTATCCCCACGCATGTTCCCAAAGGGTCACCCCATGTGCGTGTGATGTGAAAGGGGAAAGTATTTTTGACCACAATCGCTACACCCCGTGAGTCAGATGTGTACCCTGCATGGCCGAGCACCTTGTATCTCCCTCTCGCTATGAACGGACAGGTAGTGCCCCGCAAGTGGGTCTCTTGCAGGAAGATGACGTCTGGGCCCAGTCTCTTCAGAAAATTGTTCACCAATCCCCGCTTGATCTTATTCCCCAGCCCGTTTACATTCCAGGTCAGGACCTTCAGCTTGTCAGCGGTCATGTACACAGCAATAGGACAAGTGCACCCCAGGGCGTGGGGCTAAGTTGGCGGACATACATTTGCAATGATGGAACCACACAATTCTCCAGATTTCGAAGCAAGACTCCCCCTGCAACCCCCCCATGAACAACCAAACAACACAAACAAACCCCACCCCCCCCACCCCCACCCCACCTGCGCTACCCGGCCATCCCGCCCGTACAACCATCGACGGTTCAGAATACCAGGGAGCAAGGTCTGTCGCCCACCCTCCAAACAGACCCACCTAGGAGATACCTAGCTGTCCAAAGTCACATATCAGTTCGGAGTGTTTCCACCCCTCAGAACAAATAGAACAGTACCTGTGCGTCCCCGGCAGGGAACTGCCAAAACAGAATCTCAGGTCCTTAGCCCCTCAGGAATGCGAGTCTTGTGTCTCAGGATCAGTGCCTTCCACGATGTGCGGCCCACCCTGTTCCAGATCGCGGATGGCCACGGCCAGCGGGTGGAGGGACGGCTCCGTGCGGTCTTCCACGTCCGATGCAGACACTTCTTCCTCCTGGTCTGTGCCATTGCCAGACCCGGTCAGCAGACACCGGAATCTTGATCCCCTATCTGGGTCCCGTGTCGCTGCGTCATCAGCGTCTCCCGTTCTCCCACCAGCGGCACCCTGGCACGATGGATACGGGGTCCATTGAGATTTCCTGTCCACTCGCTGGTGGCGGGAGCGCTGCGACCCACTGCGGTCGCGCCTGAAGTTAGCCGCCGCGCGCTCCTCCCGGATCCTACGACCCTCCTCTTCTGCCTCTCTCAGTAAGGGCCGTTCCTCCAGCCAGTGCCAGGCCTCCTCCGGTCGAGCAAAGAAAAGTGATTTTCCCTTGTAGAGGACCTTGAGTTTGGCGGGAAAGAGAAGCATATACGATATGTTCAGGGTCCGCAGCTTAGCCTTTACAGTATCATAGGAGCGCCTCTGCTTCTGCACGTCCTGGCTATAATCAGGGAATATCATAACAACCGTGTTCTCAAACTTAAGTTCCCCCATTTTCCGGGCCTCCCTCTGGATAAGGTCTCTGTCCGCATAGTTCAGAAATCGAGCAATTATCGGGCGGGGTCTCGCCCCCTCCGGAGGCCTGGCCAGGAGCGCCCTGTGCGCTCTCTCGATCATAAAACAAGGAGAGAAGGGAGCCTGTGGAAACATGGTTTTGAGCCAAGAGTGGAGGAAGGCCGCCGTATCATTCTTTTCGATTCCTTCCCTCAGGCCCACGAAGCGCAGGTTGTTTCGGCGGGCTCTGTTCTCCGCATCATCCACCCGCCATAGCAGCTGCCTGTGGGAGGCCTGTAGTTCCGCCATATCTTTCTTGAGTGAGGAAACAGATTCCTCTGTCTCCGTGATCCTGGTCTCCGTTGCGCCCACGCGGTCCGACAAGTTCCGAAAGTCCTGGCGTAGCAGCAGGACTTCTGATCCCACCTCCCCGATCTTCGTTTCAAGGGCAGCTCTGGAGTCCTGAATATCAGTCCTGGAGGCCTGGATCGCCTCCAGGAGCATGGCGGTGTCCGCATGCGTGTCCCGAGCCCCTGCGGTCACATCCTTGGGAGTCCGGGTGGTGGTGAAGGTCTCAATGGACCCCTGCCTGGTGGAGCGCGGTGGCGGGTCCCTTTTGCCCATATTGAACCCCACTGCCCGCAGTACGGCCGCCGGGAGACCGGCGCAGTATTGCCCCCGGGGCTGACCCCGGGTCTCGCTAAACTCCGCTTCGATGTCCCACTCACTGCCACTTCCAGCCGTCGCGGACAGGCGCTCCGGCGCCTTCCCCCGAGCCAGGCCTTCAGCGGGTCCCCGCGTGTCTCAGGGGGGAGGGGAAGGTAGAGAGAGGGAGTGCGTCCGTGCGCCACTAGGGGCCGGGATCCCCGTCTAGGGCTCCGTGTGTCCTCGGTGCCAAGTGGAGGGGGGGACAATCACCCTGCAGCCCCATACAGGCCCCGGCGGGACGACGTTGTGCTCAGGCACGAGCGCCTCTCGTCTGTCTCCCGGTCCAGGGAGAGCGGTCGGCGGCCAGAAACTCCAATCCCCGGTCCCACAGGCCCCGATCCGCCTCAGCCCCCGAGGTCCGCCAGGGGGGGCTCCCAGGCACCGGTCTTAGGGTCAGGAGCAGCCGCACTCACGCGGGAGGGGGAGCGGTCCGCTCGTCGCCTCAGCAGCCCCGCAGCCTCGTCAGCTCCGGATTCCAGCTCCGTCCGTCTCCGCCATCTTGGGCGCCCCGGGTCCCGAGGGAAGGCTCACGAGCAGTTCGGCCCCACAGCGGCGGGAAGGCAAACCGGAGGGCTGTGCCTACGCCTTCCACCTCCGCCCACTCCTCAGCCGAGTTTTGTGCCGTTCTGCAGGCTAAAAGGCATGTAGATCGCCGGATTATAGGCAGCTGTGCCGGGAGCGGTGCCGAGGCACGTCTCACTCCGCCATGCAGCTAGCCACGCCCCCTGGTCTGGTCATTGTTAACCCCTGTGTTTTGTTCAGGAATCTATCTTGACAGTTATTCGTGTCAGTAGGCCAGATTAACCACTTTTTCCAATCAGGATGTGTTCTGTTTAAATGTAAAATTTTAGAAACGTCTATTTCAACTCCTGTTGTTGCATTATCAGGTATTGGCTTTGGAATAGACGGTTTGTTAAGGTCTTTAATCTTAGCTAGGCCAAGACAGGTTGTTTGGTGAATTGTGTCATTTAAGAACATTATTTGTTCTGGGATCATGCATGCTCGAAATAATACTTCTACACCTTGTACCTGCCAATCTTTTGTACCCCAGATGGTTTTTGTTTCAATATTATTTTTCCAAAAATCAAAACCAAATGTCATCATTTTTTCATAAAATGCTTCTGAATATATCAATTTAGTATTTGTCAGCATTGTTTTCAACCCTGTTTTATCCAACAGTTTATAATAAAACGTTTCTGCATCACTTGTGTTAAACCCTGAGAAGTATTGGAATCTCTCATAGAATGTTTTAGAACTACTTTTAGGTGGAGTAGCACAATGTTCCCATTGGTTATATTTAAAAACATTTCTAGGTTGTGCAGATTTATGTAGGTAATGGTCTCCGTAATGTGAGAAGCAGTACATCTGTTCATAATTAGACAAACCTTGTAAATAATCATGTTCTGTAAATCTTGCTGACAACACTAAATCTGACATCATATTATTTATACTTTCAAAATCCCAATCATCAGAAAATGTACTTGGTTTTACAAAGTCACTTAATGAAACCTTGAACTGGTGAGGATATTTCAGGATTTCGACCGGGCCATATACTTCATAGTCCGTCTTGTCCCTTACTACCCCACCGGGTATTGGAATGGCTGTGACATTTACTGATGATAGTCCTCTTTTCTTGACGTGAGATGATTTGTGAGGTTTTAGAACTAAGTTGATATTCTGACTTGCTGTGTCCATTGAACTGTATTTCCCTTCAAAGAATTTTCCCAAACAAAGTATCATGATGAGCCAAAGCAGGAGGAAAAATACACCTAGCCCAAACCAAAACTCTAACCATGGAGAAATAAGGTAAGTTTCCTTGAGTTGATGAAAGAGTTCTGTTGTTTTTTCTTTAAAAGTCTTTGTTTCTGGCGTCACTTCCGGGTCGTTTTGATCTTCAGAAAAGGTATCGAAGTTGATGAAGTAGCTAGAGGCAGTTCTGTCAATTGTTGGAATTTGTTTCTCAATTTGTCTTTCATTAGCACATTCTGATGCCACATCATTGTAGACAGGTGTTTCATGACGAACTGTTTCAATCTGTGTTTCAAGAGGCACGAGTTCCATGGCATTATTGCATAGTCCCTCTCTGTGCACTGTAGGTTTATCAAATGTGATTAGTCTTTCAGTTTGAACCTCTTGGATTGTTGCAAATTTGGGTATTCTGTTATTTTTCGGGAGTCCACTTGGCCTACTGTTGATTATTGGCCACATGATTGTGGTTTTACCAGGTCGATTGATACAAATCGGTTCTCCTTTTTACCAGCAAGAGGCGGTAGTACTACTGATCTTGTTCCATTGATTGCCAAGACAGGTACTGCTTTTCTGTAAGAATTCCCAAATTCCTTCTTCACCGCTATTTTCTCTCTGACTAGATCCCCAATCTTTGGAATCCAGACAGGTTTTGCTGGGACAGGTGATGTGTCTTAAGTGGTAGTGGGCTGTTGCTTTAACTGTAAGTTGCTTAAGGATTTTCTTGTTTCATTGAAGTCCTGTAAAACAGCCAAACGATCTTTGATTTCAAAGTCGTTATTCTTATCTGTTACCACTGAAGCCTGACTATCGAGGTCCTGAACATGCATTCTAGTTCCGAACAATAGTTCGTATGGGCTGAAACCTTTTAGAGAATTTCTTGGCAAATTATTTAGACTAAGTTGGACACTTATTAAATGTTTGACCCACCCATCACCCGAACCTAATACCTTCACCGTTATAGATTGCTTTATGTCTCCTTTTTTTCTTTCCACTACACTCTTCCCCTCAGGGTGTGATGGACAAGAGTATCGCAATCCAACGCCCATACTGGCCATGGCCTCCTTATAAGCTCGAGAGCTGAAAGCAGGACCCTGGTCAGAATGGAACATGGCAATTGCGTATGTGCCGATAAAGACTCGCAGATCTTTTATAACAGTTTTGGCATCAGCCGAGCGCTGGGGCCACATTTTCTAAGTGAATTCTAGTCTTAAACAATTAATAGGACGCTGGATTGCATATAGACAGCATTACCGTGTCCACAAACGGTAACTGGGCAACAGACTGGACCGGTTCATTACTGCGATCTCTGCTGCAGTCTTGACAGTTTTTTGCAAATTTATAGTGGTGCAGGCTCATCTCCGGCCACCAGTATACTGATTGTAATTCAGTCAGGGATTCCTTCATCTGTTTGTGCCTTGGACCTTCACCCATGTGTGCGTCTGCTATTAATAACTTTCTCTGGTTCGTGTTTGGAATTACCCTATCCCCCACTCCAGGGATTCGAGCAAAAGGAACGGAGTTTGCATCAATTACGTATGCATAATTGAGTGGATAGTTCACGGGTAGTGCTGCACAGTCGCCTTTTAAGGACGTTTTCACTGCCAGCATGGTTTCCCCCGTCTATGTATTTTTCTGAACTCTTTTTTGTGGCTATGGAAGCCGGTTTAGTTGCTTCCGCTACGGCTGTGTCAGCCAATGAATTCCCTGCAGCGTGAACACCATCACGTTGATGACTCAGAGTGTGTATCACGTGAGTCTTTTGTAGTTCTTTCTGTAAAAGAACTACTTGCTTCCAAATGCTTGATTGTGGCACCTGTGTCATCTTTGTAATTATTTTGAACCCAGCTCTGCAACTCATTATTGTAAGAGTTGACGCAAAAATGCGAATCGCACACGATTAGTGTCGGGAATTCACGTTCTACATTTTCAAGCGCCATCTTTAAAGATCTAATTTCAGCTCTCTGAGCCGAACATTTTCTTAGTGATTCAGATTTTGTTATTTTCGGTCTGAATTTACCGCAGAGCCAGCAACCTTTAACAATCGCGCAGGCTGCATCGTAGGATTTATTTTCTACGTTGAAATGCTGTACGAATCTGTCTGTGTAGATTATACAGGAGTATTGTTGTAGAGGAAGAATTTCGATTGGCAGAGGATATTCTTGTTCATAAGTTAAATCATTCAGTTTTTTCATGTGTGGGGCGAAATAGTATTTCACATCTTCCGCGCCAAGAGAATTTACACACTGTATCCATTTCGGATCCAGTGACACTGTAGGCAGGTTTACTAGGCTGAATAGTGCCTCGAAGGCGGATTCCGCTGTGAGAACAGTGATCCTTTTGCCGTGTGCTAGATCTCGTTCATTCGCTATTACAGTTTGTACTGCTTTCACAGTATTTTCTGTGAGACTGAATGTTTTTTCTGCTTGTGTGTACAAGTGAGATTTGTAAGCTATTGGTACCTTTTCTCCCTCATTAGAGGTCAGGTACATGAATCCGCATCTTCCTTGGATGACTCGGATCACAAGGTCGATTGCCTTGTCTCGTGTATCTAATTTTGTTTTTGCTAACATGTCTGTTTGCAGTGATCTCAAAATTTCTGTGTGTTTTTGAGTCCAGTTGATTGGTTTAAAATCAGGTTTAATTAGTTCGTATAGAGGTTTAACCCTCTCCGCATAATTTAGAATGTAAGTTCTTCCGAAATTCAGGAAGCCTATAGTCGATTGTAAGTTCTTCAGCGTTTTTGGTGCTTGGAGTACAGCGCACTTCTCTAAGAAGTTGTCCGCTAGGCTTTTTCCTTCACTTGATAATTCGTATCCTAAAAATAATACTGTCAGATGGGCAATTCAAGACTTTTTAAAGTTGAATTTGTAACCCTCTGCTGCGAACCCAAGTATTATGGTGTTCACCCTTTTCAAGTGAGTCTCCAAGTCGTCATCTGTTAGATAGATGTCATCGACATAGGATAGTGCCTCATCATCATATATTTGTAGTAACTCTGTTACTCTGGCTGAGAATAGTCCTGGGCTGTTCTTGAATCCCTGTGGGAGCCTACAGAATTTTTTTTTGTGACCCCATTAATGAGAAAGCGGTCAAGTATCTGCTTTCTGGTGCAATATTTTGACAAAAGCAACCATTAGATATGTCTAATGTTGTTTTATATTTTTTGCGAACTATGTTATTCATTAGTGCAGCACTATGCGAATTTTGTACTGCAAATGATTTGCAACATGAGTTAAAGTGTCTGTAGTCCAAGACTAGACGATATGAATCGTCCGGTTTGGAGACAGGAAACAAAGGATTGTTCATTTGAGAGGTGCATGTTTCAATCACCCCCTGGTATTCAAGTTGATCAAAAATCTCCCTGACCTGTTTTTTAGCTTCTTGCTTAATTGGATACTGCCTTTGTGCCGTCTGTTGACTTTTTAACTGGATTTTGTGAGGAGGAGAGTCCTCATCCCATCCTACATGATTTTTGTATAATGCTGGTGCCTAGGCTACTACCCATTTCCTTGCATATATATATTTAGTGTGAATCGGAATGTGATTCGAGAAGGCAGGCATAATCATTTCTTCGCCACGAGGGCACTCCCTGACAAAGTCCGGGGCCAATCTTTTTCAGCTAACAGGATATCATAGCCTTTTGAGAGGTTATCCCAAAATAGACCCCTTCTTTTCCTAGTCTTATCACCCTCTATATGCAGTGTTATTTCGTATATCTTATGAGGCTCGCTAACTCTGGTGTCGGCAGTTTCTACTTGAATGTATTCATTCATGTCCACTGTCTCCAGATGACTCATCAGGATCTTGCGAGCTATGGTGATTTCTGCTGCACTGTCTAGCATTGTCTGTGCCCACTCCCCGTTTTTCAGCGGTGTCCTCAGTATTCTCGGCATGTTCGATTACTCTAATACTGGCTACCTTCTTTCTTGGAAATTGTGATTTTTTTACTTTGAGCAGGTTCCTTGTCTTTGGACTTGGAGTGCTCTCCTGGGTCTGACCGTCCTCTTCTTTCCGATTTCTGCGAAAAAGATCGAGAGGGACGTGTATCAATACTTTGATATCTATCAGGCTTCTTCAAGTTATCCCTATTTCTAAGGTTATATCTTTTCTCAGAGGGCTCCCTCTGGGGAGACTGGTGTTCTCGAGTCGGAGTTCTTTCCCTCCGTCGAGGAGACCTTCCTCTGGACTGGAAAACTTTTTCCTTGGGAGTAGATTGTTTATTTCCATCCCAGCTCTTTTTAGGAGTGTTTGAATTATTTTTAATAAATAATTTTTCAGGATTTTCGAGTAGTTGGGGTTTTACTGGTTTCCCACCCAAGCTATCTCTACCTAATTCTTCATAACATTTTTCTATATTTCTGGCAAGCTCAATTAGTTGATCTGTTATATCTGTTTCCTTCAATTTCTGGCGGATCGCCACAGATGCTGCTTCTCCTTTTATGTTGGCTAGTAATATAGCCGAGACCTGCTTGAAGTCTTTCAGTAATTTCATACCAAGAGTTAAAGCAGGTTCTGGACCGTATTCATTCTGAATCTGTTTTAGCACATCTGGTATTACCGCCATTGACGGAACACCATGTGTTTTTGTGTAAATGGAAGCAAAAACTGTACCCCAAGTGTCACAGTCTTCCACGTGTGGTGCGACCCCCATAGGAAGGCAGATGGTCAGAATTCTGTGTTTCTCAATAGGGGTAGTATTTGGAAATAATGCCTCTATTTGAGTAATTTTTTGTGCTAACCAGAAAGGTATTTGTTCCCGTTTTATGGGTGTTTTACCAAGACATGATTGTATGTTCTGTGGTGTAATTTATTTGTGTTCCCCTGATGAGGGGTCAGCTGTGGAACATTAACAGCTGTTTGGACTGTTGCAGTCCGCATTACATATTGGACTAATTGTCTATGTATTTTAATTAATGTTTTTAGCTGTGCTAAAAGTTCTTCTTTTGACATTTTTTCAATGTCCGGATGTGGTGTGTAGCTGGCTAGAACCGGCCACGTTGCTCCTGGTCTACCTAGTGGACCGAGCCTGGTAATATGATCATTATGTTTTAGGGCACTTTTAAACCAGAGCAGATGCTCTTGGTATTTTAATGGGATTTCAATCTCCTCGAAAGAAGCGTACTCTTCCGGAGGTTCCTCTATTTTGTAATAGTGGAACTCGTGTGTTGCAGCGTTTGCCGCTGGAAATTTTATCCAAGAATAGAATACCTCTGTCTGCCGATATTCGTGTGCCTCTATCACGAAGACGACTGTGCCACCTTGTGTGGTCAGTCCATTTTCTATAAGTTTTAACGTTATAGTTTTTCTTATGTTGACCGGGATGATTATTGCACCCGGTTCATTAACACCGGTGTCCTGTTGATTCGCATCTACGGCGGCTTCAGCGGTCCCGTTGTCTAGTAATGACATTGTATAAATGAAAGTTTTTTGCAGAGCAGGTCTCCAAGGAGACAAAGATTAGGTGCACAATATTTTGGAACACTGTATCCTTCAACGTTGAATAAACCAGAGCTTTACATAGGAATCTCTTCCTACTAAGTTCGGGCAGATTTTAACCTTTCACCCACTCCAGACGTCTATTGGAGTATTTACGGGAGAAAGAGTCGGTGTGAAAAAGCACGACTGAGTGACTCTAAAGTCTTGCGTTAGTTTTATCGCCTTACCAAACGTTGGGCGCCATGTAGTGTAGTTCCTATTTTCCCTATAGGCCCTGCGCATTGGAATAACATAAACAGCAGTGTAGACGTAGAAGTGCGGTCTTCCAGGTCTCTACTGACTATGCTAAACTTAATTGGGTTGGTACCAACTAGCTCAGAGGTCACTGGAAACTTTCTTGACTGAATAGGAATTGATCAGCTCCCCTGGCTCAGACAAGAAGGGATTCAGTTTTCCAACAACCGCATAAACATGACAACTTTGCTCCTTAGAATAAGAGTCAATCTCTAGAGTTGTGTGAAACAATAGACAGCTATTTCACTCAGTCAGTTGTGCAGATTACTTTCACCAAGATGCAGAGAATAGAGAGACGGGCGTTTTCAATAAAAAGGTATTATTTATTGAACAGTCTTTCTTCTCATGCAAGAGAAATGAATTGCCACAATTGCAAGACTTGTTATTATAAAAAGTGCGTACAGTAAAAGGAGGATTGCGAAATAATACTGTAAAAGCATTGATATGGTTTCTTAGCCATACAATGGTTAAAATGAGTAAAATATATACATTCATATATACATTTAGCTAACGTACTCAACTGGTGCTTCTAACTACGCCTACCCCGGTGTACCTGACCTAAGCCTAATACGCGGAAGGGAGTAAGTAAGTAGCAGTTTAAGTTAAGTTGGTTTTGCCAAGAGTTTGCTTCAAGAATTCTCTCTATGGGTTTAGTCAACACTGTACCTCTGGAATAGAATGTTGGAGGTCTTGTATCTCCTCTCAGGACTCGATATCCCAGTCACCCACAAGGGTAGGCTGGAAACGCCGGAGCTGGATTTTCTCGGCAGGAGAAAAGACAGCGTCTTTCTCAGCGCGTCAAGGAGGAGGAGGGGCAGCGTCCGTGGGCTTCTCACATCTGCTGGGCTCTGCAAGGGACAGCTGTTCTGCTCCTGTATTCTCTACCACCACCGCTGATTTTGCTTAAGGCAACGTTGGTATTATTTATACCTAGAAGGTGCCTTGTTTGACGTAAGTTTTTGGACATAAGACATCAATAAAGATGTCACTAAGAACCAGTCGTACTTACAGTGCTCATTAGAGTTCTGTTACTAATCAAAACATAGCAAGCGGGGCTTTCCCAGGTTGCTGGGGGTTTTATCTGGTGAAAGAACTCGGTGTGTAATCTTGGAATCATAGATAGTGGCTTCTGCTGTGTCATATACTGTAATGAGCTGCAGAGGCGAGTTTCTGAAATATGGCTCTGATCGTTTATGCCATTATAGGGGTATGGATGGGTTATAGCCGTATTAGGGGCATAGGATCACAATATTGATCGGGGTCCTAGATAGAACACGACAACAGGCGCGGGGCATGGACTCAGGAAGGGGGTACAGAAGTCAATACAAGGGGGACAAAATCAAAGGGGCACCACTGGCTACCAGGGATGAGGCGTAGGTGGATGCCTGCGGTTAGTGGAGGGCCTCGATTTCACCAGCAGCAGTAGAGACAGCGGGGGTGCAGGCGGAGCTGCAGCAGGGGGGTGCGACCTACCAGGGAAGGTCAAGGATGGCAAGAGAGTTGAAAAAAGAAGCAAGAGAACTGCAGAAAAAAGAAGAAAGGTGCAGACAGATGCAAGAGAGTTGCAGAAAGAGGATGAAATTTGCAGAAAGAAGCAAGAGAAGTACAGAAAGCAGCAAGTGAAGTGCAGAAAGAGGCAAGTGAGGTGCAGAAAGACGCAAGAGCGGTGCAAAAAGAGGCTAGAGAGGGGCAGAAAGAGGAAGGAAGGTACAGAAAGTGGCAAGAGAGATGCAGATAGAAGCAAAAGAGGTCTGCACCCCATTAGTACTAATTTAACAACCACATTTACCAATAAGTAAGAGGTGACCATTCCAGCTTTGCAAAGGGCCTTCCACAGTGCTTTAAAACGTGTCGCTGCATTTTTGGTAAGATTTGTGCCATTTGAGTTAGAAACAAGTTTTTTTTGTACAAATCTGCAGATTATGTGGCAGGTGGTGGATAATGTGGGAAATGTAGAAAATGTATAATCATACAAAAATCAGCATGGCTGGACAGTTGCATAATTCTAGTGGCCCTTCTCTGTGATTGCTTCTTTTTTTGTGTCTCATTGAGTTTTATAGTTCAACTTCTATGTAATTGAGGAAGACTAAAACCTGAGGTCCACTGCACACAACATACATCGACTCCACTTCAAAACACATTAGTAAAATCTTTTACATTTACAACGCCAATAGCTCTAACTCTCACAAATGGGAGATCTATTGCATTGCAAATGGTTGTTTAACCATTGACCCTTTAGGGCCCCGGTACCCCATCCCCTGGGGCCTTAGCCATTTTTTTTATAAAATATAAAGGGAGGAGGCCACTCAGCCCGCCTACTGCAGCCTATTGCGGCACCTGGGAATCCATCCCTCGGGGCTAG
The DNA here is from genome assembly GCF_964263255.1 of Lissotriton vulgaris. Lineage (NCBI taxonomy): Eukaryota > Metazoa > Chordata > Amphibia > Caudata > Salamandridae > Lissotriton > Lissotriton vulgaris. Next base: position 322,337,613 of record NC_141698.1, on the reverse strand, counting down.
GCTTTTGTATATTTATTTTTTTAATGGGGAGGAGGGCATACGGCTCCCCTCCCCAGGCCGATTTCTGCCCTGGGGACCCCATCCCCCTTGGCTCAGGCTTTTTTAAAAAAACTTTTTTAAGGCAGGGGGCACGTGGCCCTCCTTCCCTGGTCCAGTTTTGACCCCGGGACACCATCCCCCACAGCCTGCCCTCTATTTTAGTTTTTTACCATTTTGGAGGAAGGCACACAGCCATAGCCCCGGGGACCCCATCCCTCGGGGCACAGTCAAACCTTATTTAGTTATTTTTAAAATGGGTAAGGGGGCCTACGCGGCACCCGTTCTCTGGCCATTTTGGGCCTGGGGACCCCATCCCACAGGGCTTAGCCTCACATTGGGGACCACGGGGGGAGCCCCAAGGCCCCCGTGGTCCATGCCGGCTCCCCACCTCCTTCGGAAGCTGGTATTGCTTTTGGAGAAAGGGAGCTGCAAACATGCAGCTCCTTTTGCCCAAAAGCAATTCTTCTTCACTTCATGGAAGCAAGAGCAGTTTTCCTGCTCTCACTTCCATGAAGCGAAGCAGAAGTTTGCTATGACATGGTGGGAGCAGTGTTCCTGCCATGCCATAGCAAACAACGAACACGTTGGAACCCGTTGTGGTTCCAAACAAACTGCACAGCCTTTCTCAACTGAATGAATCAAATCAATTACATTTTCCATTTTCTCTTCGTTTTAACTCCACGTTTTCTCCCTTTGCATTTTCACCATATTCCTTTTATTCCATTTATTTTTCAATACCTTTTGTCCATTCCATAACCATGCCAAGCTCTTCACAAACGAAAAGGACACCAAATATTTCCACTTGTTACATCTTTATTTTTTAAAAAAAAGCAATGCATTTCGGGAAGCCATCTTCCCTTCGTCAGGGGTATCTACAATGCAAGGTTGAAAAATGTTAAAAGTATTTATAGAGACTGCCATCAGCATTAATAATAATTTCAGACATCTAACATAAACCTGAAAACATTTGCTTAACACCCGATATAGCAAACTAATTTCTACTAAGTACTCCCCTCTTGCTGAACCACATACATATATCTTTTCTTTGTTCCCCAGGGCTCAATATTATACACTTAAATCCTTGGTGGGCCCACGAGTACTTTCCATGAGAACCTCCTGAGTCCTTTTGTTATCTTCCCCTTCTGCGCCCGTAGCATTACATTGTGCTTCCCTTCCTTAATCCAGTTAAGCACAGTAGGCTTACTGTAACATGGATGCTGTATTTTACATTAATAACCTGAAATCACGTCTTATATAACACATTCCCAAAGCTGAAACGCTTTCAAGATTCCTGCTCCATAGCGCGCCACCACACTAACTGTGTGCACTGTTTTTAACCTACTCCATTAAACTCCCCTCCCCTTCGCCACAGGTGCTCATTCTCATGTGTGTTTTTCCTTTACGTTCGGAAACGGACTAAACTCTTTTAGTGTTTCATGTCCATCCCACTATCAACAGCACTACATTTCCCACAATGCAACTGCCACCACTTGCTCAAGCCTCGATTCCCAGGTAATCAAAGATAACAAAGATAACAACATAATCAATATATGAAACATCTTGCAGTTTGTTACACCAGTACAGAATGAATTCGAATTGCATCATAGTTCATTTTCTAACCAATTTACTGTCTGCCACCCAAAGTCCTGAGTCTCTCTTCGTAAAATGCCGATGGCAGTGTTTGATGTCCGAAGAAAACTCTACTCCATCCCTATAATTCATCCATACATCCATAAAATACTTTATTCGGTTCAATTACACAAACCATAAAAGTACAGAACATGTAAAAATTGGTCCACAGGTCACCAGGCAACATAACAACATAGAAATCTGATATATAAAAAAGGAAGGGAGTACCCGTTAAAATATGCAACACATGATGCCAAAGTTTAAAAACGGCGATATGTACATTGTTCTACAAAAAGAAAGCAATATAAAGGAATTAGATTAAAACTTGATTCAAGTTACAATAGACAATATTAACAGTAAATCATCTAGGACCAGTTGATCTTTTTACTAAGTCTCACCGCTATGGTTAAGAATGTAGCTACATTGTAGATTTCCCATATATCTGCTAATAGTTGAAGATGCAGTAAAGCTGTCTTAACTTGTCTAAACCCTTTCCCCTTTAACAAGGGTATAATAAACTTTTTCCTAATGTCCTTAAAGTGATCACAAAAAAACAAAAAATGAACAGTATCCATAATTGAGCAACCGTCACAATTGCACAGATCTAGATCCAGTTGCTTGGTCCAACCAGGGCGGCCTGAAATTAATAGATGGATTTTATTCAAACGGAACTTGGTTAGAAGATACCTGTGGTTTGAGTTGTTGACAACCCTTAGGTAGAGTTCCAAATCATGACCAGGGGAAACAATCAGTTGGTGAGACTTAACTGAAGGCTTTAACAGCTCCACGCCTTCTCTATCCATCCCTCTGTTCAACAAAAAAGTGTTTCTAACCCACTTCAAATCACCTTTCACCAGTTTAGATGGGTTGTTAAACAATTCAGGCCGATCCATCTTTACACATGTTTGTTGTATATATTTTAACATGGGGATCTTGTCCCAGTGATCTAGCATTAGGCAATCCTTCAAGATTGTGTGATTCACTTCAAGCTCCAGGTTAAGCCAGACTGATATCCATTTTAAGAGGGGGGCCATTGCGATTCGATCCTCCAGATAATCCACGCCGCATTCCTGGTGGACTTTGAAGCTGGCCGTGGATCTTGGAAGAGAAAGAATCGTTTTAAGGAAGTTGTCTTCCGTTACCTGTAGCTGTTTAACTGGCCTAAAACCCCACAAATCTGCACCATACATGGCAATGGCAATACATTTAGCAGCATAAACCTTTTGAACCGCCTCAAGGGGTTTCACCCCTAATTTACGTGAGAAGCCCAGCACCGCCGAAATAGAGCGAGCCAGGGCCTTTTTTTTCTCCAACATTTGGGGGTGCCAAGTGGAACTATCGTCGAAGACGACCCCCAAGTAGGGGAATCTAGAGACTTTTGCCAGGTTGTGTCCATTACAATGCAGAGTCATTACATTTTTTTTGGCCTTCCCTTGCTGGCCCACCACCATAACATGGGATTTACCATAATTAACACTTAAATCAAGATTTGTCATAAAAACATAAAAAGAGTTCAACAGACTTTGAAGACCCACTGCAGTTCTGGCTAAGAGAGCAGCATCATTCACATATAATAATGCGGGCAATGAGTACTTCCCTGCCCTCGGGATGTCCTTACACGCTGCACCCAAAACTCCACCCAAGTCATTTATATATAGTGTAAAAAGCAGGGGAGCAAGAATGCATCCCTGCCTTACACCATTGGTGATACTGATTTTACCCGTGCAGTTCCCTTTTCTATCATATCGTACCGTGGCTGTAAGGTCCCTGTGAAGGTCTGCTAAGAAATACACAATGTTTGGATCTATTCCAATGCTAAGGAGCTGGCCCCACAACTTGGATCTGTTTACTCGATCAAATGACGAGGACAGATCCATAAAGGCAATATATAGAGATCCTTGCTTCGCTATTGTGTACTTCCCAATAAGCAGTTGTAAATTCAGGCTTTGATCGATGGTACTACGGCCCTTTCTGAAACCGTACTGTAGAGGGGAAAGGGTATTGGTCTCCTCTAACCATTCGGTGAGTTTACATAGGACCACTCTCCCTAGGACCTTAACTGCGGAATCGATGAGAGATATAGGGCGGTAATTTCCAGGGTCACCCCTGTCCCCTTTTTTGTAAATGGGGACAATCACCGACTGAGTCCATGTCTCTGGAATTCCTACTTTTGAAATTCTATTAAAAAAAATTGCTAAGATTTTGGACCAAAATACAATATCAGCTTTAAAAAGGTCGGAGGGAACACCGTCCGGCCCCGGAGCCTTATTACTAGTCATTTTACCAATGGCCACGGCCACCTCATCCTCATCCACAGTTAGGGTATAAGGCAATTGGGAGAAGGTGGTCGGGCCCTCTGCCCCCAAACTCTCCTGTTCGTAGACAGACTTAAAGTGCGAATACCATTTATCTTCTTGGATTCCACAATCCAGTTCATTATTACCAGGGTCAGCAAAATAAGGTTGGTTCACCACGGCCCAAAACTTTGCGCTACTTTTCAACACATCAACTGATGTCAAATCAGCCCATGCGTCCTCTCTAATCTCACGTCGCCTTCTTTCAACGACTGCCTTATGTTCTTTCCTAAGAGTAGCCACGAGCAATCTATCTACTGGTTTGGATTTAAGTGCTACTTTAAGTTTATGATTGGCAGCAGAGCAATTCTTATCAAACCAGCCTTCCTTCCCTTGTGCTTTGCTTTTACCCTGGCGTGTCAGGTTGGAGAGAATGTCGAAGCAGATCTTTCTATACGCCTCCAAAACTTCACTATCCCCCGCCTGATCGTCCATGCAGAGCTTTAGTTCCTCCCGGCTACTATTACAGACTTTACAAAGGAACTCCTCTGGGATTATTTTACACCACTTGATTCTACGTGCTTGGTCGGTCGGCCACATATTGCATTTGTCAACCAAATTCAATCCACTTTCCCTGGTAAAAATTACATTCTTAACCTTTAATATAACTGGGTTATGGTCGCTAAAATGGGATCGCACAACTGAATAACTAGTAATGTGGCTACCACAGCTACTGCTTAAAAAGATATAATCAATTACGGACCCGCTGCCGTGTCCAGTAAATGTGGGAATAGCCTCGTCGCACCCAGTGGGTAGCATTAACCCATTTTCGGCCAGCAAGGATTCCAGGAGAATGCCCTGATCTGAGTGTTCAAAATGGATATTTTCCTCATCCGAAGGACCAAATAGATCGTTAGAAGGACATTTGTCCTGACAGCCATGGACATTAAAGTTCCCCATTAATATGATAGTGCAATCATGCTCTATAGATTCTTTAAAGTTGGACAAAAAAGAATTTAACATCATCAGGTTACTGACTGAATGGTCCCTGTCAAAGGAATTATAGAAATTCACTATCAGCACATTATGGAAACCCCTGTGGTTAATTTGAACCGCGAGACAATAGGGACAATCAGTAACTATTTCAGTGTATGTACCAGGGATTTTAGCGGATATCAGAGTAACCAATCCCCTCTAGCCCACCCCGTGTTGAACTAATAGCTGGTTGGAAGAAAGTGGTAAAGCCATCGACTGTGAGTATGTTGTGAGTATCCCATGTCTCCTATATGGCTATTATATCCATGGTGTCTATGAAGTCCCTCCAGAAGGGGTCATCCACTTTGCTCTTAAGACCAGCAATATTCCATGTTGCCAAAATGATCTCCCCCCTTCCCGATACTTTATCCATTTTATCTCACAGTGAGGCCCCAACTTCATCACTCTGATCAGTAATTAAAGTTAGATCGGTGTTTGACTCCTGCACAACCTGGATGCTATTTTCATTTAGTAATTGAATAGGAGGGATATTTTGCATCTGACTGGGTGGTGAGCCCTGTTTTTGTCAATCAACCCTGTCCATGTTTGGCAGACACTCATAGCAATTAGCCATTGGAATGTTAAAGTAATTTTCATACCCATTCACAGTCTGATGGTGATAGAGTGGGTAGCCACTCTGTGAACCTGTGGCGAACCCTCCTTGAAAAGGTCTACCTCTTCTTCTCCTGACCTGGTTCCAGCCATCATCGCTGCCCTCGTCCCACCCATGAGTTTGCACCTCCCATGGGGAATTGAATCTCTGTCTAGCTTTTTGTTCATGGGGGCCCCTTAACCAGCTCCATCAATTGTCCGCTTGATTTGCAGGTAGGTAGAAATAAGAGAGAGGCCTAGCGGTGACAGTACTCGCTTGATAGCGAGAGGTACCTCTACAGATGTGTTCTACCACTTTTGGGTTCTCAAAGGTTACCACGATACAATCCCCTTGCAAGTTTTTTCTATTCCCGCCTACCCATGGGGTTCTCTCCACCATTAAGATGTTACTTGGGATATTCGGCGGTAGGGGATGGTTTTTTGATAGCCAGTGGCACACTTTATTTTTCAGGGCCTGGGAGGATTCTGCTTCAGATGGTGAAATTTCCGTGACCCCTGTCAAAATTACTACATAAGGACAGGCATCAGGAGGGAGATGGATGTTTCTTCGGGCCTCTGCTTTATCTTTTGGGGCCGAGTCCAGATTAGGGGTCAAAGGTGTAGGGTCTTCAAATGTTACTTGGGGAGTTGTCTTGGGCTTGGCTAGATTCTGTGATTGTTTAGGGTCGGGGGTCTTCACTTTTGCGCCTCCTGGGGTTGAGATGGTGCTAGGATTCTTTGGCACAATGTTTTTGGCCACGGTGGCACCTTTATCAGCCAAAGGTAGCTTGTTTACTTTGGTCGCCGCATGAGGTGCGTTGATGTTCAAACCAAAACTAGGGGTGCTTATGTCCTTATGGATATTTTTCAATACTGTCTCTAGACAGCGTAACCTAACCTCTATTGGTTCGAGGAGGGACTTTAACATTTCAAAAACATTATTGTTCGTCATACTTAACCCACTTCCATACTGATTAGTTTTGGCTAAATTATTTTCTTCACCACTTAGTTCCAAAATGTCCTCCAAACTACTGTCTACAATAGTGTCATCTGGGAGGCTTAGTGGTAGGCCAACATTCACCAGATGTGACCCCCCAGTATCAGTGTCACAAGGTGCCAAGTCGCCACTCACAATCGCCGGGTCTGGGGTGGTTATAACCCGGTTATGGGTAGTTTGTGTTTTTTCCCCTTTGTGAGTGATAAACTTATTGGCCTTTTGTTTAGGGATAGCCCCCTCTTTCAACCCCCTTTGATTTGTAACGCTGGCCATGGGTAGGTTCTCTGTCACATCACTAACCATACCTCCCTCTGCCAACAAATTGAGGTTAGGGGAGGCCTCTAGGCCCTGTTGGGAACTTGGTACATCATGATCCCCTGTATTATCAACTCTGGCGAGGGTATTTGAGCGGGTCACAGTATTAGGCGTACGTGCCTGTGCAATAAGGCCTAAGGAGGATCTCTTGGCCATAGCTAAATCTTGAGACACCCTTCTGTCCATTAAAACAATCCCTTCATCAATTAGGGCATTAGTACGAACAATCAAGTCATCAAGGGTGCCAGTCAACTTTTTTACCCCCCCGGCAGCCATACTTCTAGTTTCTCGACAATTCATAATAGGCCTTACTGCTAATCGCCAATATAGCGGTTGGAAATATCAACAGTATATTAACAAGCCCTCGTGAATAGAAGTTAAGCGACAGTAACAGAAACAATCAATGTGCACCCCTATTGGTTTTTGGGTGTGAATATAAATTGAGTGCAATGGCTTACAGTTCTGATGTCCACTCTGGCGACCAGTCATCAACGAGTTGGTAAAAACGAGCAGGGTGTGTGGCCCAGGCCCGGCTCCTCAGGCCTCTGAGGGCCACAGAGGGCCCGCCCTTTGCCCGGGCTTAGCCCCGCGCGTAGTCCCGCTACGCGGAGGAGTTGATGGTATTTTATGCGCCTCCGGGCGCCTGTAGCCTCGTCACTGGGAGCGCCCCCGCAAAGGCTCCTGGGGGTTGAAGTCCCCCCGCTCGGCGGCCGCTCTGATGGAGGGAGGCGGCGGCGGGGGGGACTCGGCTCCTACTTCTGGTGTCTCTGTAGTCTCGATCCTGGTCCCTGGCAGCGCAGACACGGTGGCAGGGTATTCTTTGAGCAGGTATGCAAGGTACCGTTTTGGGCTCCCACTACGCTTCGAGGCTGCTGCTGTTTTATGCGCCTCCGGGCGCCTGTAGCCTTGTCACTGGGAGCGCCCCCGCAAAGGCTCCTGGGGGTTGAAGTCCCCCCGCTCGGCGGCCGCTCTGATGGAGGGAGGCGGCGGCGGGGGGGACTCGGCTCCTACTTCAGGTGTCTCTGTAGTCTCGATCCTGGTCCCTGGCAGCGCAGACACGGTGGTAGGGTATTCTTTGAGCAGGTATGCAAGGTACCGTTATAATTCACATGGTCATTGATATTTATCATACATGCTTTATTGTGTCTTTAAACTCATTGTCCTCAATGTTTACTCAAGGGTGCAAAATCATCAATTATAGGCGGAAAGTCAATTCAATGAAAACAAGTGGTGAACTGCACACCTATTTTCTCCATGCTCTTCTTGCTTGACCGCTCCAGAACTGTAGGCGTGCAAGTTTGCTCCGCACTATAGCCATAGCAAACGGCAATGTCCCCGGCGAGGGCACCCCACGACATTGCTGGAGCCGGCCCTGGGGGGTGGCAGTCCCCAGGGCCATAGAGTGCTCCACGAGGGGGGCGCGGAGCCCCCCTATAACATGTGTGTAGACCCCGGGAAGGAGGTTGTCCCCGGGGCCGTGGGGCCACAACAGATCCCTGCATTTAAATAATTTGTGCCTGTGGAGGTGGTGATCCCCAGGACATTGTGAGGGGGCTTGAGCCCCCTCACATTTAATTTTTAATGGCATCCCCGGGGAGGTGACTGTCCCTGGGGCTGCATGGGGAAACAAGAGCCCACCACGTTTTTTTTTTTAAATAAAGCCCCAGGAAGGTGGCAGTCCCTGGGGCAGCGGGGACCCCGGCAGGCCCCCACTTCATAAGTAGGCATGGCCCCAGGGACCTGGCCCGCCCAGAGGCCTAATAAAATGAAGTGCAGTCTCCTGCACTTCATTTTGTTTTACATTTTTGGTACAATTCGCGGACCCTACATGAATCCCGACGGAAAAAAAAATGAATATGCTTTTTTGGGCCCTCTGGATCCCTGAGGGATCCCCTGAGCAGGCCTAGGGGGGTCAGGGTGTGTCTACCCTGCCCCCTTTTCTTGTTTTTTTGCCTTTTTTTCTTGTGAACTGGTTCAAACAAGTCAAGATGGCTGCCAACACTTCCTGGTTTGAAGTGTTGGCAGTCAATTAGATTGCAGGCACAAGATCGGAGGGTTCACGGATCCTCTGCGTCTCCAGTTGTTTACCTGTAAATATTTAATTTTTTCAAAAACTACTGAACAGATTTAGACTATTTACCAACAAGAGTGCACTCTGGACCAAGAGCTACCTTTCTGCCAAAATTTGGTGTAATTCCATTCAGGGGTTCGGGCTATAGCTGCGTCAACAATTTCCTACGGAAAATAAACATGGAGAAAAGGCATTTTAGGACCCCCTTTTTCCTTAGCCCCCGCTTGATGAATCACCCGAAACTTTCAAGATAGCAGCTGAAGTGAGCAGGTCTTTTAAAAATTTTGCGAAGATTCGTCAGATGATGCCAAAGATTTAGGCAAAAGAAAAAACGCTTTTTGAATAGAAACTAGGTCCTAACTATAACTAACTACTGGTGTAAGTAATCTATACTAATATAATAAAGAGAGAGCCCAAACCTTTGAGGCGGGTAATCTCAGGAACCACAGCACCAAATACAGCGTTGGAAAGGGCAGCTGCAGCAGAAGGACATAGGCTATGCAGACGCCCACCATATACATTTAAAAGGTAAAAGAACCGTGCCAGCAAAGTTTTCCCTTGTGGCGTGTCTGCGTTGTGCTGTGGGCGTGACAAACGCTGGGGGCGTGTGGTACGTTACGCCCTTCATGCCATGTCTCATATCGTGTGCTGTGGGCGTGTGCTGGGGGCGTGGGCGTGTGCGGGGCGCGGGATTACAGAAAAAAAAGCGAGCGTTGGGCCCAATATTTCATAGTTTTTTCTTCCCAGGTTCTGTACATTCCAGCTCTGGGTGTCCACCCTGCTCCCTTTAAATACCCCTGCACCCCATAATCATAACCCACCCTTACTCCTTAAAATACCCTAACACCCTTAAACACTTACCCATCTGAACCCTATATATATACCCTGTACCCCAAAACCCAAACTTATCCCTGAACCCTAAAAATACCCCTGTACCCCAAAACCAAACCTCGCCCTGAACCCTAAAAATACCGCTGTACCCCAAAACCCAAACCTACCCCTGAACCCTAAAATACCCCTGAACCCCAAACCTAGCCCTGAACCCTTAAAATACCCCTGTACCCCAAACCCCAAACCTACCCCTGAACCCTAAAAATACCCCTGTACCCCAAAACCCAAACCTAGCCCTGAACCCTAAAAATAATCCTGTACCCCCCAAAACCCAAACCTACCCCTGAACCCTAAAATACCCCTATACCCCAAAACCCAAACCTAGCCCTGAACCCTAAAAATACCCCTGTGCCCCAAAACCCAAACCTAGCCCTGAACCCTTAAAATACCCCTGTACCCCAAAACCCAATCCTACCCCTGAACCCTAAAAATACCCCTATAGCCCAAAACTCAAACCTAGCCCTAAACCCTAAAAATACCCCTGTACCCCAAAACTCATACCTATCCCTAAACCCTAAAACTACCCCTGTACCCCATAACCCAAAACTATATCTGAACCCTTAAAATACCCAAAACACCCCAAAACATATACCGCAGTACCCCAAAACATATACCCCTATACCTATACTTACCTTATGCAAACATTAAAAAAAACATGCTTTTACCATTCATGCATTTACAACGAATTTCGGTGTAAATGTATACGTGGTAAAAGCATATAAAATGTAATGCCATGCGTTAAAATGGCATTGCGGAGTCATGGTACTTTTGTGATGAAAGTATGCGGAGTGATGGTATGCGGAAGGAAAGTTGCGGAATAATGGGTGTTTACCCTCCCCCAGTAATTACATTGGTGGCACGGCGGCCCACATCTCCAGCAACATACTCATATTTTTTCACCACCGATTTGAAAAATGCACAGGTCTCTCTCATTGATGGCCAGCACTGACATACACTTTTAGACACACCTCCCGCCAAAAGTTCTAGAATTGCGAACTTTAGAGCTGGGAAGCTACGTTTGAATCTCGGCATCAGCTCAACATCCTGTGATTCCAGACAAATCGCTTTGTCTCCCCGTGCCTACCACGAATGAATGTGTTCTTCTGTAATGTAAATTGTGCTCTCGAGCTCGAGCTATATAATATTGCAAGGAAAAATAAAGTAGGGAAACTCGAGTTCACACACTACTGAACGCGCACTCTTAAGTACATCAGCAGTGCACTGTGAATCGGAGCGTTTCACAGGTCTGTCACAGATAAGAAATGCTATCAAAACGAAATCCTACAAAACAATATACTACTGGCCGGCAGCAATTCAAATCCGGACAACGTTGGGACGGGCTGCTAGTATATATATATTGTGATGTGATATGTGTGTGTGTAGCCTCTGTTGCTATCCATTCTCTCTGAGGCTCCCTTTTCCCCACTTTCTTATTCTCTTTCCCTCCCTCCCATGTGCACCTCTTTGCCTTACATTTTTATCTTTTCTCATTTTATTATGTTTCGCCTTCATTTGTCTTTTTTCCCTTTTCTCTCACCCTCGACTCCTTCACACTCTTCATTCACCCCTGCCTATCTCTCTCTCTCTCACTTCTCTCCCAATAGATTATAAATACCTCTGTTAAACTTTTCTTTTCTTCCAACCCTCCTACCCCCTCCATCTACCCCTTCTCTTTCTTACTTGTCTCTACTACTTCTATTTCCATCTGCAACACCTAGGGCAAGGAAAAAGATTTTTGCCGTTCCTAGTTCAAAATACATCAATATACACCACCCATTGAGCAACGGTACCACATTTACTGCTTGTACTGTAAATATCGCACTCCGTGCTGGTGGCAGCCGAGGCATTCGCCTAATATACAGCTAGATTCATGAAAGAAAAATCGGCTCGCAAAGGGCCGGATTCTGCGAATCTGGCCCTTTGCGAGCGCAATTTTTGCATTTGGGATTCATCATCCCAAATGCAAAAATCGCTGATTGCGAAATCGCATATTTGTGAGGAATTGCATTTAAGGAATCTCTATTTGAGATTCCTTAAATGCAATTCATTATCCATTTATTATTTGCGAATTCGCTATTTCTGGCCGCTATTTACCACGAAGTGTAACTTTGTGGTAAATAGCGAAAACTTAGAAAAATGCACTTTAGTGCATTTTTCTAAGTGGTATGTTACACACACACATGTCCTTTGGACATTTGTGTGCGCAACATCAGGCTACATTTACATTTCAGGGGTGCAACAGGGTGTCCATTGGACACCCCTGCACCCTTGAAATCGAAAAATCAAAATGTGAATCGCTAACAGCGATTCGCACATTGATATGTCTTTCCATTCATTCCTATGGGCCTTTAGGCCCATAGGAATGAATGGGGAGTTATTCCTTATTTGCTATTAGCAATTAGCTAATCGCAAATAAGGAAGCTGTAGGAATCGCAATAAATATTGCGATTCCTACATGAATCCCGTTTTGCGAGTCTGTAATAGCGATTCCTTATTATTCGCTATTACAGACTCGCAAAACATGCCGATGATGAATCTGGCTGATAATCTTTGCCAGAAATTGCACCACTCTCACGTGTCCTGAATTTTCCTCTATTCTCACCGCGACTTTCTTTTATCATTAATTGAATTCCTCTAAATTCATGAGCCTCACACTTTTTTCTCAACTATCCACCTTCCTTTCTCTGTCTTACATACCATCTTCTCTCACACTTTTCACATTTTTTATTTGCACGCCCATTCTGCCCATCCTCTGATATCCAGCTTTGGATCTGTCTTGTTTCTCTCAAGCTCAGCACACAGGCTACACTTCCTCACAGTTGTATCTTTCTAACGTCTTGCTTTTACAAACCTCTTTTCACAACATTTTCTCAGAGGCCCTCATTTCAGTCTCACGTCCTCCCCTTGCAATCCTATTTTCACTCACACACAGTCGCACCCTCAACTGTCAATTATATCTGTCTCTAACAAATATGCACACATTCTGTTCCCTCTTTTAAATTCTCCTTCCCTTCACTAAACCCTCTTATGCGCCCTTCTCACACACTTAACCAACCTTGAATGAAGAGTAATAAAAAAATGAAAACATTAGGGGAAAACATTTGGAATTTAATAACCAAGGGTAGTGATTTAGCAATGCACATGACTGTACTAAATGTGCTGGTAAAGTGAACTGAATATGTCACTAATGCATAATGTAAACAAAATATGTTACAAAACTAGCTGAACTGGTTGTACCGTCTGCTTTGTATCCTTCATTCTGTCATGCGGAGACGGAAGCAGGTGTGGATCCGGCTATTTGATGCCAAATCTCAGCAATGATTACATTAAGTTAAGTTTGTTTGTGAGGAGATAATTTAGAACCAAAGAGCTAGCGGGGTGGCCATTCTCAATCGAGTGACCTGTCATGTCAGCACTTGTCCATTTAGCTCAGTAAAACTACCTCTAAGGAGGGAGAACTTAATTATTTTATTATTTTGCATGAGAGATAGGTGTCAGATCAAAAATATACTGTCTGAATATAGATGGTTTGAAATTTAAAGAATGCCTTGCTGGCAGACAGGATATTTTTACTCTATAAATGGTAGAATAACTGGGTCATAATGCAGACCCCTGCAGCCCCTTCAGTACAGAGTGAGTCCCTACCTTTGAGGGGCTCCCAACTCTACCGGGGGCCATTCAACCGAAGCCAATGAATATCTGTGAGATATGGGAGACTAAGGGGACCCTTTTCACATTTCAGAGCATGCCCAATCACTTTGCATTAGGCTACTTCCAGATGACCCTTATTTATTGTAAAAAAAAAAAATAATCTCCTCAGGTTCGCGTGCATGATTACGATGCTTGTGATATCCTGTTTTTGAAAGTTACTGGAACTCTTTTAATATTCGCCACCATCGCCTGTGTAGGATCGCTCTGTAGCGCATGATTGATATGTTGCTTAGCCTTGCTGCCTTGCTGTAATACTGTGTGATTTTATTTTAAATTCACCTTCAGTGTGTCTTTGTGCACTTCTCCCCGCAGTCCCCCCAGCCCTTGCCGCTATTACAGCTTTAGTGCCAGCGCCCCGTTCCACCTCGGGGTCTCCCGATTGATGTGGAGGGTGCAGGCAATACATTTGGGGGTCCCGCATTGATTGGCTCTTCAGGGTCACGCGGGTAGCCACACGCAGGCTCCACCCTATTTAGTACGGATTGCTTTCTCCGCGCACAACGGGCGCGCAAAGCGTGCTCGCGCCGAAGTTGTGCCAAAGTTAAGCCCGTCTGCGCCCGTCCGCGCTGAGATCGCGCCACGGGCCAGACAGGCTGGGCCCCGCTTCTCCCTTCAGGCTGACCGTGAGTTGTATACTTTTTCTACCTTGCTTGCTGTTAGGCCTCCGCCCAAGTTATGTCATCACACTCTATTTCCCGATGATCTCTCTACCAAACGCTGCTGCCGTAGCGTTCCAAGACCTCCTCAGACTCGGCACCTTAGAAAAAAACGGGCCACTCCTGGGGCAGCTAAGTCCATAGAATATCCCTCAAAGGAGGAAGGTTTTCTCATTAATGCCAGGTCATTAGTCAAAAATAACGTGGCCTTTAGTGACTTTGTTTCGCAGAGGAAACCCCCCTGGGTTTTCATAACCGAAACCTAGGGATCTGATTCCTCAGGCCCAGGCCTGGTCGATGCCATCCAGGAGGGCTATGCCCTGGCCAGGATGGACAGAACTGGTCGTAGGGGAGATGGGCTGGGAATTTTATTTAGAGATTCCTTTACTTGTCGCACTGACCCCCTATCTTCTTCCTCTGACAATTTCGATGCTATGTACTTCTCGATAAATGTTGCCCCTACAGCCTCCTTCTCTGGCCACTTTTCTGGAGAGCTAGACATTTCTCAACATGGGGTTCGTGCTGCTCACAGTACGGAGTCTGCCCTTAAGGTTGTGATCAACAACATCCGCTCCGAGGTCGACAGGGGCCAAACTACTCTACTGGTGCTGCTCGCCCTCACGGCAGCCTTTGACACCCTGTCCCCTTCGATCCTGGTGTCCAGGCTTGAGGGGATTGGGGTGGGCGGCTCGGCCCTTAGTTTACTTGCTTCCTTTCTTCACCAGAGGAAGCAGAGAGTAAAGCTGGGCAACTTTCTTTCTCCCTCCCAGTCAGTGCAATGTGGGGTACCGCGGGGCTCTTCATTAAGACCATTTCTATTTAACATCTATGTAACCCCACTTGCTAAAGTGGTTAGATCTTTTGGATTCAAGATTCTGTTGTATGCCGACGACACCTTGATCATGGTTTCCATCACTCAGTCGGTCAACGACTCAGCCTTCAAATTTGGAGCATGCATGGAGGCAGTATCGCAATGGATGGTACAGAACTTCCTAAGACTGAACGGGGAAAAAACAGAGGTCCTGATTTTTGGAGGAAATCAGGATATTTGGTCTGAGGATTGGTGGCCGCCCTCCTTGGGGGGCTGCCCTCACCCGACCCACTCCGCCAGGAATCTTGGCGTTTTGATAGATTCGGCACTCTCCTTCGACCCCCAGGTCAATAGAACATTGTCCACATGTTGTGCCATCATTAGGACTCTGAGAAATATTGCCCCATATCTGTCCCCTCTTGCTCGTAAACAGGCAACAGTTGCCCTTGTTTCCTCCAGGCTTGATTATTGCAATGCGCTCTTTAGCGGCATACATAAGAAGTCTGTCCATTGCCTTCAGATGGTGCGAAATGCCGCAGCCAGGATGGTCCTGAACCTTCCAAGGCTTGCGTCTGTAACTCAGGCCAGGAAGGATCTCCACTGGCTCCCAATTAATTCCAGGATTTCCTTCAAACTCCTTTGCATGGCCCACAGGGCAGTCTTTGGACTGGGTTCCGAAGTTATCAGGTCTCTTGTTAGCTTCTATACTCCCAGGAGAACCATTCGCTCGGCTTCTAAAAATCTGCTTTCGGTTCCAAGATTTATGAGGGCGAGGTGGGGAGGAAGGGCTTTCTCCACCTTGGCTCACAAGTTATGGAACTCTCTCCCTCCTGAACTATCTTGTCAACCCTCACTGATGATTTTCCGCAAACTTCTAAAGACATAGCTCTTCTCTCAGGCCTATTAGTGGCCATGCATTCGGTACTCTGAGACTGCACGTTTGTTTGTTCTCTGTGCCTTGATGCCCATTGGGCTAAGTTTGCGCAATACAAATCTCCATTTCATTCATTCAAGGTGACTCAGTCGGGCAACTCACCACAGTGAGCAGCTGCTAGCTCAGAGTCTCAGCTTTCAAAAATGTCATTCTGACTATTTGGCTTCAAGACACTCCTTTCCCTGGGACAAATTTGATTTTGATTTGCTTTATCTATTTGTAGAGCGCGCGAATGCCCGAGGGCGTCTTGGCGCTGAGATGTACCACTGGCTCTTGAAGATGTTGATTAGAGCTGTGCAGAGAAAAGCCAGGTTTTAACTTCCTTTCTAAAGGATTTCAAGGATGGGCTGATTTTTATGTCTAGTGGTAGTTGGTTCCAGATTCTTGCTGTGTGTACGAAGAAGCTTCTTCCGCCCCAGTTACCTCTCCTGAATCTCGGGACCCTGATGAGTTTCATTTGGCTGGATCTGAGAAGTCTATTTGGCTCATATTGTTGTAGATGGATGTTAGAAATTGTGATCCGGTTCCATTGATTGCTTTGTATGCTAGGCATAGTGATTTAAATTGTATCCTCTTTGTAATTGGTAGCCAGTGCAGGTTTTTTAGTTTGTGGCTAATTGTTTCAAACTTTGGTAATCCGAGTATCAGCCTGGCTGCTGCATTCTGCAGGCGTTGAAGTTTGAGTAGGATTTTCTTCCTGGCTCCGGCATATAGGCCGTTCCCGTAGTCCAGTCTGGACAAGGCCAGTGCTGTCACCACTGTCTTGCGCGAATCATGCGGTAGGTAAGGTGGAATTTTTGTTGATCATTTTTAGGATGTACCAAAGTGATGATGCCAGCTTACCGGCTTGGGCATCGAATGAGAGATTGGTGTCTAGAGTGATTCCCAGGTTTTTCACCTTTTATGATGATGCGGGGCACCTTCCCAGATCTTTTGGCCACAATGAGGGGGACCATATATTTGTGTCCCCTCCTAATATCATAACCTCACTCTTGTCCCCGTTTAGTTTTAGGCAGTTCATTCTCATCCATTGGCTGATTTGTACCATGCAGAGTTGAAATTTTTCTGCTGTGTCCTGTGCATCCTTACTTATTGACACCACGATTTGGGTATCGTTGGCGTAGGATATTGGGGTGAAGCCACAGTTCCTTAATATTTGTGCAAGGGGAGCCACGTATAGATTAAAAAGAGTGGGGCTCATCGAGGAGCCCTGCGGGACTCCGCATGGCAGGTTGAATAGGTTGGATTTCGCTTCTCCCGATTCTACTAAGAAAGTTCTGTTCTCTAAGTAGGAAGCAATGAGGGCACAAACTGAGTCATGTATTTGTGCTGTTTTCAGGCGTGTTATAAGGATCTCGTGGCTGACTGTATCGAAGGCCGTCGATAGGTCAAGTAGTACCAAGGCGGCCTTCGATCCATTGTCCAGCACTTGCCTAAGTTCCTCCACTGCTGTAATCAGAGCAGTCTCTGTTCCATGTCCCTCACGGAAACCGAACTGAGATTGATCCAGCCAGTTGCCGTGCATCAGATATCGAGATAACTGTTTGTTTAACAGTTTCTCTAAAACTTTTGCGGCAAAAGGGATCCTGGCTATGGGTCTGTAATTATTAGGAGTTTCGCAGTCTCGGTTAGGTTTTTTTAGCAGCGGCCTGATTGATATCATTTTCCAGTCATCTGGGAAGATGTTGGTATTGATAATTTGGGAGAATAGTTTTTCTAGCACTAGGCTCAGCTGTTCGGAGCAGATTTGCATTATTTTGGGTAGACAGGGATCCGTTGGGCTACCTGAGTTAGTGGTGTGAACCTCTTTCTGGATCTGTTCAGCTGTAGGGGAAGTGAAGAGGAACGATGTGGTTTGGACTGGTTGTTTCACTGGGTTTATTAAGTGTGAAGTATCCTTTTCTGCCGTCTCCGTGCTCTGATTTTTAAAAGAGTCGTAGACTGATGATACTTTGCTAACAAAGAATTCACCTAGTATGTTGCAGAAGTCTGATGACAGTGCTTCTGAGTTGTTGTTCTCAAATTTTGATACTTTTTTAACAGTGTCAAAAAGGGTTTTGCTAGAGTTTTTAGACTCATTGATTTTCTGGATGAAGTATTTACTTTTTTCTGTTATTATTAATTTCTTGTAGCTGGCTAAGGTAGCTTTGTATTCTTGTCTGAGGTGGGTATCATAGTTGGTTCTCCACTTTTTCTCCCTCTCTTCTGCTCGTCTGTTTTTGAGCTTTTGGTGCTTGAAAATGGCCAGACCTACCAACCTCCCAAAAAACTCACTGTGTCAGAGGAGGGACTGTGGGGTGTGAGCAGGACTTTAAAGTATTACCTCCCGCCATATAAGTGCTTCTTAGAGGGTGTGGCCATTAGGAGAAGGGCGGGGCTCTGTACAAGTCACTGCCCATAAGCGACTCTACCCACCTAATAAAAACATACTGAGCCTTCAAAGGCTGCTGCTGATGTCCTAGGTGGTTGCAAAACCCTGATGGACATCAGCTGTGGTCAACTTCCACACAATATGAGTTGAAAAAATGCTTCTGCAGGGGTAACAATGTGTGCCACCGTGTGATATCAGCTCTTCACCAGGTGACCATATGAAAGGAACCAATATCGTGTGACATGCTTTCGTGTTGTGTGAGTTGGCAGACCTGTATGGTGTTTGTCTTATAATCAGTGCTTTGAGAGGTATGAAAAAAGATAGAGGGATCTCTAAAAAGGACTTGGCAAAAGTATAACTTGGAATCTTTCCAAAGTCTTGGCTTATGTAATTAAGGGGAAAGCTTAAGACATGTATGCTAAAGTACTTTGCTTCTCATAGCGAGCTATCTGACTTTTATGGTGCTTCTCTGTAAGTTTCCTCTTGTTGCATTCAGCCGCATCAAGCAACATCCAAATCATATATTTAAAACAAGTCAGACCTGATGGCTTTGCCAATGCTTGTTAGCAGTATCAGAAAAATAAATAATAACATCAGTGATATTGCTGTGAATAACTAGAATTGACATTTTTTTAAATGTGAAAATTCAAGACTGTGGATTAAACATTACCAGGGTATTGTGGGAAGGGTAGGGGCCTTTGGTGTGTCTCAATCACTTCCATTCTCACATTTATATAACTTTATTCTCCAGTCAATTACTTTGTTGGATACGTAGGCCCCTTTTCTCCCAACATCGTTCTTAAATCCTCCATCTGTATATGTCACAATTCGTCTTTTTTCTTTTGGGATTGTTTTCCATTCTCTCCTTCTGCACGTATTTGCTTTCATCTCTTGAGCCGACGGTCAGCAGCAGTGTCGTGCTGAGCGAGAAAGCAGCAGCTCCTCTGCTCCTCTGTTCCTCCGTTTTCGGTCAGCGGCCCGTTCCCCTGCCCTGCGGTTTGCAGTCTGCAGCAGAGTTGAGCGTGGAGTCGAGCGGAGTTAAGCGGAGTGGGAAAGCGAGAAAGGCTGCTCCTCTGTTCCTCCGTTCCTCCGTTCCTCTGCTCCTCCGCCATTCATCCATCACCGCCATTGCCGCGGGGGGCAGGAGCGCCGTGCGAAAGAGTGGAAGGCTGAAGGTGAGAGGCGCGAGGCGCTTGGAAAAGCCAGTCCTTCTGTTGCCCTTCCGCTCTTGGGACTTGAGGACTTTGGACCAATAAATAAATAAATAAATATCCTGGCTCTCTCACAGCACAGTACAGTGTAATAACCAGCAATAACTGTTATTTTCGAATCCTTGACGTTTGCTTGGTGGTGCCTAACGTTTTTGGGGGCATTTGGACGAAATTCCTTTGGCTCCTGGAGGCTCATCATTGTTGCTGGTGACCTGCTGTGCGCTTGTTCTTCCGCCGCCGCTCACATCTTCGCGGCCGTAGTTGGAAGAACTACGCTTCCCAGACTCCTTAGCGGCTCCAGCCGCACAGGCCAATCACCGCGCCCGGAGGCGCTTGAAATCGCGCTAGCCTCCCGCGTCGCGGGAACGCACGCGGGACGCGCCGGGCGAAGCCCGGGCAAAGGGTGGGCCGTCTGTGGCCGTCCGGGGACGGAGGAGGACGGGACGGGCCACCCCCTTTCCGCCCATTGGAGACCTAAAGGCTGGTGTAAGGTAGGAATACTCCACTATGTCCACAATCAGCGATAAATCTGCATCTGCGGGAGGTAGTAAAGGAACTCTTGAGAACTACTTCACTAAAGCTGCTTTGGACCCGGACAAGGAAAATGAGTTGTTGGAGCGTAGAATTGAGCGTCGTCGCTCTATTGAAAGCCTGAAGAATAGACCCTTGCTGGACATGGTGCCTATACCCATCCTTACAGACTCTATCTCAGATATTACAAGTGAAGACCCTTTGTCACTTGATAAGTTTCCTATACTCCTTAGAGAAACTCCCCCGCCATCTGTAATTGTCAATATTGTATCCTCATCTAATGTGTTGTCTCCTGGTATCTCCAACTCTATACCTGATGCTACTAATGCGCCTTCTCTTATAGCCAGGGACTTACAAAAAAGGAAGGGCAAGACGCTTTATGCACCCAAAGCTCTTGGCCCTCCGCCACCAAAAAAGAGAAGGGGGAGGGCACCCCAGAGGCCGAAGCTCAGTCACTCTGAGCTCGGTAAATCTCTCAAAGCTAATGCTTCTGCTGTTCCCTTGATCAAGGCCCCAGTAACATCTGTTACGACACCAATGGCTACTGTGGCTCCAGACAATAACATCCTAGTCCCGGTTTCCGATTTACTAAGAGAAGTGAGGTTAGCAACTCCCCCACTAGAGGAAGCCTTGTTGTCCGGTACCCCCCGAGATTCAATTGAGCAACAATTAAGATCTTTTATGCTCCCAATTCTTGCTATCTTAAAGAGGGTGGAACATCGGCTTGGGAATATTGAGTCTTTATTTTGTAATAATGTAGGGGTTGGGCTTCCAACAAATTCCGTAAAGCCAGTCCCTCCACTGTCGGTTATAGCTCAGTCCCCAATCCCCCCTGTACCCACCTCGGCAGTCCCTAAGGGTTCTAACAGGGGTAACAAGTAAATAAACCCCCTGTTGTCACCCCTGTTGTCACCCAATCGAGTGTCTTAGGACCGCAGCAAGCCCAACAACAGGTTTTGTTGGCACCTGTAGTGAAGTCATTCGCACAAGCTGTTAGCGATCCCCGGAAGGGAGGGAGGGGAAGGCTGAGCCAACCCACGAATGATATATTACAGGGCCCTCAAGTGGAATTACCACCTGAATCAGTCCCCTTTGTGGTTGTGCTTACTGGAGTCCCCACCCTAGAGGTTGGCAAAAGGGAGGGGTACTCTCAGTTAAAAAATAAGATCATTCATTGGCTTGGACAAAATAGACCATTGCCCTATCATATTAATGGGGATATCATTCACTTCAGGCGTCTCTCCTGGTTGGGCAGCAGGGAAAAAAATATAAATGGTGACCTTGTTGTCATACATTTTAGGGACCCAGAGGCTGTTAGATTTATACTGAATGGGTCTTCGGGGAACAAGAGTACCGCCATAGTCCCTTACGACCTAACATATTTCTACCCAAGATCTTTAGTGAACCCCCCATTCTATCCTGGAGCCCAAGCTGTTTCGCAGCGTAACATGTATATGCCATCTAATAACGGTTACACAGGGCATGTCTTTAAACCATTGTCTAATGTGAAAGATCCTGGGTGGAATACGGTCCCACCTAGAGGCTATGGCATGTTATATGGGAGTTTGGATCATCTACATGGGAACAGGAGAATGGATCATTTGATTCCATTTACCCTGTTAGAAATTCTAACAGATTTAACATTTTTTCCTGTTTCGATGATTGTGATTGACAGCTGGGGTACTTTGACAATAGCCTTTTGGGTATAGAGAATCTAGCACCAAAACCCTTATTACATCCCGCACTTAAAACCTTGCAAACTGTGCATTTCACTGAGTCTGATAATGAACCTCCTTCTGGTGAATGTTGTGCAGCGCCAGCTGGGACAGCTCAGGGGTCTCCAGCTGGTTCATTAACTAACAAAGCCCCCCAAGGCGTTTCACCATTGTTAGTCCCTCTTGTAAGTTCTCTGATATCTGCCCCTGGTAATAGTCAAACTCCCTGCTTAATTAGCCCTGCCGTAATTAGTGCGGCTGGAGGTGGGATGGTGGCCTCCGACCGGTGTATACCTTTGTTGAAGATGTCTTCCTGGAACATAGCTGGTCTTGAATCGAAGCTTGACCTGCCTGATTGGGGCAGCTTTATAGACCACTCTGACATTTGGTCCTTCCAGGAGACCTGGGCCACTCGGCCCTTATTTCGTTCTGGCTTTGTAAACTTTTTTAAACCAGCCGTGAAAGGTGCCAGGGGCAGACCAGTGGGAGGCTTGGCTATCTGGGTACGTCAACATGTGGGTGTTTCTGTGGAGGAGCTTTTGACGGACAACCCGGATTTGCTGGCAATACGAGTAACCTCGCCATCAAGGCTGAATGTGGTGATTGTTAATGTTTATATGCGGGGTGTTCAAGGTGGAAAATGTTCGCCTGTTGCATCAGTGTTGGAGGGCTTTCTAAATTCACTGCTGGTGAATACTAATAGGGTGGTAATCAATCAATCAATCAGTGACACTTGTAAAGCGCGCTACATACCCGTAGGGTCTCAAGGCGCTTGGGGGGGGGGGGAGCCGCTACTGCTCGAACAGCCTGGTCTTCAGCTTCTTCCTGAAGGAGAGGTGGTCTTGGGTCAGGCGCAGGTCGGACGGGAGGGAGTTCCAGGTCTTGGCGGCCAGGTAGGAGAAGGACCTTCCTCCTGTAGTCGCTCTTCGGATGCGGGGGACGGCGGCGAGGGCGTGGTTGGCTGATCGGAGGTGGCGTTTGGGAGCGTAGAAGTTGACTCGGCTGTTGAGGTAGCTCGGGCCTTGGTCGTGTAGGGCTTTGTGTGCGTGGGTGAGGAGGCGGAAGGTGATTCTCTTGTTGATAGGGAGCCAGTGAAGGTCTCTCAGATGTCCGGAGATGTGGCTGGATTGTGGGATGTCGAGGATGAGTCTGGCTGAGGCGTTTTGGATCCGCTGGAGTCTCTTCTGGAGCTTGGCGGTGGTCCCGGCGTAGAGGGCGTTGCCGTAGTCCAGTCGGCTGGTGACGAGGGCCTGGGTGACGGTCTTCCTGGTCTCTGTGGGGATCCACCAGAAGATCTTTCGTAGCATGCGTAGGATGTTGAAGCACGCCGAGGAGACGCTGTTGACTTGCCTGGTCATGGAGAGGGAGGAGTCCAGGATGAAGCCCAGGTTTCGTGCATGGTCTGTCGGTTTGGGTGCGGTGCCCAGGGCGGGAGGCCACCAGGAGTCGTCCCAGGCGGAGGGTGAGGAGCCCAGGATGAGGACCTCCGTCTTGTCAGAGTTCAGTTTCAGGCGGCTGGTCGTCATCCACTCGGCTACCTCTCTCATCCCTTCGTGCAGGTTGGCTCTGGCGGCGGCGGGGTCGTTGGTCAGGGAGAGGATCAGCTGGGTGTCGTCGGCGTAGGAGATGATGCTGAGGTGGTGTTTGCGTACGATGGCCGCGAGGGGGCTCATGTAGACGTTGAAGAGGGTTGGGCTCAGGGATGATCCTTGGGGGACGCCGCAGATGACTTCGGAGGCCTCTGACTTGTACGGTGGTAGGCGGACTCGCTGTGTTCTTCCGTCGAGGAAGGAGATGATCCATTCCAGCGCCTTGTCCTGGATTCCGATGTTGCTGAGGCGCTGTATTAGGGTGCGGTGGCAGACCGTGTCGAATGCCGCGGAGAGGTCTAGGAGGATGAGGGCCGCTGTTTCTCCCTTGTCCATCAGGGCTCGGATGTCATCGGTGGCGGCGATGAGGGCGGTCTCGGTGCTGTGTTTGGCTCGGAAGCCGGACTGTGAGGGGTCGAGGGATCCGTTCGTCTCGAGGAAGGCGGCCATCTGCTTGTTGACGGTCTTCTCGATGACTTTGGCTGGAAACGGGAGAAGCGAGATGGGGCGGTAATTCTTGAGGTCGGTGGGGTCCGCTGTTGGTTTCTTGAGTAGAGCGCTGAGTTCGGCGTGTTTCCAGCTTTCGGGGAAGATGGCGGTGTCGAAGGATGTGTTGATGATTTCTCGCAGGTGGGGTGCGATGACAGTGTCGGCCTTGTTGAAGACGTGGTGAGGGCAGGGGTCGGTCGGTGATCCGGAGTGGATGGAGTTCATCGTGCGGATGGTGTCTTCGGTGCTGATCGGGGTCCAGGCGTGGAGGGTGGTGGTGGGGGGGGTGGCTGGTCGGTCGTGGTGTGCGTTGGTTGGTTGTTGAAACTGCTGTGTATGTCCGTGATCTTGTTGTGGAAGTATGAGGCGAGGGAGTTGCAGAGGTCTTGCGATGGGGTGATGTCGTTGTTTCCTGCGCTGGGGTTGGAGAGCTCTTTCACGATGTTGAAGAGTTCCTTGCTGTTGTGTGCGTTGTTGTCCAACCGGTCCTTGTATGCTGTTCTCTTGGCGGCGCGGATCAGCTGGTGGTGTTTCCGGGTGGCAAGTTTGTAGGAGGTCCTGTTGTCCGGTGTCGGTTCCCTTTTCCAGACTTTCTCGAGGGCTCGGCAGTTCTTCTTGGAGCTCTTGAGTTCGTCGTGAACCATGGGGCCTTCTTGCTGCCGGGTCTGCTAGGCGGAGTCCTCAGCGGGGCGAGTTCGTCCGCGCAGTCGCTGATCCACTTCGTGATGTTCTCGGCGGCCTGGCTGGGGTTCGCTGAGCTGGCAGGAGGGTGTTGGCTCAGGGAGGTGGCGAGCTGGTCTGCTGTGATCTTGTTCCAGCTTCTGCGGGCGGTGTGTTGCTGGTGTTGGTGGGTCGTCGTTCTCTTGAAGGTGAAGTGGACGCAGCTGTGGTCCGTCCATTGAAGCTCTGTGGCGTGGCTGAAGTCGATGTCTGTGCTGGATGAGAAGACGGCGTCGAGTGTGTGTCCGGCGAGGTGGGTGGGGGTGGACACCAGTTGCTTGAGTCCCAGGTTGGCGAGGTTGTCGAGCAGGGTGCTGGTGCTGTGGTCGTTGTTGTTCTCCAGATGGAAGTTGAGGTCTCCCAGGAGGATGTAGTCAGCGGAGGGGAGGGCATGCGGGCTGATGAAGTCGGCGATGTCCTCGCTGAATTGTGTGCGTGGTCCAGGTGGTCGGTAGATCAGGGTGCCTCTGAGGGTGGTGTTCGGGTTGGTGTGGATCTGGAAATGCAGGTGTTCGGCGCTGGTCAGGGTGTTGTCGGTGCTGGTCGTGAGACGGATGGTGTTCCTGTGGATGATGGCGATGCCTCCTCCCATCTGGTTGGCGTTTCGGTCCCTCCGGACGATCTTGTAGCCCTCTGGGATGGCGATGGCGATGTCGGGAGCTGAAGAGGCGTTCATCCAGGTCTCCGTGAGGAAGGCAACGTCAGGGGCTGTGGCGTCTAGAAGGTTCCAGAGTTCGATGGCGTGTCTGTGGACGGAGCGGGTGTTGAGCAGGATGCACTTGAGGTGGGTGCTGCTGGAGTTCGCCTTGGCGGGTGCTGGTGCGGGGCTGGTCCGGATGCAGGAGAACTTGCATGCGTGGCAGCTGAACGGGCCTTGGGTGCGTCTTGGAGTGGCTTGATGGCATTCTGGGAGTCGGCCGGTGTTGAGAGCGGTGAGGGTGGCGGCGGAGTACGTCAGGTGGGTTGGTCGGGGTCTTCGTGGGCCAGGGGTCCTGGCGCTGGTCGCGATCCGGTCGCGGACGGGCGCAGACGGGCTTACCTTTGGCGCGCCTTCGGCGCACAAACGGCGCGCCCGCTGCGCGTGACCGCTGCGCGTTCGCACGGTCGCCATTTAAGGCGAAGTGCGCGGGTGGGCGGGTCAGCTGGGAGGCGGGAGCGGGGAGGGATACAGAAGACAAAAGGGGCGGGGACAAGCGGCGGTGGCGGGAAGGGAGG
This sequence comes from Lissotriton vulgaris, assembly GCF_964263255.1. Classification (NCBI taxonomy): domain Eukaryota; kingdom Metazoa; phylum Chordata; class Amphibia; order Caudata; family Salamandridae; genus Lissotriton; species Lissotriton vulgaris. The sequence goes on along the minus strand of NC_141698.1, from coordinate 322,311,798 downwards.
GCGGGGGGCGGCGCGGTAGGCGGACAACAAGGAAGGAGAGCAGGCACGGCGAGAAATGAAAACAGGCACAAAATAAAGTCAAAAGCGGGGGAAAAACAGAGATACACACCGTTTTCAAAAGCAAGCACAAATGCCAGTCAAAACAGGGAAAACACTCGCAGCGGCGGCAGCCGGCAACGAGGCAGTAGCGAGGCAGAGGGCAGGCAGGGGCACACGCAGCAGCTGGTGGCCGTGCGGCGCGGGGGTGTCCCACAAGTGGGTCACACTCACCTGCGTCACACGGTCGCCATTTAAGGCCAAGTGCGCGGGTGGGCGGGTCAGCTGGGAGGCGGGAGCGGGGAGGGATACAGAAGACAAAAGGGGCGGGGACAAGCGGCGGTGGCGGGAAGGGAGGGCGGGGGGCGGCGCGGTAGGCGGACAACAAGGAAGGAGAGCAGGCACGGCGAGAAATGAAAACAGGCACAAAATAAAGTCAAAAGCGGGGTAAAAACAGAGATACACACCGTTTTCAAAAGCAAGCACAAATGCCAGTCAAAACAGGGAAAACACTCGCAGCGGCGGCAGCCGGCAACGAGGCAGTAGCGAGGCAGAGGGCAGGCAGGGGCACACGCAGCAGCTGGTGGCCGTGCGGCGCGGGGGACTTCAATACCTGTTTCGAACCCTTGGGTTTGGATGATGGGATAATCACTGAGGATGAGGACAGCCTATGGGGCATTCCAGGTTTAGAATTGCAACCCATTAGGAAGTGGTCACAATCAGCCCTATTTCTTAAGGGACTCTTTCTGAATCTAGGAATGCGTGCAGTCAATGGGAGATTGAAGTCTGACAGGATGGGGGCATCGACTTTCGACAATGGTAGATCTGGCTCCCGCATTGCTAATATCCTGGTGAACCTGGAAATGTGGCCCATCTTACTGGAAATGGTGGTAGTAAGTAGACCTGAGAGCGACCACAATCCTCTGGTTTTATCGATTAAAGATAGCACCTTCGCTGTGCTCTCTGTGGCAGAGTTTTGTTTGCCCCAGGTTTCCCTATCTAATAATGAAAGAAGGGTTAGTTGGCCTAAACTAGCCCTAGATGAGGAGGCTATGTCAAAGATTAGAAGTTTGCTTAGGGACACATTGACTCAAATTAGTGGATTTGGGCCAGAGTCGGTTCTTTTGGACAATATTACCACAGTACACAGGGATCTTTTCTTAAACCTCAAAACTCTATTTGTTAAGCGCTCTGGCCACAGAAGAACTAGGTCGAAACCCCTCACCTGGTTCGACAGTACATGCAGGGAATCACAAAAGGCGCTGCATGCAGCATTAAAGACGAGAGTACAGAGCTCTATCCGTAGTTGTAGGGCTATCTACAAAAATGCGCAGGCTATCGCCAAAAAGAACTGGGATGAGGCTCGTTGGAGGGAACTGCTGGAGGCCTGTCAGAGTAACAACATGATCACATTTTGGCGGCAGCTCAAATGGGGAAACCGCCCACAGGATACAGTCCCCTCAAACTGTGTTGAGCCAAGGGAGTGGGTTGAGTACTATGGTAACCAATTTAAAGCGAATGTCACTAGTCCTGCCACACTGCTGCCTATTACTTTTGACGATGCCCTGGTCTTTACTGCCTCCGAAGTGAGGGCGGTGCTAAGGGTTGTCCCGGGAGGTAAAGCACCAGGTCCTGACTGCATTCCAGCGGATCTGTTTAAGCATGATCAGGAGTTATGGGTCCCTTATATTGTTCTGCTAGCCAATGCTCTGGCAAGGGGTGCTAAAGTCCCTGACTCGTGGTTGGGGGCGGAGATCCTTCCAATCCATAAGAAGGGCGATCGCTCAGTAACGGCTAATTATCGACCTATTAGCCTTATTGATGCTGTACAAAAGATTGTGGCGCGCCTTCTTCTGGGTAGGATCCAGAGCTGGATCTCCGATTATGATGTTTTAAGTCCTCTCCAGGCAGGTTTTCGGCCACATATGGGGACACTTGAGCAAGTATTTAGATTTATGTTACTATATTGGAAGGTGGTCTTCCTAGGGGGGTCTTCTCTTTGCGGCTTTTGTGGACCTTCGGTCCGCGTTTGACCTAGTGCCCAGGAATAAGCTCTGGGAAGTCTTGATGGATTTGGGCATGCCTAAAGAGCAGGTGGCCCTGCTCATCAATCTGCACTCTAATACCTATGCAAAAGTAAGATGGGGGGCACCCAGAGAGACTACGGATAGCTTTAAAATCGATAAGGGGGTTAGACAAGGGTGTGTGTTGGCCCCCACCCTTTTCTCTTTGTTTATTAACGGGGCGACCAAGTACTTTTCCAACTTTCCAACTGACGCCCCCTCCCTTGCTGGAAGGAAAGTCCCCCTCCTCATGTTCGCAGACGACACTCTTATCATCTCTAAAACGAGGCAGGGCCTACAGTCCGCGCTGGCCCGCTTTGAGTGTTTCTGTAGCAAGCATGAGTTAGAGGTGATTGTCAGCAAGACCAAATTTATGGTTCTGCGAGGCCCAAAGGCCGTGAAGGCCAAGGTGTCGATGAGTGGAGCTATATTGGATCAAACGGAGGTGTTTACATATTTGGGTGTCACACTAAGTGAGAATATGAGCTGGAAACCCCAATTGGATCTTATGGCTCTGAAACATGCCCAACTGGGGGGAGCCCTATTGAAGGAGCATGCAAAATCTCTGACTAAACCCCTGCCCCCGCTGATCAAAATTTATGGCTCCAAGATAATTCCTGCAACTATTTATGGTGCTGAACTGTGGGGTTATAGTGATTTATCCACTTTGAGGGTGGCTCAGAATAGGTTCCTTAGAATGGCAACTGGGCTCCCACAATCAACACCTTCTATACCCCTACAGCTCGATTTGGGTGTTAAACCCATCGAGGATGTGGCACTGTATAGACCACTGGCGTTTTGGCGACGTCTGTGGACTACACCAGAATTATCTCTGTTTGCCGAGGCTACCCTTGAAGTGAGGGGGATTGAAGGGGCCCATCGGGTACCCTGGTTCTCTCATCTCAGAAAGCTTCTGATAAACTTGAGCTTGGAGGTGCTTTGGGTTGATTCAGCTGGTGCTACCTTCCCATCAAAAAAGGGTCTTAAAGACATTTACTGGCACTGGATTGGAGAGAGGAGATCTACTTTGGTTGTAGGCCCTATTATGTCTTTGAAATTTTTGGTTATTAAGGATGCCCCCAGATACGAGGCCTATTGGGACCAAGCCGAAAGATCGTAAATTGTACCACCAATTACGAGTTGGCTCGTTACCTGTGCGGGGGCTAACGCACTCCTGGTCCTCGGGGGGCAGTGATAAATGTCCTTTCTGTGAGGCAGCAGTAGAGAATATTGAACACATATTCTTCTGCTGCCCCATGTATTTGATACCCAGAAAAATTTGGCTTACACCGGTTTGCCGCTCATTAGGCACCAGATCTGCTATTGCAGCTATCAGGATCTTAAAAACTGATACTACTCCCCTTATCGTTATTGGTGTAGCAAAATTCCTGAGCTGGGCCTGGTCATTACGTAGTCGCAATTTGGAAAAATGAAGGTCCTATGCTACATGGTTTTATGTGTTTTTAATTGTAACATAGTATTGCTTATAGGTCATTATGGGTCTTTTTACATCATTGCTTAAATTTAATACCTTTTTTAATTCGGTTTTAAACTGTAAAGTATTTATTATCTTATTTACTAAATTGTATGAACTGTATTTTTATGTATTTTGTCTTTTATGATGCAAATCGAATAAAGACCTGTTTGAATTTGGCTTTCATCTCTCAACGTCCACATCCATTTCCCCATGCATACACACCACCCACTCACCTGTAAGCAATGCATATCCACTGTCCATATTTTAAAAGCTGTACAACTCCTTCACACATTTTCTCAGAGGATCACAATAACTTTTGGCACATATGACCATCGCTCTGAGAGCTCTGCCGAGAGGCCAGTGACTGAATGTGCATGCAGTCTGCACACCTTTATGATCCATTGACAAATACTGTGAAAAACTCGCACTGCTTTCAGGCCCGACCTCAGAGCTCTCCATTGTGTACCATTGTAAAACTCCACCGAAACCTGAAGGTACTCAGATACCTTGAGGCAACTAAATTAAGAAAGCGTTCGCCAAACAAGAATAATATGTAGAATGAAAAAAACTTGTAGAAGTGCACCTTGATGAAAGCAAATACTCTTAAGACAAGATGACATAAAACATGTGAAATGTAAACAGGGATTTCATTGCTGCATTGACTGCCTGAAGGGTTTTTAGAGTCATTGTTGAGAGCCTAAAACGTGTTTTTGTCTGAAAAGCTGAGAATTTAAAAATAAATCAATTTTTATTGGCAGAACACTTAATGATAGGCAATACACGGCAAGCCACCTACAACCGGAATAGGCCGGCCGCACAAAGGTTACCAAAAGAGACAATATAGACAGCAATGTAAATGCGCAATACTAAAGGGGAGTTACACACCAAGCCGCCTACAACCCTTCCAGGACAAGCCACGTCATCAGAGGAGCAAGGGGAACTGATCCGTAACCCAAATGCTTTCAGGAACATGTAAAATCTTTAAAGCTAAGAATTTCGAGCCTGATATGGACCAGGGTTTTTTTTAATTACTGTTAGGTCTGAGTCCCGGCAGGACCCACCCCACTTAAAGTCCTCTTATAATGAAGTGCAAATAAAATTCATTTAGAGAGAGGATGCTAGAAATTGTTTTTCTGGTTCGTAAAGGTATGAACCCTGTCCAAGCAAGAACCACAAACCTTGGCAAAGTAAGTCAGATACACACCCTAAATTAACCTGTGTTCACCCTATGGTAGCTTGGCACAGAGCATTCAGGCTTAACTTAAGAGGCAATGTGTAAAGTATTTGTGCAACATTTCAATCAGTAAAACTGTGAAAACACCACACAGAAAGATACCACACCTGATTAGAAAAATAGAGCTTAATTTGTTGAGGAAAAAAACGTCAAAAAGTCAGACATCCTAGAACGAGAACTTTAGTTATGAATTTTTAAAGAATATCTTGAAATATAGTGCAGAAAGCGCCAACCGGGGCTATCTGGTCTTGCTTGATGGGGACAAGGTCAACATTTCAGGCTGACCACGATGGAGCGCAGGTCAGCTAGACGGACCAGCCTTGGTCTGCGGTAAGATAACTTGTTGCATTGTTGGCAGTTTCGAGATGAGAGCAGCAAATGTGTGATGTGTTATCATCGAGCTTCTAGTTGAAGGTGATGTGTCACACAATCGGCAAGCAATGTACTGGTTCCTCGCGGATGCATCGGAAAGGAAGGTGCTCTTCCACGCAGTTGGGAAGCAATGTACGGAATCCTTGCAGATGCGTCGAGGGAGATGCGCCGGTTCCAATCGACGCAACAGAGTAGATGCGTGAGTTCTGGCAGATGCAGCACGTTAGGCCCACTTCCAATGGTCCAAGGGATTTGCCTCCATTTGGCAGGGAAGGACTCACAGATGGCAGAGTCTAGGTGCTGGTTGTGGAGTGGTTGAAAGTCTTCTGTGTCTCTGAGACTTCAAACAGGAGGAAAGCAGACAAGCCCTTGGATTCACAATGGGTTCAAGTGGTGCAGGCCCAGTCCTTCTCACCTAGGCAAGGAGGGTAGCAGGCAGATCAGCACAGCAGAAAAGCAGTTCTTTCATGGCAGCTGTTACATTCCTTCAGCAGCACAGCAGTCCTTCTTCCTGGCAGAGTATCCACAGGTCCAGAAGTGTACTGAGTTGGTAGGGTCAGAAGTACAGTTTTTACACCCTGTGGTGCCTTTGAAGTGGGGGAGACTTCAAAGAGGGGCTTAGAAGTGCATATAGATCCTCTATTTAGGCCCTGGCCCCAGACTCACTACAGGGGTTAAGCAGTCCTTTGTGTGGTGGCAGGACACAGCCCATTCAGGTTTAAGTGTGAGGCTGTGCCCAGCTCCTTCCTCTCATCCGGGCCAAGATGGCCCATCAGGATATGGATGGCCTATCAGTCACATGTAAACTCCCTTTGTGTATGGCTGTCTAGAGAGAATGCACAAGGCATAGCTGTCACCCACTCCAGATATGTATTGGAGATAGGGCGCAGGCACACAGGGCTAAGAGCAGAAAAATTCTTTCTAAAAGTGGCATTTCTAAAATTGTGACAATAAATTCGAACTTACCATTAAAGAAGATTTATCATTACAATTCCATAGGTGCATTTCAGCTCTACCTGCTCCCAAGTGTGAATTACACTTATTAGATGAAACAGGGAATATGCAATGCTAACACATGGGAAGAGTAGGACTCACAGTAGTGAAAAATAAATGTATGTGTTTTTCCCTACCAAGACATATACAATTTAAACATATATGTCCTGCCATTTAATCACACAACACCCTCAATATGGACTAACTAGGACATACCGTAGGGGTGACTTATATGTAATAAAAGGAGAGGTGAAGGCTTGGCAAGGGTGTTTAAATGGCAGGTCGATATAGTAGTAAAACTGCATGCACAGGCTCTGCAGCAGCAGGCCTGAGACATGTTTAAATGGCTACTTAAGTGGGTGGCACAATCACTGCTGCAGGCCCATTATTAGCTTTTGATTTATAGGCCCAGAGCATATATAGTGCACTTTACTAGTGACTTATTAGCAAATTACCCATGCCAATTGTGAATAAACCAATGTCACCATATTTAGGGAAGTGAGCACATGCATTTTAGCAGTGGTAAGCAGTGGTAAAGTGCCCTAAATCATAAATCCAACACAAAAAGTTCAGCAATAAATGAGTCAAACAGGCAAATAATTTGGGGGCAGACCATCCCAAGGCTGACAAGCCAAACATATGTCCCCCCAGCTGAAAGTTGGGATAGCTACCCAACCACTTGGGAGTTCTAATCACTAAAGAGACCATCAGATGGGCGTGGTCTGTCCCAGGTCTGTGTTCCACAGTAAATTCCAGTCCCGGTAGGGCGATGGATGACCTTAACAATTTTGGATTCTCAACCCTCATTTGCATTAGACACCTGAGGGGCCTGTGGACACTCTGAATCCAGAAGTGAATCCCAAACAGGTATGTTCTCAAATTCTTCAGTGCCCAGACCACAGCAAAGGCTTCCCTTTCAATAGCACTCCACCCCTGTACCCTGGGAAGTAACCTTGTAGAGATGAAAGCTGCCGGTTGGTCTAGGCCCTCTTCATTAAGTTGTGAAAGTGCTGCCCCTATACCATGCTCTGAGGCATCAGTTTCAACAATGAATTCCATGAAAAGCTCAGGCACCTTGAGCACAGGGCCTGCTGCAGGGATTTAAATGCTTTTTGGCATACCTCTGTCCAAATCACATTTCTGGATTGCTTCTTTGAGATTAGCTTGGTCAAGGGGCCACTTTGGTACCATATTCCTTGTCAAACCTCCTGTAATATTCTGTGAGGCCTAAGAAGGCTCTCACCTCTGAGTTTTTGGGCGCCCCCAGGCCATGATAGTCTCCTACCCCAACACAACAGGTGGCCCAAGTACACTACAGACCCCTGCCCTATCTGGCAGTCACTGACCTTGATAGTTAGGTTTGCATCTTGCAGGGGCTGAAGGAATTCCTGGAGGTGAAATAAGGGGTCTTTCCAGCTGTTACTAAAGACAGCTATGTCATCCAAGTAAGCAGTACTGAAGGCCTCTATACCATTCGAAATCTGTGTCACCAGCCTCTGGAAGGTGGCAGGGGCATTCTTGAGTCCAAAGGTCATCACCCTAAATTGATAGTGGTCCTCTGGAGTGGAGAAGACTGGCCTCTCACTGGCTTCTTCAGTTAGGGCAATCTGCCAATATCCTGAAGTAAGATAAAAAAATACGCAGGAACTAGGCAGCGCCTAATCTGTCAATAAGTTCACCTGTTCATCACCTTCCACTGACCCATCCTTCTCTTTGTAGGCTAGAAGTTCAGAGAATGGCTCACTGACGCCTTCCTCCCCCCTTATCTGTCACGAACAACATGGTGACCCCAGACCTCTCAAAGTGAGGTTTGAGATGATTGAGGTGGGGAACTCCTAGTGGCTGTCTGGGGTCTTGATGTCCACCAAGTAGGTGGCTCCTCCTCCTCTCAACAACCTCATAAGACCTAGTCCAAAGGTCTTGGAGGGCCCCAGGATCTATGAGCTCCATCACCCTCACTTTCTGCCCAGGCTAAAATTCCACATTGGTAGCAGTTTGGTCATACCATCAACTTCTGTCTGGCCTCTAAGTTGACAGAAGCCTGTTTCCACAACTTGGCCATCTAGTTCTAGTCTGGAGAGGTTTCCCATGAGCTTTTCCCAGTCTTTCCTCACCAGATTGAGAGGTCTCCATACAGCCAACCTACGTTTGTGGTACCTCTCTATAAGCAAACAGGCATGACAAGAGAATGATCCACTTACACCTCAGGGCCTTAGACAGGCCTCTGGTCATGCCATTGAGGGTCTTTTTGAACCTTTTTAAAAAGCCCATCGCTTTGTGGATGTTAGGGAGTAGAGAACATTTAGGTAACTTCACAATCCTTTCACATTCACTGCATATATGAAGACAGGAAGGTGGTGGTCCTGTCAGACACCACTTCCTTGGTGAAACCCACTCATGCAATAATCCCCATCAGGGCCGTAGCCACTGCTGGTGCAGTTGTAGACCTCAGAGGTATGGATGGACTCTGGGTATCTTGTGGCATGGTCCACCAGAACCAGGATAAACCTGTGACCAGAGGTGTTCTGGAGATCCATGGGCCCTACAATATCAATGCCCATCCTTTTATAGGGTGTGCCAACAGCAGGCAAAGGATTTTGGGGACCTTTCAGCTTCTGCCCTGTCTTACTGCTAACCTGGTAGGCCAAGCAAGTCCTACACAACGTGTCTGAGGAAATCTTCATCTAGGGACAATAACAGAGGGGGATAAGCCTGTAAAAGGTCTTGTCCTGCCACAGATGTCCTAACAGGGGTATTTCATAAGTCAGCCCCAATATTAAGACCCTGAAGCATTGGAGAACTACCAGTGCCCTTGTTGGCCCATGCATAGATGCCTTAGGCTCACTATACAGGAGTCCATCCTCTCAGTAAATGCGGTGGCTCCGAGAGGCATCACCAGCTACTTGGGCTTCAGCCTGTTGCCTCATGCCCTCTAGGGTTAGGCACTCTTGTTGTGCCTTGCAGAACTCATCCCTGGAAGGTCCCCCTCTCGTTGTTATCTAGCAAGTTCAGGGAGGTCAACAAGTGAGGCAATGTTCTCCTCAGTGGGCTCTGTGGCAACTTCCTTTGGCACCCATCTACCTTAGCTGGGAGACATTCAGGGGCTGGTTTCCCACACCGCTTGACCTTCCCTCTTTTGGCTGCTGGCTGGGCCCTTTTTTTCCAGACTTCAGATTTCTCTGACTCCCTTTCCGGGAAGCAATGGACCTGGTGGCTGCACATACCCACTCAAGTAACCCCAATATTTCCAGGTATGACCTGAGCCCCACTTCTATCTGGTAGGTTCTCCAGGTCCTTGCCTAACAAACAATATACAGACATGACAGGGCTCACTGCAACTATCAGGAGACCTAAACCCCCACCACCACTTAAATAAAACAAAGGCCACTTGGTAGTGACCCTCACGCTTGTCAGCAACTACAGACTGGTAGAATGTATTGGGTCAAATTTCCTCTGGGGCCACCAGTTGGCTCCTTTCCATAGTCACATTGGCTTCCGTATCCCTCAGAGCCTCAATACCTTGCACATTAAAGGAGACCAATTGCCTATAATTTGCAGTATTGGGAGGCAAGTGGGATTTAGAGACCAACTCTGTCACCCAGGGACACTAGGTTAACCTCGCTAAGCACCCCCCCGCCCACTGACTGGGACAAACTCCTTCCCGAGCACTATACTTGCCACCGCTGATGTCTCACACCCAGTGGGAGGCTAGGCCCATTTGGAACATTTGGGATCCCCCTGGTTTAATGCCCATAATCAAAAACTCATAGCACTTTCGGGGCTTGTTTTGACTACTGTCAGAGAAGCTCTTTTTTTGGCCAGATTGGAAATGGGACCCTTTCCACCGAGCACTGTTTTTGGGGTCTTGAGAGAATTCCTTCTTTTTATCTCCCCTCTACTTCTACAGGTGAAAACACTGGCCAACCTTTCAGGAGTCCCCTTGTAGAAGAGTAAGGTCTGCTTCCTATGGTTACCCCCACGTTTTGCTGTGTTTGACTGGTTTTTCGACTTCAGTATGGCTATGGCCCGGCTAATCAGGCCCACAGTCTAGCTGTTTTCTCTCTAAATTGATACCATATACTTTAAGTACATACCAAATTGGTTACAGGGTCACCCTTGTGAGCCCCTGTACATGGTACCTTAGCTACCCAGGGCATAGGGACACCAGGGGCCTACCATGAGCTGCGGCATGTATTGTGCCACCCCTGGTTAGCCTTCAAAACTGACGCCACAGGCCTGTACTCACAGCCTGGGTAAGGTGGTGTAAGCACCCCTTACTTAGATATAGTATACCTATATCTACCTTATATATAGACACATATTAACCTATAAGTCACTCCTTTGGCAGGCCTTGACAATCCTGAAGGCAGAGTGCTTGGTTTTGTGTGAGAGCTGAGCCCCTCTGCAGCTTTCGGAACCATCTCCGTATATCTGTTGTATGATAACAATCTCTTTGCTCTTCTAAAACCCCATTTCATGAGAGCAAGTAAGGGAAAACGTTCAGCACCCCCTAAACCAGCTAGATCGTTCAATCAACAGTGTAGGGTAGCTAGATTAACCCTGGGTAATGCCATTAAAAACAGGGATAGGGCTGCAATTAAAGTAGCAAGGAAGCAATACAATTTAAGCATCTCCCTGGCAAAACAAATGTGGGATGAGAAGTATTGGGATGATTTAAAGGAGGCCTCTGGAGCCAAGGATTCCAGGCTCTTCTGGAAGTTAGTGAAGTGGGGTAGAGGTGGTATCCAAACAAACCAGATAATAATGTTGCAGAGTCTGCTTGGGTGAACTATTTTAGGCCTCAATATGCAGAGGCAAAGGAGATGGTGGCGGGGGAAGCAATTCCAGCTGTATTTCCCAAAGACAATCTGTTTTCCGCCAAAGAAGTTGAACTAGCAATATGTTCAGCACAAGGGGGTAGGGCCCCTGGTTTAGATGGGATACCCTCGGATGTTTTTAAAAACGATAAAAATAGGTGGGTCAGGTATGTGTTCCTATTGGGGAATGCCATCGCAAAAGGTGCGCTAGTCCCAGATCAATGGAAGGGAGCCATTATTATACCGATCTATAAAAAAGGAGATCGATCCCTTCCGGCAAATTATAGGCCAATAAGTTTGATTGCCACTATCCAAAAAGTGATCGGGAAGATGGTGGTAAACAAACTTATGGAATGGGTGGATGAGAATAATTCCCTTTCCCCTTTCCAGGCAGGCTTCAGGAGGGCCACTAGCACCGTCGACCAGGTGCTTCGTTTTACTATGTTGCGGTGGGGGACAGTACTTCTTGGCAAGGGCAGCCTGTATGTCACTTTTGTCGACTTGCGGGCTGCCTTTGACTTAGTTCCAAGAAGTAAGCTCTGGGCAGTTTTAAAGAAGATAGGTATTCCAGCAGAATTGCTCACCTTAATTATGAGGCTACACTAGAGCAATTTTGCCAAAGTACAGTGGGGGTTGAATGGCCAATCTTCGACTTTCCAGTAGAACGAGGGGTTCGCCAAGGTTGTGCAATGGCACCCTTGCTTTTTACATTATATATTATTGGGATAGTTGGTAGGATGCTGGATGCCAGTGTGGATGCTCCTTCGTTAGCGGGCCTCAGGGTTCCGATCCTGATGTTCGCTGACGATACGTTAATAATGTCTAAGACCCCCGCTGGGTTACAGCGTGCCTTGGATATTTTTGATGAGTTCTGCCTGGAGCATGGTCTCGAAGTTAACGTAGGCAAGACCAAGCTGATGGCTTTCTCCCGAGGATGTAAACCTCGCCCTAGGATACACATGAATAACATATCGAGCTTGAGGTTGTTAGGGAGTTTACCTATCTAGGAGTACAAATAGCAACTAGCCAGGGCTGGTCCCACCACATATAAAAAGCGGTTTTGAAACACCAGCAAATTTCGGGGGCTCTACGTGTGGAGCACAAAAGATCAAAAACAAAGCCCAGAAAACCTGTCCTTGCTGTATACGACGCTAAGGCAATAGGGTCGGCCCTTTATGGGGCAGAACTGTGGGGTTTTGAAAAGCTTTCTTCCCTACAGATAGTAGAGAACAGGTTTCTTAGGGGAATTACGGGACTCCCCCAGAGTACCCCATTAATCCCGCACCAGCCTTGACCTTGGGAGAAGAACTGTTAGCGATCGAGCTCGATTGCGTCCTATCCTATATTGGAGACGACTCTGGTCTACTCCCGAGATTAAGCATTATGCGGACGGGTTTCTGGCAATAATTAAAATTGACATCTTTCATAAAATATCATGGCTGAAAAATTTAAGGGTCATTGTAGTGAAGAACCAACACGTAGGTAAGTAGCAAGCAGATTTAATGAAGGTAGATGACAACTTAACATCCACAAGCAGAAGAGAGTAGTTGTTTCAGCAAGATCCAACAGCAGAATGGTCCGCTGACACGCAAGCATTCTACATGACACATAATGGTTCCAGGAATGACATCATGTAGGAATACAACACACCTCCCCCCAATAAAACAAAAAAAAGAAAAAAAAACGATAAACCCTAAAATAAAAGAGAGAGAGAAAAGAGAAGAAGAAAGAAAAAAAAAAACGACATTAAGAGCAAACATAGTCGTTAAATTTTGAAGGAACGTGTTTTACACGAGAACTACTGCGTAAACAAACAGGCTGTGAAATGCACGCCTGAGAATCTTCATTTGGAGAAACATCATGGGAATCTGAGGAAACAACCTGTGAAGAAGAATTATTAGAACAAACTTGAGGAACAAGTACATGAGGAGGATGCAAATTATCAAAAACTTCATGGGAACCGTGAAAACCCGAATCGGCATCAGGAACAGACAGGCTTTCAGGAGATTTGACATCCAAACAAACATTGTTTTTATCCAAAACATTAGACCTGCAAATTGAGATCCGCCTGAAATTCCAAATTTTACCACCCTCTACTCTAACGGCCTTACTGAAGACCTCCGTGACTTTGACTGGAGAAGACCACCTGGAGATACCTTTAGGAATGATACCACCAAATTTCACCCTCACAAAGTCACCAACAGAAATTTTAGAGGAGACTGGTCTTTGGGGAGAACTCTTAAGCATTTTGTCTTGATATTTACCAACCCGGTCTCTAATGTTTTTCATGTCTAACTCCAGGTACTCAGTGTCTCTCATCTTCAACCACCAAGGAAAAATGTTAGTGCCTGGCTTCCTACAACGTAACATCTCAAAAGGAGACAAACCGGTAACAGAATTGGGAGACATGCGATAGGTGAACAAAGTAGCCTGTAAGGCTTTTCTCCACTTCAAACCACTCCGCAAGGCTAATTGGCAGGACTCCTTAATCACTCTGTTAAAGCGTTCCACCTGGCCATTAGATTGTGGGGAATAATTCGAAACTCTTTTATGATGGATACCACAAGTTTTCAAAAATGCAGAAAAAATTTCACTCACAAACTGCGGCCCATTGTCGGAAACAATTTCTTCCGGTAAACCTTCTCTACAGAAGACTTCATTTAAAAAATCAACAACAACTTCGGAATTAACCTTTTCTACAATTTTCAATTCGGGCCACTTAGAAAAATAGTCCACAAGCACCACAGCAAACATGTCTTTCCCTGACTGATAGTTAAAAGGGCCTATGATGTCAATCCCCAATTTTCTCCAAGGTCCAAAAGCAAACTCAACAGGAGAAATCCCTGTAGAAATGGGTTTCACGGATTTGTCACTTAAAGAACAAGGAGAACAGTTCCTAACCCACCTGTCAACCATAGCATCCATACTGGGCCACCAATAAAACTCTCGGATCCTCCTTTTAGTTGTGGACATACCCATGTGGCCCTCATGAGCCAAATTACAAATGGATTCTCGAACATCATAAGGAGGAACAATTTTATCATCTCTATAAACCATATCGCCAATTACTGTCAATTCATCTTTGACTTTGAAGAACGAAGCTAAGTCACCACTCAATTTCCTCTCTTCAGGCCAACCGGCACTCAAGAAAATTTTGACCTTACCAAGAACCTCATCGTGAAGCATAGCATTGGACCAAACACTTTCAGTGATGGAGTTTTCTAAATCCTTACCACCAATTAAATTAACGTCACAAAGAGTAAAGGCTACATCACACTCATCACAAATATCCGTGTTCGAAGCATCACCAATGGGAAAACGTGACATACAGTCCGCGTGTACATTAAAACGTCCAGGGACATAGACAACTTCACAACGGTACTCCTGGAACTTAGCAGCGAGACGTGCAAGGCGAGCAGTGAGAGTTCTACCTCCACCAGCTGACAACATGTTGACAAGAGGTTTATGATCAGTCCTCAAAGTAAATTTCGTACCCCAAAGAAATTGACGAAAATGCTGAGTAGCCCAAGTACAGGCGAGAAGCTCTTTCTCTATTGTGGAATAATTAAACTCAGCATCCCGTAAAGTCCTGGATGCGTAAGATACAACATTTTCCCCCAAACGATCCTTTTGCATCAAAACGGCGCCTAGGCCTACATTACTAGCGTCTACACAAACAATGCACTCTTTATGGACAGAAAAAGGTTTAAGAAAGGGAGCATTGATAATTTTGCTTTTTAAAGAATCAAAAGAAATTTGCTGTTCTTTACCCCAAATAAATTTAGCTTGTTTTTTCAACAAAGACCGCAAAGGGTGTACAATGGTAGAGTAATCTTTGACAAATTTACCATAAAATTCAGTGAGTCCTAAGAAGGACAACAATTGTTCTTTGGAGGAAGGAATGGGAGCAGTAATACTCTTAACATGATTGAGTTTAGGTTTTATGCCATCTTTAGAAATTTCATGCCCTAGATATTCAACTTTAGGTTGTCTAAATTTACACTTATTGAATTTTAAAGTAAGACCCTTCTTTTGCACATTTGACAACACACAATGTAAATTATGATCATGTTCTTTAACATCTTCTCCAAAAATCAGGATATCATCTTGGAACGCAATGGCTCCTTTACAGTCAAAAAGAACCTCTTTCATCAGGCGTTGAAAAACAGATGCAGCACTGGCGAGTCCAAAAGGCATTCTCAAATACTGGAACATGCCTTCAGGAGTCACAAAAGCTGTCAGTCTCTTTGATTCCTCATGTAGCTCGACCTGGTGGTAGGCACTAGCTAAATCAATCGTTGAAAAAACAGTGGCACCTGTGAGTGAAGAAATTAATTTGTGGATGTTAGGGAGAGGATGTTTATCAACCCAAATCTCCTTGTTTAAACTGCGGAGATCCACACAGAGACGGAGCTCGCCAGAACTTTTGAGTGATAAAACAATGGGAGAAACCCAAGGGTAGGATTCTATAGGTTCAATGATCTGTTTTGATACAAGATCTCCAAGAATATCTTTAAGTTTCTCACGATAGGCTAATGGAACATTCCTGACCCTGTGCCTGACTGGAATAGCATTGTCATTAAGGATGATCCTGTGTTTAAAATCAGCGAATTTTCCTAAAGTAGCCTTAAAAACATCAGGAAAGTTTTTTTATGCTTTCCACAAACAGAGTATTATCTCCCAAATCGCATATACTCAAAACACAAGGATCACCTAAGTAAACTGGAGGATTGGCATTAGGGTCGAGTTTAATCCCAAGCAAACGTTGATGTGGCCAACTTAGGATAGCAACACCTTTGGTGGCGACATATACTTTCCCTTTGGTATATCTATCCGCAACCTGAATATCAGCCCAAAAAAAACCTTCCATATTTATTTTCTGCCCAGTGTAACCACCAGGAGATATATCAGAAGTTAACAATTTTCTGTCGCCCCAAAGGTTTTTAAACAGATTTAAACCAATAATGGAATACCATGAGCATGAATCCATCATTAAAAGGATAGGTTGGTTGTCAATTAAAATAGTGTAGGAGGGGAATTCTTTTTGTTCAGAATCATCTACAGATAAAATGCAATTGAAACTATGTAAAACTTCTTCCTCTTCCTGAGAAATATAATTAACCCTTTGGGAAGAGCGGCAAACATTAGCAAAATGGCCATTCCTTTTACATTTGACACATACCCTATCCCAAGCCGGACATCCCCTGTAGTTTCCTAAATGGTTAGAACTGCCACATCTGTAACAATAAACATTTTTCCTGTAGGAAAACTTGTTATCAACAATATTCTTATTTTCAGAATTTTTTTTTTCATTGTCCTTTCTAGAAGGTACTCTATTCAAATTAAATGAAGTGTTTTGGCTTTTCACCAACGAGACTTCAGTCTCAGGAACTTGAGGCTTGGGTGTTTGACCTCTGATTTCAGAAACAAACAATTCGGATTGTTCAATGCCTTTCGCAATGTTGATAACGGCGCTCAAAGAAGATTCTGTACCCAACCAGAGTCTTTCTTGAATCTTCTTACTCTTAGTGCGCATCATTATCTGATCTCTGAGGACTTGTTCGTAAGAAATAGTTTCAAAAGCACACGAACAGGCCAAAGATCGTAAGGCAGAAACATAATCCTCGATTGATTCATCCTGTTTCTGGACGCGGGAATAAAACTTGAAACGTTCCATAACAGTATTTATTTTCCTCCCAAAACGAATTTTCATCTGTGTAGCAGCTTTTTCAAAAACATCCATATCTCCAGCATCATCAATTGGTGGAAGATTATCAAATTCTTTAATACCAGCTCCACCAAGACAATGTCTAAGAAGAGCTAACTTGCGTTTGGCTGAACACCCATCCTTTTCCAAAACGTCAACATAAGCTAAAAACATTGGGTGCCATAGATCCCATTCAATGTTTGGCTCACCAGCAGTTTGAAAAAATGAGGTGGAGCAGAAATGTTGGACATACTTATTTTTTTTTAAGAAACTGAATTTAACAACAAAAAAACAAAAAAAAACAATAAAAAGGATTTAAGTACCTTATAGTTGGTAGTAGAGCGCCAAACAATGAATCCGCTTGAAAAACGAGATAAAATAACGAAGTAATGATGGAAAGGAAAGTTGCTTCGTGAAAACTGCTTCCTTGAAAATCACGAAGAAAATAAACAAAATGGCGGCACGTTATTGACGTATGACGTCAATGCGTTTGAAGAGGTGAAAGGGTATTAACCAAGATGCACCAGTAATCCGGAATCGAAGAGTCGTCATAGACGCATGCAGACCTCCACGTTGAAATGGGAACTCTCCGGCGTTGCTAAGCACTGCAATGGAGATTCTTCTGGGTTGCCAAGACGCTGCAATGGAGATTCTTCGGTGTTGCCAAGACGCTGCAGGTGCGGAAGAAAGCGAGCGCGAGTTCCACAGGATTTGAAGGATGCAGCGTATAACGGTAATGAGCACACCGGTAGGAATAACAACCTTTACTATGTTAAGTAAAGTACAGAAAACTCACGGTTTGAGCTTTAAAGATGGTTATTCCAGGAATCGAAAAGAAATACATCGGTGCTTCAAAGTAGAAAGGCAGTCTCAGTAATTTTGGTAAACCAAAACGTGAACGTTGTCATAAAATCCTTCTTGCTTGTAGTTGTAGTTACCCAGTCGTCGCCAGAAATTATGTAGTGAAGAACCAACACGTAGGTAAGTAGCAAGCAGATTTAATGAAGGTAGATGACAACTTAACATCCACAAGCAGAAGAGAGTAGTTGTTACAGCAAGATCCAACATCAGAATGGTCCGTTGACACGCAAGCATTCTACATGACACATAATGGTTCCAGGAATGACATCATGTAGGAATACAACAGTCATGCTAGGCGAACTGGGTCTTTCCAACCTTTGGGATAACCCTGTGGGGGAAGTTTTCCCAAGCAAAAATACCCTTAAAACTCTATATTGGGAATGGATAGATGGTAGGCTCTGGAGGGTGGTCGTTTTCTGGAAATTAAAATGTGTCCCGTGTTAGAACAGTATTGGGACAGCATAACTGTCCCCACGGACAGGAAGTTGTTTTTCCAGTTAAGATCCGGCTCCCTCCCCTGAGACATTTAACAGGCAGGTGGAAGAGTTTGAATACCTTGTGCTGCCCAGCATGTGGTGCAGCCAATGAAAGTGTGGGTCACTTCCTATTTGCTTGTGATGCCTACGCCACTCCAAGAAGGGTCTGGTTAGCTCCAGTTTGCAAGAACCTCGGGACAACTAGTGCTGTCGAGGCAAAGAGAATTATCTGCACCACCACTGAAGAGCCTATTGTTATGGGTATAGCTAAATATCTAGGGTGGGCCTGGTCCATTAGGCGGAGAGCCCTTCTTACAAATCAGATTTGATAACTGTTTTAAATAGTGTGCTAATTTTAATATTAGTTAAGCTTGCACAACTGTCTTATAAAATGTGTTTGAATGAATGTAATCTAATTATCAATTGTGATGTTTTAAAATGTATGTTGTGCTTTTATGAGTATGCAACTCGAATAAAGCTTTATACTACTACAAAGATATAGTATACCTATATCTACCTTATATGTAGACACATAGTAACCTATAGGTCACTCTTATGGCAGGTCTTGACAATCCTGAAGGCAGAGTGCTTGGTTTTGTGTGAGAGGGTGCCCTAGCATGAGCTGAGCCCCTCTGCTGCTTTCCGAACCATCTCCTTATAGCTGTTCTATGATATAGCCATACCATATACTCTTAAGACTGATTGAATGCTCGTGGTGTCCTGAGACGGAAAGCCGGGACGTTTGGAGTGTGTGTACATGCAGAATACTTGACTTGTACTTACTGAGAATTTGACTACTCGTGTTTTAATATTTTCACTGCGCATGTATTTTATTACTTTCACTGGTTTTAAATTGTGGCACAGTGCTCCTGGCAGATAAGGGATTGCTTACACCCTCTATCAGCCTCCCTGATCAAGCGCTGCCCATTTAGCCGATTTTGGTTCTACCTGGGGTACAGCATTTAGGTGCCACCATCTTAGGTGAGGGAAGGAGTAGGCGAGCGGTCTAGTGCTCGGCCCCTCCCGCCCTCGTAGCTACAAAAGCTCATCTTCTCCCACAAACCCAGACTGATTGAGTGCTCATGGTGTCCTGAGGCGGAAAGCCGGGACGTTGAGAGTGTGTGTACATGCAGAATACTTGACTTGTACTTACTGAGAATTTGACTACTCGTTTTTTAACATTTTCACTGCACCCGTATTTTATTACTTTCACTGGTTTTAAATTGTGGCACAGTGCTCCTGGCAGATAAGGGATCGCTTACACCCTCTATCAGCCTCCCTGATTGAGCGCTGCCCATTGTAGCCGATTTTGGTGCTACCTGGGGTACTGCATTTAGGTGACGCCATCTTAGGTGAGGGAAGGAGTAGGCGAGCGGTCTAGTGCTCGGCCCCTCCCGCCCTCGTAGCTATAAAATGGATCCCTCTACCAGGGAGCGCAGCGGGCGTGCCGACGGCGCGCTGAAGGTGCGCCAACGGTAAGCCCGTCTGCACCCGTCCGCGCTCGAGCCGGGCATAGGGCAGGAAATGCTGCCATTTCCATGCCACCCACTACTTACAATAGACAGGAGCTCCTGGCTATTCAGGCTACCTCTTCTACCTGTAGTCACAAACAGGACGTCTCAAGATGGAAGGGCCCGGTGAGTTGCAGAGGATGTCACAGAGTCTTTCACTGGACTCAAACCGCTGCATACACAACAAATGATAAAGAACTAAAAGGAGCTCTGATTAATGCCAGATCACTACCGAAACACGCACTAGACATCTATGATGTAATAGTAGAAGGGAACTTAGACTGTCTGTTCGTCACAGAAACGTGGCTCAAATCATAGTCCACCCCAGACATAGTGCATGCCCTTCCTCTGGGATATCGTATTCAGAGGATGGATAGGGAGGACAACCGAGGTGGGGGAATAGCAATTATATACAGAGAGTCACTTAACTGTACTATAATGAAACTACAGGAGCTTAAGGAAGCGGAAGGGATGGGCTTTCTTATTAAGCTTAACCCTTTCGATGCTGATGACGAGCTCAGCTCGTCATGATGCACAGTTGAGCTGTGCTGATGACGAGCTGAGCTCGTCATGAATACATAGTAAGAGCAATTTCCAGCACAGGGGGGGAAAACGCCTAGCAGCCAAGGTGTTAATGATTCCTTTACGTTTGCAGGGGCTCTGATTTATCGCCCTCCAGGCCCATGCAAAGGCTTCCTGGAAAGTATCGGGGAGGCGCTGAGCTCCCTGGCACTTCGTTTCTCCAACTTTACATTACTTGGTGACATCAATATACACCTTGAGTCCCAAACTGATGCTTCAGCAATTTCCTTCAGGGACACAATGGACGTGTTAGGTTTAAATATATGCACCACACAGCCCTCTCATGAGGCAGGACATACGATTGACTGCATCTCGACCAACCTACAAGAACTCAAAATCAAACACCCCATAGTCCAAACATGGACAGACCATGCTTTAATACCTTTTACCTTACCATTAAAGACGATTAGAAAAAATAAACAGTCAGGGAAAATAACCCATGGCAGTCAGGGAGACTGGAAAGCCGTACTAAAACACCCTGAACTAATTAATATGGCGAAGGAACATAAGCCAATGTTGTCAGGACAACCGGATGTGGACAATTACATCTTTAGGAAATGGATGTCAGAACTCAAAGAGAAAGCGGCACTGGGAAATCGTAAACTTAGGTCAGCTGAAAAGAAACAATCAGCACCATGGTTCAACCTCATGTTAAAAAATAAACAAGGAGAGGTACGAAGAGCTCAGCGTAGATGAAGGAAAAATTACTGCAATGAGGATCGCAATAAATATAAAACAGCTAGAAGTGCATATCATGCACTGATCAAACAAGCAAAAACAAATTTTTACCCTGCAGAAATAGAAAACACCAGCAATAAACAAAAAACCATCTTCAAAATTGTAAACTGCTTTAATAAGCCCAAAATATTAGAACAGGAAATCCCGCCCTCGGAGAGTCTGTGTAGCATTATTGCAGACTACTTTGAGGATAAAGTGTTGGGCCTTACGAAGGACTTCACTACTCCCGAATTAATGACAGAAGACGAAAACAGGGCAAGGAACCAGCTGGAGACCTTTCACCCAATTAGTATGGAGGAGACATCTAAGGCAATTTTAGCTGCCAATTCAGGTTCTCCTTTCGACCCATGTCCCCCGGCACTGCTACACATGATTGTTGAGGTAGCTAACCCGGTGATTAATGGAATTGTAAATGCTTCCCTGGCCACAGCAAATATTCCATCAGAATGGAAACTAGCCGCAGTCAAACCACTACAAAAAAAACAACTGCCCGACCCCACCACATTATCGAATCTTCGACCAATATCACTACTTCCAGTGCTATGTAAGATCACAGAGGCCTGTGTAAATAAACAGATCACCAAGTTTTTGGAAGATAACGAAGCATGGCATCCCAATCAATCAGGCTTCAGGGCGCAACATTCTACAGAATCTGCCCTCCTGTTCACTACTGACACCATTCGTATGGCACTGTACCAGGGTAAGAAGGCCGTCCTGATATTGTTAGACCTGTCGGTGGCCTTCGACACGGTCTCGCATGCCATTCCGATTGTTAGGCTGAAAACATCTGGCATTTCTGGCACAGTCCTAGACTGGATTAAGAACTTCCTGAGTGGCAGGAGACAAGTAGTCACCCTGGGCGAATTTCGATCTAAGGAGAAGCAAATCAAAACGGGAGTGCCGCAAGGGTCGAGCCTCAGCCCAACATTGTTTAATGTTTACACAGCTCCTTTGGTCAAGCTAAAATCTTCATTTGGAATAGATGTGGTGGCATATGCCGACGACACTCAATTGATATTAGTCCTGGACAAAGATACACAGGAATGGGAAATAAATCTCAAATGCTGCCTCACTGCTACATCAACTGGATGAGGACTAACCATCTAAAATGTAACACGGGCAAGACAGAGATCGTGCCAATGGGCCCATACAACAACTTTGTCCCCAAAACATGGTGGCCAGATAGGGCAGAAATCCCGCCCCACACAACCGAGTCGGCACGGAATCTGGGGATCACGTTTTACAGCAATCTGTCTTTTAAGCAGCAGGCTCTGAAAGTTGCAAGCACTTGCTTTGCCATCATCAAAGGACTCAGGAAGTTTTTTGACCTACTTCCGTTGGAGGCCAGAAAAACGGTAACAGTTGCCTTGGTGACATCAAGGATAGACTATTGTAACAGTCTATATGCAGGGACCAACAAAACTATTACCCATAAACTTCAAATGGTGCAAAATGCAGCAGCTAGGCTAGTCCTTAAATGGCCGAAGAAATCATCAGCAACGTCGGCACTAAACACACTGCATTGGTTACCAATAACCAAGAGGGTCCTTTTCAAAATATTGATCATTACCTTCAGAGCCGTCCACGCTCTAGGCCCAAAATACCTACAGCCGAGATTTGCCATATACCATCCAACACGCACCCTCCGTTCTTCTAATGCAAACTTACTGTCGGTTCCTACCTTCAGGCATAGCACAAGAGGTGGCAAATCACTCCCAGTTTCTGGAGCAAAAGCCTGGAATACTCTCCCTCCTTTTCTACGTGTATTAGAAAAGGAAAAAGATTTCAGAAAGGGATTGAAAACCTGGGTCTTTAAGTTACAGGACACCTGCGCTAGAGCACTAGTGTAATAGTTGGATGAGCTATCACCTGCAACCAACCTATTTCCTATATCTCTGGATCAGTAATTGGTGCCTAGATGCTCCTAGGAGCGATAGCTGTGCGTTATAAAAGACCATTTACATTACATTACATTATGTGCATTATAATCCTCGCGGTTAATGCTAACTTTGGTTTGGCTTTATCAAAAAAAAATTGTGTATGGTGCCAAACACTTTGGAATACTAACCCCCCCCCCCACCAGTTCTGGCGGTGGGGTAGCATTCCACCCTTCTAGAGGGAGAAGACATGTACAGACTGGTAAACCCGGTTAAAGGTAAACAGAGCCACAGCATCACAAAATGGATGCTGCTGCCACAGACACGAGTCTGCCCTCCTGCTGCTGGACAAAACTCTGGCAGGGGAGACCTGGACAATAGGTTTCCTGTTCAGGGAGGTGCTAGCAGCTCTCCAGACAGGCCGACTCCACCATCGCACCCCAACTCCGAGACGTCATCAACACCTCCTTCGACACCGCCATCTTCCCGGAGAGCTGGAAGCACGCCGAGCTCAGCGCCCTACTGAAGAAACTAACAGCGGACCCCACCGACCTCAAAAACTTCCGCCCATCTCGCTCCTCCCTTTTCCTGCCAAAGTCATCGAGAAGATCGCCAACAGACAGCTTGCCGCCTTCCTTGAGACGAACGGATCCCTCGACCCCTCACAGTCCAGTTTCAGAGCCAACCACAGCACCGAGACCGCCCTCATCGCAGCCACCGACGACATCCGAGCCCTTCTCGACAACGGGGGAACAGCGGCACTCATTCTCCTGGACCTCTCTGCCGCGTTCGACACTGTCTGCCACCGCACCCTAGTCCAATGCCTCAGCAACACCGGCATCCAAGAGAAGGCATTGAAGTGGATCATCTCGTTCCTCGCTGGAAGAACACAGAGAGTCCGCCTCCCCCAGTTTCGTTCCGAGGCCACCGAAGTCATCTGCGGCGTCCCGCAAGGATCTTCACTCAGCCCCCACCCTCTTCAACGTCTACATGAGACCTCTCGCAGCCATCGCATGCCAACACAACCTCAACATCATCTCCTACGCCGACAACACCCAGCTGATCCTCTCCCTCACCAGAGACCCCGACACCGCCAGAACCAGCCTCCACGAAGGGATGAAAGACGTCGCCGAGTGGATGAAGAACAGCCGCTTGAAACTGAACTCAGACAAGACGGAAGTCCTCATCCTTGGACCATCACCCTCCACCTGGGACGACTCCTGGTGACCCCCAGCCCTGGGCACCGCCCCCAAGCCGACAGACCACGCACGCAACCTGGGCTTCATCCTGGACTCCCCCCTCTCGATGACTAGACAAGTCAACGCCCTCTCCTCTTCTTGCTTCCACACCCTCCGCATGCTCCGCAAGATCTTCCGCTGGATCCCAATCGAAACCAGGAAGACGGTCACCCAGGCCCTCGTCACCAGCCGGCTGGACTACGGAAACACCCTCTACGCCGGAACCACAGCTAAGCTACAGAAAAGACTACAACGCATCCAGAACGCCTCAGCCCGACTCATCCTGAACATCCCTCGACACAGCCACATCTCCAGCCACCTGAGGAACCTGCACTGGCTCCCCGTCAACAAGAGGATCACCTTCAGGCTCCTCACCCACGCACACAAGTCTCTCCACAACCTAGGCCCCAAGTACCTCAACGACCGCCTGACCTTCCACACGCCCACCCGCCAGCTACGGTCCGCCAGCCTCGCCCTCCCGCCGTACCACACATCCGAAGAGCCACCGCCGGAGGCAGATCCATCTCCTACCTGGCAGCCAAGACATGGAACTCCCTCCCCATCCACCTTCGGCTGACCAAGGACCACCTCACCTTCAGGAGACAGCTCAAGACCTGGCTGTTCGAGCAGTAGCAGCCCCCCTTCCCCCAAGCACCTTGAGACCCTTCCGGGTGAGTAGCGCGCTATACAAGTGTTTTGATTGATTGATTGATTGATTGATTGATTGGTTTAGTGTATTGGGGCAGGGTGGGTTGCATTCAGTGAATGCTTTTCAGACACTGCCTGGGGCACACAAGGTGCTCCATGCATTTCCCATTTCAAACCAGTTGCTGGGGCACTCAGCCCCAGCTCTGGCGCGAAATTGGACAAAGGGGAAGGGGTGTAATCACCCCCTCTCCAGGTCCACCCATAGGAGGGGCTTTAGAGTTAGTCCAACCCCTAAACTTGCTATAAGTATAGAACCCCAGTCCCTAAGACTTTAGATTACCCTGGACGAAACTCTGCAACATATATCTTGGACCTTCAACATTCCATATCAACTGGAAGATGGAAGAAATCTCCCTTGTGGTCAAGGAGTGACTACCCTGTTCAAACAGGCACCAATTGCATCTTTGCAGGTCTGCATTTTCGAGGCTCCCGCCAGATCCCCAAGAATCTGCGACACAGGACATGGACTTCTAGACATCTCTGAAGCTGACCCAAGCTCCCAACAAAGCTGAGACCCGTAGCTGACACGAGAGACGTGGGACCGGAACTGCTGGACAACCTGCATCTTTGTAACTACACCTACTTCACTAGGAATCTGGAAGTTGTGCATTGGGGTATTTGAAGCGCCTACCCTGAGCACCTTTTGCACCAAAGTACAGAGGCCAGCACTCCACAAGTGACCCGTGACTCCCCTTTCTTCAACGCAGCTTGAGATGCCTTTGTGGTTCCTAGCCTGTTGGCCAGTGAGCCCCCATAAAGGCCAATCCTTTGTTTCTTGAGCTTTCTTAGTTGCTCCAGACGTGCTCCCAAACCTCTACAAAGGAGGAGTCCCCCAGATTTTGCAGGTCTGCACCGAAGCAAATCTTGTTATCTTGTGTGGATTGCTGTTGCCAAGGCTTGTTAGGTCCGATCCGTATTCTGATGCCACAGCAAGCTAGACCCTTTGTGGGACGCTTGAATCCAGCTCCTGGTCATCGTCAACACCTCCTGGTCCTCGTGGCTGAAAAGTCAAGCTTCACCTCTTTTACCTGAAATCACCCGACATGGGCTGGCATCTTCTCCTCGCCATCCTGGTCACTGGCTAGTGATCCAGACACTGTCCTCTCTGCTTCAGGTTCTTCACATCTCCGATCCACCCGGACACTTTTCCTCTGGTCGCCTGCAGCATTTCTTCTGAGCTGTCCATAGGAATCGACAGCGAAACCTGACACCAAAAGACACCTATGCACCCGGGCTTCCATGGGTAAGGTAACATGAGTTCTCCAGTGCTCCCATGGGTCTTGACTCTTGAAGTGTCCTAGTCTAAAAGGGTTCCATCGTAGTTCACCTCTAAGTGCCCTTAATCTTTAAAATTGTAACTTGTTTGTTCTCCATAGAAAGTCAATTGTGATCGGCTGCTGTGTTTAGGCACTGCACATCTCTAAGCCTTACCTTATCGGTCAGGGGGTCCCACAAGGCTCTGCACTTAGTCCATCTTTGTTCAATATTTACGTGCAACCTCTGGCTGATGTAGCAAAAAAGTGGGGCCTTACGCGGGTATCATATGCGGATGATACCCAGCTGGTCATCACTCTATCTGAAGGGCCATCTGCTTCGGCTACTAGGTTTAGAGATGGAATTACAGCTGTCGCCCAGTGGATGACAGACAATTGCCTGCAGCTCAATACCAGCAAAACAGAGGTTTTGCTGGCAGGGAAGAACACCGCCCTCTGGACTGAGCATTGGTGGCCGGCATCGCTGGGCGAAATGCCAACACCAAAGGCCCTTGTTAAGAACCTGGGAGTCTGGATGGACTCCTCACTTAACTTCCAGACCCACACCAAGAGAGTGGCAGCTACGTGTGTGGGCCTGATGAGAGGCTTTAAACCCATCCTGAAATATTTTGAACCAGCAGTACGTCAGCTCATCATACAAGCCATGGTCACCTCACGTTTGGACTACACCAGCGAGTTGCTCCTGGGCGCTAATAAAGCTGAGATCCTGCGACTCCAAAGGGTTCAAAACATGGCCTGATCGGTCTCCCTCGCTGATGCCAGGTCAGAGCAACAATGGAAAAACTACATTGACTCCCGATTGCATCTCGAATTCAGTTCAAAGCTCTGATACGGCGTTTAAGAATCTTAAAACCGAGAGTCCAGCCTAACTACGCCCTTTGTTGACCTGGTATGTTCCGCGGCGCAGCTTGGGCTCGCTGGGCCAATATCTGGTGAACGTGCCACGTATTAAACTATGCCGCATGGGTGGCCGCTCTTTTTGGGTTTTGGCGGCCAAACGGTGGAACTCCCTGCCGATCCACATTCTTGGCATGAAGAACATGTTGGTCTTTTGGAAGGCCCTTAAAACCTTTCTGTTTCCATCGTTCTAGTCTTTTGTCTCTTGATCTGGTAGCGCCGGAACGCCTCTTTGCTGGGGCAGCTGTTGCGCTTACAAAATCTCCTAACATAACATAACATAACATAACATAACATAACATAACATAACATAACATAACACGTGTCCCCCGTGGGCCCTCTGCGTACCTACTTTGGGTGGTTCCTGGTAGCCCAGCGGTTCAACAGGCCCTAGGCCTGCTTTCTAACTCTCATGTGGTTCTTATACCACTATTTTAGTATATGTTTGTGAGGCCCCTAGGGCAAAATGTATACTGTACAACTTATCGTATGCTAAATAAGTTCCTTGTATTCAATTCAATGCACTATATTCGGTTTACTTAATACGAAACCATAAAAGTTACAAATGATAGAATACTTTATAATCACAGGCTAAAAATACACAATGTACAGACACAATAAATATACTCGATCCCGGTTGTTAAAACACTAGTAATTATATAACTTCCATGTCAGCGAAATGGTGAGGGCATCATAAATAAATAGTATATGTTAATAAAATCATGAAATACTTTAACCAATTCATTTAGGGTTCCAAACATGTTTTATACTTCAAAGAACATTTCAGAAAAACGGCCACAAAAGGGATACATTCAGGATATAACAATTGCAGATAATAGAGAGCGGGACGTACTTGCACAAAGTTTAACTTTTTTTAAAGAGTTTTTAAATAAAAGTTCCTGGGCAATTCATAAAATTTACAGAAAAACATGAAGTGCAGCAGATCCTGTGGAGACAGGTTGTCGCAGCCACTGGGTGCTAGCACATTCCCTTTATGACATCCCCTAGGAACAGCTAGTAAAAGATGGAAGAGATCCATTCTAAACCTCATAAGTAAAAATCTTTCGTAGGCAGGTAATGGCCAAGATAAATATGGTTCCAAGCCTATTGATGTTTTAAACATCATATATTTATAAACACTTGGCTTCAATAATTCTTGTTCCTCTCTTTCCATTATTTTACACAGGGTGAAGGGGTATTTTACTAGTGCTACATCTTCTTTGGAAATACTATCAGGTGTTAAAAACAAGTCCAACGTCCCAGCTCGCTAAAACACATCTTTAAATATTTCATCCATGGGATGTTAATCATATGATCTAGGTCCGTGATCTCTTTAAGAAGTTTATGTGTGAGATTAAGATGTTTATTAAGCCAACATTGTAGCCAGAAAGTTATGGGACGCAAAGCCAAAATATCACTTAAATAAGGCGTACCGGTTTCTTCGTGTACTATTATGTTTGCAGTCCCCTTTGGAACACTGATAAGTTTTTTTTTAAATTGTTTTCCGTCACTTGTAGACCCTCAAGTCTGGAATATCCCCATAGGTAACTCCCGTAGCTGGCTATAGATATATTCCTAATTAATTAACACCAACAGAGGCTGTCCAATACCCCTGAACCATGGACAATTGATAATAACACCAAACAAGAGGTTCAGGTACCAAAATTAGATAACAACATACAGATTCACATTAAAGGAAATTCATAGAGCCAAAGAAAGAAAGAAAGAAGCCTATATTCCCAAATAAGTTTCAGAAAGATGCTCTTAATTTATTAAACATGTAAATTCAGATAAAACACATTGCAGATAAAAGAAACGCTCAAAGAACAGTGTTGGCAAAAAACAAAGACAATCAACTCATATTACCAAACACGTGGCTATCATACAAACATTACATGTACAAAAGGAACAACAGCAACACATATAGTATGTCCTTCACAAATTATGGCCACAAGAAACGTCGACGACGTTTCAACCGCTGGTTAACTATGCGGTCATTATCAGGACGAACAGTGATTGGAGCGTTTTGGATAACAGCATAAGAAGCAGCCCATTCAGAATTTGAACGGCATGTGCGATGCGTTAAAATTAAATAAGTAAGTCAACTGTCCTCATATCTGGGGTCGAGGAATAATATAAAGTTTTTTTTCGGATTATCTCGGCACGAAAGGAAAGTCAGTGAAGACCATTTAATTGTGGCCCAACGATAGCTAAATCAATCAGCATGAATCCGTTGGTTATGCCAGGAAAATTCGCAGCACTGCTAGACTCGGCGCACTGTTGTATCTGATAATTGGCTTGGTAGTTTAGTCTGCCCTGTTCCCATGATGCACTGGGCCAGGGACAGACTGATTTGCATATAGCCAGGTTCTGAGCTGGGATGGTGCAGTGAGATAAATAACGGTGATGGATCAAGCCCTGATCTTTGGTCTGGGTAAGAGTGGTCTGCTTAATTCAGACACTCTGTTCATCACCACCCCCTTTTCTGAATCATTTTTGGCCATTATAGGTGTGGCAGGGTATACTCAGACATGAGTCCCTTTCTCACTGCACCATCAGGATTCAAGCAAGCCGGGATGAAGACGGCTGAAATGCCAGAAACCGGTCCCCGGTAGCTTGTCTCCTCTCTGGTGAAGAATTGGCTTGGTAGTTTAGTCTGCCCTGTTCCCATGATGCACTGGGCCAGGGACAGACTGATTTGCATATAGCCAGGTTCTCAGCTGGGATGGTGCAGTGAGATAAATAACGGTGATGGATCAAGCCCTGATCTTTGGACTGGGTAAGAGTGGTCTGCTTAATTCAGACACTCTGTTCATCACCACCCCCTTTTCTGAATCGTGTTTGGCCACTATAGGTGTGGCAGGGTATACTCAGACATGAGTCCCTTTCTCACTGCACCATCAGGATTCAAGCAAGCCGGGCCGAAGACGGCTGAAATGCCAGAAACCGGTCCCCGGTAGCTTGTCTCCTTTCTGGTGAAGAATTGGCTTGGTAGTTTAGTCTGCCTTGTTCCCATGATGCACTGGGCCAGGGACAGACTGATTTGCACATAGCCAGGTTCTCAGCTGGGATGGTGCAGTGAGATAAATAACGGTGATGGATCAAGCCCTGATCTTTGGACTGGGTAAGAGTGGTCTGCTTAATTCAGACACTCTGTTCATCACCACCCCCTTTTCTGAATCGTTTTTGGCCACTATAGGTGTGGCAGGGTATACTCAGACATGAGTCCCTTTCTCACTGCACCATCAGGATTCAAGCAAGCCGGGCCGAAGACGGCTGAAATGCCAGAAACCGGTCCCCGGTAGCTTGTCTCCTTTCTGGTGAAGAATTGGCTTGGTAGTTTAGCCTGCCCTGTTCCCATGATGCACTGGGCCAGGGACAGACTGATTTGCATATAGCCAGGTTCTCAGCTGGGATGGTGCAGTGAGATAAATAACGGTGATGGATCAAGCCCCGATCTTTGGACTGGGTAAGAGTGGTCTGCTTAATTCAGACACTCTGTTCATCACCACCCCCTTTTCTGAATCGTATCTGATATTTGCCTTAGTGTCTCTGTGCAGTTCCAGTAGAAAGTCCGCCAATTGGGGCTCCACTCCCATGGCCCTCGTGGACTGCCACAGCTTTCCCCGGTTGACACAATCAAAAACGGACGAAAGATCCATGAAGGCCATGTAGATGGTTCCTGAGCGAGCAATGGTGTACTTTCCTAGGACCAGGTATAGATTTAAATATTGTGCCATAGTCGAGTGGCCTGGGTGGAACCCATACTGTATATCTGAGATGATCCCTGCCCAAGCAATCAATCTCTTCAAAATGACTCCCCCTATAACCTTTACCACGGAGTCAAGCAGGGAGACTGGCCTATAGTTCAATGTGCTATTACGATCTCCCTTTTTAAATACTGGCACAATTGTTGAGATTCTCCAGGACGTTGGGCATCCTTCTTTAGCCGCGGCGTTACCCACCGCGGCCAAGATCGGAGCCCAAAAGGGGGGATTTGATTTAAAAAGGTCCGGAGGGATACCATCCGGGCCTGGAGCCTTCTTGTTAGTGAGATTATTAATACCCTCCTCCATTTCGTTAACAGAAAACACAACTACATCCTTGCTTGACGACGTGTCTGGCAAGTGCAGCGGGATTGATGTCTTTTTAAAAATCTTGACAAAGTGGGACACCCACTCATCCTCCGATATGTTGGTGCCCACTTCTTTGACCCCTTCCACTAGAAAAGGCGATCGGTTAATAATGCTCCAGAATCTGGAGCTGCTAGATAGTGTCAGGGGGTCTAGAAGCTCTCTCCAGGTTGCTTCTTTCAATTCCATTTTTCTGGTAGCCAACACCTTTTTATATTTATTTCGAAGTCTACCTATCTTGGTTTGGTCCCTAGGTGATTCTTTCAGTCCCGACGTGAGATCTCTTGCAGCTTTAGAACATAAAGGACAGAACCATTTGGGATCACTAAACACCTTGGGTTTCCCTGGTGCTGATAACATACCCCCCACTTTGGAAGAAATCCTTTCAAAGGCTTTAAGAATTACGACGGCCGTTGATTCGTCGTCAAGGCAACAAGAGATTTCTGCCGCACAAGCTTCTTTGAGTTTTTCATGAAAAAGGGACGGGATTACTTGGTTCCATTTTAACCGCCGCCCACCAACAGTTGGCTGCAGCGCGTTAGTACCTCTTGCTACACCATTTTTCTTCATAATGCTCCCAACTATAGTGACACAGACCGGGTTATGGTCACTGAATGCACTTGGTACTATTGAGAAACCCTGAAGAAGAGATAAAAAAGTTCTGGAGAGCAATATATGATCTATGAAAGATCCACCTCCTCTGCCTTTATTCATTCATTCATTGCAGAAAACAAATCAAACTTGGTAAGCATATCATTGAGAACGTTACCCTGTTTGGAATGCTCGAAATGGAATCCCGAAATCAACGGGCAACCCAGTGTCCCCAAGTCGTTAGATTTAGGATCTCCACATGGGTGCACGTTAAAATCTCCTACAATGATCAATGATCAAGTTATTTCTGAAAAGGCCACAGCGCTGTTGTACTAAATTGTTCAGCTCGGTATTTCCACATCCCTCTTCTTTATGGGTAGCATTGTAAAAGTTGATCACATAGAGACTATTGTTTTTTTGCCCCAGGGAGATGACCTGTATATTTCTGTTTCCAATAGGGACGACCCTGATGTTACATCTCAAGGCCAGGGATGTAAAAATTGTCAAACCTCCCTTTGCTCTACCACTATTTGATGGGGTTGCTGGAACAAAGAAAGCTCTATACCCCACCAGAGTTCCTTGTATTGTACTTTCACCTCTGACCTCATAAAGAGTCCAGAGGGGTTATGTTTAGAATAAATACATATATATTTGATATATACCTTATGTGGTGTGCTTTCATTTGATCATTCAAGAGATTATAAGTGGTAAAACAACTAGCTTAACTCGCCTCTAAGTCTTAGCCTGAAGGCTGCTCTCCGCAACTACCACTAGAATAGCTTTATATAAAGGTTGAGTTTAAACCTACCATCAATAAGGGTCATTTGGACTGGTGCAAGGTACCCACTAGAATAGTGGACATCATGTGCCAGGCCAACTTCTCACATTGGTGTGCAGCGTGTGGGGTTACAGCTTGCATTGTTTTACCAAATAATCTTGAGAATATAATTTGAAAAATCACATTAAGGTACCAGTAGGTACATATAAATCAAGCTTAAAATACATGTGTTACTTAGCAGTTGTAGGTGTTAAGGGCTTAGCACACCCTGACTACAACTACTAGAGAGGTTCAGTAGGAAACCAAGTAGTGTAGGTAGGTGCACTCACCACACCTCACTAGTCATGGCTTTAAGGGCAGGAGCTAGTGTATCTCTGCCAGATGTCAGCCCGGTGCAGACATCTAAATATGACACATTTGCCTTCCAGGAGCTAAGGGGTCTGTGTGCCATAAGAAAATTAAAGCAAGGACAAAGTCCCACCACCCAACACCTGATAGATATCTTAGTGGCGGATGACTTGGAAAAAGCATCAGACCCAGATAGACTAGGTAATGGGAGTGGGGTGCATCCATCAGCAGAAGAGGATACTAGTGGGGATCCTCACCAGAGCTCTGATTATGATGAGAAAGATGCAGACCAGGATGATGTCAGTAGACTCAACCTGGGAAACACAGAACTACCAGGAGATCAGGTGGGTCAGAATGGGCCCCCCTCCA
Source organism: Lissotriton vulgaris (assembly GCF_964263255.1). Classification (NCBI taxonomy): domain Eukaryota; kingdom Metazoa; phylum Chordata; class Amphibia; order Caudata; family Salamandridae; genus Lissotriton; species Lissotriton vulgaris. The sequence continues at coordinate 322,278,718 of NC_141698.1, read as the reverse complement.
CCCCCCCCCCCATGTAGACCTAAAAGGGAAACATCACCTTCAGTGGAATCCAACCATTCTGGGTCATCTTTAGTGTTGTCTGCCTCTGCTCATAGGAGAAGAACTTCTCATGAGAAGAGGGAACATGAAGCTAGGATGAAAGAAGCCAAGCGTAGGATAAGGAGACAAGAAGTAGGCTTAGAGAAGGAGACCCTGGCTCTTGAGAGAGAGAGAGAGAAAATATGGGGCTAGAGCCCCATGGTGGAAGCAATATCCCTAGTGGTAGGGATAGGTCTTATGGCCATAGAAACCTAAGCAAGATTGTCCCTCCCTATCAGACTGGGGATGACATCCACAAATGGATAACTGCCCTGGAAAGGGCCTGCAAAGTACAGAAGGTACCATCAGGACAGTGGGCAGCAATTGCGTGGCTCTCCTTTGCAGACTAAGGTAGAGGTAAGCTCCTCACTGCAAGAGCAGAGGGTGCTGACAATTACAATGTCCTGAGGGGTGTTCTGATAGATGGTTTTGCCTAACCACTGAACGGTATGGGTTGCAGTTCAGAGATACTCAGAAGACACAGACTCAGGACTGGACTGGCTTTGAAGATTGTGCTACTAAGGCTCCGGAGGGCTGGCTACTGGGCAGTAAAGTGTGTGACTATACATTATTGTATAATCTAATCATTAGAGAACAGATTCTTAATAACTGTCAGAACCAGTTGTTGCATCAGCACTTGGTTGACTCTGATCTGACCTCTCCCCAAGAACTGGGAAAGAAGGCAGACAAATGGGTCAGAACCAGGGTGAAGTAGAAGGTACAGAACCAAGGTGGTGACCAGAAGAAGCAAGACCAAAGGAGTGGTGAGAAAGGTAAAGACCAGAAGTCTTCACAAGGTCCCCAAAAAGTTTCTAATAGTGGGGGTCCCCAATCCAAAAAGAAAGAAGGTCCAAGAAAACCATGGTGCAAGAATTGTAAGAATAATACTCACTGGACTAGAAAGTGCACCAAGAAGAAGGCAGCTCCAGCCACCATTGCCCCTAAGGCAACTGTTCTCCCTAATTCAGCTCCAAGTGGTGGTTCTCAACAGAAGGGTGTAGTAAGGATAGCCCTGGGAACTGAGATGGACTCTGGCCTAGTCAGAGTGTCAACTCAAGCTGCTTTGATCTGTGATGGGGGCATGGATATGATCCCGTCTGTGAGTCCCAATAACCTGGGCAAGTACAGACAAACTCCTTTAATCAATGAGAAAAAGGCTCAGGCCTACAGGGACATAGGTGCCAGTGTCACAATGTTGATACCTGACTTTGTGGACCCTGGACAAGTGATACTTGGTAAAACTTACCAAGTGACCAATGCTAGCAATGTCACTACCACACATAATATGGCAGTTGTTGATTTCTCCTGGGGAGGGGTAACTGGCCTTAAGAAGGTTGTGATAAGTTCAGACCTCCCTGTAGAATGTTTGCTTGGCAATGACCTATAGACTTCAGCCTGGTCTGAAGTGGAGTTTAGGACACATGCAGAAATGTTAGGAATCTCAGCATATGTCCTTGCAGTGACTAGGTCACAGGTCAAAAAGTGTAACACTGAACAGGCACTGGATTCTGAAAAAAGGGACCAGTTGCCTACCAGGAAACGGAGCAGTAGGGTTAAGACTGTGCCTCCCCCCCCTGACTCAGAGTGAGGATCAGACTTCGGAGGAAGCTGATTGTGAGCCTGAAGAATGAACTGTCCCAGAGGAGCTTGAACCTGATCAGGTTGAGTTCTTAGGGACAGGGGGCCCTTCCATGGCAGATCTGAGTCAGGCACAGTTGGACTGCCCTTCTCTTGAACCCCTCAGACAGCAAGCTGCTGCTGAGGCTGCCGGAAATGCTAGTGGCTCCCATAGAATCTATTGGGGAAAAGGGCTCCTGTATTCAGAGAGTGTATACGGACGAATTTTTGGAATCGATAGCACCTTCTGTATTTTTTTCCACACCTCCCAGGCAATGTCCACTGTCTTATATCTCATTTTTTAAAAATACTAACGATCTGTTTTCCTTAGCAATATCCCCACCGCCTCCCCCTCCATTAAAAGCTCATATATGGAGGGAATGTTTTTACAACTGTATAGACTGTCTTGAACAGAAGATTTACTTGTTGATGGATCAAATAAAACTGATATTTGCGTCAATAGGCATGCCCAATGATAATACCTTACATTTGGAATACCCAACCCGCCTGATTTCTGTGGGAGGGACATGAATTTTAAAGAGCGTCTAATCTTCCTGTATTGCCATAAAAACCTCATAAAGATAGCTTCAATTGATTTTAACACTGTTTCGTCTATTACAAAGGGGATAGAACGGAACAGATACAGGATTTTAGGTAACATCATCATTTTCAAGACATTGGACCTGCCTATGAGTGACAAATGAAGAGTGTCCATCCTTTTTAGGTCTTGTTTGATTGTCTTTAACAGCGGAACAAAATTATCCTTTATAATTAATTCTGTCGCTGCGTTAATTGGCACTCCCAAATACATTGCAGCGTCCATATATCTATGATCTAATTTAACTATATTTTTTGTACATATTACCTGTGTTTGTCAGTCATTCAAGAGCTATCCTGAATATCTGCCAAACTCCTTGGTGATTTCAACTAATGCATGCATAGCCCAGACAGGTTCTACGGAAACTACTGCCAGGTCATCAGCGTAAGCTAAACTCTTGGTCTCAAAGTTGTTTATTATGACCGGCTTAATCTCCCCATTGCCTAGTATCTGCCCTATTAATGGATCTATAAACAGAACAAACAGGATGGGAGAGCAGGGGCATCCTTGACGTGTCCCTCTTGTTATATTGAACTTGCCCGAGCTTTCTCCCATCACCTGTACCTTAGCAACCGGATCAGAATACATTGCCTTAATAGCAGTTAAAACTCTTGGGCCGAACACTCTACGGACCAGTATCCCCCACAAGTAATCCCACCTAACGCGGTCAAAGGCTTTTTCAGCGTCGAGGAGGATCATGGTCACCCCCCCTCCCCCTGGCAGCATGGGCCTCAAAAAAAGATATTGCTCGTTTTATATGATCATTTGTTCCCCGACCAGGGTTAAACCCATGCTGCCAGGGGGGGACCAGACGGCCAATGACCCTCCCCAAACGCTTCGCCAAGATCTTCACATAAAGTTTATTGTCCACGTTTATAAGCGATATCGGTCTATAAGACCCTGGGTTTTCCTTAGGTTTCCCTTTCTTGTGAAAGACAACTATGTTTGTGTCCTTCCACGTCACAAGTATGTTCCCAGTACCCATAATTCCATTGAATAAATCAAGTAACAGTGGTGCCACCTCATTAGAGATTCATTTATAAACCTCCAATGGGATGCTGTCCAGCCCCGCTGCCTTGCCAGCAGCTAACTCTTGCAATGCTTCTAACACCTCATTGGCCGTTATATCCCTCTCCAGCATTTTCCTCTCTACCTCATCTAATTTTAGTCCCTCATCCGGATATTTTCCCTGTGGGATCTCTCCGTCCACCTCTTCCTGGCATAATGTCTGATAAAAACGTTTAAACACCTCAAGAATCTCATCTGGTTCTACAAACTCCTGACCATTCTCCTGGATACTCGTTATTATATTTTTGATAGTACCCTGTCTAATTCGAAGTGCCAGTGCTCTGCCTGCCTGTTCACCTGTTTCATACATTTTGCCTTTATAGGCTTGATATTCAGAGGCAGCTTTTACAGCCATTTCTTTATTTATCTCTGCTTTAACAGAACTAATTTGTAACTGGCTTGTTTTCCCGTCCCTCCCTTGTAGAATATCACAGCCATGTTGTTCTTCCGCAACTACCAATCTTTCTAATAGCCTATCCCTGTCTCCCTGCACTTTTTTCCTGATCCGTGCAGCATAGTTAATTGTTTCCCCCCTTAGTGCTGCTTTGAATGTGTCCCAAACAGTATTTCGGGAAGTACTGTAGCGGTTCCCATCAAAGAATTCCCTGGTCCATTTTCTCAGCTGCTCAGCATATGCATTGTATGCTAGCAATTTCCTGTCAAAGGTCCAGGCCCTTTGTTTTCTCGGTGTCTTTAGAAAATCATAGCTCAAATACAAAGGACTGTGATCTTATAAGACATTCGGTAGCTTCCTAATACTAACTTTGCTCATTTCCGAAGATGAGATCAGGAAATAATCTAGTTTTGTGTATTTTTAATGGGGACAGGAGAAATAGGTATACCCTGGGTTACTCGGTTCCTTATTTCTCCATATGTCCAACAGACCATGGGACTGCATCATAGAATGTAAGGCACAAAAAACCCTTGGCTTCCGACCTGAAACAACTTTTTATTAGTAAGGTCGTCAGATATATTAAGATCTCCACAGACCACCAAAGGGGTGGGCCAGTTAGCCAATTCTCATTCTAGTACCTCAAATGCCTCGGGATCATCCTGGTTAGAGCCATATAATACACAGATTGTTATGCCCATACACATTTCGGCCAATGCCCATCTCCCTAATGGGTCAGACTTAGACCGTTTGACCCCACCGAGCCCAGTTTTTCCTGAGATGACTACCCCTCTCACTGTCGAGGTCTGGGAAGAACATTACAGGATATCAAAGCCTCCCAGGTTAAGCAGCTGTTTTTTCCCCCAGGGTATATGTGTTTCTTGAAGACATAAAATGTCTATATATTCTGATTTGACAAACAAAGCCAGTTTCTGTCTCTTTTTCAAGTCATTAAGCCCACCTATATTAATTGAGCAAATGCTAAGATTCACCATTATTGCTTTTGTGCATCTCCTTCACTATTTGTACCAACCTATGAATAAAAACATGTGATCCCGAATGAAAACCATACCCCGCTACCACCAGTGAAAAACATTTGTACCATAAATTCTAATTTTTTTACTTTTTCCCCCTTTGCACACACCCTTGTCACCCCCCAGTCATCCCTATCCCCCTGTTCCCTCCCCCTTCCCTTTCCCTCCGCTCCTCCCACCCTTGTGAAGCGCTTGCGATGTTTGCAGTGATAGCAGTTTGGGCAAAACACATAGATACTAATCAGCACCCAGTGGCCCCTTGCTGCCCCCAACGCAGTTTTTTAACTAAGCTTGATCCAAAGTATCAGAAAATCTAGAAAGAAAACCCATCCGAATGAACACAAAAAGAGATCAAGTAGGAAGCAGGAGAGGAAAAAGAAAAAGAAAAATGGCCCCAATTGACTCAAGCCAACCAATTTCTTAATTAATTTCCCCCTAACTTCCCAGGGAGTCCAGATACTCTTGTGCTTTCACCTCTGAGGCAAAGTACTGAGTCCGACCTTCATTTATGATTTTAAGTTGCGTAGGATTGATCAAATAAACTTGAATATGCTTGTCCTGGAACGGTTTGATCAATTGTCTCCAACGCCTCTCCACCGTTGTGTGGCAGTAGTCTGGCCTGACAAAAAAAGTGACTCCCTCGCTGGATCTACGTGACTCTGGTCTGGCTTTTTCAGCGATGGCCTGACATAGAATGAAATTGCCCAAGAATATTAAGATGCCCCTTGGCTTGTCCCCTCTCCCTGTACCAGGACAGAGTTTGAACGGAGTACGATGGCCCTCTGGATTTCTGCTGACCAATTACAGTCAGTGAGTTCTGGAAATGCCAGGTTAAATAGATTTATCATATATGTCCTGACATCCGATCCCTCCACCCCTTCGGGTATCCCAAGTATCCGCAGATTATTCCGTCTAAGCCTGTTCTCCATGTCTTCCAGCTTCCACTGGATGTCGATTACCTGGGCATTTTTGGACTCGACTTTACTGCTGGCAGCGCCCACCTCTGATTCTGTTGCCACAATTCTTTCTTCAAGGTTAGATACCCTGCCCCCCACAGTAGCACATGCCTTAGACAGCTTCCTAACCACACCCTGCATCTTCCGCATTGCAGATTGCGATTTACGGCTATCCTGGCGTGTTTCCTCAAGATGGGAGAGAATTGCCTGGTGGATGACTTCCGGGAGCGGTGTATGAGATGCTAGGCTCTCCAAGTTGGGGCTTCCCTGCAGTGGCATAGAGGCTGAGTGATCCCAGCCTAAGTCACGAGCCGGCTCCTGCCTATTTACTTGGGCACTAGACCTCTTAGCTCTGTTGGGGGGATCCTGTTCCAGATCACTTTCCGAGTCAAAGTTACTTTCCCCCTGAGATGAGCTCCGATCATCAGACCACTCTGCCTCTTCTGAAACCGAATAAAAGCATTCACTGTTCTCTCTCTCCTTTTCTTTGCCATCCATTAGAACCACTGGAGGGCCCAGACCTTCAAAATCTTCTTCTCCCTGTGTGTCTTTTTTTTTCATAGATTTTTTTTGCAAACAAATCAGAATATTTCATTGTACATCATGAAATTCCACAGAGAATAAGGACACATAACACCAGGATCTCCAATAGAGGAAGAGAAAATTATTTGGGGGGAAAATGTTAAAAATAAATAGTCTTAACATGATTGAAAATTAAAGGAAAAGACAGTCATTATCACTTTCAATTGTTGTATCGGGCCCAGATTTTCATCCCTAATTGTTTCCTTTTTCGTCCTTTTGTTGAGTATATTGCTAGTTCAAGATTAAATTTGGCTAATAGGCGAGCCCTCCATATCGAAAAGGTAGGTGGTTCGGGATTGATCCATTCCTGGGTGATACATGCTCGATATTCAGACATCATAATAAAAATCAAAGAAGTATATTCTTTTTCTATGGAGTCTGGTGATAAACCAAATAAGATCAAATCCGGAGTCATATTTATTGTTCTACCTAGTATGATCTGAATACATTTCTGCATTTCTTATAATAAATTAGACAATTTAGTACATGAACAGAACATATGTATTGCATCTGCTCCTATCAGAGTACAGCGATTACAACTGATACCTACAGTAGCCCCCCACTTCTTAATTTTAGCAGGTATGTAATATAGATCGAACATTACCATATAATGTTGAGTTCGAGATCGTCCTGAAATTAAAATAGCGTTAGCTAGTTCGATCGATTCTTTCAACCTAACCTCATTCAATCCTAATTTCGTGGCCCATTTCTGTTGAGAAACAGTTAAGTCATCTGAAATATACGTCATAAGTATATTGTAAAAATATCCTATTTTTCTTTTAATATGAAGACTATCTATCAGTAAGATTTTTTGAAAACCATGATGTTCATTGGCAGATAGCGAGATTAGAAAGCTGTAAATCTGTAGATATTTGAAGTAATCATATGGTAAAAGTTTATATTTATATTGAAGTTCAGAAAATTTGACTATTCGGTTCTCACACCATATGTCACTTAGATATTGAATACCATTGTTTTTCCATCTGTTCATAACTGAATCTCTAAATATGGGAGGGAAACAATGAGGTGAATTTAGAGGGGTATATCGTGATAATTTTGGAATCCCAACTAGTCTCTTTACAATTTTCTAGGTTTTATATGCAGCTGTTATAACTTTAAATTTCGTTTTCTTGTAGTAGCTTGGTTCTAATATTTTTAAAAAATAGCCTCGGGCTTCAGTGCCTAATGCAAATTCATATATCGATGGAGTATGTGCCAATGGCAGTGGAGCTTTATGCCCCAGAATTAAGGGGGGCGATGAATTGTAACACAGCTGCTAAATAATAAAATAAGAAATGTGGAGTAGCCCAACCGCCTTTAGACTTTGGTAGAATCAATATTTTATAGGCTCTGCGAGTACCTTTGAATCCTCATAGGAATCTCACTGACATTTTTTCTAATTGTTTGAAGAAAACCAATGGGAATTCAAGTGGCACTGTTCTAAATAAATATAAAAAATTTGGTAGGATTACCATTTTTAATACATTATTTCTACCGTGTAGTGAAAGGTGTAGATGATCTATTCGTTCCAGAGTAGTATTAGCTTTCTCCAGGACTGGAGCATAATTAAGCTTTGGAATATTAGAAATTGGAGTGGTTAATTTGATTCCAAGATAAGTTGCTTCAGGGACTACATTAATTCTGGAAGGGGGCTTTTGTCCAACAAAAAGTATTTATGTTTTGGATAAGTTTAGTTTGTATCCTGAAAAGGAACCAAAGATTATAGCTAATTCTTCAATCCTGGAGAGAGCTTTTTCTATGTTTTTGGTTACCACTACAACGTCATCTGCGTATGCAAGAGCCCTATAACTAACTCCTGCAACTTCTACCGTAATAATGTCTTCTTCTTGATTTAGTTGATTAAGAAAAATATTGATATAAATAGCGAAAAGAAGTGGAGAGGATGGGCATCCTTGACGCGTTCCTCATTGAATAGGAAAAGGAGAGGATTTATTAGTACCCACTTTAACGCAGGATACCGGGTTTTGATATAGACTTTTAGGGCTGTTATTATGCCTGGGCCAAATCCCTCCCTGTGTGTCAACTACAGCAACTTGAGCCAGTCCCAATACTGCATGACCCCCCTCAGCTTCGCGCTCTCCCTACACCACTGCTTCCTTAGAGTTACTAGGTAGTGTGTCTGCGCCCCCGGGATACCCAACGTGCGGGTGCTGTTAATTCTCTTGCCTTCCCTCTCTCCAGCCGCGGGGACCTCTGCTTGCTCTATTAATGAGGCTTTTTCTCCTGGGAAAGCCTGGGAACCCTCCCGAATATTAGCGACTTCCAGCCCAGGAACGCCCATACCTGACGCTTGCGCTGCACGTACCTCTGCCTCCTCCTGTGGTCGTGGCATAGGGTTGTCTTCCGTGACAGCAGCTTTGATGATCTACCCTACTTTACTCCTGGAGAACATCCCTGGAATTGAGGCGGCCACAGGGTGTGTTTTTGCTATAGCCTGCTTCCCCTTTCTTAGAATCTCAACAGGGGGTGTGCGAAGTTTGCACGGCGACCCATCCGTTCTGGGTTCTTGTCCGGATTGCTCCGCTGCCGGGATCTTCCTCCGGGCTGCTGCCGCCGAAGCCGATTTCGCCGAGGCACCAGCTGCGATCTTCGGCGCCATTCTGCCAGCCTTCCACTCACTCTGCCTGTTCCTTCCGACACGCCTACCACACCAGAGCCGGAGCCACCGAAACAGACCACCGCTCAACCCTCGCAACTGCAGGAGTCCAGGTACAGGCCTCGCGCGGCTCTCGATGCTACGAGAAACAAGCAGTAGATGATCAGCAGTATTTAATTGTATTTTGTTTTCTTTCCTTTCCCGTTGTTGCCTTCAGAACACCGATATATGGGGCTTCAATAAACCATGCCCTTCCAGCTAGCACTGCAGAGCGACCACTACGCAGTCACCCTCTTGCTTCCTCCCCTGGCATTCAGGGGCTTCCTTGTGGCACTAGCCCATGATATTCCCCTGCAGGACACCTGGGCCAGCACAAGACTTTGGACAGAATTGTCCCACACTTTCAATGACCCCACATGTCTGAAGACACCAAGGAGTTTTGTTGCTCCTGTGTCACCTGCCAAGTCAGTGGCAGTGGGGGTTCCCTTTGAACGTGTAGGGATTGACATTGTTGGACCAATGGATCCCCAAACTGCATCTGGGCACAGGTTTATCCTGGTGATAGTGGATCATGTCACCAGGCACCCAGAGGCAATTCCCCTTAGGACCACTACAGCACCTGTTGTGGCAAGAGCCCTCTTGGGAGTTTTCTCAAGAGTGGGTTTGCCTAAGGAGGTAGTTTCTGAAAGAGGTGCAAACTTTATGTCAAGTTACTTAACTGCAATGTGGAAGGAGTGTGGAGTGAACTACAAGTTCACCACACCCTATCATCCACAGTACAATGATCTATTGAAAGCTTTAACAAGACCTTAAAGGGTATGATCAAGGGTCTCCCAGAAAAGCTCAGGCAGAGATGGGATATCCTGCTACCATGCCTTTTGTTTGCATACAGAGAGGTTCCACAGAAGGGGGTTGGCTCCAGCCCATTTGAACTTTTGTTTGGACATTCTGTTAGAGGACCACTTTGTCTGGTGAAGGAGGGATGGGAGTTACCTCTCAAACCCCCTAAACAGGATATTGTGGACCATGTACTTGGTCTCCGCTCCCGGATGGCAGAGTACATGAAAAAGGCAACTAAAAACCTTGAGGCTAGCCAGGAATTACAGAAAGACTCGCATGACTAGAAGGCTGTACTGACTGTTTTCCATCCAGGACAGAAAGTGTGGATGTTGGAGCCTGTGGCCCCAGCAGCTCTCCAAGACAAATGGAGTGGACCTCACACTATTGTTGATCAGAAGTGAGAGGTTACCTATTTGGTAGATCTTTAAACTCGCAGGAGCCCCCATAAGATGCTTCATGTCTACAGATTGAAACCATATGTTGACAGGGCAGACATGGGCATGCTCATGGCTACTGATGAAGGACAGGAGGAAGAGACTGACCCTCTCCCAAACCTGCTCTCTCAGAACCCTGATGATGGAGTAGCCTTGGCAGGCAGCCTCACTGATCAGCAGCAGACTGACTGCAGACAAGTTCTATAGCAGTACAGACATATGTTTTCACTGACTCCAAGTCAGACTACCTGGTGCACTCATGAAGTGGACACTGGGGACAGTCTGCCTGATAAAAATAAGATTTACAGGCAACCTGATCATGTCAGGGACTGTATCAGGACAGAAGTCAAGAAAATGTTGGAATTGGGAGTGATTGAACCTTCAGATAGCCCTTGGGCTAGTCCAGTAGTCCTGGTGCCAAATCCTCACACCCATGGTGGTAAGAGAGAGATGAGGTTTTGTGTAGACTACAGAGGTCTCAATGCAGTCACTAAGACTGATGCCCATCCAATACCCAGAGCAGATGAGCCCATAGATAAGTTGGCATCTGCTATATTTCTGAGCACATTTGATCTAACAGCTGGCTACTGGCAGAGCAGACTAGCTGATGATGCAAAGCCAACGACAGCATTTTCAATCCCTGGTGGGCATTATCAATTTGTGGTGATGCCCTTTAGTCTGAAAAATGCACCTACCACATTTTAAAGTTTGGTGAATAAAGTCCTCACAGGCCTGAAAGACTTCTGTGCAGCTTATCTTGATGATATTGCTGCCTTTAGCTCCACCTAGGAAGATCACCTGATCAACCTGAAAAATGTTTTGGAGGCCCTGCAAAAAGCAGGCCTTACTATCAAGACTACTAAGTGTCAGAAAGGGCAGAGTCAGGTTATGTACCTGGGCCACCTTGTAGGTTGAGGCCAGGTTCAACCATTGCAGAGCAAAATCCAGACCATAATGGACTGGGTTGCTACAACCACCCAGACTCAGGTCAGAGCTTTCTTGGGCCTAACTGGGGACTATAGGAGATTTGTCAAGGGGTATGGTTCCATAGTGACACCCCTGAATGACTTAACTTCTAAGAAAATGCCTAAGAAAGTTCAGTGGACAGTCAGCTGTCAAAAGGCATTTGATGACCTGAAGCAGGCCATGTGCACTGCACCAATTCTGCAAAGTTCTAACTACTCCAAAGAATTCATTGTTCAGACAGATACTTCTGAGTTGGGGGTAGGGGCTGTGCTTTCACATTTGAATGAAGAATGTCAGGACCAGCCAGTAGCTTTTATTAGCAGAAGGCTGATCCTTAGAGCAAAACGTTAGTCAGCTATTGAGAGGGAGGCCTTTGCTGTGGTTTGGGCTCTGAGGAAGCTGAGGCCATACTTGGTTGGTACTCACTTCACAGTTCAGACAGACCATAAGCCCCTCTTATGGCAAAAACAGATGAAGGGAGAAAATCCCAAACTACTCATGTGGTCCATTTCCCTACAGGGGATGGAATATACAGTGGAACATAGACCTGGGAGTAACCATGCCAATGCAGATGGACTCTCCAGATATTTCCACTTAGAACATGAAGACTCAACTGGTCAAGGTTAGTTTAATGTCCCTGCGTTTGGGGGGAGGAGGGTTATGTAGGAGAGTAGGGTCTGCTTCCTATGGTTATCCCCACTTTTTGCTGTGTTTCCCAGTATTTTTGTCTTTAGTATGGCTGTGGCTTTGCTAACCAGGCCCACAGCCTAGCTGTTCTCTCTCTAAATTGATACCATGTACTTTAGGTACATACCCGATTGGTTACTGGGTCATCCTTGTGAGCCCCTGTATATGGTACCTTAGGTACCCAGGGCAAAGGGACACCAGAGGCCTACCAGGGGCTGCAACATGTATTGTGCCACCCCTGGTTAGCCTTTCAAACTGACACCACAAGTCTGTACTCACAGCCTGGGTAAGGTGGTGTAAGCACCCCTTACTTAGATGTAGTATACCTATATCTACCTTATATATAGACACACATTAACCTATAAGTCACTCCTTTGGCAGGCCTTGACAATCCTGAAGGCAGAGTGCTTGGTTTTGTGTGAGAGCTGAGCCCCTCTGCAGCTTTCGGAACCATCTCCGTATATCTGTTGTATGATATAGCCATAACATATACTCTTAAGTGCATTATAATCCTTGCCGTTAATGCTAAATTTGGTTTGGCTTTATCAAAACATGTTGTGTAAGGTGTCAAAAACTTTGGAAAACTACCCCCCCCACCACCACCAGTTCTGGTGATGGGGGTAGCATTCCACCCTTCTAGAGGGAGAAGACATGTACATACTGGTAAACCCAGTTAAAGTTAAACAGAGCCCCAGCATCACAAAATTGATGCTGCTGCCACAGACATGAGTCTGCCCTCCAACTGCTGGATGAAACTCTGGCAGAGGAGGCCTGTTGAGTAGGTTTCCTGTTCAGGGAGGTGCTAGCACCTCCCCAGACTGGCTTTAGTGTATCGGGGCAGGGTGGGTTGCATTCAGTGAATGCTTTTCAGACACTGCCTGGGGCACACAAGGTTCTCCGTGCATTTCCCAGTTCAAACCGTTTGCTGGGGCACTCAGCCCCAGCTCTGGCGCAAAACTGGACAAAAAGGGGAAGGGGTGTAACCACCCCTCCCCAGGTCCACCCATAAGAGAAACCTTAGAGTTAGTCCAACCCCTAAACTTGCTATAATTATAGAACCCCAGTCCCTAGGACTTTAGATTCCCCTGGACGAAACTCTGCAACATATATCTTGGACCTTCGACATTCCATATCGGTTGGAGGACGGAAGAAATCTCACTTGTGGTAAAGGAGTGACCACCCTGTTCAAACAGGCACCAACTGCATCTTTGTTGGTCTGCATTTTCGAGGCTCCCGCCGGATCCCGAAGACTCTGCGACACAGGACACAGACTTCCAGATATCTCTGAAGCGGGCCCGAGCTCCCAGCAAAGCTGAGACCTGTAGCTGACACGAGAGATGTGGGACCGGAACTCCTGGACATCCTGCATTTTAGCAACGGCGCCTACTTCCTGAGGTATTCCGAAGTTGTGTATTGGGGTATTTGAAGCCCTGTCCTGAGCACCTTTTGCGCCGAAGTACAGAGGCCAGCACTCCACGAGTGACCCGTGAGTCCCTTTTCTGCAACCCAGCTTGAGGCACCTTTGCGGTTCCTTGCCCATTGGCTAGTGAGCCCCCACGAAGGCTAATCCTTTGTTTCTCGAGCTTTCCTGGTTGCTCCAGACGTGCTCCCACTCCTCTTCAAAGGAGGAGTCCCTCAGACCTTGCTGGTCTGCACCGAAGCCAATCTTGTCATCTTGCGTGGATTGCTGTTGCCGAGGCTTGTTAGGTTCAATCTGGATTCTGATGCCGCAGCAAGCTAGATCCTTTTTTGGACAGCTTGAATCCAGCTCCTGGTTGTTATCAACGCCTTCTGGTCCTCTTGGCTGAAGAGTCAGGCTTCACCTCTTTCACCTGAAATCACCCGACATCCACAGGCATCTTCTCCTCGCCATCCTGGTCACTGGCTAGTGACCCAGACACTGTGCCCTCTGCTTTCAGGTTCTTCACATCTCCGATCCACCCTTGGATACACCTGGACACTTTTCCTCTGGTCGCCTGCAGCATTTCTTCACAGCTCTCTATAGGAATAAACGACAAAACCCGACACCAAAAGACACCTATGCACCCGGCTTCTCTGGGTGAGGTAACACGAGTACTCCGGTTCTCCTGTGGGTCTTGACTCTCAAGGTGTCCTAATCTAAAAGGGTTCCATCGTAGTTCACCTCTAAGTGCCTTTAATCTTTAAAATTGTAACTTGTTCGTTCTCCATAGAAATTCAATGGTGATCCTTGACTGTGTTTAGACACTGCACGTGTCCCCCGTGGGCCCTCTGCATCCCTACCTTGAGCAGTTCCTGGTAGCCCCAGCGGTTCTACAGGCCCTAGGCCTGCTTTCTAACGCTCACATGGTTCTTATACCACTATTTTAGTATATGGTTTGTGAGGCCCCTAGGGCATAACGTATACTGTGCAACTTATCGTATGCTAATTGAGTTCCTTGTATTGTACTTTTACCTCTGACCTCATAAAGAGTCCAGAGGAGTTGTGTTTAGAATAAATACATATATAATTGATATATACCTTGTGTGATGTGCTTTCATTTGATCATTCAAGAGATTATAATTGGTAAACCAACTAGCTTAACTCGCCTCTAAGTCTTAGCCTGAAGGCTGCTCTCCACAGCTACCACTAGGATAGCTTTCTATAAAGATTGACTTTAAACCTACCATCAATAAGGGGCGTTTGGACTGGTGCAAGGTGCCCACTAGAATAGTGCACATCATATGCCAGGTCAACTTCTCACACCCCTGAGAAACCTTTGTGGACACTCTGGTGATGACCCAGAGGTCCGCTTCTTTAGCCAGCTTCCTGGAGTCGATCAGCTTGCTATCCACTAGGTGCGTGTGCAACTCTGGAAAGCAAATATTAAACATGTGCTCTGTGAAAATGAGATTGTAAACCCCAGAGAAATCATCTACTGTGCTGCCTCTTACCCAGGGAACTTGCGGCTACCCTTGAATGTCTGCTTACACCTTTCAAGGGTCAACCCAAATATCTTGACTAAAATGGCCTTCATAGGGGTTTGGTGTGTTTGGTCTTCCACCTCTAGTGCAAGAAGTGTGTCCTTCCCCACTGTGGGTATCTACATTCAAAAGCTACCCACTCTCAGGACTCCTCAGGCACCTTGTTCACCCTTAGAGCCACCTCATAAGTGGAGAATCATTTGTCACTGTCGCCTCCCACCACATAGTTAGGTACCAGAGGCCAGATGTATCATCTATTTTGCTCCTTGCAGATGCCCGATTCACAGAATCGTCTTATTTACGATTGCAAAAAAAAAAAATTCTGATGCAGCAAACCCAGTTTTGTGATTCGGTAACCTGTTATCGAATCGCAAAATGGGTTTGCATTTCGCTATTTGGAAGGGCCTTGCTTAGTGAATCCTAACGGTATGTGTTAATGTTTTTTGACAGTGAATGTGGTCACAGGCAGAGGTATGTACCCGGTCTAAGCAGGAACCACAATCCTAGTAAGGGTAAGTCAGATACAAACCCTAAATAAACCCTTGCTCACACTATGGTATCTTGGCACAGAGCAGTCATGTTTACCTTAATAGGCAATGTGTAAAGTATTTGTGCAATGTTTAACATAGTAAAAGAGTAAAACATCCCATAAAAAGATACCATGCCTGGTTAGAAAACTAGAGCTTAATTTAATGAACAAAAAAACGTCAAACCACAAAAATCCAAAAAGTAGAACCAAAGTTATGAATGTTTTAATAATATCTTGAAATAAAGTGCTTAAAAGCATAAAGCGCCAACCAAGGCCATCTGGTCGCGCTTGACCAGGACAAAGTCAAAAGCGAAGAAGTGCGGGTCAATTACAGGACCATACTTGGTCTGCCGCAAATTACCTTGTTGAGTCGTCGACAGATCTGAGATGCAAGCAGCAAAGGGGCGATGTGTCCTCATTGAGCTTCCAGCTTGAGGCGATGTGTCGCTCAGTCAGCAAGCAATGTACTGGATTATCGAAGATGCATCAGAAAGGTCAGTGTTGCACCAGGCAGTCAGCAAGTGATGTTTGGGATCCTAGCAGATGTGTCACTGGAGATGCTCTGGTTCGGATCACAAATGCAGCACTTTGGGCCCACTTCCAAGGGTCCAGGGCTGGATTAGCACCACTTGGCTAGGCAGGACTCACAGATGGCAGAGTCCAGGTGCTGGGTGAGGAGTGGTTGGAAGTCTTTTGTGTGCCTGAGACTTCAAATAGGAGGCAAGCCCTTTGAGTCACTCTGGGTTCACGAGGTGTAGGTGCAGTCCTTATCACCCAGGCAAGGAGTGTAGCAGGCAGGTCAGCACCGCAGAAAAGCAGTTATTCCAGGACAGCTATCCAACAGAGTTGCAGTCCTTCAGCAGCACAGTAGTCCATCCTGGCAGAGTGTCAACAGGTTCAGAAGTGTACTGAAGTTGTAGGGTCAGAAGTCCAGTTTTTATACCCAGTGGAGCCTTTAAAATGTGGGAGACTTCAAAGAGAGGGAGTTGAAGTGCACAGAGATCCTCCCTTCCTGCCCTGGCTCCATACTCACTACAAGGGGTAAAGCAGTCATTTGTGTAGTGACAGAACATAGCCCATTCAGGTGTAAGTGTAAGTCTGTGCCCAGCACCTTCCTCTCATCCTGCCACGGATGGCCCATCAGGATGTGGATAGCCCATCAGTCATGCACGAGCTCCCTTTGTGCGTTGCTGTCTAGAGGGAATGCACAAGGCCCAACTGTCACCCACACCAGATGTGTATTCGAGACAGGCAACAGGCACACAGGGATAAGAGCAGAACAATGGCAACTTTCTAAATGTGCCATTTTTAAAATTGTAATGATAAACTCAACTTTACCATTAAAGAGGATGTATCTTTACAATTCCATAGGTACCTAACATGACAGCTCTACCTCCTTCCAAGTGGGAATTACACTTATTATTAGTAACAATGTGAACCTATGGGAGGGGTAGGCCTCACAATAGTGAGAAACTAATTTGGAGTTTCTCACTACCAGGACATGTAAAACTTAAAAGTATATGTCCTGCATTTTTATTGTACAGCACCTTGCCCTATGGACTACCTAGGGCCTACATAGGTGTATCTTATATGTAATGATAGGGGACTTGGGGCCAGATGTAGGTAAAACCCATTTACCGATTTTGAAATACCGAATTTTACCGATTCGGTATTTCAAAATCGGTAAATGGGATGTAGGTCCCAACATCTGGATTCGTTACCGAATCCTTAACAATTCATTAATTACCGATTCGGTAAATACCTAATCGGTAATGCCCATTCATTCCTATGGGCTTTGAAGCCCATAGGAATGATTAGATATTACCGATTCGGTATTTACCGAATCGGTAATTAATGAATTCACAAGTGTGCAGGGGGTGTCACTTTGACACCCTCTGGCACCCCCAAAACAGGCACAGGTGCCATGTGACAGGCACCTATGTCACCTGACATAGGTGTGCATGCACACATGTGCATGCACACCGGAATCGGTATTTTACCATCAAATTGGTTTTGATGGTAAAATACAGATTCGTTAAGGCTCCTGGGACTCTGAAGAGTCCCACCTACATATGGGTGGCTTTAAATCGGTAAATTTACCGATGTTTTATTTTACCGAATCGGTAATTTTACCGATTCGGTAAAATATTGCCCCCTACATGCCAAATCATGTAAACCGGTCGGTAACGGCCGAAAATACCGATTTTCGACCGTTACCGACCGACCTACATCTGGCCCTTGGTTTTAAATGGCAAGTCGACATGGCAGTAAAACTGCATACACGGGCTATGTAGGGGCAGGCCTGAGACATGTTTAAAGGGGTACATAAGTGGGTGTCACAATCGGTGCTGCAGGTCCACTAGTAGCATTTCAGTTACAGGCCCGGGGCACATATAGTGCACTTAACTAGGGACTTATAAGTAAATTAAAAATGCCTATTGTGGATAAACTAATTTCATGTTTATGGTAGTGAGCATATGCACTTTAGCACTGATCCGCAGTGATAAAGTGCCCAGAGTCCTAAAACCAACAAAAACAGTCAGTAAAAAGTGAGGCAACCAGGCAAAACGTTTGAAAGCAGACTACCCTAAAGCTGACAGGTCTAACAGGATTGCAATATTACAATGTGCAATATTTAGGTAAGTGATTTGGGGGTTCAAGCATATTAATTCTGCTGGGCTCACAAACATTTCAAAGTCCGGCAAACTCACTGCTTCCTGTGGCACACATCTTAGACTTGTGAAACCATAGGGGACACACTTGCAAGTGTTTGAATACATCAGAACTGTCTTAAAATATGTACTGTTTTCAATTTTTTCTGGAAAAATGTGGTTTAAAACATAATTTTGCCTTCTATTTTTCAAAATGTTCTCAATGGGAGAAGCCCCTGAATAACCCTTCAAAGTGTTTGGCTCTCTTGCTGAAATTCAGGTCAGGTGCTTAGACCCTACCACTTTAATGTATCACCAACCACCATTGGATTCAGCCCAAACGCAAAGACTTTCTTTTCAACCATCTGAGCAAATCAGCATTTTCGACCACACCAATCCAAGAAAAAACTCATAGCACGCACAGGAGCGGTTCCTCCATAGGGGCATTGGAGGATTGACTCAAATATTTGAGCCATAACATCCAACACACTACTTATGTTCCCAAGTCAATTACTTTCCTCCATACTATGCAGCATGCCATTTATTTGTTTATCCTCCACTGACCCACTACTGAGCTGTCTCTCTCAGCAGGCAGTAGACGTACCTGTAGGCATGGTTGAGGGGCGACCAGCTGGGGCTGTGTAACTTAACTGTGCATGTTAGATTGACCTGTATTTTGCTTGTGGCATACCCAAAAAGTTCAGATCAGCCTTTCCCAAATGATTGCTGTTAGAGGGATGGAAAAATTAGAGGCACAACTCCGTCAGTCTCAGATGGAGTGCTGTGTTCGCCTATCCCTGTGAATGCTCACATTGCTCTCATGCTGTTTACTGTATAACCCTCAATGAAACATTTGTCACTGGGATATAAGTCTGATTTCTATTAAACTTTTTTGTTCATTTAATTATTACGTAGTAATCCCCACTTCTCACAAATAGTATCTGGTGTGTATTCTAAAGGTAGACAAAGAGGAAAAAACTGAGAAAAAGAAAAGAAATCACGATAAATCTCAACCCAAAAGTGAAAACTTAAAACACAAACAATCGTGTCTCAAGTCTTCCTACAAATTTTAAACACAATATGTTTGTGCTGTCTATTTCAAATGTAATCCACATGGGAGGTAGTCCTTAAGTAGTATCACATAAATGGGCAATCGTACCCTAAACTTATATATACAACAACAAAAAACATTACATGTGTGCCTTAGTGTAGGCTTGCACTGTGAATTAAAAAAAAACTGGTCTAAGTGTTTTGTTGAATAATGCATGCCGAGCCAATTTAAAAACCACATGAATAGTCAAGTCTGCGGAAGCCACTTACATGGCCGCCAAACGAGGTGTCAGATAAGCAGAGGCTGTAAATGAAGGAAGAGACTCTTGTAGAGAGCCACTCGGGCTCTTCTCTACAATGTATCACACCCCACACGTAACCTTTCCAGCCTGTGCAGCATCATCCAGGGCCTACCTAAGCAGTTGGTGGCTCCCGACGCGTGACACGGCAAAAAACATTTGATTCCCTCAAAGAGGCAGCTCCGTGTGAGGCCAAGGGGAAGAGGAGCCTTGAAACCGCTGCGAGGCTCGGACGCGGAGTCGCCCTCCTTCACGCCTGCTCCCCTCCCAAGCGCTGACAGGAAAAGGTCAATGAGGAGTTCATCAAGCCCTGAAGGGCAGAGAACAGGGACGTGCTGAGAGAGACAAGGAGGTTTCACCTCAGGAGGCAGCCATCAAGCATTGGCCCCCAACAAATATCAAACAAACATCATCAAGCAGTAGAAGAACCAACAAATCGTAAGCCAACATTGGCGACGAGGATGGGATTGCCTGAGGAGATTAAATCCGACAACGGACCCCCCTTCCAAGGATGGGAGTTTCAGGACTACCTAGCGAATCTTGCTATATGACATAGAAAGATCACCCCATTGTGGCCCCAAGCGAACGGGGAAGTGGAGAGACTGATGAGAACCCTCAATCGGGCGCAGCGCATCGCAGTAGACAGCGGTGAGGATGCGGAATCAGCCCTTGACAAATTCCTGGGGGCGTATCGTCAAACTCCTCACAGCACCATGAAATGTGCCCCCGCTCACCTGCTCTTCAAGAGAGCCCCCCGAGACAGCATCCCGTCGGATCCAAAATGGGCCCCTGGGACAAGGCTGTCCAGGCAAGGAGAGAGACCACAAACTGGAAAGCAAGTGAGGCTCGTAGAGCACAGGAGTCGACACTTAACATAGGAGACTCAGTAGTCATCAAAGACAGACACCCGGGTGGAAGTTTCGAACACCCTATGAACCTGAAGTCTGGGTTGTGGAAAGAGTCCAGGGGACCATGGTGACAGCCCGGAAGGGACACCAACTCATCAAACGCAACGTATCCAGTTTGAAGAAGGCCACGAAAGTGGAAGCTGACCCGGAAGATGAAATACCTCAGGACACAACACCAAGAACACCCCTCTTGGGGTCATCCCCAGAGTGGAGTAGGTGCCCAGATCACTGGATCAAGAGACAGGGGCCAGTCCCCGGTTGAACAGGCAGACCCAGGACAGTGAAAGGGCACAGGAAACCCCGGCTGGGATTATACCGTCTCCCTGTGGCCGAAACCAACGATACAGCCTCCGGCCCAACCCGGGTCCTAGCCAACGGCTTTGAGACTTTGCCTGTGCATCTCCGTGAGGATGGTGAAGGTGTTCTTATCGGACTGAAACAAAGGAGGGATGTAGAGAGCCACTCGGACTCTCCTCTACAATGTATCACAAACCATGCATCCATGCACCCCTCGGGCGGGCTCGCTCCGGGGGTATAAATAAACCGGCGGGAGACCGCTCGTGGTTCTTCCCGCCTACAGAGTAATTCCTGCGTCCTGTGTGTGTTACTTGGCTGCCACACCAGGGCCTAGTCGGGCCTAGTCCTGGCCCACTACAACACTGTATTTTTTATACTTTTGTTTTTTTAGTCCTCATTCACCTTTCCTTTATTTAATTCTGACCTCGAAACCATCAGCCCCAATATATTGCCCTGGTTTTCGTCTCAAGAAGGCTTGCAGGACTGGAAAGATGTTGGGAGCTCAACTGAGCTTGCAGAACTGCTTTGAAAGGAAAGAGAGAAAAAGAGGGCGGTCTCATATTGGGGTTGGCTGATTTGGGCAAGATGGATAGGGACTTCTCCCTGCCAGCGGAGCTGTGGGGAAGAGGTTTGCCACAGCTTTCAATGCAGGACTTACTGCAAGTATTTATGTGTTAGCTTTCTTCTACAGTTAAATCTGTTTATCTGAGAAGGAATCACCTTTTCTCTGTGTGTAGAGCTTTCTGGTCCCCGGTCAAGCTGTCAAACTAGGGTACTCAAGCTCAGTTAGAAGTGCAGCCTAGAAAAGGCCGATGACATTCATCTCTTCGTGAAGTGCCCAGAAATCCAGCCATTTTGGGAGGAGATGTGCAAGGTAATATGCCAGGTACTCCATGAAGAAATCAAGGTAAGCCCTGGATTTATAAGTTTTGACAAAGTAGACCACTGATGAATCTCAATACAAGAAAGTCTTGTTAGTGTTCTACTTGATTTTACCAGCAAGGAGGGATATTTGCCAGAAGTGGGTATTAAAAGATGCTCCCACCCGATCGACTGGTTGTACTCAGCAAAACATGTCTGGAGTATGGACACCTCCCCGAGGTCTCTAAAGAGACTGACATTTTGGGGGGCGTTTGTTGACTGGTTGGAGGGGAATACTTCGGAACTGCAAAATATAAAAGTTCTATGATTACACCGAATCTCAAACTATGAATTAGAAGCAAAAAAGTATTGAGGGAAACTAATGAATAACAAAGCCCATTACCGCCCTCCGACAGGCAAACCACTATGCTTGTGAAACAGCTCACAGACTTACTCGATAGCTGGGCTGGGTTGCTGCGTAAAACTTCATCTGCTCGCTAACGACGGGTGGTTCCTTGATGCTTGAACCCAGCGGGGCAGATTTACAAAACCCTTGCGCCACTTTTGTCATGTTAAAAGTGACGCAAATGTGGCACAAGGGGCTTGTAAATAAGCCCCAGCATGTGCTATAATCATCCTCATCAGCACCTGTCTGAGTAAGCGCTTCCCTGTTCTTGTCAGCTCCTCAAACAAGTTTGACATGTTACAGGCCATAGAAATAGGTGCTCGGTCTAATGCAGGTCACATATCTGGACTGAAATCTGTCTGCCATATTGGAACGCCTTTAAGTAAAGTTGGATGGCTGTGTGGTATTTGGGGCGTGAAGGTGCCCAAGTGTTTTTGGTGGTGAGAACATGTCCACGTGTAGCCTAAGAAACATTGGTTTCGATATCATGTTTGCCGATCCACTAAAGACACTGAAACCATCACACTCAATGGGGAGACCCATCGCCAGACAAAGGTTTTCAAACTGCAACATTACCATTACAGACATTTAAAGCATTCGGAAAATGATCTGATCTGGTCAGTGATCTTTGTAGCAAATGGTAACCAGAGAAGAGGATCCCCTGAGGCTATTTTGCACAAGACAGAAGCCAGAATGATAGAAAGGTTTGGCCCATCTGCACACATGCTTGAGATGAGGACACTACTCTAAGTGGACATGGAATGATAATTATGTATCTTGGATGTAATGTAGAATTGCTTTACCACTTGCCTGCTATGCATTTGTACGCCAATGTGTAATTTTGTACCTTCATATTTAGATGTAAAAACATTTTATGTGACTCATTAATTTGCACATATTGTGTAGACATTTGTGTCTAAATTACATTTTATGGTTAGGTGCACTGTTAGAGCACCTCCGTTATGTCAGAAATATATCTGCTGGTAAGGTACGCTACAGGAGTATCTTCACTTTGCCTGTATGCCAGATAAGTTTTTTCTATTTTTCCGGAACGCGCTGTGTAACATACGCGCCGGAAGAGAAGTCCCCGAGGAAGAGCGCCGTTGGACTGATTAGCCACGAGCTCCATACTACCGGGGGACGGCATAACTGAAAACACCATTAAGGTTTTAAAGAAGCAATTGAGGCAACATTAAGAAGCAAGGTTGTGACATTGAGGAATATAAGCAAAGGTGATTGAAGATCCCTAACCCAGGACTGCATATTCTGCAAGGCATGGAATTATGATGCAGCGAGTTCCATAATAAATTAAGCAAGCTTTAAATCTTGATGCAGAGAAACAGCTCAAGAGTGTAACCGTCATTATCAAATGCAAGCATCTGACAAGCAGACTAAAACTCCTGACCACCGTGTAGTCACACAGGTGATGCTGTATTAAGGAGAAGTTAATTACATTGGTCCTGAAGAAGGTGGTTGTAGACCGACTGAACCACCGAAACGCGTTGACGCATTGACAACAGTTAAATCAGGAAGGGTCAACATCAGTGAGAGCACTGGTCATTAAATCCGGCCTCTTGTTGTACCACATGATATCTTGAGTAACACCTTTAAGACAGATGAATTTGTCTCTTATTGATTCTCTCCAATAGAACTGTTAAGACTTTCAATCATGTATTGTGTGGTGTCTTTTTAACTATGTATTTAATTGATATTGTGTAGAATGTGTTTTTAAAGTTTTATTCAATTTTATAATAAAATAGGCCATTATGGAATAACATACTTGTTATAAATCCCTTTTTTTCCTTTGCAAATGTTTCATGTATGAATGTGATAGGTTCCAATATTTGTTGGATCTGACCTTGGTATAAAAAGTGTGACTTGATAATTTACTACCAAAAGGGAAAAACTCTGTTCTTACGTTTAGTAACTCATTAATTTGCACATTTTGTGTAGACATTTGTGTCTAAATTACATTTTATGGTTAGGTGCACTGTTAGAGCACCTCCGTTATGTCAGAAATATATCTGCTGGTTAGGTACGTTACAGGAGTATCTTCACTTTGCCTGTATGCCGGATAAGTTTGAACTCCAGCCACCCACACGCCAGTCACTGTTGCCAACACTGTATGTCTTCACACACACAGGTGGAGCCCAGGACTAATGCAAGATACTCATCAATGCCAACGGGCTTTCCCCCGTGTAATCGCACACCATCCGCAAGCACCTTCACGCCCCAATAACAACTTTACTTAAGGACATTCCAATATGGACTAGTATAAAACTTCGGAGAGTGATTAAGGATCAAGGAACCACATTGGCGAGCAGACAATGTCTTTTTTTGTAGCAACCCAACTATCAAGTAAGTATGTAAGGCTGATTCACAAGCAACTGTGGTGTGCTTGCCAGGGAGCTGTGAGCGGCTTTGTTATGCGTACGTTTCCCGCAATACAGTTTGTCTTCGTTCATTTGCAGCCTCTGTTTATCTGACACGACATTTGGCAGACATGTATGTGGGTTCCGCATACTTGACTTTACACAGTTCTGTCTGTCTATGGTAGCAATACAGGGATATGTGTTATTTGTTTCTTGCAGTAGCTGTGAGAACCTTCTCAACTTGACCCCGCTTGAGGCAACTGCATCTACTGCAGCTGTAGTTTACGGCTGCTAAGGTGAGATGCAGCTGGAACACGTGGCAATATCTACATGACTGCAACATTGACTTTCAGTTTGCACACACGTGGTGATATCGATAGGAATAAGGATATAAAACAATATATGCTATTGTCGAGCTTAGAGACCAGTGGTGATTTGCGCTATATAAAAATAAAATAACATTAAAAATAACATATAAGGAATTGTCCTTCATTTTGGTGACACTTAGGCACCGGCACTTATACAGACAAGTGCATATTATGGATTTGTGACATGATGCACACATTAACAGCAGTCGCACTATGATCTTTGGCAAGTACACTGGTGTTGGGTACTAAGGTGAGTTGGCTCACCTGTGGTTCAGGCCACGCAAATGGAGTTCGTGGTGACAGGTGCGTTTTCAATTGGCTCGGCATGCATTAGTCAACAAAACACTTAGGCCTGGATTTTTATTCACAGTGAAAGTCTACACAAATGCACCAATTACGTTTTTATTTGTTGTATATATGTTAGGTACTTCGATCTTCCCAAAGTCCTGAAGAGGCCTAAAGTAAAGTGGGGCCAAAACGCGTCGACAAGTTTGTTTGGAGGAGTCAACCTAATTTCAAAAGCAAAAAATTCAAATGGGCACATAATTAAAAAAGATAAGGCCAGGATTGCCCATCTATGTGACACCACTCAAAGGCTACCACCCATGTGGATAGCACATGAAATAGACAGCACAACCACATTGTGTTTAAAATTAGTAGGAAGCCTGGTGACAAGATTGTCTGTGTTTTAAGTTTTCGCGTTTGGGTTGGGATTCATGGTGATTTCTTTACTATTTCTTCTTTTTTTCTTGGTCTACTTTTAGAACACATTTCAGGTATTATTTGTGAGGAGTGAGGATTACTATGTAACAATGAAGTGAATACAAATATCAATTTTTTCCCCATTTCATGCCATGTTAATGTTTTTGTAATTTCAAGCCCAGGTATGGTGGAGTTATAAGGGGACACCCCTATATGTTCAGGCATCTTCACAGTATAAACAACATGAGAGCAGTGCTTTAATTGGCTGGGATGTGTGACTCTTTAGTTTCTGCAAGCTCTCACTTTAGTACTAGGAGGTTGATTTTAAAGTAGCGGGCCTCAGGTATGTGACGAAGATCGTCAAGGTATGCTGGTAATTTTCATTGAACCATGAAGCTGCTAGTGCCATATGTATGCCTCTCCATTTTTTAAAGTCATCAGCTGCCACTGAGTATGCATGTATTTCAAGTTTCAAGTTTATTTTGATCATGCATAGTTAGTTAAAACCATTGCGAGTACATTTGAAACACATTAAAAACTGCCATGATAATGCAATGTCAATTTAAACACCTTAGGAACTGTGAGTATAATCAAGGTAGGCTTCTGAACCAATAAACCAAAAAAGATAGAAGCATAATTAAATCAGTCAAGATTTTATTTACACTGAGAATGTTAAAAATAATCCCCTAAGCCTTTGTCTCCTAAGTGACGTAAGACCGTCGTCAAGTAAAAGTGCCAAGTGTGCTGTGCAAACCTCTTGCTCTAAGGTGCTTTTGTGCCGCTATTGTAGTATAATGAGTAAGGTTTGTATTCTTGATGGACAAATCCAGAGGAATGAGGGACATAATGTTTGTAGTTTATAATGCAGTCGCCCACCTGGTTGGCTACCAGTGTAAATGGGTGAAATAATGGCAAGTGCCGGAGTGTAAAGTGCTGTGTGCCTACTACATCCTAAGGATAACCACTGTTCAGCCCTCGACTGCGAGCCCAGAATGGAGAATCAGGTCTGTATTTTCCAGCTCCTTGGCAGCAAGGTTCAAGAATTTCATGGTCTTACACGCCAGTTGCCCAGATGCCCCTCTCAGTAATGTGATTACAGCTGGTCGGCATGTTCTGATTTGCCAAGCTCTTAAAGATGGCAGTAGAGTTTTTGTCTGTGTGTGAACAAGGCTGAGCAAACGCACAATAGATGAAACAGCATTTCCTTGATTTGTCCACAAAGCCAGCACTCTGTAGTGGATCAGAATTGCATCTAGGAGTGCATGAGGTCTTTAGAGGAGAACACGCTGTGATGTGTTACCATTAGATCATGTTGAATGGCCTTTGAGAAATGGGAAGACAGATATGGCTGGGACCCCAAGCTGCATATGATGGCATGACAACCCATGCATGCTGTTTGCTCCCTAAAGTGGCCATGTCTATGACAAATGATGAAATCTTTGCTGCTTTGTTAGGGAGTTTTTTTTTTAATGGTGTATTCCATGGGGGTGTGCCAGGCGTCTGCTAATTGAAGAGCTGCAATTAAGTGCTGTAGTGCTGGGAGCACAGAGTTCTTTTTGTGGGCCTGCCTTTCTATTTCCTGCCACAGTCGATGTGTAAGCAAATTCGTTTCAGCTGAACTCATTATCCAACAGAATTTTACTATGGTCCCCTGCCTAAATGGAGGCCAAACTCAAGCCTGATTTGGGTTTGTGAGACGTACTGCAGACCCACAAGAGTTTTTTAAGGAGGTTCTGTTAGAACTGGCTATTTCTGGTTTGCTAAGGCTGATGCCAAAGCTAGGCAGAAACCCCCATTCTAGTCAGGGTAAGGGAGTCACACCCCAAGATAACCCCTGCTCACCCCCTTGGTAGCTTGGCACGAGCAGACAGGCTTATCCCGGAGGCAATGTGTAAAGCATTTGCGCCAGCACACAACAGCAACAACATCCTAGGCCCACCACAAAAGGAACTCCACACAAGGTTACATAAAAATAACTTCTGTATTGTCAAAACACATCAGATAGAATCACACATGTACATTGTGCCAACTGGCACGGGTAATATTCACAAGGGATTATTTACACAGGACAGGGCCACGTGGGCGCCTGTCAGAATCAACACTTAGTAGAAAATAGAACTTCTAGAACTTAGACTAAGTATAGCACAAAATAACAGTTATAAATCACAACCAGTATCTACCGGTGACATGTAAGTACCACCTACACAACCCTAAACACCTTAGGAGAATGTCATGCAGGGAACCAGGACCTCACTAGGACCACCTATACTAGAAAGAACAACCAACTAAGTATCACAATACAATTAGGGGTATAAGCAAGAACACATTACACATGATGCTTCACAATATTAAGAGGTGTAGGGAAGGAAAACACATGAAGCATAAAACATACATTCAGTGGTGTAAGAACAAGGCACATGATGCATCAAAACACATTCAGAGGTACCAGAGAACACATGATGCCTAAAACATTCAGAGGTGTAAGGGAAGGGAAACACATGATGCATAAAAACATTCAGAGGTGTCACAGGCATAATGGCATAGCACATTACGCATAACTCACATTTGGGCCTAACCAGTAAAAACTACAGTAGGCAATCTCTCACTAGTCTAAACACACATAGGTAAGCACACAGCAAAAACACATGATGTATAACCAACACATTCAGAGGTGTAGGAACAAGGAAGACACATGATGCATAAAACATTCAGAGGTGCCAGAACGCAACTCCATAGCGCAAAAACTTACATAAGCCACCACTTGTGGCAGTCCCTACGCCAACTGGCCTTGTTGGGGTTAGGACGCCCTGTGTCCAAAACTCAGGGGCCTAAACGGTGCAGCTGCCCACTAATTGCTGGGCAGCTGGGAATCACAAAACTGTGCCAGGGCCCTCACTGGCCCTAGAACAAAAGCTGCGCCAAGCTGGAGCCACACAGGCTCTGTAAATAACTTTGCCCCCTAAGAGCCCTCTCTGGGCTCGCAAAACAACAATGTGGGCAGGGAGCCTTGGGGCTCTACACAAAGAAATGCCCCCTCAAGCCTCTCTGGGCTCGCAAAACCACGATGCAGCCTTACTGGGCAGTAGGGTTCCTCACGGGGGACCCGGGAACACGTGGGGCGCCTCGAGCCTCTCTCAAGGCTCTAGACACAAATGTGGCGCCGTGAGCCTCGTGGGCTCTGCTCGAATGTGGCGTCCTCCCTCTGGGGACTCGGCATCAAGCGACATCAAAGGGGCTGCGTGAGCCTCTCGGGGCTCTCTAACAGAGGCTGGTGCCTTCGGTGGAGCCCCCCCCCTCTGGGGGACTCAAAAGAACAAATGCCCCGCAACCGTGGGAGCGGCCTGCTATCAAGTGGGGCCGCTTAGGGTGAAGGCACCAGCAGAGTGCCTCCTCACTCCCTCTCCCCCCCAGCCGGCTTCGACTCACCGGCTTCCGTGGGGGGGTCCTCTTGTGGCTCCGGACCCGCTCTGGTGCTGCCTGTCCTCGCGCGGTGTCGTGGAGCCCCCCTTCACAGGGGCTCCTCCTCCTGGTCGGCTGGGCAAGGCGGCTGGGCTCTACCAGCAGAACGGGGCTCTCCTTCGCTCATGGGAGCCCCAGTGATGACGCGGCTCTCTCCTTCCCGTGGGCAGCCAATGGTTGCGCTGCAGCTCTTCCTTGGGTCAGCCAATGGCAGCGCGGCCCCACTGAGGAGCCCCCCTGGCTCCGGTCTCGCTGCCGAGGCCAACGCTGCGATTTCCCCGAAAAAGCACAGAGTGGGCTCCCGTTGTAATTAAATTATCAAGCGATGGAGGACTTGCTCGGGGGCACAACACGCAGGGTGGGCACCTGCTTCTAAATATACAGGTTGGCGGCCATGACGCGGGACGGCCCCCGCAACATACACATGAATCTGGGCAGAAAGCAGCGACGTGGGCTCTCGCTAGCACAATTGGAGCGCTCCCAAACACTAAAGGAAATTTAAAGCGCTCCCTGCGCTAAAATAGCAAATCAAGTACTCCCAGGCGCTAGAGCACAAATAAAGCGCTCCCAAGTGCTGTGGCATCAGGCAGACCCCCAAGAAGCGCTCCAAGCGCTACGGCAACAAAGGTCCAGCAAAAGTCCTTCAGGGATCCAGGACAAGTCCATCAGGCATCCAGCGGCTGGGCAGGGCTCAGGGAGGCAAGCCTTCCCCTGAGCCCAAGCAGCAGCACGCCCCTGGCAGGATTCAAGTCAGAAACAAGAACATTTTGGAAGGGGACACAGCCCCTTTTTATACAGAGAAATCCTTTGTCTAGCAGGGTGCAGGCAGTGTGAGAACCAGCTAGAACTGGTTATAGGGAATTCCTTTCACTGGCCAGACTAGGGACATCAGACGCACCCCAGGGGGTGGAGCCAGCATTGTGTGGGGAAAACCCAGCCTCATTCAGGACCCTCAAACCAGACAGTCAATCCACAAGCAGGCCCAGGCTCACTCCTCCCCTCACAACAGCATGCTAAACACTCCATTCACCACCGGGGCAGACCCTCCCAGACTCTTGGAGCCAGGCTCACCAGCCAGCCTCAGCCAATCACACGCCAGACACAAATTACACAAATATGCCAACTTCTAAAAGTGGCACTTCTACACTAGACCCAATCATGCCGCATATACCATTGCGCAGCATTCAATCTCACAAGTTCGCACATACCAAACTAGCCCCTGCACTCCCCACACATCAGGAACTACCATGGTCACACATATTCCCCATTCATTACTATGGGAGGGCAGGTCACTCTCACCACACACACACACAGAGCTCACGCACTTTACACTGTACCACAGTGAAAAAGTACGCAGAGGCCTAAAATCACCAACACCATGTCACAGAAACAGGCTAAGAAAAAGTAAAAACTTTCGTGGTGAACCTGCCAAAAAGGGCCAGGTCCAACACAACCCCCTTCCAGCCAAAACGCAGGGTAGACCAATCACTTCACTGATGGGCTTCCCTGCTTTGGGCGACAAAACACAGACACGGGCCCGCACGGCAGGGACACCCTCCGGTTTTCGCCACTCTGAAACCACATGTGTTTCTCTCAACAAGAGCTCTCTGGCACAACTAGGATACCCCACGGGTACTCTCTAGTCATCCACGGCCAGGACTAGGCCCTAGGCCATCCAAATGTCACAGGTCCTGTCCAATCCACAGAGTGGGGGGCAGTAACCCCTGGCACACAATAGCCATTCTCCACTCTCCCTCTCAGTATAGCTACAACTACCACTGATCCTTCAACCTAGGGACCATACCCTCAGGCTGACCAGAGGTCACGGGCAAGAATGCCCCACCCTACCTCTACTTCCACAGTACACCGTCCCTCTGCACCCCCTTCCAGAGTTCTGTACCCTCCACTTAGGAGCGGTACCCCTCAACACTAGGACCGCCGGAGTTCTGGTTACAGACACTCCCCGTCCTCTAGACACAGGAAGATCCTCCTCAAATGACCTGTATGTACAGCCTAGGTCCCTGACCTGGCGCTCCCTTAGGGAACCCTCCAGGCCCTGAGATAGGGTTTCGGGTCAACATGGGACACACCGTCCCACACTCACTCCGCCTCCACTGAGACAGGGCGTGAGCCCCTACAGCCCTACCATCCTACTGGGACCTAGCTGGGTTACACATGAACCTCTTCCCCTACACAGGATCATCAGATACGCAAGCCACTACTTTTAGATTCACTTCCTAATGCCTCTGCAAGACATCTAGCACACCGCCAGACCTCCACCTTCTTGTCCAGTGCCTCTGCAGAACCTCCTGCACACCACCAGAGGTACATCTCCTGGGCAAGCTCCTTTTATCACAAAAAAAGACTAACACCAACTCCTCTAGTTCAACACACCACTCATCCACACACTCCCCCTCCAGACTGGTGAGACAGTTCCTCACTGCCTCTGACTCTCAACCTGTACCCCTCTTACTGAGCACCAGGCACCATACTGTGGGAACTGGAAATGGGACTTCACGCACTGGACACATTTTAGCTGCCACCACTGGATCCTACCATACTGGGGAATCCAGACACACACACTATACTCAGGGGATAACCACCCTCCCGAGCTAGCCATTCCTCCTCCACACTCCCTCTCTTCCATCTACCCACACAGGGACAGGAACAGGGATTGGGTACTGGACCAGCAAGGGATTCCTAATCTATGGGAACCTCCCCCTCTACTGGCGTCCCGCCCTGTCATTCTCTCTCATCTGCCACTAAACATAAAGCGCAGTCACACCATCTGAAAATGACACTCTGGAGGAAAAACAAAATCAAAAACAATAATCCCAAACATGTGACTATCTAGAAAATGCAGAGTTTTGTAATGTAGCCAGCTGTCGCTGTGGCACTGCGCAAACACAAGTCCTAAACCCCACCGCTGTCCAACAATGTTAGATCTGGGAGTCTCTACTTGGTCTAAGGTACTTACCTCTGCCAATTAGAGACCCCCAGATCTAACAGGCTCCATTGTAAGGTGTTTCATGTTGCGACATCTTTCCCTTTAAGCAATTCTGAGCCGTAGGATATTGAGGAAATTTGGCTCCAATAACCTGGATGAGATGGTGAGTCAAGGGGCTTCGTGTCTTGTGTTTCAAGGTTTTAAATGCAAACAGCAGATAATTAGCAATGGCTCATCTCAATTGTAGGTGGAGTTTGTAGGCTAAATGTGAGTCAAGGTGGACTCCGAGGTACTTTTAGGTTTTGACCAATTCTAAGACGCTGCAGTTGGGCCGGCAAGTACAAAATCGGGTGCCCATTGTTACCTAGGCTTAAGAAACAAAGAGTCTTAGTTTTTCTGTAGGCCAGGCCCAGTCGCAAATTCTTGGTAAACCCCAGTAATTGGACTATCGACCGCTGAGGCCAAATAGGAGTTTTACTTAGGAGGACAATATCGTTGGTGCATTACATGCATCTGATTTGTTCCATGCCCAGCCTAGGGAGATCGCCCTGCACTTGGGTCAGATGGCTATAGAGGTCAGCCGTGTAGATGTTAGACAGGGTATAAGGATGCGTACCTGTTTTAAGTCAATGTTGGTGTACATTTTTTGGTACTGCTTCAGCCCTGCCCTAGCTTGATTTGTACCCATGCGTTAGAATAGAGGTTGATAATTGTCTCCAGCAGTTTCACCAGCACCCCCACCATGCCATTTTGTTCCACAACAGGGCACCCAGGACTTTGTTGAAATTTGTTTAAGGTCTACAAAGTAAGCATAGAGCTTGCTGCATTTGGCAGTCGCGTGGTCAACCAGAATAGTAACCTCCAGCAGGATGGTTAGAATGCCCATTCTTGCCTAGAAGCCTGTCTTAGTTTTCGATCTATATTCGAGCGTTTAAACCAGTCCTCTAAATCAATTAGCAAACTTGAGGCAAAGTTATTGGCTTCTACGTCTATTAAGGTCTATTAAGGTGATCAATCTATAGTTGGTCGAGTTATAGTGCTGGTCCGATTTGTATACAAGCTGGAAAATTCTGCCTCTGCCGGATTCTAAGATGGCGTTTGTTGCCAAAACATAGTTTAATAATGAGACTGGGGGGCTACCTTAGGGCCATCTGTGGCAGAACCCAAATGACAACAATGAATACCCCAACATCAATGACGGTCAAAATATGGCAGAAAGCGTCAGCAGCACTAGGGTGGAAAGATAAGATCACTCTGGCCACGCCACTATGGGACTCAAGTCGCCTGGGTCTATTGGTTAACCAACCAGACTTTGATAAGTGGCACCTTATTGGCATCTCAAGAGTGGGGGATCTTTGGGTGGGGTGAGATTAGACCCTTTGCTGTCCTTCAGAGAGATTACGAGTTGGCCTCAGCAGAGACCTTCCGGTGTTTCCAGATATGACACATATTCCAGTGAGTTATCTTGAGGGAAACAGATCTCCCAGCATCTTCCCTCTTGGAAGATAGGCTCATAGATGACTATTTAAATGAGAAAGCAATCTCACTAACTTACTGGAAAATATTGAATAACTCTCCTGTGACATTGGAGAGAGTGCGTATAAGATGGGAGGAGGACTTAGGATATATAAGTGATGATGAGTGGCAAGAAGCACTCGCATCCCCTCGATAGGTAGCTATACGATCCCGCTTTACGCTGATCAACTCCTATACAGGACATACTACATATGCACTACACTAGTTAGGATGAATAGACTTGAATCACCATTATGTCCTAAGAATTGTGGCCAAGATGGTAAGTTTTTACATTTACGGTGGGACTGCACCATGATACAGGAATATTGGAATAAAACTGTCACATATATGTGAACGCTATGCAGGATGGAAGTGGAGGCATCCCCTCAATTGTGTTTATCAAATATTTAGGAGAAAGCTGACCTAGGGGTTGGAGAAAAAATATGAGTCATGCTGGTCTTTATGGTGGCCAAATGCAATATAGCAAGAAAGTGAGGGCTGGCTCCGGGCCTGCGTTCAAAGACTGGGAAACTGACATGGACTGGTGTATGCAGACGGAGAGGGTGGTCTACGAGGGAAAAGGCTGTCCACACAAATGGATAAAGAACTGGGAGAGATGGAACAAGAGCAAAGGATGCTATCCCTACCGGTTTGCAGAAACTCCCTATCCAGATATATATATAAGGGTGAAATATAACAGTAACGTAGTGGTACCATTCCAGCGGAAAGAAGGATAATCAATGTAGTGTAAAAAGAAGAAGAATGTCCTGAAATATATGACATGTTAGTTGTGAACATATGCCGATTGAGATGATTTTTGCTGTCTCTTCTTTCTTTACTTGAATCACAATAAAAGATATTATAAAAAAAAACATAATTGAATAGGAGGGGTTAAGTGTGAAGACCGAAGGTGGGAATCCTTTTTACTGTTTGGGTGACCTGCTTGTGACTGATCAGCGGGTAGTCCACCTCTGGCAGGTACCAACTTTGCTTCTCCTTCTAGCTTGCCTCTGCTTGCGTTGACAGAGGGGTCCTGGTCCACTTGCTTGTAGAAGATGGCGATGTGTGTTGACCAGGTCGCTTCCGTGATGCAGACGTTGTGGTGTCGATTACGACCATTGGCCAGTTTGCTTATTTCAGCCTAGAAGGATTTGGCATTATTTTGCTTGCATGCATGAAGTAATTTGATCCAGAGGCCGATGCTGAAGTTGTGTTTCATGGCCGAGATTGCTTTTTAGTAAGTTTGTTTCCTTTTGGCTATTTTGGAAAGTAAATCCTGGCTTGGTTGGCCACCCCGCAAGGTGGCACAACTGAGCTCTCTGTTAAGTTGCTTTTTCATGGTTCACAGTTGTGGCGTGAACAATTCTGCCCCAGTGTTGTTTTGGTTGCCTGGAGTTTTTTGAGGGAACATTTATGATGAAGATTTCGAAGAAGGTCTCCCTTGGCAGGACAGGAGACATGCTGAAATTGGACCTAAACATTTCCTGTGTGAGGTGGTTGGTGAAAAATTCCATGATGGTCCCTGTAATTGTGTTCTACCATATGAGGCGCCTCAGGTTGAACAGCTGGGGGGGTGTTGACAGGCCTTGTGCTTCTGGGGCCAGAGGCGGAGTGAGCTCCAGGGTGAATGTTTGGGTGAAATGATCGCTGTCTGGTCTTACTTTTATGGGGAAATGGGTAATTCTTGTGAATAAATCAGGGTTGGCCAAAGTGTAGTCTAGGGTGGAGCCTCACCACCCTCACCACCCTCTATTGATGCACAGAATTCAAGGCCTTGATTAGACCAATTAAGGTCTGTATCTTGATGGTTTTGTACTTAGGGTGGATGTGAATATTTACGATTATTAATGTGGAATGCGAGCCACTGCGAGTTTAAGACACTTAATCCATTGACGAACCAAGTCCACTTCCTCGTGTGCTCACAAGATGTCAGTCGAGATGCAGAGTGGCATACCCCCTTTGGCCTTGCTTGTCTTTGCCTCTTTTATTGCTGCATTGAAATATTCCTTGAATCCCGCAATTGGTGTTGAAGACTGCTGCCAGGTTTCTTGCAGCAGTAGGATCTCATGTTCACATAAAAAGGATAAGAGGTATTCCTCCCCCACCTTTGTGGAGGAGGACAACCTCTTCCAGGCTCAGATTCACTTTCCAGGCACAGATTCTGCTAGGGTGGGCCTGTGAGAGGGCATTGGGGCAGCCCTCTTGTGGCTCTAGTAGTACCCCACTTACTGGTGGACTTCTAGGTTAACTTGCTGCTGTATTGTTCTAATTGGAGATAATGTCCTTGTTATTTGTAGTTCTTCCATGAATGTGGGATGATCTGGGCTATTTAGCCCCTTCAACAAACCTGTCGTTGGCAGTGGCGGGAGGAGGGGGCTCAGGTAGGGAGCTGTCATGGGCTTTTTCATGTGGTGCAGACCTTGTAATGCTTTGAGCAACCTTATCACTGTGCTCAAGTTTCAAGTGTCATGGAAGGCCCATGATTTATAATGATGGATCAACTTGGTCTTTGCATTTTCCTGGATGACTGGCCCCTGACACCATTTCAGCATGGTGGAGGTTGCCACAGGTTCCACTTGCAGCCAAGCCGGTTTTGGAAGGCTTGAATGGCGAGGTGCGCCTTGGGCACACTTTATGGTTCTATGTGGGGGGCCACTACGGTGATCCATTTTGGTGCGTCATTGCCCCCTCCATATGAGGGGTTTCTGTTTTGTGTATCATACCTGCCAGTGGGGAGAGATTTTTTGCGATTGGCATTGCTGCTGAGACTTCGATCGGTGACTGATAGTGGGCTGGCTGGGGTGCCTTTAAAGCCCTGTGGTGAAGCTGGTGGGCATTCTGTGTCAGAAGGGCAGTCCTGACTGTGGGTTTGGAGATCGGGCATTATTGGGGCTTGTGGTCCGGAATGAATTCTTGATGCAGTAGCCCTTGCAGGGTCCAAGGGTTCGAAGTGTTTGGGCATTATTGGGACTTGTGGTCCAGGGTAACTGCTTGACACAGTAGCCATGGCAGGATTCAAGGCTTCTAAGCACGACTCCTTTGTTGGTTTGTGATGTCTAGAGGTGACCATTCCATCTCCACAAAGGAGTTCCTCAGGGCTCCTCCCAGAGCCCTACACTGTTTAATATCTATGTAGCCCCACTTGCCCAACAAATTCAATCCTTCAGATCTGAAACATTTTCCTACGCAGATGACACCCACTTAGTCATCTCATTTGGACAAGATATCAAAAAAGTCACACGAAGATTTTCCACCTGTGTTAAGGAGATTGCCTTGTGGATGAATCGCAACTATCTCCAACTTAACTGGTACAAGGCAGAGATCATACAGTTTGTTAGAGCTCAGGACCTCTGGATACAGGACTGGTGGGCAGCAGAACTAGGCCCTCCCTACTACCCTCCAAAACCACAAGAAAACTCAGGCATAATCCTGGACGATCAACTATCTATGCAAGACCAGATCACCGGCACCTGTGGCATCTGCTTTGGCAGAATGCATCTACTGTAAAAAATCTTCAGATGGATTCCACTGCACTCTCGTAAATCTTTCACCCAAGCATTAGTCATCAGTCGCCTTGATTATGGCTATGCCCTATATCTGGCCTCCAATGAATCCCTTTTATCTAAACTTCATGTGATCCAAAACACCGCTGCACGAAGAGTAAATAACTTACATCCAGGATCCTCACTAGCCCCTATTCTAAGGGCCCTACACTGGCTCTCCATCCATAAGAGAGCACTATTTAACCCCTTGCATGCTGATGACGGCCCCCAGCCGTCATGCACTACGGCGCTCGTGTGCTGATGACGGCTGGGGGCCATCATAAAGCCGCCCACTCGCGATTTTGCCGCACAGGCGCAGGTTCGCGGCCGCATGCAAGGGGTTAAACTACTCCACCGGACACATGAATTGCTCTCAGGACTAGGCCCAAAATATATTTAGCACAGACTTATCAATCTCTTCTCTGCCCCAGACAGATTCGTACCGCCAAACACGGTGGTCAATTCTTTTCGTACCTAGCTCCTCTCCACTGGAACAAACTGCCCCTGTTCATACACACGTGCTCCATGCCTGTTGAATTAAAAAAACACCTAAAAAAAGTGGTTATTCCAAATTCTGCCTTCTGCCCTCTACTGCCATCCCAGTGTAGAGATGTCCTTGTGGGGATGAGTTGGGCACTGTATCAAGTCTTAAATAACATAGCATAACATCTGACCCAGTTAGATGAGGCCTATGTCATTTCAGGCCCGTTTACTCTGAAGGAGGATGCAAATAGATATGGGCATCTCGTAGGCTGCCTGTCTGTGTATATCTCGTGCAATGGGAGCCTTTCTCATGGGATGTGTGAGCCCCGAGGGTTAATTTGATGGAGGAGAGCAATGTAAAGTATTTGTGTTTCAGAGCTAAAGAAGGAGAAGAGCAGAGATGATCTGAAGGTGATATATGCATCTGTTCAAAAAGGCTTAGGAGCATCTCCCACCAAACACAGGAGTCATCTGGGGCCCCTCCATTTCAGCGTTGTTTAACCAATTGTATGCCTTGTTTGAGCTGACCAGCCCTGTCTGCCGGGCTGTGTGCTAGGGTTGGTCTTAATGAGACCCCATCCGGTTGGCTTTCCTGGGCCCCTGTGTGCAGAGGAGCTGCACAGTCTGTTGAGGAGCTTAGTCTGAGAGGTAATTGTTTTGTCTCATGTGATAGACCCTCCCCCAGAATCTGGACCCGGCATGGATGTCTGGATGTGACGTTGTGGGAAAGTCATACTGAGATGGAGGAAGTTGCTCTGTAACCTTGTCCCGAGTTCCTGCTCACCCTGTCAGGAATGGCTCTGGCTGTAATTGCGGTTTGTCCTTGACTGTAGGAAATTGTATCTCCTTCACTGAGAGTGGTTCTCTGTCAAGGCCTAGTCATTGGTCTGCATGGGCAGTGGAGCTCGGCTCTTGGCATGTGGCATTTAAAAAGTCAGTTATCTTGACTTGTCTTGGGCCCGGTGGCTCACAGCAAGGGGCTGTTGGTGTGGGGGTGTTGTCCACCCTGCAGGTCGCCTCTAGGTCAAGAGCTAGAATTGGGGTAGGAAAATCTGACTTCTTCTTTGCACCACCACCATGTTTGTTACTGATTTGGGTGCCCTGCATACTTTACGAGATCTCATGCTGACTGGCTGCGAATTGGGCTAGATGATAGGGAATTGGCAGCCCAAGTTTATCAGGCTGAGTTGAGTGTGTGAGATGTGCCGATGGTATTAGGGCTAGGGAGCTTCTCCAAAAGTGCAAGCCGTGGCCAAACCTTCTTTCCTGGGGTTTTCCTCAGTTTCCCTCGATATTATTATTATTATTTGGAGCTTATAAAGCGCACTTATACCCAAGGGTGTCCTGGCGCTGCGTACCGAATACCTGGAATACAAGGGCTTAATCCCCAAACAACCACGTCTTCAACTCTTTTTTAAAGGAAAGGAGCTCTTCGGCCTTCCTGATATGTGCCGGCAGACTATTCCAGACTTTTGCAGCACTGTATGTAAAGGTATTTCCTCCCCAACTAGCCTTTTTTAAACGGGGCACCGCCACTAGTCTGTTTTAGGTGGAGCGCAGTGCTCTTCTGGGCAAATACCATTGGAAGCACCTTACAAAAAGCTCTGGGCCACAGCCCTTCAGTGCTTTAAATACCATGCACAAGGCCTTAAACTGAGCTTGTCTGAACACTGGCAACCAATGCAATTGCCGTAATCCCTCTCGAACAGAGGCAAACCTTGGAATGCCTTTTAGCAGTCTCGCCGCCGCGTTTTGAACCATCTGAAGTCTGTACAGATGTTTTTTTTTTCAAATTCAGGTACAGACTGTTGCAGTAGTCCAAACGCGACAGAATAAGGGTTGAGACGGCTAACCTGAAACCATCGGCTGGAAGAGAGAATTTGATCTTTCTCAATATCCTAAGAATATGGAAGCAGGTTGCAACCACTCTGCTGACCTACTCCCCAAAATCCAGTTTCTGGTCCATGATAACACCCAGATTCTTTGCCTTGCATGTGGGGAGAGGTGGCTTCCCCAGTGCCTCAGGCCACATAGCCGGAGTCCAGATGTTAGGATTGTTCCCGAATACCATGACCCCGGTCTTCCTTGCATTCAATTTGAGGCAGTTCGAGGCCATCCAACCAGTAATGTCTTTCAGGCATTCTTAACACCTCTAGCCATGTCCACTTGCGCCCCTCGTTGTATGGACAACACGATCTGTGTGTCATCTGCATAGGAAGTGATTTGCAGGCCATGAGAACTTATCAAGGCTGCCAGCGGGCTAACGTAAATGTTGAAAAGCGTGGGGCTCA
Organism: Lissotriton vulgaris; assembly: GCF_964263255.1. Lineage (NCBI taxonomy): Eukaryota > Metazoa > Chordata > Amphibia > Caudata > Salamandridae > Lissotriton > Lissotriton vulgaris. Next base: position 322,239,227 of record NC_141698.1, on the reverse strand, counting down.
AAGAGGATCCCTGTGGTATCCTGCATGGAAGGGCAAATGGTTTAGACTTATCCAGCCCCAACTCAACTGTCAGGATTCTGTCAGCCAAGAAAGTCCTCAGGAGGCTCCAGGCATTGCCTTCCACCCCTGCCCTCGACAACACCCCATGATGGACCCTGTCGAAGGCTGCCGACAGATCCAACAGAATCAAGATAGTCACCCTCCCTGGTCTACTGCAGCTCTAACCTCCTTCGTAGCCTTAATCAAGGCCCGTTCTGTGCTGTGTCCTGCACGAAACCCAAACTGCGTGGGGTCAAGAGCCTTGGTTCTCTGGAAAAAAGAGCTTAATTGCTTATTTATGGCCATCTTCAGTATTTTAGCTGGAAGCGGGAGACAGGATATGGGCATATAAATGTTGGGAACGTCTTTTGCCAGACTTGGGTTTTTTATTAACGGAAGGATAGAGGCGACTTTCCACGTCCTAGGATATTTCCCGGAGTCCATAATGAAGTTAAACACTGAGGTAAGTGTAGTCGCAATGATCTCAGGACAGATTTTAAGAACTGCCACCGGGCAGGGATCACTAGGCGCTCCCGACCGAGCAGCCTGCAGCAGGCCCATGACCTCCTCTATCTGTAGCGGACTAAAACTCACTAATCTGTCTCAAGCCAGCCTCACACTAGGGTCAGGACTAATTGCTTCTTCCCCTGCCTCTCCTTGAGAATTAGAGAAGGACGAAAAAATCCCTTCCTCTTTATTCTGAAAAAAAGTGGCAAGTGATTCACAAAGTGCCGGGCTACTGTGTATCATGGGTTTAGGGGGAATCGTAAGCTTCGTAATAGTCCTAAACAGTTCCGTAGAGGAAGAGTTGGCCTTTTTTATCTGATCAGCAAAATAGGCTTTTTTGGCCTCTGTTATAGATCGTAAGGCTCTCCTTTTACTCCTCTTTATTCTTAGCACTATACCCCTTCATCCATCTCCTTTCCAACCTCTTGCAATCGGTTTTGTATTTTTGCAGAGTGTCGGAAAACCAAGAGGCAGAAGGCTGAGCCCGCCTAGGAGTAACATTTAACAGGTGAAAATTTATCACAGCACTTCTCAATCCACTTTGAGTACATCTCCTCTGCTATATCAACATCTGCTGGGAGTAGTTAAGGTTAAAAAATTGACCATCTCTTACCCATCTATATTTTTCCATGCCCGGATGGCAATCTTTTCCCTTGGCTTGTGGTCAGCCTGACTATGAGCCGCTTGTGAAAGCATAAAGATGATGGCTGGATGATCTGTCCATGGCAGTGGCAAGATTTCCAATATATCCAACCCGGAGTCATTGGAAAAAATCCCATTGAGGGTATACCCAGCTGAATGTAAGGGTCCAATCACCCTTTGATCTAGCTCTCCTCCATACATGAGATCCATGAGTCTCTTATTATCCGGATCTAATACATCTTCCAGGCAGAAGTTAAAATCTCCCATGATGGTGAAGGAGTTTGAGCACAGTCCTCCCTCCAACAGAGCACTGAGCGAGTCCAAGAACACACCCCTGGCCCTGGAGGATGATGTATCAGAAGCGTTTTAAAAGTGTTTTGGGGGGAAAGGCGGACACTAATCGACAGTGCCTCACATGCTTGATTATAGGCCATTGTAAAGGAGGGTTCCAGGCTGCTGTGATACAACCGCGAGCCCTTCCCCTCTTCCTGAGGGTCGATCCAGCGTATGACACACAAAGTTTGCAGGCAAAGCCTTCACAATATCAGGACCTGAGGTATTGTCTGTCCATGCCTCCGTGATAAAAGCCATCTTGATCTGATGTTCTTCCAAGAACAAACTGCATTCCATACTATGCTTCACTAGTGACCTCGCATTTAATAATAAGCATTTCCATAGTGGAGCTACTGTCCCTAGGTTCTGCAGGCCCATCCCCATTTTATTCCGAGCCTTGCTGCCATCACCCAGAATAATCTGCAGGGGACATTGACAAAGCACACATTTGGCGGTCAACTCTTCTGGTCTTGTGTTAGGTGAAAACCTTGGGCAGCAAGCCTTCCCACCCTCTGGGTCCAAGCTTCTAAGCAGCCTGGGAGGATATCTTAAAGCGTTTGGTGTATCCCAGCCAGGGGGACAGGCCTTGAGCCCGGTCCAAGCACGGACGGGCACAGACGGGCTTGCCTTAGGCGCTCCTTTGGTGCACCAGTGGCACGCAACAACTGCGCGGTCGCGGCATATTGGGTTTAAATGGAATACCCAGTGCACCTGCCCAATCAGAGCCCCGTTCCCCGCCTCCCTGTCCCACCAATCAGCCGCCTCTCACTCAGCGTCCCTGGGAAACAGGAAAAGTGAGCAGCAGTGTAAGCCCTCCCCGCGCGGTAAGCACCTAATACAAATTAAAACATAAGCAACCCTCAAGTGACACAGTTAAAACAGAATTGCACCCTTATATTTTTAAAATACACCGTGACCTGGCGGGTATTTAACACAACCCGAACTCCAGGGATCAGCGCTTCGTGGTCGCAGCAGACTGGGTTTAAATGGAATACGCAGTGCACCTGCCCAATCAGAGCCCCAGTTCCCCGCCTCCCTGTCCCACCAATCAGCCGCCTCTCACTCGGCGTCCCTGGGAAACAGGAAGAGCGAGCAGCGGTGGAAGCCCTCCCTGCCCGTAAAGCTCCTAATACAAATTAAAACATAAGCAACCCTCAAGTGACACAGTTAAAACAGAATGGCACCCTTATATTTGTAAAATACAGAGTTACCTGGCGGGTATTTAACACAACCCGAACTCCAGGGATCAGCCTGACATGGTAGCAGCTACTGCCCATGGGGTAGTTGGGGCTGATTGGGCTACCAGCCTCCCCCCCAGGGTGGTACATAGGTACTCATAAGCACCAACTCATGCGCATTTATGTGCGTTGATGCAGGGGACAGCCGTAATAGCTGGAATGGCAGTGGCAGCCTCAGGCCCAGGAATGGTGGAAGCCTGGGCGCATTGGAAGACTGTGCGACTGAGCCTTCCACACCTGTGCCTTCCACCGGGCCACTGGGGAGGGCAGCCTCTGGGTCACAGGCTCTGGGCTTTCCTGACTTGGGACCTCCTGTGGGTTGCGGAGTTAGGGCCGAGCAACTAGCAATCCGAGCGCTGCACCTGCGTCTCTTTGCCATGTCACCACGCCCTACATCACTCGTCTGAATGCTGAACTTCGCACTCCATCTGAGTCGAAGAAGAAGAGAAGAGTACGCGTGTGTAAAGTGCACGTTGACCCCAAAGAACAACCTAACCCTAAAAATCAGATGTTTATTGTTATCCATTTCAATTAAATTTACTTGATCGTCCATGGAAGGATGAAATGCTGATTGATGACCTGCCAAAAGTTGAACCTATTGCCATGATCAGAGATTCCAACACTGGAAACATCAGGCCACTGAACCACCATGACCTAATGATTAACAGATCTCCACAATTGGACCACAGACATTCTCCTGTACCATCCTTATATTCATTGGAAATTAGCCGCTGGCATTGTAAACATTTGGGTAAATGACCACCCCTTCATTTGCTGCTGGTTACAACACTGGGCAGAGAATCATCTAAAGTCATTGTGATTTAACAGGCTACAACTAACTGCTGTACCACTTAACTGAAATAAATGGTCACTATAACTAATGCTAATGTGGAAGCCGAAACCCAATAATCATCTGAACCCCAATATTTGACCACCTCAATATTTACCAAATAATTAGGCTCCGAAATCTCCAATTGATCTAGTGGTTAGCGACTGCACTCCTCATCAGGGCAAACACAATTTAGAAGAGGTGTATGGAAAAAAAATATTAGATGCAAAAAGGACTGAGTTCTAAATCAAAACTAAGCAGAAAGGATTGTATTACAGAAGAAAATATAAGCAATAAAGGAGATAATAAAATACATGAAATGCTATAAAGGTCCAGCCAAAGTACAGAATAAATACAAATCATTATACCCCTAAGAACATTTTAAGTGTCAGACTCATACAGAGTATCAACAACAGGACATCTACAAGTAAAATGGCAAAGTAGAACTCTCAATGACAAAAAAAAGATAACCCCTAAAAAGTCATCCCAACTTGGAGGCTTTGTAGCAAAATAGAAATTAGAAAATTGGAATGTTGGGAGTTCCATGTACAGCCCTCAGCAGCAGGCTCCAAGGCTATATGAAACCTTTCTTGAACAATGGCTCATAGTAATCACAAGTCTTCAGCACAACTTCCAGGGGAAGGCCTTGAAAATGATACTTTGGGTACATCATAGAATACACACTTTGTAACAACATATTATACTATAATAATTCATTGTTATCATCTGCTTCATTCTCTGGGGAGCAAAAGGAGAGATGGCTTTCCAGCGGGACACTGGTTGGAAGGAGGGGAAAGAACAGGAGAGACTGAACAGAACACGCAAAACAGCATTCATTAAAAATAAAAATTACAGCTCAACACAAAATAGTGGCATAACTATTCATGGCAGTATCTGGACTTTTTAATGACCTATGCAACTCGTTCTAGGTGCAGTTTCATCAGATCTTCGGTTACGGCACTATACATCATTAAACTAAAGCATTTTAATAATTATTTTTAGAGGTTATTTGCACATTATGCATATTTCGAAAAACGCTTGCATACTAAATATATGCAAAATTAGTTTTTGGGATTTATATCCAGTTGGAAATCAAGAGGTATTTTATTTAAGGTATTCCAGTAGAAAATAAATAGCAATAACGTGCTGAAACATCTATTAAATCCATTGACTCAGAGATCTCTAATTATAATAAGGTTGTGAATATCTGGTGAGAATTAAGCGTGATTCACATACAAGAAACTAGTAAGATATCAACAGTAAAAGAAAACGACCCAGCAGGCCATAAAACAGGCCCACAAAAAGCCAGCAAACCGGTTCACACACTGACCTGTCAGGTCAGCTCGCCTGATTGCCCTAAAGTCCAGTTCGAGGCTGGCCAGCACCTCATCGTGCCTGTAAAGAGAAACAAATCGGTCCGTGGAATGCTGTATGAGTGCATCAGCGCCCCCACACCCCAAAAAAATATATCACTGACATGTGAGGACTGTTTCAATTTCAATTTTAAATTTTCGATCACTAGTCACTGAGTTGACATTTGGTGCTTTAAGAAATTCAGTTCATAAAAACTTATAACAATTATAAATGATATTACAATCATTTGACATCAATTTTTTCTGATAGTAATTTTAGGCACGTGTCTTCAACCTTGAAGACTTTGCTGGTTATGATCAAATCCTGACCACTCAGCACGAAGAATACTGCAGCTAAACAATTTATAAGATTGTGTGTATTTAACATGGGTTCCAACAGTGTTTTTCCGAGCATCCATAAGCAGCCCACATATGCAAAAGAAATGGATTAAGGTGTCTTTTGATTGCTAACAAAGACTAAAGGTACCAAATATAAAAAACATACCACTAGATCAGCTTTTTCTAATTTTCCAAATAGGAAGCAGTAAAAGGTTCACCTTAGGAAGGCCTGCCTCATAATTCTATTAATTGGGTAATGCAAATAAGTCGTAATAAATTATTCAGATACATAGGGCTCATTTTGGTATTATGGACTTTCAGTCCATTAATCAATTCCAGGCCCCGGCGATATGTGTTCAGCTGAAGTAATTTCAGACCTTGAGTCTTTAAGTTTTAAATTGGCGAATACGTCTCAAATATAAGTTCACCAAGGCATGAACACACCTAAATATTAACCAATTGAAGCACACTAAATTGCTTCTAAAGTGCCAACGAAGGGCCGTCTTTAGTTTAAACATAGCTACTAAAAAAATGTCTCCTCTAACTGCCATCCTGACCAAGTGGATTAAACTGAAGTCTAAACTGTAAATGTGAAGTCCATTGTGGGAGCTGAAAGTTCCCTCTCCTAGCAGCTGACTGGGTGTTAACAAGCCATGATATTAATAAATGAGGTAGTGTGGTTATAGATATGTGAAGGTATTAGATTCTTGGAGACTACCTTTAAAATAGGTGTCACAGAGAGATATTTGAGACAGACTTATAGGCGCATTAAGCTAGAAAAAGGAGAGTTCAGTTTTGGTTTCAGGGTTTTCAGATGGAGTTTATGTACCCCGGGCCTCTAACCATACGCCAAGATAATTGTATCCAGAATTTTGGTCCATTAATGTTCCCTCTCTACAATTTATTTTTGAACAAAATAATTGATCTTGGAAACATTATAATGCCACAATTATATTTTGCACAAAAAATAGTATTTTGCACAGTTTTTATTTACAGTTGCAGAAAATGGCATACCATTCTTTTGGAAGAGTTCTATCCTTCAACTGTGTTTTGCTCATTGCTGTACTGTATTTGCTCCCTATAATTTCACGTGGCCTATCCCTTATAAAATGATTCATGGTTTGTTTTTGCCCTGTTATAACCAGTGGCGGCTCCTCAGCTAAGGCGTAGGAACATCTCCCCACTGACGTAAAGCAGTAAAAGAAAGGAAAAAATAAAATGATAATAACGTAATGTTATTATGATTTTATTTATTACGTTATTATCCTTTTATATTGTCCTCCTGCTGCTGCAGCTTTGAGTGATGGAGCGGGGCTGCAGAGCAGGAGAGGAGTGGTAGCACCCTCCTAGGTGCGCAATGACTGATTGGCCGGCCCTCTTGGCCTGGCCAAACAGTCATGCACACTTTCCCCGTTCTCCATGCAGGCGGTATTACAGCCTGCAAGAAGAACATGCCCAGGCCCCAGTCCCTGACTGAGCACCGAACCTCGGCGCTCATGCCAATCACAACGGTGCAGTGCAGCATTGTGATTGGTCAGGGGAACCTGGCTGCATGCTTCCTGTTTCCTTCCCGATGCAAGAAGAGATGACTGAGAGAAGCGGCAGTAAGCAGGGTTGGATTGGAATTAAAAATCGGCCTGGGCCTGATAGAAAACAGTGGGCCACATTTGCATATTGCCTTTGCAAAACACTGCTTCTGCAAAGTTTTATTAAAAAAAGGGGGGGGAAGTAAAAAAACGCACCGATTAGCTTGCACTGGTGAAACACATGAATAAAAGTGAGGCCACTTTTGCCTCCGCTCATGTAAATGGTCCGGCCCCAGTGAGAAAAAGGGAGTGACACCTCTGCCCTTTGATAAAAGGGAGGTAATGGACGCACATCTACATCCAGAAAGGCCACTCAGGCTCCCGCTGTGCTGCTGGCAGCATCAGAACAATGCAGAAACCGCAAAATCAGCCCCCCAGACTGCCTAAAAAAGCAGCCCACAGCTGAGATTGGACCCCAGCCCCTCGGGCATTGCCCGAATGCCCTCGTTACCAATCTGACGCTGGCAGTAAGGTACTTTTTTTCACTCATCTACCTCAGTGTTCAAAGGTAGGTTAAAATGAAGCCCCCCAATTAAGATAATACATGTAAAAGGAGTGATAGACTAACAAGCATTGGAAATGCAATAGGTCTCGCATTAGAAAAGTTGGAGTTATTGGTCTTGTAAATGACATATTTTATTTACTTGTTGGTTTTTAAAATTGCTAAATTGATGGCTTTGTCATTTACAATGCCAATAGTTATAACTTTCGCGAATGTGACACCTATAGCATTTGGAATGCAACATGTTTTGTATTTACGTGACTTAGATGGCAGCTCTGGTCGTTAGGCCACATCTCTAGAGAGCAGGAGAGTGCAGCAGGGGAGAGAAGCACAGCAATGCAATAGGTCTCGCATTAGGAAAGTTTGAGCTATTGGTATTGTAATGGACATATTTTTTATTTATGTGCTTGTTTTGAAAATAGCGAATTAATAGCTTTGTTATTTACAATGCCAATAGTTTTATCTTTCTCAAATGTGACACCTATTGTAACACAATATGTGTTGTGAGGGTGAGTGAGGGTGAGGGTGAGGGGTTGAGGGTGAGGGGTTGAGGGTGAGTGAGGGTGAGGGGTTGAGGGTGAGTGAGGGTGAGGGGTTGAGGGTGAGTGAGGGTGAGGGGTTGAGGGGGAGGGGTCGAGGGTGAGGGGTTGAGGGTGAGCGAGGGTGAGGGGTTGAGGGTGAGTGAGGGTGAGGGGTTGAGGGTGAGTGAGGGGTTGAGGGTGAGTGAGGGTGAGGGTGAGTGAGGGTGAGGGGTTGAGGGTGAGTGAGGGTGAGGGGTTGAGGGTGAGTGAGGGTGAGTGAGGGTGAGGCTGAGGGGTTGAGGGTGAGTGAGGGTGAGTGAGAGTGAGGGTGAGTGAGGGGTTGAGGGTGAGGGGTTGAGGGTGAGGGGTTGAGGGTGAGGGGTTGAGGGTGAGTGAGGGTGAGGGTGAGGGGTTGAGGGTGAGTGAGGGTGAGGGTGAGGGGTTGAGGGTGAGTGAGGGTGAGTGAGGGTGAGGGGTTGAGGGTGAGGGTGAGTGCGTGAGGGTGAGTGAGGGCGAGTGAGGGTGAGTGAGGGCGAGTGAGGGTGAGTGAGGGCGAGTGAGGGTGAGTGAGGGTGAGTGAGGGTGAGTGAGGGCGAGTGAGGGCGAGTGAGGGTGAGTGAGGGTGAGTGAGGATGAGTGAGGGTGAGGGTGAGTGAGGGTGAGGGGTTGAGGGTGGGTGAGGGTGAGGGTGAGTGAGGGTGAGGGGTTGAGGGTGAGTGAGGGGTTGAGGGTGAGTGAGGGTGAGGGTGAGTGAGGGTGAGCGATTGAGGGTGAGGGGTTGAGGGTGAGTGAGGGTGAGGGTGAGTGAGGGTGAGGGAGGGTGAGGGTGAGGGTTGAGGGTGAGTGAGGGTGAGGGGTTGAGGGTGAGTGAGGGTGAGGGTGAGTGAGGGTGAGGGTGAGTGAGGGTGAGGGTGGGTGAGGGTGAGTGAGGGTGAGGGTGAGGGGTTGAGGGTGAGTGAGGGTGAGGGGTTGAGGGTGAGTGAGGGTGAGTGAGGGTGAGGGGTTGAGGGTGAGTGAGGGTGAGTTAGGGTGAGGGGTTGAGGGTGGGTGAGGGTGAGTGAGGGTGAGGGTGAGGGGTTGAGGGTGAGTGAGGATGAGTGAGAGTGAGGGTGAGTGAGGGGTTGAGGGTGAGGGGTTGAGGGTGAGTGAGGGTGAGGGGTTGAGGGTGAGTGAGGGTGAGTGAGGGTGAGGGGTTGAGGGTGAGTGAGGGTGAGTGAGGGTGAGGGTGAGTGAGGGTGAGGGTGAGTGAGGGTGAGGGTGAGTGAGGGTGAGGGTGAGTGAGGGTGAGTGAGGGTGAGTGAGGGTGAGGGGTTGAGGGTGAGTGAGGATGAGTGAGGGTGAGGGTGAGTGAGGGTGAGGGTGAGTGAGGGTGAGGGTGAGTGAGGGTGAGGGGTTGAGGGTGAGTGAGTGAGGGTGAGGGGTTGAGGGTGAGTGAGGGTGAGGGGTTGAGGGTGAGTGAGGGTGAGGGGTTGAGGGTGAGTGAGGGTGAGGGGTTGAGGGTGAGTGAGGGTGAGGGGTTGAGGGTGAATGAGGATGAGTGAGAGTGAGGGTGAGTGAGGGGTTGAGGGTGAGGGGTTGAGGGTTAGTGAGGGTGAGGGGTTGAGGGTGAGTGAGGGTGAGGGGTTGAGGGTGAGGGTGAGTGGGGGTTGAGGGTGAGGGTGAGTGAGGGTGAGTGAGGGTGAGGGGTTGAGGGTGAGTGAGGGTGAGTGAGGGTGAGGGTGAGTGAGGGTGAGGGGTTGAGGGTGAGTGAGGGTGAGTGAGGGTGAGGGTGAGGGGTTGAGGGTGAGTGAGGGTGAGGGTGAGTGAGGGTGAGTGAGGGTGAGGGGTTGAGGGTGAGTGAGGGTGAGGGTGAGTGAGAGTGAGGGGTTGAGAGTGAGTGAGGGTGAGTGAGGGTGAGTGAGGGTGAGGGGTTGAGGGTGAGTGAGGGTGAGTGAGGGTGAGGGTGAGGGGTTGAGGGTGAGTGAGGGTGAGGGGTTGAGGGTGAGTGAGGGTGAGGGGTTGAGGGTGAGGGGTTGAGGGTGAGTGAGAGTGAGTGAGGGTGAGGGGTTGAGGGTGGGTGAGGGGTTGAGGGTGAGTGAGGGTGAGGGGTTGAAGGTGAGTGAGGGTGAGGGGTTGAGGGTGAGTGAGGGTGAGGGGTTGAGGGTGAGGGGTTGAGGGTGAGTGAGGATGAGTGAGAGTGAGGGTGAGTGAGGGTTGAGGGTGAGGGGTTGAGGGTGAGTGAGTGTGTGAGGGGGTGAGTGAGGGTGAGGGGGGGTGAGGGGTTGAGGGTGAGGGTGAGTGAGGGGTGAGTGAGGGTGAGTGAGGGGTTGAGGGTGAGTGAGGGGTTGAGGGGTGAGGGTGAGGTGGGGGTGATGAGGGTTGAGGGTGAGTGAGGGTGAGGGGTTGAGGGTGAGTGAGGGTGAGGGGTTGAGGGTGAGTGAGGGTGAGGTGAGGGTGGGTGGTGAGTGAGGGTGAGGGGTTGAGGTGAGTGAGGGGTGAGGGGTTGAGGGTGAGTGAGGGTGAGTGAGGGTGAGGGTGAGTGAGGGTGAGGGTTGAGGGTGAGGGTGAGTGAGGGTGAGTGAGGGTGAGGGGTTGAGGGTGAGTGAGGGTGGTGAGGGGTGAGGGAGTGAGGTGAGGGTTGAGGGTGAGTGAGGGTGAGTGAGGGTGAGGGTTGAGGGTGAGTGAGGGTGAGTGAGGGTGAGGGTGAGGGTGAGTGAGGGTGAGGGTTGAGGGTGAGTGAGGGTGAGTGAGGGTGAGGGTGAGGGTGAGTGAGGGTGAGGGGTTGAGGGTGAGTGAGGGTGAGGGGTTGAGGGTGAGTGAGGGTGAGGGTTGGGGGTGAGGGGTGAGTGGGTGAGGGGTTGAGGGTGAGTGAGGGTGAGGGGTTGAGGGTGAGTGAGGGTGAGGGGTTGAGGGTGAGTGAGGGTGAGGGGTTGAGGGTGAGTGAGGGTGAGGGGGTGAGGGTGAGTGAGTGGGGAGTGAGGGTAGGGTGAGTGAGGGGAGGGGTTGAGGGTGAATGAGGGTGAGGGGTTGAGGGTTGATGGGGGAGGTGAGGGGGAGGGGTTGAGGGTGAGGGGTGAGGGTGAGTGAGGGTGAGGGGTTGAGGGTGAGTGAGGGTGAGGGGGTTGAGGGTGAGTGAGGGTGAGGGGTTGAGGGTGAGTGGGAGGGAGGGTGAGGGGGGGTGAGGAGG